>NW_027362764.1:687867724-688537224 GCF_046119375.1 Phyllobates terribilis
CCCTTCCCCGCCTGCCCCCACAGCCACCAGAGTCACCCAGTGCCCAGTTAGTGAGATGTAACGCCCTTGGCCATGCTTACTGGTCAAGGTGTCTGTGGTGAAATGCACCCTGGCACACATAGATTTAGACAAGGAATGGGTGATCTTGTTTGCGACATGCTGGTGTAGCTCATGCACAGCTTTCTTAGAGAAGTAATGGCGACTGGGCAACTGGTACTGGGGGACTGCGACAGCCATCAGTTTTTGGAAACCATCTGTATCTACCAGGAGGAAAGGCAGCATTTCTATGGCCAAAAGATTGGAGATGGTGGAGTTCAACCTCTTAGCTTTGTCATGCATAGGATGAAACAATCTTTTACATGACCACAACAGCGGGACCGAGGTCTGGCTAAGGTGAGAGAGCGGAGAGAGTGGAGTATGGTGAACCGGAAAAACTGGTGGAGCGTGAGCGAGGTGCAGATGTTACGGTGGATTGAGAAACATGCGGTGTGCTTGGTGAAACAAACTCAGCAGGCGTGTCCACTTCCGTTACAGCTGACGGGCTGTCACTCAGCCTGACTGGAGGGGGTAAAGAACCAGAGTTTCTGCAATGGGAGACCTGCGTGACAATACTTGGTAACAGAGGAGGAAGAAGCAGTGGATGCGTTTGATGGGGCAGCTGATGGTTGTTGAGGTGCGCTGGTCCTCATTTCAGTGTGGTAAGATTCCCAGCGTAAAGAATGTTGTTTGAGCATGTGAATGTTCATGCATGTAGTAGTCAAGTTATTGCAGTTTTTCCCTCTACTGAGTTATTTATTGCAAAGTTTGCAGATAGCGTGAATTGGCTCATCCTTTGCCGTGACAAAAAAGGCCCATGCTAGGCAACCCTTGCTGCCCCTGCGAGCTGCAGACCCGTGACCGCTGTTGGCCACAGCCAAGGTTGTGGCTAAGGATGCAGTGCTCCTCGTGCTTGCATCACTCCGTGTCTGTGCCGAAGGGAGAAATGCAACCTCCTCGTCTTCCTCCTCCACCTCCTCAGATGAGCTACTTGGCTGTGTGACTCTGGGTTCACACCAAGTAGGATCTTCAACCTCGTCATCATCCAATGTGTTATCCCATTCCTCGCCCTCAGAGTGACCCCTCTCCTCTTGTTGCCCTGACAGCATAATACAGTCCGCATGAGCCTCAGGTATCTGAGTCTCATCGAGATCACCTCGTCTGGTGACGAGGGTCAGGAACCTGCTTGGAACCTACTTCGTCCTGCCCTGAATCCAAGCTAAAGAAATTTTGGGCATCGGTGCAGATGCTTTCCTCCCCTTGACTCTGTGACTGTTTGGAGTACACTTCTGATGCACATGGTGTAGAATGGGTGAAGAGTTCTACAGACTCCCCCATCTGTGGTTTGCTACAGTCAGTTGGGCAGTTGGCCAGTTGTGACGCGGGGGGAAGCATGGGTAATTGGGGTGCCACCTCTGTGGACTGTACTGCGTGTGATGTTGAGTTAGAGTAAGAAGAGGAGAGGCCACTGGAAGCAAAGCTTGCCATCCACTTGAGCACCTGGGTCTTATCAACAAGGCATATAGTTATGCGGCTGCCAAAGGAAGGGAGTGCAGTAGGCCGTCCACTAACATAAGTTGTCAGTTGTCTTTGGATAGGACCTGTTTGTGTTGGTTCACTTGTGCTTTCACAAACATTACCACGTACCCCACGTACACCTTGAACACCAAGCCTATTCCCCCTTCCACAATGCCCTCTCCTTTTTCCACTCATGTTGGTCAGATACAGTGGTTATGTGGCGCCCCTGCGGGTTCAGTCGCCACAGAGGTACTGCATCTCACCCAGAGGTGTGGTATCTCACTCTCAGGTAAGGATGGAGTACTGCCCGGGACCCAAACACCTGAATCCAACACTACACTACTCCAGACCAGCAGGAGGGGCAAGATGCACTGCTGCGCTGCTGAGCCCTGTCCCTGGCTTGAGTGGGGGGAACCAAGAGAGGGGGAACCATGTAGTGGGTGTTGGTGGAGGAAGGAGGCAGGGGAGCACTTCAGTAGGTGTATAAAAAGGGATGGAACCATCTAGAAGGGTTCCAGTCAGAGGAGGACAGTGAGTGGGAGCAGGAGCTCTGCAGGAGCTCTGCTCGGGCGGAGCGGGCCTAGTGAGAGGCCCAGGAGGTGAGACTGACTGAAGAGAGGAGAGGAGTAGAAAGGAGGAGGCTACCGGCTCGGGACACTGATTGTGAGGCGCAGGGCAGGAGGGTGAGAGCCAGCGCAGGAAGACGACTGAGAAAGGCACCCAGAAGGGGGTTCCGTTAGGTGCTCTTGAATTATCTGAGGGTTTGCTGAACCCCTTCCTTGGTGAACACAGGATGATGTGGGCGGTTATAATCCGGAAAGTGTAACCTGAGGAACTTAACAACTGTGAGTAAACCCTGAAGATGGCACCCCACTGTCTCTGTGAATTATTGCTGCGCCATCATCCCCCTGCACCATATTGCACAACAACATCTACCTCATCTATAATCACCACAGTATGCCCTGGAGCTAAGCTCTACCTGTGGAGAGCTGAACCAACTCTGCTGCATTACCAACAGCTCCAGAGGAGTGCTCCGCAGCGGCGGCTCCCTTTAGCCGCATACCACAGGTGGCGTCACGAACATTTATACAAAAACTATAATCCCCTTTCAATAATCCCCCTTTTATTGACCGCCCTGGGTCACGGACCGGGTCACTGCCACTGTGACATCCCCCGCACCGACCGGCCCGGCACCGAGTACCCCACGGCCCAGGGGGCGCGTCAGTAGGAGCACGCAATTAACTAAAGAAAAATATGTTTTTCTCTTGTGCAATAACTCAGCACACACCTGAATTTCAGCAAAACTAAATGACAAGGTAAGATATGGCCTGCCGTATAACGTTACTAACAGACAAAAGAAATTTGTTAGTGTGCATGAGGTCGATAAAACCTACAAGATATTCTCCAAACAATTTCAAACTGAGATGTCCCCTGCTGTATTACTTTAGGAGCAGAAGAATTTTTTTTTTGAATGTGGATGAGGCCAGTATGACATAGAATATATGCTCCAAAATATTTCAAACTCAGATCTCGCCAGCTGTATCACTTTACGCAGAGCAAAAAATATTTTTGGTTTACTCTGCATAAGCTCTGCGTCCAACTGACCTTGACCGCCACTGATGTAGTAGCTGGCTTATAGCACTGTATGACTTTTGACACAGGAAAAAATATGTTTTGGACTGGGCCTAGTAAGAGAAGTTTTTTTTTTTTTACTGTGAAACCAGGACAAGTTCAACGCCACTAAAATAGTATCTGCCTTTTAGTAGACTGAATCAACTTTGCCACAGTAAAAAACCTTTGGTGAACTCTGCCTGCCAACCAAAAATATATATAGGTTTGACTATGCGTACAAGCTGAATTTGACCACCACTGACATAGTAGCTGGCTTATAGCACTTTTGGCACAGGAAAAAATATTTTTGGACTGGGCATAGTGTAGCGCCCCGAGGGTTCGGCCACTACAGGGGTATTGCACCTCTGCCAGAGGTGTGATATTCCACTCCCGGGTAAGGATGGAGTATGGACCAGGGCTCAGTTAGCTGCATGCATCACACACACCCCATTTCCGGGGGACAGCTCAACGGTGCTCCCATTTAAACAGTAATGCAGGCACGATAGACCATGTCCCTCGCTGGAGTGGGGAGGGGGGAGGAAAACCCAGTGATGTAGGAGCAGGAGGGGACGGTTTCTGAGCATAGGTAGGAGCTCATTGGGTGCTGGTCACCTGAGCTCACACTCAGAGGGGAGGTATAAAATGTGGGCACCATCTTGGGACAGCAGACAGTCAGTGAGAGGAGAAGACAGGGAGCGGAGGCTCTGTAGGAGCTCTGCTCAAAGGCAGGCCTAGAGTGAAGGCCGGAGCCTGGGAGGAGAAGGAGAAATAGGCCTGGAGAAGAGGCCGAGGGAAGGAGGAGAAGAAGGAACAGGAAAGGAGGAGAAGTGACAGAGAAACAGAAGGGCTCATAAACAAGAAGGCAGAAGGGACCCTAAGGACCCAGGAAATTATGGGTGATGGGTCAGGCAAGAAAAGGGTACCGGATCCCAAGTTGGTGGAGGCAAATAATCCTCAGCCAAGAACCGGAGGTCGTGATCATCACTTGGTGCGACCCCCTGCTAAACCTTGCTAGGAAGGCACCATATAGGATAGCGGGAAAAGGGGCCCACGTTTACCCGCATAGATCCGCGGCAGCTGGACAAAAGCTTGGTCAGTGGTGGGGCACGAGCCAGAGGAAGGATAGAAGGGAGTTCTGTGCCATACTCCTGAATTGCCTGGGGGTTGACCGAGCCCGTCACCTGGTGGACGCAGCACGGCTCGGGCAGTCATTGCTGGCCGAAGTGACTTGGAATATACGAACTGTGAGTAAAAGACCCTGGACTGCAACACGTTGTCTTTGCATTTCTTTCCGCGCCAGCACTACCGGTGCTGGGACGCCCTGCACTACCATCCCCACCATCTACGCTCACTGCCCTGGGGCTACACTCTTCCCGTGGAGAGTTACACTACCTCAGCTGCACACACCATCAGCCTCAGTGGACTGCCTTGAAGTGGCGGTTCATGATAGCAGCAATCCACAGGTGGCGTAGTCGGACATTACCTAAAACATATAAAAGACTGCCACTGGTCTGACCACCCTGAGCCACGGGACCGGGTCGCCACTACTACTCCCAGCATTGCCCTGAAGCCTGGTCCCGAGTGCCCCACGGCCCAGGGGGCGAGTCAATAGCAAGAGAAAAAATGTATTTTTTTACTCTGAAACCACCTGAAGTTCAACTCCATTAAAATAATATCTGACACTTAAAAAACTTTAGTGCACACATCTTTCAATATCACAATAGCAACAGAAAAAAACAGATTTTGTGGTCTGCAATAAGAAGCTCTGCAGACTGTGCAGAGCACAATTTCAACCCCACTAAATGAAAAGGTGCACTGCGCTTGCTTGTTCACATTAGCAAGTGCAAAAAAAGATTCAATATACTGAGTATACCGAGACATGGAGCTCTATACCAGCGGTTCACAGCACTATTGTATGGCATGAGCCCTCTGTTTCTGTCAGAATCTCAGTACTTGCACAAGAACACCAAAAATGTGCTGCACCAGCGGTTGCAGAGGTACACAGGCCAGGAATTATCTACACTATCTGACTACCACACAAGCACCCATCTATCTAGCTAATATCTCTCATTACACAGCAGAACACTGAGCTGGGTCTGTCTCCAGCAGTGACCTGGATATAATGGCGCTGAGGGAACATGGCCGCTTTTTATATTGAGAGGATATGTGATTTCTGCAGCCAATTGCAGAAGTCCTTATGTCTGGACAGTGTAGATGCTACCTGCGCTTGGATTGGCTGGCCGCGCTTTCTTCAGTTAATGTTACCGCCCACAGGAAAAACAAAACAAAACAGTGCGCCGCTGATCTGACCTGTTCTAAGCTCTCCACAGCCCCCACACTCACTTGGCACATGTGGCTATAAGCCGCTCATCATACACTTGCACTATGCTAACAAAACTGTTCAAAACGCCGAGATTGCCCTGTATTTGCGGTCCTGCTCAAATTCGTCTAACTTTTCTGATTTTAAGAAAATTTGCTCGCCTTTGCGATCACGAATCCGAATGTGCCATATTCGTGCCGAATTTGAAACTTCCGAACATTCGCCGAACAAATTCGCTCAACACTATTTATGAGCAGCAGCATTCGGTTTCAGTCATGGGGGTGGCGCCGGAGCTGGTTCATTCACCTCTCTGAGTATACAGAGCGGCGGCTACAGAGCGGCGGCTGTAACTGTGCACCTGGCCTTGACTGACAGCTGTGTCAGTGTGGACCGAGGGTGCGGTTACAGCCTCTGCTCTGTGTTCCTAGAGCTCAACCTGAGCTGACGCTGCCCCCGTGAATGAAACCAAATGCTGCCATACAGAATAAAGTTACTTTTCTCCCCGCAGCGTTCGGCTGTGGCCGTGGGCATAACGCTATTAACCTGCAGATTATCCCCATATCTGCAAGTTAATAGTGTTTTTTCTGGTGTTCCCTTTAAGGGCACACTAGAGGTCGTACAGCCACTTAGCTACCATTAAAAATTCCGCTGTCAGTGATTGGGAATAACATCTAAATGGTGATCAGAGCACAGAGTGTATAATACTGCACCCTTCCTCAGTTCTTGAGCCATATTCCCACACCCATGAATATATGTTGAAGTGAAGGTAAGGGTTTAAGATGACACATCTACTTTAGCAAATAGGTATACTGTATTCTGCAAGAAATTGCAAATTTAGAGTTTTTTTTTTAGTGATTAAACTTGAAACTCATGGATCTAAGACAAAATCTACTTCAAGAGCCCCAACTATCAGTTCTTTAATATTATTGGTCTTCTCATACTGTCCAAAGAAACTTTTGAAGCAAAGAGTGAAATATAGGTTAAAATCTGCAGCAAAAATTGACATGCTGTAATTTTAAATCTGCAAGACAGATCAATTTCCGCTGTGGATTTTCAAAAGAATCGTCATCAGGGAGTGTTGCTAGAAGCACGGAGAGCAGTGCCCCCTTATGGTGAGGATGGTGATTGAAGCTGTGGTGCGGCCCTGGTGTCACTCACCCTTCTTCTATCACTGTCCCCAGATAATGTCTCATTTCAGGGAAAGAGATGGAGATGTCAGAATCAGGGAACTTGGAGGTGGCAACCAAAGATGCGCTGGCGAAGACAGAAGAAGTGTGGCGGCAGCGACCAAAGATGAGAGTGGCAAGGGCAGAAGAAGTATGTAGCAATCACTAGTGAACATATGGTCAATTCTCAATCACCCCCCTGAAACAGGACGTCATCAGGGGACAGTGTTAGCAGAGGATTAATCCGCGTGACATCCAGAGTTTAGAACACAGAATGTAGGTTTATTCATATCCAGCATAGGCACAGCATGGAGTCTGGTGTTACTGCAGCATGAGGAGAAACAAAACATAAAACAACAATACAGGAAGAGAAGGAGGGGGCATCCTGTCTGTGTGAGTTTTTTTTTTTTCTTTTAAAACACAACTTTGTTAACAACCTCACAATAAGCACAACATATGAAACAGCACACAGTAGTTGTTGCAATACACATACAGATTAATATGTATTATTCCAACACCCCCACTCAACAACTACTTATCCTCTTAGTCCCATTGTGGTTCTCAATTCTTGGAACCTAGCTCGTGGCAATGGCTTTGTCATAATGTCAGCTACCATCTTATCAGTTTCACAATAGACAAACTGAATTATGCCACGATCTATCAAATCACGTAGATGATGATGTCTGACGTCAATGTGCTTGGTTCTAGCACTGATCTTTTCACTGCATGCAAGTTTAATGCATCCTTGGTTGTCCTCATAAATTACAGTCGGCTGAGTTGACGGTTTGCCAAGATCGTCCATCAATTGTCTTAGCCAAACAACCTCCTGGCTTGCATAGGCTGCGGACACATACTCCGCTTCTGTAGATGACAAGGCAACAGACACTTGTTTCCTACTAGACCAGGAGATTGAACTTTCTCCAACTTTAAACAAGTATCCACTTGTGGATTTACGATCATGCGAATCACCAGCCCAATCTGCATCTACATACCCGGTAAGTTCTAGATCTCCTGCTGCAGATAGTTTTAAATTTACATCTTGCGTTTCTTTCAAATATCGGAGAAGTCTCTTAACAGCATTCCAGTCTCTTTGGCGCGGTTTTTCCACATATCTGCAAAGGATTCCAACTGTTGTTGTGATATCCGGTCGAGTCATAGTTGATATGTATAGAAGTGCCCCCACTGCCTGACGATATTTCTCATTGTTAGGCAACAGCTCATCTTCTCCTTCCAGCTTCAGGTAGGATGGTTCCATTGGGGTTGATATACCTTTGGCCTCTGACATTTTAAACTGATTCAGAATCAAATTAATTTTTGCACTTTGGTTTAGAAGAAAACTTCCATCTTCCTCTCTCTGGATTTGGATTCCTAGATAATATGTCACACTTCCAAGGTCTTTTGTTTCAAAGTGCTGATTCAGAATTTCAGTCATTTTTCCAATTTCTGCGTCGTCTTGATGAACAACAATCACGTCGTCCACATATAAGAGAATATACATCCACTTTCCATCTGTATATTTTGTATATAAGCACGGATCTGCTTGACCTCTTTTAAATCCTTCTTCCAACAAGACTTTATTCATCTTGGTGTTCCATGCTCTTGCTGATTGCTTAAGACCATAGAGAGATTTTTGTAGTTTGCAAACAAGATTCTCTTCACCTCTTTTTACATAACCTTCAGGTTGAGTCATGTATAAGTCCTCCTCAATGTCACCATTTAAAAAGGCAGTTTTTATATCCAAATGTCTGACATACATCTTTTGTACAGCAGCTACAGCTAACAAAGCTCTGAACGTGGTCTGTTTAGCGACTGGAGCAAATGTAGCATCGTAATCTTCGCCATACTTTTGAAAATATCCTTTTGCGACCAACCTTGCTTTGAATCTGTGGACTTTACCTTCGGAGTCATATTTGGTTTTGAAGACCCACTTGCACTTGATTGCCTTTTTGCCCTGTGGTAGCTTGGTGAGTTTCCAAGTTTGGAGTTGATGAAGCGATTTGATTTCCTCATTAGCGGCATCGATCCACTTTGTTCTTTCATGGACAGGTAGTGCTTGCATTTCATCCCATGACTGCGGCTCTGATTCAGGTAGTGTCTTGACAATGTAGGATAGACGTTTAGCTGGTATACCTTTGTTTGATCTTGACTATCTCCTGATTTCAGATTCACCTGACTTTTCTGTTGTTCCTTCATTAGTTGAAGAATCCAGCCAGACCTCTACATCCTCCTTGTTGCTGTCTTGTAATTGTGACTTCAGCTGGACTACTGGCGTGATGTCACAAAACTTGGGTGATACAAAGTTCTCATCAATCACTACATCTCTACTTATTGTGACCTTGTTTGTTTCTGGGTGTAGAATCCTATAACCTTTCTGGGTTTCGCTGTAGCCTACCAGGATACCTTCTTTAGCGTGAGATTCCCACTTAGTTCGCTTTTCTTTGGGAACATGTACAAATGCTTTACTTCCGAATATTCTTATGTGATGTAGTTTTGGCTTTCTGCTATTCCATTGCTCAAATGGAGTTTTCTCTGTAGTTTTACCTGGTAGTCTGTTCTGAAGATAGCAAGCTGTCATGATTGCTTCACCCCAATATGCTGTGGGCAGATTTGCATCAAATAACATGCTTTTTCCACTTTCACATAGTGTTCGGTTCCTTCTTACCGCGACACCATTTTGCTCTGGGTTGTACGGTACAGTGGTCTGAAATAGGATTCCATTTTTCTTTAAAATGCTCTGTGTCTCATTACTTGTATATTCAGTCCCATTATCTGCACGTAGAATCTTTGGCATTCTTCCAAATTTATTATATACTTCAGCTAGGTATATTTCAAGTTTCTCTGGAACTTCCTTCTTGCTGTGAAGCAGGTGGACAACTGTATATCTTGAATGATTATCAATAAATGTGAGAAAATATCTCTTCTTCCCTGGAGTCAGAGTGCTCATTGGTCCACAGACATCTGTGTGTATTAAATCTAGTGGCTGTGCTGTTGTTGTACTAATTCTCTTAAGAAAAGCTTTCCTAGACATTTTCCCTTTGATGCAGCTAGTACACTTCATTGTCTGGTTACATAGATCAATTGTAATATCCTCAGCTAGTTGCTTTTGGACTAACTTTCTTATTTCTTCTGGGTCTCTGTGTGCCAGATGCCTATGCCACACATGAATACAGTTTTTATGCTCTTCTTGTTGCGCTGTATACACACACTCTTTGCATTTCAGCTGATAAAGTTCATCTGTGATGTTTCCCTCTGCTAGTGTGTGACCTTCCTTTGAGATGATGCAGTTATCATGCTTAAATGTAACTTCATTTCCTTGTTTTGTGTTTCTTCACAGATAGTAGATTACTTTCAAGACTAGGCACATACAGCACATCCTTTACTGGGATCTTCCTGCATTGTGTTGGTGAGATTTGACAATCAATATAACCATCTCCTATGCCTTCTGAAGTCATGTACTGACCATTAGCCATAATCACTTTTTCTGATTTACTTTGGTCAAGCTTAGAAAAGAAGTCTCTGTTATTAGTCATGTGACTAGTTGCTCCAGAGTCTATACACCATGCATGCTTTGATGTATTTGCACTGACAGTAAATGCAGTTTCAGTATTCACAGAATCATTTTCTCCAGATACAGCACTTTTAACCCTTTGATGACTGCTTTGCTTTTTCAGCTGATTCATTCTAGCTTTCCAGACTCTGCAGTCAGCTTTCAAATGTCCTGATTTCTTGCAAACAAAACATTCACGTGTTTCTTTTGTGTGCTTCCTGTTATCAGTTAGGTTTTGTGTCTGTAAAGCAGATTCTGTGTTGCATATCCTACTGTTTATACCTTCTGCCTTTCGCTTATATTCATCTATGAGCTTCCCCCTGACATACTCCAGTGTAAGCTCATCATCTGGACGCGCATCTAGTGCGGTTACAAGCGTATCATAGCTCTCTGGAAGGCCACTAAGCAGTAATGCGGCCACATGAAAGTCCTTTAGATCTTCCCCAATGCCTCTCAGGCGTTCTACAACTTCCAGAACACTTCTTATGTAATCCTGCATATCCTGACCTTTCTGTAGCTTAGACTGGTACAGCTTTCTCATAAGATAGAGCTTATTGCTTAAATTTATCCTCTCATGTACCTTTTGCAACTGCTCCCACATTTCCTTTGCAGTATTACATTTACACACATGCACAATCTGGTCATCATCTATACTGAGTGATATGGTACTTTGTGCTTTCTGATCCATCTCTGTCCACTCCTGTGGCACTGGGTCAGGTATAGGCTCCTGTGTGTATTTCCACGTACCTTTTCTTATCAGCAGCATTTTCACTTTGAATTTCCAGGATTGATAATTCTGGTTAGAGAAACTTGGCACTGTAAATTTCATGGAGCTGCTGCTGCTGGTGGCCATCTTTGCTTTTTCTCAGTTTGCTGTCTTTCTTTCTTTTCTTTCCTCTGTGTTCTGGGGATCTGTGACTCTGGGGACTCTGGTACATCTGGTACATCTGGGACATCTGGGCCCATAACCTGTTAGCAGAGGATTAATCCGCGTGACATCCAGAGTTTAGAACACAGAATGTAGGTTTATTCATATCCAGCATAGGCACAGCATGGAGTCTGGTGTTACTGCAGCATGAGGAGAAACAAAACATAAAACAACAATACAGGAAGAGAAGGAGGGGGCATCCTGTCTGTGTGAGTTTTTTTTTTTTTTTTTTAAAACACAACTTTGTTAACAACCTCACAATATGCACAACATATGAAACAGCACACAGTAGTTGTTGCAATACACATACAGATTAATATGTATTACTCCAACAGACAGCAATGGCAGAAGTGGGGTAGGTTACCATAGTGTAGCCCCCTGATGGCATGCTGTTTCAGGTGGGGTGGCAGAAACTGTGGGCAAGTGACTTCAGGGCTATCCTCCTGTAGCGCCTCTCCTCTGAGACTATCCTCAAATGAAATGTCACAGGAAGTAAAGAAAAAAAATGACAAATATAGGGTTTAGCAGGATAGGGATAATAGTAGGGAATCTTAAAATAAAGCAAATTACAAAAGTGGTTACAACTTAAAGTTAGCTATTTATTAAAGGCTCTATAGCTATCGGACAACCCATTTTACAGTAAATTCTGTATTTTGTCACAATTTTATTTCTAGCTCCAAAACTTTGTGCTAAGAAATTTTATGAGCGGTGCAGAGCTACGAATCTAGGTTTGTAAGGATGCTTCATATATATTTATTATTGAGTTCAATGGAAATAGTGTACGTTTATAGAGAGTATGCTCCTCCTTTTGTTGGAGCATGAACTAAAATTATTTAACAGAAAAAGGTGTTCAGATCTTTTTTAAAATAAAATAAGAAATAAATTCCCACAGAACGATTTTACTATGATAGACTTGAAAAAGTCTGATTTGATGAATAATAATAATCGATAAGAACAACACCAATACGTAAAACTGTGTTATCCTCTATTAAAGAGTTGCTTTAGTTTAACTTTCTTTTTTCATAAATTAATTGTACAAGCAAATATAAGTCCAGTTGCAAAATATCCTATTCTTCACACACCACCCCCCACCTTTGCCCCTATCAGCATACACTAATTATTTAATAATTTGCTCTGATTTTACTGCCCAAAATGTCTGTTCAGAGATCAGATTATGATTGCTGCGACACCCCAGGGGTCTGGTTGCCGCAGTAATAGAGATATTATGTCTGAGAGCAAGTGGGAGGTTTCTCTGGTCAGGATCCCTAAGCATGCAACACGGTCCGCCCAGACCTGGGAGGGGAGGAATCTGCCCTTTTAAACTGGGTCTGGGGCGGGATTAGAGCAGTCAGAGCCTGGAGAGGGAAAGGAAGAACTAGGAGCTCTGTAGGAGCAGTAGCAGAAGTCCAGGGGCTGGAGCTGAGCAGAGTTCGCCCTGGACGAAGATACTAAAGCCGGACACAGGAGTCTGAGGCTGTGGGGACTGATCTACACCCAGCAGCAGAAACCAGCCGGCAGGGGATTCCAGGTCCTCTGGCCATAGAAGCCCGGAGGCTCAGTCACAGAGAAGGGACCAGCGCCGCCATCCAGGAGCGGAGGCTAACAGAAGGCCCCAGGTCACCAGCCATACGGGTGAGCACCACACGGTATACTCAGGGACGTGGGCTACTTGTAACCGCTAACAGCAAGGTAGCCAGGAAGAGTGCAGATTAACGGGGAGGCCTACAACTCCACCTGGCCAGGGGAACTCCTGCTTGCTCGCAGACTGACCAGGCCCCTTATACTAGCCAGTACTCCCGGGAGGGTCTGCCTTGTACCATCAGTAAAGACCCTGAACTGCACCTCACGTCTCTGTGATTCCTTGCCGCACCAGCACCATTAGCACTGGGACCCTCACACCATCACTCCCATCATCTTCCACATTAGCTGCCCTGAGTCATCCCATACTCAGCTGCGCAAACAACATCAGCCTCAGCGGTCTGCAGCGCAGAGGCGGTCCCCACTGACCGCAATCCACGGGTGGCGTAGTCGGACACTTATTACAATACAAATAGACTGCCACTGGTTTGACCACCCTGGGCACGGACCGGGTCACCGCCACGGAGAACTACAACCCCCAGCGATCCGGCTCCGGGTATTCCCCCTGCACAGCAGCAGCAGCACAGGCCCAGGGGGCGCGTCAACTTTGGCGTAGTCGGCAGGATTTCGTGCCCGCAACCACCGGGTACTGCGTGCCTGAAAAAGAGACTTTTATACTTACCTGTGGTGAAGTTTCCCGCCGTCCGGAGTCGTTTCCCGCCATCCGGAGCCGATTCCCGCCATCAGACGCCATCTTGGACCGTTTCCCGCCATCTTCTGCCTTCTTCCCGCCATCCGCAGCTGCTTCCCGCCTTCGGATGCCATCTTCGGGACGCCGCACGGGAAGAAGAGGGGCGTGGACGCCGAAAGCGCGCGAGAGCCGAAGCTCCGCCCCACGCCCTGACGCTGCGCAAGGTCCTGGAAGGGAGGAAGAGCGACGCTGACGTCATCGGAGCGCGACGCCAGGTCCTCAACCCCGACGATCGACTGCGGAGCCGCGGCCTACGGAAGAAGAGCATCACAAGGTAGGCCACGGTCCACTAGGGGGGGAGGAGGATGCCGGACACCGAGGGGAGCTCCACTGCCACAGCCACCACCAGCGCAGCCGCTGCAGCAGTCATGCCATTCACCATGCCCTATATCCCGGGGGCAACCTGGCTACCCCAGTACTCAGGGGAGTCACATACTCTAAATGACTTTAGAGAAAGACTGGATAGCCTCTTCCAGGTGTACCCCCTCACAGAAGAGCAAAAAGTGAGCATCCTGGTGGCCCAATTAATCGGGGCAGCCCAAAGGGAGGTAAAGTCCTGGCCACCTGGGAGGAAGAGGACTGTCAGAGAGATACTAGCCCGGCTGAAAGACACGTTTGACACCCGCACTTCAGCCGAAATAAAGCTCAGATTTTACGGGTGCAAACAGCGAGCACATGAGAGTATAAGAGACTATGCTTTAAACTTACAAGAGGCCCTGAGAGCCATTAAGCAGGCAGACCCTGACAGCGTGGGAAATGAAGATAAGCTGTTGACTGAACAATTTATTGAGGGTCTACTATGCAATGCCCACCGAACCCAGTTGTGGGCAATGGCCTTACAGGACCCTGACCTGGACTTTGCACAGTTCAAGGACAGAGCCATCCGGGTGCTCCGAGAACCGGCACCAGGTGGCGCTGTGACCCACAGGCGCCCTGCTATCACTTATCACCAGGAGACGGCGCCCTTGTCTGCAGGGCCTGTGGGGGCTGATGCGCAGGCTTTGAACAATGACCCGGCAACAGACCTGCACCATCAGGTCCAAGAGCTGACTAAGAGTGTTGCCGCGCTAACCAGAACTGTGCAGTCTTTACAGGTCTCTTCTCCAGGAAAGATCCAGCTGGCATCCGGACCGGAGGACGTCCCGTCGCGCCGACTGAGGAGGACCCCACCGGCCAGAGGAAGACCCAGCGACAGATACAACGAGGACGGATGACCCATCTGCCGCCGCTGCAATCAACCCGGACATGTGGCAAGGTACTGTCATTTAAACGGGCACAACCTGGGGTAGAGGGCCAACCCCCAGGCATAAGACCATCAGGCCCATCAAACTGGCGTGATAAATACGTAGGGGGACGTCCAATCTTGCCTGTGGTACTGGATGGCATTCCTATGAGTGCCCTACTAGACACCGGGTCACAGGTCACCACCATCCCGTACGTGCTCTTCAAGCAGTACTGGAATGACTCGGACATAACCCGCTACCCAGATGACGACCTGAGTATCATCGCCAGCAATGGTCAGCCCGTGCCGCAGGTGGGATTCAAAGAGGTGACCATTAAGATCGGTAAAGTCGAACTGGCGGCACAAGGACTGATAATAGTGGACATAGACCGTCATGAGAGTCACCCTAGAATAACCTTGGGAACTAATGTGATTGAAAATTGTCTTGCAGAGGTGATTCTCATTTTACAGCAGGTTGCCAAGAACGCCAGTTCCAGCCAGCAGCGTGTGCTCCAAAAAGAGATCCGGGCACTGATGAAGCGGCAACAGGTGGAACTATCTGGTGGTGAGATAGGTAGCGTGAGAATGTGTGACCCGTTCCCTATTGCCATGCCCCCAAAAAGTGAGATGATGATTTGGTGCCGGGCAGCTATTGGTCTAAGAGGTAGAGACTACCAAGCAATGGTAGAACCCGTCTACTCAGACAGTAGGCCCACCATTTTGACAGCACGGGGGGTGGTCGATGTACGCCATGGGAGGGTGCCCGTTCGCATCATAAATATCGGGGAGAGAGAAGTACACCTGCCCCGGTATGCCACGCTAGCCAAATTGTTCGCCATAAACCAGAATTCTGTACAGGCCGTGGAACCCTTGCCTCCATCTCAACCAGAGGAAGGTAACGGCTCTAAGAAACCAATGGAGGACTGGTGTCAGCAACTGCATTTGGGTACTGACTCCACTCCCTCACACCAGAAACAGGGAGTCTATCGGGTGGTTCGAGAGTACGAGAGAGTGTTTAGTAAACACCCGCTAGACTTCGGGCGAGTAAAGGGGGTAGAACACCACATCCCCACGGGAGACCATCCTCCCATAAAGGAGAGATACCGACCCGTACCCCCGGCACACTACCAACACGCCAAGGGGATGCTTAGAGACATGAAGGAGGCTGGGGTAATCAGGGACAGCTGTAGCCTCTGGGCAGCTCCACTAGTCTTAGTGAAAAAGAAAGACAACACCATGAGAATGTGTGTAGACTACAGGAAGGTCAACCGTATCACACACAAAGATGCGTACCCGTTACCAAGGATAGAAGAGTCCTTAGCTGCATTAAAATCTGCTAACTTCTTCTCTACTTTGGATCTCACTAGCGGGTACTGGCAGGTTCCTGTAGCAGAGGCGGACCGGGAGAAGACTGCATTCACCACCCCGATGGGTCTCAGCGAATTTAACTGTATGCCGTTCGGGCTCTGCAACGCACCAGGAACCTTCCAACGGTTGATGGAATGCTGTCTGGGACACCGGAACTTCGAGACGGTCCTGTTATACCTGGACGATGTCATCGTCTATTCCAAGACCTACGAGGACCACCTGAAACACCTGGCAGAAGTGTTCGAAGCTCTGGCAAACTACGGCCTAAAGGTGAAACCCTCCAAGTGTCACCTCCTGAAACCAAAGGTGCAGTACCTGGGACACGTGGTGAGTGATGACGGAGTGGCTCCCGACCCTGATAAGATCACCGTAATTAAGGACTGGCCAAGACCCTCCAGCATAAAGGAAGTGCGGCAGTTCCTCGGGTTGGTAGGCTACTACCGAAGATTCATTCCCGGTTTCACCAAAATGGCAGCCCCTATGCAGGACCTCCTGATAGGTCAATCTCGGAAAGCCAAAAACCAGAAGCCGCCCTTCAGGTGGGAAAAGCTGGAAGAGGAGTCCTTTTGCCAGCTGAAGATGGCCCACACGGGGGATGAAATCCTGGCATATCCAGACTACAGCCAGCCCTTTATCCTCCACACGGACGCAGGCAACATCGGGCTAGGAGCCGTACTGTCCCAGATCCAGCAAGGGAAAGAACGGGTAATCGCTTACGCCAGCCGAAAGCTACGGCCCACGGAGAGGAACCCTGAGAATTATAGCTCATTCAAGCTGGAGTTCCTGGCAGTAGTGTGGGCAGTGACCGAACGTTTCAAGCATTACCTTGCCTCCTCCAAATTCACCGTGTACACGGATAACAACCCGTTGACACACCTGGACACTGCAAGGCTCGGTGCCCTGGAACAGAGATGGATGGCCCGCCTGTCCAACTTTGAATTCACCATCAAATACCGGGCAGGACGATCAAATGCCAACGCGGATGCCCTGTCTAGAATGCCGAACTTACCGGACGTAGGGGAAGATCCAGAAGATCTGGAAGAAGTTGAGCTCCCTGCGTTCCACCGTCATGACATTACCCTGTATTCCCACCGTGTGAAGGACAGGCGCTCCGTGACGTTCAATCCCTTGCCCCACTACAACTGGGCGGAGACGCAAGACAGTGATCCCGCAGTCCGTTTGGTGAAGGAAATGCTGACCCAGGCCGATGCCAGTCTTGACCCAGACGCTCCGGAGGAGACCAAGCAACTGTGGAAGGAGAAAAGTAAGCTGTTCCTCTACAGGGAGAAGCTGTGCCGGAGAATGGTTAACTCTCGAACACATGAGTTGACCTGGCAGGTAGTGGTCCCAAGACGAGACGCGGCTATGGTTCTGGAGGCATACCACAACGGAGCAGGACACTTCGGATGGAAGAAGCTGGAGTTCTTGTTGCGTGAACGGTTCTACTGGGTAGGCATGAGAGGAGCCATCGAGAGGTGGTGCAGAGACTGTGGCCCGTGCCACCTGAGAAGAAAAGACCGTGCCAGCCAGAAGACTCCCCTGCAGCCCATCATCACCAGACAGCCACTGGAACTGGTAGCCCTGGACCATGTGAAACTGGCTCCAAGCAGATCTGGGTATGTCTACGCCCTCACAATCGTAGATCATTACTCCCGGTTCCTGGTGGTGGTCCCGGTCAAGGACTTAACGGCTCAAACAGCAGCTAGAGCCTTCCAGCAGCACTTCTGCCGTCCACACGGGTACCCGGACCAAGTGCTGACAGACCAAGGACCAGCCTTCGAAGCGGAGGTCTTCCAGGAGTTCTGCAACCTGTATGGCTTCAAGAAGATAAGAACAACGCCCTATCACCCTCAAACCAATGGACTCTGCGAGAAGATGAACCAGGTGGTGATAGATCTGCTAAAAACATTGCCCCTGGAAGAACGCAGTCTGTGGCCTGAGAAACTGCCCGATCTGGTGGACCTGTATAACCACATCCCTGTAGGTTCCACCAACTGTACCCCGGCTTACCTAATGAGAGCAAGACCTGGTAAGCTGCCTATTGACCTGGATATGGGAGTCCTGATGCCTGAGGACACCTCGCCAGAGGCAGACTGGGATACAGAACGGCAGCAGCAGTATCGGAAAGTACAGGAGAGCGTCGAGCGAAGTCTGTCTCAAGCTAGAGAAAGGCAAGAGAAGGCTTATAACCAGTATGCTCCCGCTGTTCCCCTGGTACCTGGAGAGCAGGTCCTGAAGAGGAAGAGGCGGCTCCACAAGTTGGACGACCAATGGGAGAAGGACCCGTACACCGTACTGCCATCAAGCCATGAGAACACAAAAATCTGTGTAATCAGTAAGGATGGAGGAGAAACCACAGCCATTGTCTCCAGAGACCACCTGAAGAAGTGTCCCGAGCAGCTGCAAAGCCCTGAAGAAGATCAAGAAAACCCTCAACCCGCAGAGGAAAGGGAAGAAATGATCAGTACCGTACTCGGAGACTTCCCCCGGTCTTGGACACAAGTAAACGGCGCTGTCGTGGTACCCGTCCTCACCTTTCTCCAGCCAGCCCCGAAAGTGCCTACAGAGGAACCGGTAGAGCTGGAAGAGCAGCCGGCCCAAGGGGCAGAAGAGTCCACACCAGCAGTACAGGAGGATCACCCCTCTGCTAGTAGTGAGCCTGCCGTGCCCCTAGTGAGCCAAAGAGTGCGCAGAAAGCTGCCCAGCTTGCCCATAACACCTCCTACACCCTGTAGTGCAGAACCAGTTAGTGAGCTCCGTAGGTCCACTAGAGTCACTAGAGGTCAGATGCCCGCTCGCTGGAGAATCTAAACCAATGCACTGTAAAGTTGACTGTTTATTGAAAAATGTTTATGGTTTATGTTTGTTGCCTGTTACTAATTATGTTTCTCAGTTACCCTGCAGATTTATTTGGACTAACAGGTTATGGACACTGGATAACCGGAACAGTTTTGTAGATAGTTGCACCTTGGTGCCTCTTGCGAAGACGGCCGCGGAAGAGAAAACCTGTCTGGCGTGGCCTCCTTGCGGCCCTAAGTAGTTAGTCTAACCTTGCAGCCACGCCCAAGGACAACGCAAGGGGTTTGCTTTGGACAGGTCCCCTATTCTGTGCCAAGACTTCGCCTTGTTGGGTGACATGGACACCCCTTTGGTTTCATAAACTTCACCTTGGGTGATATGGACACCCGGTCACAGAAACGCCGTGACCTCTACAGACTAAAGCTTCTTGTAAATATGTTGTCTTGTTATTGTTATACCTTGTATTTATGTTTCTTTAAAAAATGTGTTTAGTCCCGGAGTACTAAAATTTACTAGGGGGGAATGCGACACCCCAGGGGTCTGGTTGCCGCAGTAATAGAGATATTATGTCTGAGAGCAAGTGGGAGGTTTCTCTGGTCAGGATCCCTAAGCATGCAACACGGTCCGCCCAGACCTGGGAGGGGAGGAATCTGCTCTTTTAAACTGGGTCTGGGGCGGGATTAGAGCAGTCAGAGCCTGGAGAGGGAAAGGAAGAACTAGGAGCTCTGTAGGAGCAGTAGCAGAAGTCCAGGGGCTGGAGCTGAGCAGAGTTCGCCCTGGACGAAGATACTAAAGCCGGACACAGGAGTCCGAGGCTGTGGGGACTGATCTACACCCAGCAGCAGAAACCAGCCGGCAGGGGATTCCAGGTCCTCTGGCCATAGAAGCCCGGAGGCTCAGTCACAGAGAAGGGACCAGCGCCGCCATCCAGGAGCGGAGGCTAACAGAAGGCCCCAGGTCACCAGCCATACGGGTGAGCACCACACGGTATACTCAGGGACGTGGGCTACTTGTAACCACTAACAGCAAGGTAGCCAGGAAGAGTGCAGATTAACGGGGAGGCCTACAACTCCACCTGGCCAGGGGAACTCCTGCTTGCTCGCAGACTGACCAGGCCCCTTATACTAGCCAGTACTCCCGGGAGGGTCTGCCTTGTACCATCAGTAAAGACCCTGAACTGCACCTCACGTCTCTGTGATTCCTTGCCGCACCAGCACCATTAGCACTGGGACCCTCACACCATCATTCCCATCATCTTCCACATTAGCTGCCCTGAGGCAATACTTCTCCCGTGGGGAGTCATCCCATACTCAGCTGCGCAAACAACATCAGCCTCAGCGGTCTGCAGTGCAGCGGCGGTCCCCACTGACCGCAATCCACGGGTGGCGTAGTCGGACACTTATTACAATACAAATAGACTGCCACTGGTTTGACCACCCTGGGCACGGACCGGGTCACCGCCACGGAGAACTACAACCCCCAGCGATCCGGCTCCGGTTATTCCCCCTGCACAGCAGCAGCACAGGCCCAGGTGGCGCGTCAATTGCTGCTTATAGAAGTCTATAGAGAATGGAGGGGAGATGAGGAGGAAGGAGCTAGAGGAAGCGAGACACACAAACATGTTCCAGCTTGTAGTGCTGGATTCACAGCTGCACTGCTCAGTGTGTCAGTAATCTATGATGATGCTGCTTTTTCTGATTACATAGATACAGGAGAACAGAAACTCTCATGTTTGTGTGTGGTGTGTATGGAAGACATCATAGCAGCTGCTCTCTATCTGTTAACTCAGAGACAACTATAAATTAGAGATAGGGCCTGTAAAAGGGAACACTTGGAGGAAGTTTTGCATACAAGACAAATAATGGTCAGAAATAGTGTTATTCCTCATGTACATGATTTTTCTAAAATGTTCCCTGAAATAACAGTGAAACTTTACATTCAGCAAGAAAAATGGAAACAACCAAAATTTATTCTTAAAAAACACCAAGAGCAAATGCACATTCAACATTCCTGGATGCAGGAATACAGTATGGGTTCATAACACAGCCACAAGTCTATTTATATGTGATCTAACAGTGTAATATTTTATGTGCTAAATTAGACAATGGCTGACAATCAGATATACATGTATCTTACCTATGCCCGGAAGAGTCACCTATCTTAAGTTTTCTTTGTGTGTGCAATATCCCCTTCATGCAATTAATCACCAGTGGAACCCTGAAGAGAACACCTAGCCGTGATCTAGTGGCCACTGTCCTGCTGAAAAATAAAAAAGTAAGAGATACCTGACATGCATGTGGATAATGTAGTATGCTCAGATTTTCCTATGGAAGAAATATAAAAGTGCATTGGCTGTAAACTAGTTAAAAAGTGTTTAGTTAATTACCATTGCTGACATTACTAGAGTTGAGCCACCCCCGTAGTGTTCGGTTTCGGTTCAGTTCGTCGAACACCGGTATGTTCGCCGAACTGTTCGCCGAACTGTTCGTCGAACTGTTTGTCGAACTGTTCGTCGAACACCATCGAACACCGTTAAAACCAATGGCAGGCAAACAAAAACACATAGAAACACATAGAAAACACCTTCAAAGGTGTCCAAAAGCTGACAAACTGCTCAGAAGACACAACTAACACATGGAAAAGTGACAAGTACATATAGTCATGCGAAAAGAAAAGAGGTGGAGGAGTAAAAGGAGGGGGAGACACAGATATAGGCATGTCATGCCCTTCTAAAATCAAGAAAGGCTGGAGTAAAAATCTAAAATCAGCCTACCAACACCCAGACGTCGTGACAAGAAAATTAAAAAAAGAAATATCTTTAGGTAGAATGGTGGTTCCATTCAGAACACTTTCCTTACAAGATGTAGTGGTATCCCCGTTGGGAGTCATGCCAAAAACGGAACTCAATACATTCGGACTAATCCACCATTTGTCATATCCAAGGGGCAGGTCAGTAAACGACAACATCGACGCGGAACCAAGTACAGTAGTATATACTGTACCTCCTTTGACAAGGCAATCAGGCGGGTCAAGAAGTTGGGAAGGGGCACCCTAATGGCCAAAACAGACATTGAGGGGGCGTTCCGGTTACTTACTACCTGTGCCTCCGAATAGTGTCCGCCTTCTGGGAAGGAGCATATTATATAGATCGCTGTTTGCCCATGGGGTGCTCCAGATCTTGCTCACTATTTGAGGCGTTTAGTTGCTTCCTCAAATGGGTTGTCATGGACGTTTCTAAGGGGGCACATATTATCCATTACCTCGACAACTTCTTATGCCTGGGCCCAAAAGATTCGCCACAGTGTGAATACACGCAGTAGTCCACCTGTGAGAAGGAGAGAGCTGGAGGGAGAGCGGTCACCACAGAGCCGAGGTGTTAGATGGAGAACGGAAGAAGGAAAGAGGGTGAGGGAGGTAAGGGAGTAAGGTGGAAGGCCGACCTGAGCTCCCCCACTTTCCTGCTGGACGGGGAACAGCCCTTGGAAGAAAAGTCGCTTGCGCATCCCTTTGAGGTTACGGGCGTGAGCGGGCAGAGGGACTATGCTGGAGTGCGAAGCCAACACGGCCAGTCCGTTCCTGTCCGTGCGACCTCTGTGTCGCCGGGTTTGTGCCAGAGCCGCGGTGGACCCTGACGGCCAGCCCCCCTCTCCCAATACTGGTGCCTGTCCGCTGGTGGGTAGAGACCCCCACGTGGTGGAGGCCGGCCTAAGCTCTGTAATTTAAATTGGCTCTGTAATTTGGATGAGTACACTTTAAATCCTTTTACAAGGATCTATTGGAGGGCAAGTCTGATGCCAGCAGCCGCGGTAATTCCTGCTCCAGTAGCGTCCACTAAAGCTGCTGCAGTTAAAAAGCTTTTATAAGGATCGAGCTTGGTGGACGACCGCAAGGTGTGCTACCGCCAGTCCCAACCCCTTTGCCTTGGGGCGCCTCCCCGATGCTCTTCAGTGTCCCGGGGGCCCGAAGCGTTTCCTTTGAAAAAATTAAGTGTCCAAACCACAGGTGGTGTAGCTTGCTTAACAGCTGGGCTACTCCGCTGACTAGCAGACACTGCTACTAGGCCCAAAGTATTGCCTGGGCTAGATGTAGTTAAAAATTTGTAATTAGATCTACAGGCGGTGGCTACTTCGCTGACTAGCAGACACTGAAGCTTTGGAGCAGACCTCTGATTCCTAGGCTATAGTATGATTAAACAGCTCTTCAGACTCAACCATCTGTGTTACCCCAAGCCATAGTGTATGTAGTTTCTTACGGTTAAAAGGGGGGAGAGAGACCCGACCCACCTGGAATTGACGATGCCAACGTCATGTAAAACACAGCAAGGGGACTCCAAAAAGAGTCTCCATTTTTTCCAAAAATTGTGGCACAGACACCACTTAAGTGGCATCAATTGTCCCAGAGTTGCTTAAAATGGTTGGTGAGGTGATTTTACCAAATCCTCAAGCTTTTATTCTCCCCAGGATGACACAGGGGTATAAAAGTCCTTGCGGATCCATGATTTGTTCATCTTTATGAACGTGAGTCTGTCTACATTGTCAGTGGACAGCCGCGTGCGCTTATCTGTCAGCACACCACCAGCAGCGCTGAACACACGTTCAGAGAGAACGCTGGCTGTGGGGCATGACAAGATCTCCAAGGCATGAGTGGCGAGCTCCGGCCATTTTTCCAGATTGGAAGCCCAAAGTGAGCAATGGTCCAGTGACACAGTCATGGCTTCGATGTTCACTTGGAGATACTCCTGTACCATCCTCTCTAGGCGTTGACTATGTGTCAGACTTCTTGTCTCCTGTGGCCTTGCAAAGGATGGTCTAAAAAATTGGTGAAACGATTCCACAAAATTGCTGTTACCAGCAGATACAGTGTTACTGTTACGGTTTGAGTGATGAAGACTCGACAGTCCCACGGTTGGCAAGTTAGAACTGTGAGATTCACTACGTGCACCACTGGTGTTTTGTGGAAAAGCACATGTAAGATTCTGCAACAGCCTCTGCTGATACTCCTGCATGTGTGAATCCCTTTCTATGGCAGGAATTATTTCGGCAAATTTACTTTTGTACCATGGATCTAAGAGTGTGGCAACCCAGTAGTCGGGATTACTTCGAATTCTGACAATCTGAGGGTCATGTTGCAGGTAGTGCAGCAAGAAGGCACTCATGTGTCTTGCGCATCCAGGAGGACCAAGTCCTTGTTGTGTTGGTGGTGAGGTAAGAATCATGCTTCCTTCCTCTGCCCTCTCCCCCCAACCTCGCACAACAGAAATGTGATCAAGGTCTCCCTCATCTGATGAGTCTTCCATGCCCATCGCCAGTTCGTCCTCCACTTCTTCCTCGGCTCCTGCACCTTCCTCAACAGTTTGGCTGCTACCATGCGCCCTCGTTAATCCCTCTCCCCCACCCTCCCATGCCTGCCACCTTGGTGCTGCCGACCGTCTGGACCTTGGAGATGTTATCCCTTCCGCATACGACTCCTCCTCTACTTCCTCCACCTCCTCTTGTCCCACCACCTGACTCCGAATTCTGTTTAACGTGTCCTCCAGCATGTAAATCACCGGAATAGTCATGCTGATAATGGCATCGTCAGCACTAAACATCTTCGTCGCCATTTCAAAACTGTGCAGAAGGCTGCATAGGTCCCTGATCTGAGACCACTCCTGCAGCGTGATTTGCCCCACCTCTGGATCTCGTTGGCCCAGGCTATACGTCAGAACGTATTGCACCAGGGCTTGTCGGTGCTGCCACAGTCGCTGCAACATGTGCAGATTTGAATTCCACCGTGTCGGCACATCGCATTTCAGCCTGTGAACTGGCAGGCCAAACGACTTCTCTAGAGATGTAAGTCGTTGAGCTGCGGGATGCGAATGGCGGAAGTGAGCACCCAGCGACCATGCCCTCTGCAGAAGGCCATCTAGTCCGGGACAGTGGGCTAAAAATTGCTGGACAGCCAGGATCAACACATGAGCCATACAAGGCACGTGTGTGACATTGCCCCGGCGAAGGGCCTCACCCAGGTTTGCAGCATTGTCGCACACGGCCTTCCCTGGTTGCAGGTCCAGTGGAGACAACCATTCATGAAACTGGGTCTCCAGAGCTGACCACAACTCCTCAGCTGTGTGACTTACATTTCTCAGACATTTCAAAGTAAACACCACCTGATGCCGTTGAGCCCTGCTGCCAGCATAGTAAGGAGGTGTGCAGGATTCCTTTTGCGCAGTTAGAACGCAGGTGGCATTACCAGGCAGGCTTTGGGTGCAGGTGGAGGACCGAGAGGAGGTTGAGGAGGCAGAAACAGTGGAGGAACTTCTGGATAAAGAAGATTGACGCACAACTCGTGAGGATGGCAAGACTTGGACAGCAGCCCCTTGTCCTGCTGTCACCATAGTTACCCAGTGCCCAGTCAGCGACATGTAACGCCCCTGTCCATGCCTACTCGTCCAAGTGTCTGTGTTGAAATGCACCCTGTCACACACAGAGTTTCTCAAAGAAGCAGTGATGTTGTGTGCGACATGCTGGTGTAGCGCAGGCACACCTTTCTTTGAAAAGTAGTGGCGACTGGGCATCTCGTAATGGGGCACTGCGACGAAGATAAGGTCGCGAAAATCCTCTGTGTCCACCAGGCGGAAAGGCAGCATTTCTGTAGCCAACAGCTTGCAGATGGTGAAATTCAACCTCTTAGCTTTGTCATGGCTAGGAGGAAATGGTCTTTTACTTGTCCACATCTGAGGGACCGAGGGCTGGCTGTTGTGCTTAGACGGGGTTGAGTAGGGTGTCCCCGGCAAACTGCCGGTCTGTGAGGAAGATGCAGGCGGACATGTTAGGTTGCCTTGATCCAAAGGTGGTGCTCTCGATGTCAGAGAGCGCTCAACACCAGCTGGTATTTCCACTTCCAAATGAAATGATGACCTGCCAATCACACTGGCTGTTGCGGGTAAAGAGGTGGCAGGTCTGCATCCAAAAACGTGTGAATGCTGTCCCCCCAGTCACAGAGGATGAAGAGGCCGCGGATGCACAAGATGGGGCAGACGGTGGTTGGCCCGGCCCGCTAGGCCGAATTGTAGCACAGTGAGCTTCCCACTGCAACTTATGCTTCATATCCATGTGACGGTTCATGCATGAAGCACTCAAACTGTGGATTTTTTGGCATCTACTTAGCTTTTGGTGACAAATTTTACAGATAACAAGAGTTGGGTCATCTTTATCGATCTGAAAAAATGCCCAGGCTATGCAAGGCTTAGAGCCCATGTGACCTGAAGAGCCACCACGACTTGTGGTCAGAGGCAGAGTTGTGGTTGAGGATGCAGTTGTTGATGTGCTTCCAGTACTCCGTCTCTGTCCAGGAAGGCGCAACCTAACCTCGTCGTCAATAGCATCCTCCTCCATCTCCTCTGCTGACCTCATCGACTGGCTGAATGTGGGTTGACAGTAAGTGGGATCTCCAATCTCGTCATCATCACCCTGTGTGTTCTCACATCCGTCGTCCTCAGAGCCAACCTCTTCCTGCCCTGACCGAAAAGTCAAGTTGTTGCTCCAATCAGGTATCTGGGTCTCATCATCATCTTCCTCATTGTCTCCACCAACAGGAGTTACAGTTTGGGAACGAGGGTCTACATTATGCTCAGAACCTTCTTCATCTGGTACTGGATCCGACTCATAAACATTCTGGGCATCAGTGCAGATCATTTCCTCGTCTGGATTCACAGAAGCTCTGGAGCAGACCTCCGATTCCCAGGCTATAGTATGAGTAAACAGCTCTGCAGACTCAACCATCTGTGTTACCCCATACTCAGATGGGCAGCTGGAGACTTGGGAGCTGTGAGGAAGCAAGTGCGATTGGGGTGACACCTCTGAGGACTGGAGTATTTGTGATGTTGAAGTTGAGGTGGAGGAGAGCCCACTTGAAGGAGCACTTGATATCCATTGAAGCACCTGCTGTTTTTGTGCCTCATCTGGAATTTGTAGCGATGGGCGCGCCCGTAAGAAAGGGATCGTATCACATTGTCCACGAAAAGAAGTAGACATCTTAGTTTGGCTGGAAGATGGTCTTTCTTCTGCACATGTTACTGTTGCTTTAACACCTACCCCATGGACACAACCTTTTTTTCCCTTTCCAACACGCCTATTCCCCTTTCCACCAGCAGCAGACCTTTTGCCACTCATTTTTGTGGTTAACTAACTGACAACTCTGTAGTTGTTTGCGCAAAAAACGATGGATGGAAACCGAGCAGAGCTGAGTGGCCAAACTGTGGTACTAGCCGAAAAGGATTGGCTGGGTTAGATGCAGTAAAACAATTTTATTAGATACACAGGCGGTGTAGCTTGCTTCACAGGTGGGCTACTCCGCTGACTTTGAGACACTGCTACTATGTGCAAAAGGATTTACTGGGCTGGATGCAGTAAAAAATTGTTATTAGATACACAGGTGGTGCAGCTTGGTTCAGATGGGCTACTCCACTGACTACCAGACACTGCTACTATGCCCAAAAGGATTTGCTGGGCTAGATGCAGTAAAAAATTGTTATTAAATACACAGGTGGTGTAGCTTGGTTCAGATGGGCTACTCCATTGACTACCAGACACTGCTACTACACCCAAATGGATTTACTGGGCTAGATGCAGTAAAAAATTGTTGTTAAAAACACAGGTGGTGTAGCTTGGTTCAGATGGGCTACTACAATGAGTAACAGACACTGCTACAGGCACAAAAGGATTTACAGGGCTAGATGCAGTAAAAAATTGTTATTAAATACACAGGTGGTGTAGCTTGGTTCAGATAAGCTACTACAATGAGTAACAGACACTGCTACAGGCCCAAAAGGATTTACTTGGCTAGATGCAGTAAAAAATTGTTATTACATGCACAGGTGGTGTAGCTTGGTTCAGATGAGCTACTGCAATGAGTAACAGACACTACTACAGGACCAAAAGGATTTACTGGGCTAGATGCAGTAAAAAATTGTTATTACATGCACAGGTGGTGTAGCTTGGTTCAGATGAGCTACTACAATGAGCAACAGACACTGCTACAGGCCCAAAAGGATTTACTGGGCTAGATGCAGTAAATAATTGTTATTAGATACACAGGTGGTGTAGCTTGGTTCAGATGGGCTACTCCACTGACTACCAGACACTGCAACTATGCCCAAAAGGATTTGCTGGGCTAGATGCAGTAAAAAATTGTTATTAAATACACAGGTGGTGTAGCTTGGTTCTGATGGGCTACTACAATGAGTAACAGACACTGCTACAGGCACAAAAGGATTTACTTGGCTAGATGCAGTAAAAAATTGTTATTAAATACACAGGTGGTGTAGCTTGGTTCAGATGAGCTACTACAATGAGTAACAGACACTGCTACAGGACCAAAAGGATTTACTGCGCTAGATGCAGTAAAAAATTGTTATTACATGCACAGGTGGTGTAGCTTGGTTCAGATGAGCTACTACAATGAGTAACAGACACTGCTACAGGCCCAAAAGGATTTACTGGGCTAGATGCAGTAAATAATTTTTATTAGATACACAGGTGGTGTAGCTTGGTTCAGATGGGCTACTCCACTGACTACCAGACACTGCTACTATGCACAAAAGGATTTGCTGGTTTAGATGCAGTAAAAAATAGTTATTAAATACACAGGTGGTGTAGCTTGGTTCAGATGAGCTGCTTCACTGACTACCAGACACTGCTACTATGCCCAAAAGGATTTACTGGGCTAGATGCAGTAAAAAAATGTTATTAAAAACACAGGTGGTGTAGCTTGGTTCATATGGGCTACTACAATGAGTAACAGACACTGCAACAGGCACAAAAGGATTTACTGGGCTAGATGCAGTAAAAAATTGTTATTAAATACACAGGTGGTGTAGCTTGGTTCAGATGAGCTACTACAATGAGTAACAGACACTGCTAGAAGCACAAAAGTATTTACTGGGCTAGATGCAGTAAAAAATTGCTATTAAATACACAGGTGGTGTAGCTTGGTTCAGATGGGCTACTACAATGAGTATCAGACAGTGCTACAGGCACAAAAGGATTTACTGGGCAAGATGCAGTAAAAAATTGTTATTAAATGCACAGGTGGTGTAGCTTGGTTCAGATGGGCTACTCCACTGACTACCAGACACTGCTACTATGTCCAAAAAGATTTACTGGGCTAGACGCAGTAAAAAATTGTTATTAAATACACAGGTGGTGTAGCTTGGTTCAGATGGGCTGCTACAATGAGTAACAGACACTGCTACAGGCTCAAAAGGATTTACTGGGCTAGATGCAGTAAAAATTTTTTATTAAATACACAGGTGGTGTAGCATGGTTCAGATGAGCTACTACACAGACACTTCTACAGGCCCCAAAGGATTTACTCAGCTAGATGCAGTAAAAAATTGTTATTAAATGCACAGGTGGTGTAGCTTGGTTCAGATGGGCTACTCCACTGACTACCAGACACTGCTACTATGCCCAAAAGGATTTACTGGGCTAGATGCAGTAAAAAATTGTTATTAAATACACATGTGGTGTAGCTTGGTTCAGATGGGCTACTACAATGAGTAACAGACATTGCTACAGGCACAAAAGGATTTACTGTGCTAGATGCAGTAAAAAAGTGTTATTAAATACACAGGTGGTGTAGCTTGGTTCAGATGGGCTACTACAATGAGTAACAGACACTGATACAGGCCCAAAACGATTTACTGAGCTAGATGCAGTAAAAAATTGTTATTAAATACACAGGCGGTGTAGCTTGGTTCAGATGAGCTACTACAATGAGTAACAGACACTGCTACAGGCCCAAAAGGATTTACTGGGCTAGATGCAGTAAAAAATTGTTAATAAATACACAGGTGGTGTAGCTTGGTTCAGATGGGCTACTACAATGAGTAACAGACACTGCTACAGGCACAAAAGGATTTACTGTGCTAGATGCAGTAAAAAAGTGTTATTAAATACACAGGTGGTGTAGCTTGGTTCAGATGGGCTACTACAATGAGTAACAGACACTGATACAGACCCAAAAGGATTTACTGAGCTAGATGCAGTAAAAAATTGTTATTAAATACACAGGTGGTGTAGCTTGGTTCAGATGAGCTACTACAATGAGTAACAGACACTGCTACAGGCCCAAAAGGATTTACTCAGCTAGATGCAGTAAAAAATTGTTATTAAATACACAGGTGGTGTAGCTTGGTTCAGATGGGCTACTCCACTGACTACCAGACACTGCTACTATGCCCAAAAGGATTTACTGGGCTAGATGCAGTAAAATTTTTTTATTAAATATACAAGTGGTGTAGCTTGGTTCAGATGGGCTACTACAATGAGTAACAGACACTGCTACAGGCACAAAAGGATTTACTGGGCTAGATGCAGTAAATTATTTTTATTAAATACACAGGTGGTGTAGCTTGGTTCAGATGGGCTACTATAATGAGTAACAGACAGTGCTACAGGCAAAAAAGGATTTACCGGGCTAGATGCAGAAAAAAAATGTTATTAAATACACAGTTGGTGTAGCTTGGTTCAGATGGGCTACTACAATGAGTAACAGACACTGCTACTATGGCCAAAAGGATTTACTGGGCTATTTGCAGTAAAAAATTGTTATTACATACACAGGTGGTGTAGCTTGGTTCAGATGGGCTACTCCACTGACTACCAGACACTGCTACTATGCCCAAAAGGATTTACTGGGCTAGATGCAGTAAAAAATTGTTATTTGATACACAGTGGTGTAGCTTGGTATAGATGGGCTACTCCACTGACTACCAGACACTGCTACTATGCCCAAAAGGTTTTACTTGGCTTGATGCAGTAAAAAATTGTTATTAGATACACAGGTGGTGTAGCTTGGTTCAGATGGGCTACTCCACTGACTACCAGACACAGCCACTATGCCCAAAAGGATTTACTGGGCTAGATGCAGTAAAAAAATGTTATTAAATACACAGGTGGTGTAGCTTGGTTCAGATGGGCTACTCCATTGACTACCAGACACTGCTACTACACCCAAATGGATTTACTGGGCTAGATGCAGTAAAAAATTGTTGTTAAAAACACAGGTGGTGTAGCTTGGTTCAGATGGGCTACTACAATGAGTAACAGACACTGCTACAGGCACAAAAGGATTTACAGGGCTAGATGCAGTAAAAAATTGTTATTAAATACACAGGTGGTGTAGCTTGGTTCAGATGAGCTACTACAATGAGTAACAGACACTGCTACAGGCCCAAAAGGATTTACTTGGCTAGATGCAGTAAAAAATTGTTATTACATGCACAGGTGGTGTAGCTTGGTTCAGATGAGCTACTGCAATGAGTAACAGACACTACTACAGGACCAAAAGGATTTACTGGGCTAGATGCAGTAAAAAAGTGTTATTACATGCACAGGTGGTGTAGCTTGGTTCAGATGAGCTACTACAATGAGCAACAGACACTGCTACAGGCCCAAAAGGATTTACTGGCCTAGATGCAGTAAATAATTGTTATTAGATACACAGGTGGTGTAGCTTGGTTCAGATGGGCTACTCCACTGACTACCAGACACTGCAACTATGCCCAAAAGGATTTGCTGGGCTAGATGCAGTAAAAAATTGTTATTAAATACACAGGTGGTGTAGCTTGGTTCTGATGGGCTACTACAATGAGTAACAGACACTGCTACAGGCACAAAAGGATTTACTTGGCTAGATGCAGTAAAAAATTGTTATTAAATACACAGGTGGTGTAGCTTGGTTCAGATGAGCTACTACAATGAGTAACAGACACTGCTACAGGACCAAAAGGATTTACTGCGCTAGATCCAGTAAAAAATTGTTATTACATGCACAGGTGGTGTAGCTTGGTTCAGATGAGCTACTACAATGAGTAACAGACACTGCTACAGGCCCAAAAGGATTTACTGGGCTAGATGCAGTAAATAATTTTTATTAGATACACAGGTGGTGTAGCTTGGTTCAGATGGGCTACTCCACTGACTACCAGACACTGCTACTATGCACAAAAGGATTTGCTGGTTTAGATGCAGTAAAAAATAGTTATTAAATACACAGGTGGTGTAGCTTGGTTCAGATGAGCTGCTTCACTGACTACCAGACACTGCTACTATGCCCAAAAGGATTTACTGGGCTAGATGCAGTAAAAAAATGTTATTTAAACACAGGTGGTGTAGCTTGGTTCATATGGCTACTACAATGAGTAACAGACACTGCAACAGGCACAAAAGGATTTACTGGGCTAGATGCAGTAAAAAATTGTTATTAAATACACAGGTGGTGTAGCTTGGTTCAGATGAGCTACTACAATGAGTAACAGACACTGCTAGAAGCACAAAAGTATTTACTGGGCTAGATGCAGTAAAAAATTGCTATTAAATACACAGGTGGTGTAGCTTGGTTCAGATGGGCTACTACAATGAGTATCAGACAGTGCTACAGGCACAAAAGGATTTACTGGGCAAGATGCAGTAAAAAATTGTTATTAAATGCACAGGTGGTGTAGCTTGGTTCAGATGGGCTACTCCACTGACTACCAGACACTGCTACTATGTCCAAAAAGATTTACTGGGCTAGACGCAGTAAAAAATTGTTATTAAATACACAGGTGGTGTAGCTTGGTTCAGATGGGCTGCTACAATGAGTAACAGACACTGCTACAGGCTCAAAAGGATTTACTGGGCTAGATGCAGTAAAAATTTTTTATTAAATACACAGGTGGTGTAGCATGGTTCAGATGAGCTACTACACAGACACTTCTACAGGCCCCAAAGGATTTACTCAGCTAGATGCAGTAAAAAATTGTTATTAAATGCACAGGTGGTGTAGCTTGGTTCAGATGGGCTACTCCACTGACTACCAGACACTGCTACTATGCCCAAAAGGATTTACTGGGCTAGATGCAGTAAAAAATTGTTATTAAATACACATGTGGTGTAGCTTGGTTCAGATGGGCTACTACAATGAGTAACAGACACTGCTACAGGCACAAAAGGATTTACTGTGCTAGATGCAGTAAAAAAGTGTTATTAAATACACAGGTGGTGTAGCTTGGTTCAGATGGGCTACTACAATGAGTAACAGACACTGATACAGGCCCAAAACGATTTACTGAGCTAGATGCAGTAAAAAATTGTTATTAAATACACAGGCGGTGTAGCTTGGTTCAGATGAGCTACTACAATGAGTAACAGACACTGCTACAGGCCCAAAAGGATTTACTGGGCTAGATGCAGTAAAAAATTGTTAATAAATACACAGGTGGTGTAGCTTGGTTCAGATGGGCTACTACAATGAGTAACAGACACTGCTACAGGCACAAAAGGATTTACTGTGCTAGATGCAGTAAAAAAGTGTTATTAAATACACAGGTGGTGTAGCTTGGTTCAGATGGGCTACTACAATGAGTAACAGACACTGATACAGACCCAAAAGGATTTACTGAGCTAGATGCAGTAAAAAATTGTTATTAAATACACAGGTGGTGTAGCTTGGTTCAGATGAGCTACTACAATGAGTAACAGACACTGCTACAGGCCCAAAAGGATTTACTGGGCTAGATGCAGTAAAAAATTGTTATTAAATACACAGGTGGTGTAGCTTGGTTCAGATGGGCTACTCCACTGACTACCAGACACTGCTACTATGCCCAAAAGGATTTACTGGGCTAGATGCAGTAAAATTTTTTTATTAAATATACAAGTGGTGTAGCTTGGTTCAGATGGGCTATACAATGAGTAACAGACACTGCTACAGGCACAAAAGGATTTACTGGGCTAGATGCAGTAAATTATTTTTATTAAATACACAGGTGGTGTAGCTTGGTTCAGATGGGCTACTATAATGAGTAACAGACAGTGCTACAGGCAAAAAAGGATTTACCGGGCTAGATGCAGAAAAAAAATGTTATTAAATACACAGTTGGTGTAGCTTGGTTCAGATGGGCTACTACAATGAGTAACAGACACTGCTACTATGGCCAAAAGGATTTACTGGGCTAGATGCAGTAAAAAATTGTTATTTGATACACAGTGGTGTAGCTTGGTATAGATGGGCTACTCCACTGACTACCAGACACTGCTACTATGCCCAAAAGGTTTTACTTGGCTTGATGCAGTAAAAAATTGTTATTAGATACACAGGTTGTGTAGCTTGGTTCAGATGGGCTACTCCACTGACTACCAGACACAGCCACTATGCCCAAAAGGATTTACTGGGCTAGATGCAGTAAAAAAATGTTATTAGATACACAGGTGGTGTAGCTTGGCTCAGATGGGCTACTCCACTGACTACCAGACACTGCTACTATGCCCAAAAGGATTGGCTGGGTTAGATGCAGTAAAAAAATGTTATTATATACACAGGTGGTGAAGCTTGCAACACAGATAGGCTACTCCACTGACTAACACACACTGCTAGTGGCCCAAAAGAATTGGTTTAGCTGCATTTAGCCAAATGCTGTGAAAAACACTTGCACAGCACTGGCACAGACCTGCCTAGCAAAAAGTGCTAGGAACTGCTGTAACCTAGCCCTCAAAAGGGCTGCAATTACAACTAGTCCCTACTCCCTAAACCTATCTGTCTATTTAACAGCAAATTCGCTTGCAATTCACACAGTTAGAAAGTATAGCGCTCACAGCAGCAGCGGTGCCGTCTAACACTCAGCTGCAGCAGTGAGAAAATGGTGGCGACGGGGAAAATGGCTGGGTCTTATAGGGAAAGGACATGTGACATACACAGCCAATGACACATGCCCTTGCTTGTGTGAAAAAAAAGCACTTTGCTGCGTGTGTGCGCTGCTGATAGGCTGACAGACTGCACCTCCCCACTGTAAATGCGGGAAAGAGAAAAAAATGGAGATCGGCATTATTTCTGCAGAGATCCATCCCCTGACCCTCCCCCCGCCCACTCTACACTGAAACTGGCTATTAACATTGATTAACAGTATTACTGTGAAAAAATCCAGTTACGATTTTGGTGTACGAACAGTTATCGAACATAACCTCGAACAGCCGCTCATCTCTAGACATTACTCTCTCATAATGAAGCAGAACAGCATGGAAGAAGTCAACTTTTTAGTAGAAACTGATTTTGAGGATGGAATTTATAGGGTCTGTGGGGTCAGAATAAAAACAGTAATTATGCAAGCGTCTGTGTTTTTTTTTTAAGTTAAAGTGACCCTCCATGCTGGCACTGAAAACTTCTGTCCTGTACACTAACTGGTGCTCCCAGTTTGCCACCCACAGCCGTCTCCAGCTTCTCTGGCCACCGCAGTGACATGGCGTAAGACAAGGCAAAGCTTGAATTACATCTCCTCTGTTTTTCATGTGACACATGTATAGTATTAGTCACTTTTCAGTGCAAGCGCAGAGGGTAGCTTTAAAGGCGTTGTCCAGCCTAAAATGAAAAGTCTGCATTCATTTTTTGTGACTGCAGGCTTGTGAATCCTCCCACAACGCGCACTGCTCGAGAATTCTTGGGTTTCAGCTCCGGGATCGGTGGTCATGTGGTCACAAGTATGTGATATTCATACTCCTGGCCAGAACCCGACTAGACTGTTTCTGGCACGCTCAATGCAAGTGTATTGCGAGAAGTCGGAAAGAGTTGGGTCATGTTCCCACCGTTCCCGAGAATTGACTGCAGCTTTGTCATTTTAGACAGGACAACTCTTTAAGCTCTACTGAAATTAGCCAGGCTGTGCTGCAATACCAGATACCACTGATAGAGTTGAACTCTGTATGGAAAAACTAGACCCTTTTTTTCTACTCTAATACAAGTTAATACAAGTTTTTTAAAGGTTTGTACAGGATTTTTTTGGAAGTGCCAAATAGCAGGGAATGTTATAAAACCTCCAAAATAAGCATTACTCACCTGTTAAATTGCCCCACCACTCCAGCAACGCAGCACTGATGGTCCTCGCTGGTCTTTGCTAGATTTCTTGCAATGATGATGTTTTGACTGCTTGCACATAACCACTGCAGCCAATCACTGGTATCACAGAGAACACATAGTCGCTGGTGCCAGCGATTGGCATCAGTGGTCATTCGTACGTAGTAAAAATGTCATAACTGTAAGTCTAACACCGGGTAAAGGGGATTGCCAGGTGATTTTCAGTTATGTTGTTATTTTCTGACATCAGTGACAATCCTTTTAAAAGTATTGGCCACTTTATTGTTATTTTCACACATGTTGAAGACATGGCTTTATAGAACTTGCTTATATACAAGTATTACAGGTTCTGCCCTGATCATCTTCCTTGTGAAACCATAACTTCCGCCAGCAATCTTCCACCAACTACACAGCTCTACAGTTCTTAAAATTCCATCACTTAAGCCTTGTTACCCCTTTGTCATACAATTAAAAAATTACTTGGCTCTTTCTTGTATTATGATGTTAAACTGGCAAGTATCTTTAAATACATACGAATATATATTTATACTGTATGTACATGTGCATCTCACTAAATTAGAATATCATCAAAAAGTTAATTTATTTCAGTTCTTCAATACAAAAAGTGAAACTCATATATTATATAGAGTCATTACAAACAGAGTGATCTATTTCAAGTGTTTATTTCTGTTAATGTTGATGATTATGGCTTACAGCCAATGAAAACACAAAAGTCATTATCTCAGTAAATTAAAATAATTAATAAAAACACCTGCAAAGGCTTCCTAAGCTTTTAAAAAGGTCCATTAGTCTGTTTCAGTAGGCTCCACAATCATGGGGAAGACTGCTGACTCGACCGATGTCCAGAAGGCAGTCATTGACACACTCCACAAGGTCCTAGAGTTCCAATTTTCATTTGGAAATCAAGGTCCCTGAGTCCGGAGGAAGAGTGGAGAGGCCACAATCCAAGATGCTTGGTGTGAAGTTTCCACTATCAGTGATGGTTTGGGGAGCCATGTCATCTACTGGTGTAGGTCCACTGTGTTTTATCAAGACCAAAGTCAGCACAGCAGTCTACCAGGAAATTTTAGAGCACTTCCTGATTCCCTCTGCCGACAAGCTTTTTGGAGATGGAAATTTCATTCTCCAGCAGGACTTGGCACCTGTCCACACTGCCAAAAGTACCAATACTTGGTTTAAAAACAACAGTATCACTGTACTTGATTGGCCAGCAAACTCGCCTGACCTTAACCCCATAGAGAATCTATGGGGTATTGTTAAGAGGAAGAAGAGAGGCACCAGACCCAACAATGCAGACGAGCTGAAGGCTGCTATCAAAGCAACATGGGCTTCCATAACACCACAGCAGTGCAACAGGCTGATCGCCTCCATGCCACGCTGCATTGATGCAGTAATTGATGCAAAAGGAGTCCCGACCAAGAACTGAGTGCATTTACTGAACATACATTTCAGTAGGCCAACATTTCGGATTTTAAAAACATTTTTCAAGCTGTTGTTATAAAGTATTCTAATTTACTGAGATAATGACTTTTGTGTTTTCATTGGTTGTAAGTAGTGTTGAGCATTCCGATACTGAAATATCGGGTATCGGCCGATATTCGCGGTATCGGAATTCCGATACTTAATTCCGATACTTTTACAATATCGAATACCGGAATCGGAAGTTCCCATAATGCCTGCGCTCTGCAGTGTCTCTGAAGTATGACAAGCTGGATGGCAGCGCTCAGCTGAGATCCAGCCTGTCATCAGAATGCCATCCCAGCGTGGGAGAATTCTCCTGATTGTTTAAAAGCTGGCGGGCGGTAAAAAGCCGCCGGCTTTTAAACAATCACACAGCCCCATACTGCTTCCCCGCAGCCTCCCACCCCGATCCTCCGCTCCCCTCGCCACCTCCCATCCCGATCGTAAGTTAGGACCGGGCGGGGAGCGCAGCACCAAGGAGCGGGGAGCGAAGGACCTGGGCGGGGAAGCCGGCAGTGAAAAGACTTCACCGCCGGCTTTCCCGTTCTGTGCTGCGCTTTCCCACCGGTTATTTCAAATGAACAGCTGAGGTATCAGGTGATGCTGATCAGCTGTTCATTTGAAGTAGCCGCGGTGCCCTCAGAGGGTTCATGTGAGTTCATGCTTGACTGCATGAACTCACATGAACTTTCCCACAGCCGCACAGGTCAGCCTCACCTCCCAGACCCGTCATGATTGGTGTGTGTGGGTGTCTGTGCGGGTGTGTGTGCGGTGTCTGCGGGTGTGTGCGTGCAGGCAGACATAGGCCGATGTGACACTACTACTCCCATCGGCCTATGTCTGTCCCCCGTCCACTCGTGCCAGCAGGATCAGCTCGATGGGAGCAGTAGTTCCCATCAGCCTGATCCTGCTATTTAAATTGCCCTACTGTGTCCCCAATAAATTTTAAATACATGTCATTGGTGGCCAGTGGTTGCCTACAATAAATTAGTTCATACATTACCTGTCCCCGCCGATCGCCACCTAAAATAAAGTAAAAAATAAAAAACTACACCTATACTCACCTAGACACCTAATTCCCCGAAGCCATCGATCTCCTGTAATAAAATATAAAATAATAAACCACAACCTTATCCTTACCCCTCCGTAGTAGTTCACGAGTGTCCCACGAAGATCTCCAGTTTAGAGCAGCCACATAGAATGTGACCGCTCTGAACCACTGCCGCCGCTAGAATGATGGGGCCGTAAAGCAGCCCAGTCATTGCATAAGCGGGTTCGCCGGAGTTCAGGCAGCGCTGCTCCGGTTAGCTCCTTTACGGCCCTGCTGTATCGTGAGAAATTCCCACGGTACAGCAGTGCCGTAAAGGAGGTCTCCGGAGCTGCGCTGCCTGAAAGCACTCCGGTGACCTCAGTCAGTGGCTCCCGCTGCCGGGAGCGGACGTGTTCCCGGCAGTGTGAGCTTACAGCAGCCATGCACAGCTGTCACTATCTCCAGATGTGACAGCTGTGCATGGGAGATCAGCGCAGGAACGTGGACAGGTAACTATTTTTTTTTAGTAAACTAAGAATTAAATAAAATGGTGTGTTTTATTTCAAATAAATTATTTTTTTCTGGGTGTAGTGTGTTTTTTCTTTTTAACACTTTGTAGGTTAGTAATGGGGGTGTCTTATAGACGCCCATCATTACTAACCTGGGCTTCATGGCAGCTGGCGCTGACATGAACTCCAGCCCTATTACCTCACTGCCACCGCACCAGAGCAGCGTGGAAGAGCGAGGCTAAGGGCCAGAGTTGGCGCATCCTATGGATGCGCCATTTCTGTGGCGGCTGACGGCTGGTGCTTCTAGCCTGGGAGGGGGCCAATATTCATGGCACCCTTCCTGGGCTATTAATATCAGCCCCCAGCTGTCTGCCTAGCCTTTGCTAGCTATTAAATAGGGGGTACCCCACGTCATTTTTTGGGGGGGTCCCCCATTTTAATAGCTAGTAAAGGCTAGGTATTCAGCTGGGGGCTGATATTAGAAGTCTGGGAAGCTCCGTGGGTATTACCCACTTCCCAGGCTTCAAACATCTGCCCCAGCCGTCTGCTTAACCTCCGCTAGAGCCTAAAATTATGGGGGATCCCACGCCAATTTTTTTTTAAATAAATCCTTTATTTTAACACTAAATGACATTTGAGGAGTTAATAAAGATGCAGTCCCTAAATTATTATTTATTTTTTAATTAATTTTTCCCAAAAATTTTGACGTGGGCTTTGCCATATTTTTGTATGCCAGCCAGGTACAGCATCCAGCTTCTATGAACACGCCATTTTCCGGGGTGGCTGCGGACTGCAATTTGCACCGGGGGGGGGGGGCAGAAAGCTTGGGCCTCCCTGCGCTGCAGATTCCATCCCCCAGCTGACTAGTTGTACCTGGCTGGACACACAAACAGGGCGAAGCCCCACGTATTTTTTTTTTAAATTATTTCATGAGATTCATGAAATAATAAAGAAAAAAAGGGCTTCCCTATATTGTTGTGTCCGGCCAGGTACAAATAGGCAGCTGGTGGTTGGGGGCAGCCCGTTTCTGCCTGCTGTACCTGGCTGGACACAAATATAGTGCGAAGCCCCACGTCAATTTTTTTTAAATTATTTCAGGAAATTCATGAAATAATTTAAACAAAATTGATGTGGGGCTTCGCCCTATATTTGTGTCTAGCCAGGTACAGCAGGCAGGAACGGGCTGCGCCCATCCACCAGCTGCCTATTTGTACCTGGCCGGACACAACAATATAGGGAAGCCCTTTTTTAAAAAAATTATTTCATGAAATAATTTAAAAAAAATTGACGTGGGGCTTCGAACTATATTTGTGTCCAGCCAAGTACAGCAGGCAGGAACGGGCTGCCCCCAACCACCAGCTGCCTATTTGTACCTGGTTGGACACAACAATATAGGGAAGCCCTTTTTTTCTTAATTATTTCATGAATTTCATGAAATAATTAAAAAAAAAAATACGTGGGGCTTCGCCCAATTTTTGTGTCCAGCCAGGTACATCTAGGCAGCTGGGGGCTGGAATCCGCAGCGCATTGAGGCCCAAGTTTTCTGGGCCCCACCCGCTGCAAATTGCAGTCCGAAGCCACCCCGGAAAATGGCGCGCTCATAGAAGCGCCATCTTCTGGCGCTGTACCCAACTCATCCAGGGCCCTGGTGCGGTGGCTCACTGGGTAATAAAGGGGTTAAGGCCAGCTTGGCATTATCAGCTGGCCCTAACCCCGAAATTCATGGGGTCACGCCAATATTAGACATGACCACCATGAATTTCTAGTAAAGTATTTAAAAAAAACACAACACCCAGAAAAAAGTCCTTTAATTGAAATAAACACACAATTCTTTATTGTTCTAAATTAAACTATACTTACCATCACGCCCATTCCAGCTGAAGCCAACGATCTCCTGCAATAAATGAAAAATAATAAAGCAACCTCATCCTTACCTTTCCATGGTTCCCATGACAGCTTCAGCTCTGCTAGATCGAGATGACAGGCTGGACCGCAGCAGAACGCTTCCATCCAGCCTGTCATCCCACAGACACTGAGAAGCGCAGGCATGCTTGCGCTCCTCAGTGTCTCTCTGTGACGGCATAAAGATGAGCCGAGGTCATGTCCAATGAACTCGGCTCACCTCATGCACGTCACTGACAGCGTGGGAAAATTCTCCGGCACTCAGCGCTTCAGCGTGAGAATTTTCCCATGCTGTCAGTGACGTGAATGAGGTGAGGTCATGTCCAATGAACTCAGCTCACCTCATGCACGTCACTGACAGCGTGGGAAAATTCTCACGCTGAAGCGCTGAGTGCAGGAGAATTCTCCCACGCTGTCAGTGACGTGCATGAGGTGAGCTGAGTTCATTGGACAAGAACTCGGCTCATCTGGATGCTGTCACAGAGCATGCCTGCGCTTCTCAGTGTCTGCGGGATGACAGGCTGGATGGCAGCGTTCTGCTGCGGTCCAGCTTGTCATCTCGATGTAGCAGAGCTGAAGCTGTCCTGGGAACCATGGAAAGGTAAGGATGAGGTTGGTTTATTATTTTTCTTTTATTGCAGGAGATCGTTGGCTTCAGCTGGAATGGGCGTGATGGTAAGTAGAGTTTAATTTAGAACAATAAAGAATTGTGTGTTTATTTCAATTAAAGGACTTTATTCTGGGTGTTTGTGTTTTTTTTTTTAACTTTGACTATGGGGTTAGTAATGGGGGTGTCTTATAGACGCCTCTCCATTACTAACCTGGGCTTGATGTCAGCTGGCATTATAAGCTGACATCAACCCCAACCGTATTACCCCACTGCCACCACTACAGGGCAGTGGGAAGAGCGAGGCTAAGTGCCAGAATTGGCGCGTCCTACGGATGCGCCATTTCTGGGGCGGCTGACGGCTGGTGTTTCTAGCCTGGGAGGGGGCCAATATTCATGGCACCCTTCCTGGGCTATTAATATCAGCCCCCAGCTGTCTGCCTAGCCTTTGCTATCTATTAAATTAGGGGGGACCCCACGTCATTTTTTTGAGGGGGTCCCCCATTTTAATAGCTAGTAAAGGCTAGGTATTCAGCTGGGGGCTCATATTAGTAGCCTGGGAAGCTCCGTGGGTATTACCCCCTTCCCAGGCCTCAAACTTCTGCCCCAGCCGTCTGCTTAACCTCCGCTAGAGACTAAAATTAAGGGGAACCCCACGCCAATTTTTTTTTAAATAAATCCTTTATTTTAACACTAAATGACAAGTACAGTAATCAACACTGTCACTGTACTTCATATATATGTGACTGACATGTTTCTATCTATCTAATCTATGTGTGAAGCTCTATTCTGTCTGTTATAAATTGTCGGGTACCGCTGCTGAATTGCCGGCCGGCTATTTTAAAGAGACAGTGCATGAAAACACTATTATTTTTTGTAATAAATCCTTTACACTAAATGACAAGTACAGTAAGCAACACTGTCACTGTACTTCATATATATGTGACTGACATGTTTCTATCTATCTAATCTATGTGTGAAGCTCTATTCTTTCTGTTGTAAATTGTCGTGTACCGGTGTATGCCGCTGATGAATTGCCGGCTTTTCGTGTAATACATTCTACATTATTCTTAGTTGTTTTACTTCATGTAGAATTAACCTACAAGGAAAGAAAGGGTTTATTTTCATTCCGATATTTGTGTCCCATTGACTTGCATTGGTTTCCGGTATCGGAATCGGCGATATCCGATACTTTTTGGGTATCGGTCCGATCCAATCCGATACGATATTTCCTGATATCGGAAGGTATCGCTCAACACTAGTTGTAAGCCATAATCATCAACATTAACAGAAATAAACACTTGAAATAGATCACTCTGTTTGTAATGACTCTATATAATATATGAGTTTCACTTTTTGTAATGAAGAACTGAAATAAATTAACTTTTTGATGATATTCTAATTTAGTGAGATGCACCTGTATATACACACATGGTCAAAGTTGTTGGTACCCCTCGTTTAATGAAAGAAAAACCCACAATGGTCACAGAAATAACTTGAATCTGACAAAAGTAATAATAAATTAAAAATCTATGAAAATGAACAAATGAAAGTCAGTCATTGCTTTTCAACCCTGCTTAAACAGAATTTTAAAAAAAATTAAACTTATGAAATAGGCCTGGACAGAAATGATGGTACTAGTGATGAGCGAGCCCTAAATTACTCGGGTACTCGTTGCTCGGGTCGAGCAAATTGGAATACTCGGGTGCTCGCCCCGAGCAACGAGCCCAATGTAAGTCTATGGGAAACTCGAGCATTTTTCAGGCGGCTCCCCACGGCAGTTTGCAGAGGGCCTAAAAATTGCCCAAATCGATGGGAACAGTGCTCAAATGACATGGGAACAGCATGGAGAAGACTCGTGGAAGCATTTCTGACTCCCAGGTCACTGCCTAAAAGTGTGCCCATCACAAGTGATCCTTGGCGCATGCGAAGATGCCTCCCGCCATGCACCTGTCATAGCAGACTTGCAACAATCGACGTCCACGTCCTTGTCCCAGTGCTGCGTTCAGTTGTCCCTACCCCATTCCTTGGAATGCAAGCGCAAGTATGCAGCCAGCCACCCACCCACACACAGGCTGCAATACTATACTGCCAATTTTTTGACAGCTGCTTGCACTTGAAATGTGGCCTTTTAGGCTCGTGGAGGCGGAAGCTTTTCATAACCTCATGCCGGCGGTGGCTGGGTGTCCATACTAGGTCCCCAGCCGCCACTATTTCTCCCGGTATCGTCTCCACCTTCCACAAGCACGGGTCCCACAACATTACCCGTGCCCTCCCCAGTGCATTTACTGGGAAGGACCACCTAACCACAAACACGTGGACAGGTGAACGTGGCCAGGGACGGTACGGAGCTAGTCCACAGCTTTCTTTGCTGAGAGTTGTATTTAGCTCGGTGAAAGGACTGGCATAGAGGGAAACCGTATCTACCCTGGGTGTCATTTCTCCCAGGAAGTACTCTAATGCAGCTTGTTGCAGAAGCAATGGCAACCCGTCCAACATCAACTCGCACTTGTCGGTGGTGCTTTAACACACAAATGTCTTTCTTTGCGCATTTAATTTCATGAATACAGAGTTGGACAATGGCCTGATCTGCAATGCGGTTTAAGAAATAACATGCATAAGCATGTCTGATCCACATTAAAAAAGCTGCCATAGAGTGTCCGGGAACCTTCCCCCACACTTTTCTTAGCCAGGGCTGCTTCTCGGCATGGTTGGACGGGCCCACCAGAGAACTGGAGACTCCTCCGGTGGGCTCTGGCTTCTCCTTCAGGAGAGTTCATAGTGCCGAGGTGAGGCCATGATGATGATAGAGGCCACCATCTGCTTAGTTTTCTGTTACTTGGAATGCAAGCGCAAGTATGCAGCCAGCCACCCACCCACCCGCAGGCCGCAACACTAAACTGCCAGATTTTTGGGCAGCTGCTTGCACTTGAAATATGGCCTTTTAGGCTTATGGAGGCGGAAGCTTTACACAACCTCATGCCGGCGGCGGCCGGGTGTCCATACTCGGTCCCCAGTCGCCACTGTTTCTCCCGGTGTCGTCTCCGCCTTCCACAAGCACGGATCCCACAACATTACCCATGCCCTCCCCAGTGCACTTACTGGGAAGGACCGCCTAACCACAAACAGGTGGACAGGTGAATGTGGCCAGGGACGGTACGGAGCCAGTCCACAGCTTTTTTTGCTGAGAGTTGTATTTCACCACAGCCATATTCTTTAGCTTGGTTAAAAGACTTGGGAAAACATATCTACCCAGCTGTCATTTCTCCCAGGAAGTCCTCTAAAGCTGCTTTCACTTGAAATGTGGCCTTTTAGGCTCGTGGAGGCGGAAGCTTTTCACAACCTCAAGCCGGCGACGGCCGGCTATCCATACTCGGTCCCCAGCCGCCATTATTTTTCTCGGTATCGTCTCCGCCTTCCACAAGCACGGGTCCCACAGCATTACCCATGTCCTCCCCAGTGCACTTACTGGGAAGGACCGCCTACCCACAAACACGTGGACAACAGGTGAATGTGGCCAGGGACGGTAAAAAGCCAGTCCACAGCTTTTTTTGATGAGAGTTGTATTTAGCTCGGTGAAAGGACTGGCATAGAGGGAAACCGTATCTACTCTGGGTGTCATTTCTCCGTCACCAGGTTGTGCCCATTGTCACACACGACCATGCCTGGCTGTATGTTCAGCGGTGAGAGCCACAGATCAGGCTGCTGTGTTACAGCTTTCAACAACTCTGCAGCGCTGGGCGGTTTGTCAATTAAGCATTAAGCATGTTATCTTCAGCACAGCCTGTTGCCGCTTGGCCAAGGCAATGCTGCAGTGCTGTCAGCTTATGACTCATGTGGTCATTTCGGAGATGGAGGAGGAGGTGCAGAAGCTGAACAATCTGATTACATTGAGGTTAAATTTGTGATGCTGTTTTTTATACTAAAGAAAGATCCTATTGTTTTGTTTTTTTTACGTTATTTTTTAAGACAAATGCATTCACCGGGAAATGTCATTTTAACATTTTACAACCTTATCTGGCAATGTGGTATGTGACACATCATCAGACACATCCTGTTTTATTTATGCTGTGACTGCAAGGGCTGCCTAAATTTGGAAAAAACCCCACTAAGAATTTAAAGACACATAGAGCAGGGCCACAGTAACGACAAATTCCCATTAGAAAGGAGAGAGTCTGCTATACAGTTATAGGGTATGCAGTGAGTCCAAAGGCTGACCAATTTTAGTAAAAACCCCACTAAGAATTTAAAGACAAATAGAACAGGGCCACAGTAACGACAAATTCCCATTAGAAAGGAGAGAGTCTGCTATACAGTTATAGGGTATGCAGTGAGACCAAAGGCTGACCAATTTTAGGAAAAACCCCACTAAGAATTTAAAGACAAATAGAGCAGGGCCACAGTAACGACAAATTCCCATAAGAAAGGAGAGAGTCTGCTATACAGTTATAGGGTATGCAGTGAGACCAAAGGCTGACCAATTTTAGGAAAAGCCCCACTAAGAATTTAAAGACACACAGAGCAGGGCCACAGTAACAAGTACGACATGTTCCCATTAGAAAGGAGAGGGTCTGCTATACAGTTATTGGGTATGCAGTGAGTCCAATGGCTGAACAATTGTAGGAAAAGCCCCACTAAGAATTTAAAGACACATAGAGCAGGGCCACAGTAACGACAAATTCCCATTAGAAAAGAGAGAGTCTGCTATACAGTCATAGGGTATGCAGTGAGTCCAACGGCTGACCAATTTAGGAAAATCCCCACCAAGAATTTAAAGACACATAGAGCAGGGCCACAGTAGCGACAAATTCCCATAAGAAAGGAGAGAGTCTCCCATAGTGTTGGCCTATGCAGTGAATGCAAGGGTTGTCAAAAATTTAGAGGCACTTCAATGCCTCCTGGAAGAGACGTGAAGGAGGGCCTCATAAAAATTTTTTCCCATTAGAAAGGAGCAGGCATCCTATACTTGTAATGCCCATGCACTAAGTGTATGGGCTGACAAACATTTACCCCTGGGGGGTATACATGAACATACTGTATAAAAATTTTTTTTTACGGGCATCATAAACACCCTTTAAAAAAATTATGTGGGTGTTGCATCACGGACCACGGTCACCCTGGTGATATGGTGGTGGAGGATGAGGAGATGGAGGAGGACAAGAGCAAATAGCCAAAATCAGAAAGCGTATACCCATGTCTGGGTGTGGAAAGGTGCATGGGAATACACCTCCCAAGAAAAGACACTGGATTTGAGTTTATGTTACGCTGCTCTCATTCGGTGGTGTTGAGAAGTCTGGCCCAATCCAGCCAGAGTCAGCCTGTCAGCATTTTCAGTTGACAGGCGGATGCGCTTATCAGTTATAATTCCACCAGCGGCACCAAAAACCCGCTCTGATAAAACGCTGGCGGCAGGGCAGGCCAGGACCTCCAATGCATAGAGAGACAGTTCATTCCACGTATCCAGCTTGGATACCCAATAATTATAAGGCACAGAGGAATCGCTGAGGACGTTGGTACGGTCGGCAAGGTACTCCCTCAGCATCTTCCAAAACTTTGCACTCCTTGTGAGAGAACCCTGCGCCTCAGGGCCTGTGCGATGGGAAGGTCTGAGAAAACTCTCCCAGAACTTTGACAGTGTTCCCCTGCCTCTGCTGGATTGGAGTTGTGTCTCTCTCACCTGTACTCCTTGGTTGTCCAACGAAGTGTGCCCTCTGCCGCCAGCGTTTTCAGATGGGAATTTTTTTAATAGTTCCGCAACAAGGGCCTTCTGGTACTGCCCCATTTTTGTAGACCTGTCTGCCTCAGGAATAAGAGATATAAAGTTCTCCTTGTAGCGTGGGTCTAGAAGTGTCACCAACCAGTAATGACTGTCACCCAAAATTTTGAGAACGTGAGGGTCATGGGAAAGGCAGCGTAACATAAACTCAGCCATGCGTGCCAGACTACTAACAGGCAAGACTTCCGTGTCCTCACCAAGAGGATGACTGACCATGCTCTCCTCCTCCTCCTCCTCTCTGTTATCTGGCCATCCACGCTGAACAGACGGTATGACAGCTGTGCAGGTAGTACCGTCTATAGTGTATGAAACTAGCTCCTGTCCTTCCTCCTCCTCCTTTTCCTCATTGTCACCCAATCCATCCGTTGGGATGAGATGAGGCTTGGCTGTGTGTAATCACCCTGTATGGTTCCTTGCTCCATCTCATCGTGCTCCGCCTGCATTGCATCCTCTTTGATTGTGAGCAGAGAGTGTTTCAGAAGACAGAGAAGCGGGATGGTGATGCTAATTATGGCGTCATCGCCGCTCACCATCTTGGTGGAGTCCTCAAAGTTTTGGAGGATGGTACATATGTCTGACATCCATGTCCACTCCTGAGGTCTTATGTGTGGAGTCTGAACTGAATACCGACGGCCTTGTTGATGCTGGTACTCAACAACTGCCCTCTTCTGCTCACAAATCCTTCCCAACATCTGCAGTGCAGAGTTCCAACGCGTGGGGTCATCACACACCAGTCTGTGAGCCAGAAGCTGCAAACGCTGCTGAAACACGGCAAGGGCGGCGGAAACTGTAGCTGACTTTCTAAAATTGACACACAGGCGGCGTACTTTAACAAGCAGATCCAGCAGCTCCGGGTAGGATTTGAGAAACCGCTGAACCACGAGGTTAAGCACATGGGCCAGGCATGGTACGTGTGTAAGCTCGCCTCGCCTCAGAGCTGCCACCAGGTTCCGGCCATTATCGCACACGACCATGCCTGGCTATAGGTTCAGCTGTGTGAGCCACAGATCTGCCTGCTTTTTCAGACCTGTCCACAACTCTTCAGCATTGTGTGGTTTGTCACCTAAGCATATTAGATTTAGCACAGCCTGTTGCCGCTTGGCTGAGGCAGTGCTGCAGTGCTTCCAGCTTGTGTCTGATGTGGTCATTTCGGAGACGGAGGCTGAAGAGGAAGAGGCTGAGAAGAATGAGGTGCAGGAGCTATAGACTGTGGGGGCAACCATGATTGACCTAGGGCCCGCAATCCTTGGCTTCGGGAAGACGTATTCCGTCCCAAGGTCCTACTGGGACTCGGCTTCCACTATGTTAACTCAGTGTGCCATCAGCGAGATGTACCGTCCCTGCCCACAAGCACTTGTCCACGTGTCCGTGGTTAGGTGGACTTTCCCGGTAACTGCGTTGTTGAGGGCATGGCTAATGTTTTGGGACACGTGATTGTGTAAAGTGGGGGTGGCACACCGGGAGAAATAGTGGCGGCTAGGGACTGAGTACCGAGGGATGGCCGCCGCCATCAGGTTGCGGAATGCTTCCGTCTCCACGAGCCTAAAAGTCAACATTTCGAGCGCAAGCAGTCGTGAAATGTGAGAATTTAGTAGTGTGGCCTGTGGGGTGTTGGCTGCATATTTGTGCTTGCGTTCCAAGGACTGGGGTACAGACAAATGAATGCTGCGCTGGGATAAGGACATGGACGTGCTTCCTGATGCTGCTACTTAAGAGTGCGCAACGACAGGTGCAGGGCAGGAGGCATCTTCGCATGCACCATGGACAGGTGATTGGCTTGCCTGCACAACAGCGGAATAAGCAATGGTGCCACCTGCAGACACTGTTCCTGGACCCTGGGGTTCGGCCCACGAAGTCGGGTGCTTTGCTGCCATGGGCCTGATCATGCTGGTGGTGGTCAGGCTGGTCGTTTGGCCACCCCTGCTGATGCTGGCCTGGCAGGTGGTGCAAATGGCTTTTTTGGGGTTATCGGCAGAGTCTTTAAAAAACAACCAGACTCGGGAAGACCTAACAGTTGTACTGGCAACTTCCTTCGTGTTGGTGTTACGGGGAACGGTTGCCTGCCTGCTGTCTGCGGCCACCACACTGCTTCTTCCTGCCTGTTTGGGTGCTCTGCCTCCCTCCCCCTGTGTGCTGCGGCCCTCGCTCTACATGTCCTCCTGCCAGGTTGGGTCAGTTACTATATCATCCACCACCTCATCTTCCACTTCAGCACCCTTGTCCTCCTCCTGACTTTCTGGCAATTGTGTCTCATCATCGTCCACCTCTTGTGACACTTTCCCACCGTCGCTTTCGTGTGACTGCTCAAATATTTGGGCATTGCTACACGCTATCTCCTCTTTCCCCGCTTCAAGTGGACCGGGCGAGAGGCCCGAATCTATAAAAGTGAACAGCTCTTCAGAGTGTCCAAGTGTGGCATCAGTTGTCTCTGGGCACTCGGCATGGTGGGAGGAAGAAGGATCAGGGTGAGGAATATGCGGTCCAAACTCACGGCTACTGAGACTTGACCGTATGGAAGACAGGGTAGTGGTGGTGGCTAAGTAGCTGGAAGCATTATCCACTATCCAACCAACAACCTTTTGACACTGCTCTGGTTTCAATAGTGGTGTGCTGCGGTCCCCTAGAAATTGGGACAGGAAGGTCAGGCGAGAAGATGTGGGTGTTTGTTGTGGCACAATTTCAGCTTGCCCACGGCCTTGTCCTCGGCCTCTGCATGCACCATCACCATCACGTCCAGTTCCCCGTCCCTTGCCACGTGCCTTGCCCATTTTAAATGGAGGACAGTATCTTCCACGCTCACTACAAATGACTGAGTTTGGAGCGAACTTATATGAGATCCGTGTGACGGAGAAAACAGAGTTTTAAATACCTGGCCTGTAGGTAAGTATTTGAACAGCAAACTGCTGAGAATTGCTTCACTGACACACTGAAAGAAATTTTTAATGGAAGCCAGAAATGGCAGTATTTTCTGACAACATATATGTGATCCGTCTGACGGAGAAAACAGAGTTTTAAATACCTAGCCTGTAAGTAAGCAGTTTGAACAGCAAACTGCTGTGAATTGCTTCACTGACACACTGAAAGAAATTTTTAATGGAGGCCAGAAATGGCAGTATTTTCTGACAACGTATATGTGATCCGTGTGATGGAGAAAACAGAGTTTTAAATACCTGGCCTGTAGGTAAGTAGTTTGAACAGCAAACTGCTGTGAATTGCTTCACTGACACACTGAAAGAAATTTTTAATGGAGGCCAGAAATGGCAGTATTTTCTGACAATGTATATGTGATCCGTGTGACAGAGAAAACAGAGTTTTAAATACCTGGCCTGTAGGTAAGTAGTTTGAACAGCAAACTGCTGTGAATTGCTTCACTGACACACTGAAAGAAATTTTTAATGAAGGCCAGAAATGGCAGTATTTTCTGACAACGTATATGGGATCCGTGTGATGGAGAAAACAGAGTTTTAAATACCTGGCCTGTAGGTAAGTAGTTTGAACAGCAAACTGCTGTGAATTGCTTCACTGACACACAAAAGGAAATTTTTAATGGAGGCCAGAAATGGCAGTATTTTCTGACAACGTATATGTGATCCGTGTGACGGAGAAAACAGAGTTTTAAATACCTGGCCTGTAGGTAAGTAGTTTGAACAGCAAACTGCTGTGAATTTCTTCACTGACACATTAAAGGAAATTTTTAATGGAGGCCAGAAATAGCAGTATTTTCTGACAACGTATATGTGATCCGTGTGATGGAGAAAACAGAGTTTTAAATACTTGGCCTATAGGTAAGTAGTTTGAACAGCAAACTGCTGTGAATTGCTTTACTGAAACACTGAAATTTTTTTTTAATGGAGACCAGAAATGGCAGTATTTTCTGACAACGTATATGTGATCCGTTTGACGGAGAAAACACAGTTTTAAATACCTGGCTTTCTAGAGCTGTAATGTGGAAAGGACCTGGCTGTATTCTGCAGTGCCAACAAGCAAATGTCGCAGAAAACCAGTGTTCTCTGGATTGCTTTTTAAGCAAATAATGAGGATTAAGATGCAAAGAAAAGTATTCCTGACCCCTGAGACCTGGGCCTTTGTATAGAAATATCTAACAGCAGCAGAAAGCAGAATTGGAATGGAGCCTCTTGTGCTATATGCACTGCAGTCTGCTATATACGCTGCCTGCCTGCCTTTATACACTGCCTGCCTGATATCTCTGCAGATGGATTAGTTAGTCCTCAAAAGGACTGTTTGTTAATATGGATATGTGTAATGTACGGTTTTTCTCCCTACAGCACCTAATACACAAGCAAATCTCTCCCTGATGCAGCAGCACCTCTCCCTACACTGTCTGATTCCGGAGTGACTGTGACGAGCATGGGGGCGCCAGGTCTGATATAGACCTGATGACACTGTGCGGCCAGCCAATCACTGTAATGCCACAACCAACATGGCTATGGCATTACAGTGAGTGGCAGGCAATCCCTGCATGTTGATTGGCGCTCTAAAGAGCGCCAAACATGCAGGGAGGGGACCCGAGCTCCCACCGAGCAACCCCAGAAATACTCGGCGAGCGCCAAGCAGCTCGAGTAGTGTGATGGTCGGGCGAGCACCGAGCAGTAGCGAGCATGCTCGCTCATCACTAGATGGTACCCCTGAAAACAATGTGACAAAAGGGACATGTTCAATCAAGTTGTGTCCACTAATTAGCATCACAGGTGTCTACAATCTTGTAATCAGTCAGTGGGGCTGAATATAGGGCTACTGATACTCACTTTGCTGTTTGGTGACATGGTGTGCACCACACTCAACATGGACCAGAGGAAGCAAAGGAAAGTGTTGTCTCTGGAGATTAGAAAGAAAATTATAGACAAGTATGTTAAAGGTAAAGGTTATAAGACAATCTCCCAGCAGCTTGATGTTCCTATGACTACAGTTGCACATATTATTCAGAAATTTAAGATCCATGGGACTGTAGCCAACCTCCCAGGACGTGGCCGCAGGAGGAAAATTGTTGACAAATCGAAGAGATGGATAATACAAATGGTGAACTTCAAGCTCAAGGAACATCATTGTCAGATCGCACCATCCGTCGTTGTTTGATTCAAAGTGGACTTCATGGGAGACGACCAAGGAGAACACCATTGTTTTAAAAAAAATCATAAAAAAGCCAGACTGGAATTTGCCAAACTAAATGTTGACAAGCCACAAAGCTTCTGAGAGAATGTCCTATGGACAGATGAGACAAAAATGGAAGTTTTTGGCAAGGCACATCAGCTCTATGTTCACAGATGGAAAAATGAAGCATATCAAGAAAAGAACACTGTCCCTACTGTGAAACATGGAGGAGGCTCTGTTATGTTCTGGGGCTGCTTTGCTGCATCTTGCACAGGTTGTCTTGAATCTGTGCAAGGTACAACGAAATCTCAAGACTATCAAGGGATTCTAGAGAGAAATGTGCTGCCCAGTGTCAGAAAGCTTGGTCTCAGTCGCAGTTCATGGGTCTTACAACAGGATAATGACTAGTGTTGAGCGATACCTTCCGATATCAGGAAATATCGTATCGGATTGGATCGGGCCGATACCCAAAAAGTATCGGATATCGCCGATTCCGATACCGGAAACCAATGCAAGTCAATGGGACACAAATATCGGAATGAAAATAAACCCTTTCTTTCCTTGTAGGTTAATTCTACATGAAGTAAAACAACTAAGAATAATGTAGAATGACATGAAAAGCCGGCAATTCAGCAGCGGCATTCACCGGTACCCGACAATTTACAACAGAAAGAATAGAGCATCACACATAGATTAGATAGATAGAAACATGTCAGTCACATATATATGAAGTACAGTGACAGTGTTGCTTACTGTACTTGTCATTTAGTGTAAAGGATTTATTAAAAAAAATATTAGTGTTTTCGTGCACTGTCTCTTTAAAAAAGCCGGCCGGCAATTCAGCAGCGGTACCCGACAATTTATAACAGACAGAATAGAGCTTCACACATAGATTAGATAGATAGAAACATGTCAACCACATATATAAGAAGTACAGTGACAGTGTTGCTTACTGTACTTGTCATTTAGTGTAAAGGATTTATTTAAAAAAATAATAGTGTTTTCATGCACCGTCTCTTTAAGAAAGCCGGCCGGCAATTCAGCATCTGTACCCGACAATTTAGAATAGAAAGAATAGAGAATCACACATAGATTAGATAGATAGAAACATGTCAGTCACATATATATGAAGTACAGTGATAGTGTTGATTACTGTACTTGTCATTTAGTGTTAAAATAAAGGATTTATTTAAAAAAAAATTGGCGTGGGGTTCCCCTTAATTTTAGGCTCTAGCGGAGGTTAAGCAGACAGCTGGGGCAAATGTTTGAAGCCTGGGAAGGGGGTAATACCCACGGAGCTTCCCAGGCTACTAATATCAGCCCCCAGCTGAATACCTAGCCTTTACTAGCTATTAAAATGGGGGAACCCCCCAAAAAAAATAACGTGGGGTCCCCCCTAATTTAATAGCTAGCACAGGCTAGGCAGACAGCTGGGGGCTGATATTAATAGCCCAGGAAGTGTGCCATGAATATTGGCCCCCTCCCAGGCTAGAAACACCAGCCGTCAGCCGCCCCAGAAATGGCGCATCCATAGGATGCGCCAATTCTGGCACTTAGCCTCGCTCTTCCACGCTGCCCTGGTGCGGTGGCAGGGGGTAATAGGGTTGGGGTTGATGTCAGCTTATAATGCCAGCTGACATCAAGCCCAGGTTAGTAATGGAGAGGCGTCTATAAGACACCCCCATTACTAACCCCATAGTCAAAGTTAAAGAAAAACACAAACACCCAGAATAAAGTCCTTTAATTGAAATAAAGACACAATCCTTTATTGTTCTAAATTAAACCATACTTACCATCACGCCCATTCCAGCTGAAGCCAACGATCTCCTGCAATAAAAGTAAAATAATAAAGCAACCTCATCCTTACCTTTCCATGGTTCCCACGACAGCTTCAGCTCTGCTACATCGAGATGACAGGCTGGACCGCAGCAGAACGCTGCCATCCAGCCTGTCATCCCGCAGACACTGAGAAGCGCAGGCATGCTTGTGCTCCTCAGTGTCTCTCTGTGACGTCATCCAGATGAGCCGAGTTCATGTCCAATGAACTCAGCTCACCTCATGCACGTCACTGACAGCGTGGGAAAATTCTCACGCTGAAGTGCTGAGTGCAGGAGAATTTTCCCACGCTGTCAGTGACGTACAGCGCCAGAAGATGGCGCTTCTATGAACGCGCCATTTTCTGGGGCGGCTGCGGACTGCAATTTGCAGCGGGGGTGGCCCAGAAAGCTTGGGCCTCCCTGCGCTGCGGATTCCAGCCCCCAGCTGCCTAGTTGTATCTGGCTGGGCACAAAAATAGGGCGAAGCCCCACGCATTTTTTTTTAAAATTATTTCATGAAATTCATGGAATAATTAAGAAAAAAAGGGCTTCCCTATATTGTTGTGTCCAACCAGGTACAAATAGGCAGCTGGTGGTTGGGGGCAGCCCATTCCTGCCTGCTGTACCTGGCTGGACACAAATATAGTGCGAAGCCCCACGTCAATTTTTTTTTAATTATTTCATGAAATAATTTTTTTAAAAAAGGGCTTCCCTATATTGTTGTGTCCGGCCAGGTACAAATAGGCAGCTGGTGGTTGGGGGCAGCCTGTTCCTGCCTGCTGTACCTGGCTGGACACAAATATAGGGCGAAGCCCCACGTCAATTTTTTTTTAAATAAATCCTTTATTTTAACACTAAATGACATTTGAGGAGTTAATAAAGATGCAGTCCCTAAATTATTATTTATTTTTTAATTAATTTTTCCCAAAACTTTTGACGTGGGCTTCGCCATATTTTGTATGCCAGCCAGGTACAGCATCCAGCTTCTATGAACGCGCCATTTTCCGGGGTGGCTGCGGACTGTAATTTTCAGCGGGGGGCAGAAAGCTTGGGCCTCCCTGCGCTGCAGATTCCATCCCCCAGCTGCCTAGTTGTACCTGGCTGGACACAAAAATAGGGAGAAGCTCCACGTTTTTTTTTTTTTAATTATTTCATGAAATTCATGGAATAATTAAGAAAAAAAGGGCTTCCCTATATTGTTGTGTCCAACCAGGTACAAATAGGCAGCTGGTGGTTGGGGGCAGCCCGTTCCTGCCTGCTGTACCTGGCTGGACCCAAATATAGTGCAAAGCCCCACGTCAATTTTTTTTTAATTATTTCAGGAAATTCATGAAATAATTAAAAAAAAATTATGTGGGGCTTCGCCCTATATTTGTGTCCAGTCAGGTACAGCAGGCAGGAACGGGCTGCCCCCAACCACCAGCTGCCTATTTGTACCTAGCCGGACACAACAATATAGGGAAGCCCTTTTTTTCTTAATTATTCCATGAATTTCATGAAATAATTAAAAAAAAAAATACGTGGGGCTTCGCCCTATTTTTGTGTCCAGCCAGGTACAACAAAGCAGCTGGGGGCTGGAATCCGCAGCGCAGGGAGGCCCAAGCTTTCTGGGCCCCACCCGCTGCAAATTGCAGTCCGCAGCCGCCCCGGAAAATGGCGCGTTCATAGAAGCGCCATCTTCTGGCGCTGTACCCAACTCATCCAGGGCCCTGGTGCGGTGGCTCACTGGGTAATAAAGGGGTTAAGGCCAGCTTGGCATTATCAGCTGGCCCTAAGCCCGAAATTCATGGGGTCACGCCAATATTAGACATGACCACCATGAATTTCTAGTAAAGTATTTAAAAAAAACACAAACACCCAGAAAAAAGTCCTTTAATTGAAATAAAGACACAATTCTTTATTGTTCTAAATTAAACCATACTTACAGTCACGCCCATTCCAGCTGAAGCCAGCGATCTCCTGCAATAAAAGTAAAATAATAAAGCAACCTCATCCTTACCTTTCCATGGTTCCCAGGACAGCCACTGACTGAGGTCACCGGAGTGCATTCAGGCAGCGCAGCTCCGGAGACCTCCTTTACGGCACTGCTGAACCGTGGGAATTTCTCACTATACAGCAGGGCCGTAAAGCAGCTAACCGGAGCAGCGCTGCCTGAACTCCGGTGAACCCGCTTATGCTGTCATTCTAGCGGCGGCAGCGGTTCAGAGCGGTCACATTCTATGTGGCTGCTCTGAACTGGAGATCTTCGTGGGACACTCGTGGACTACTACGGAGGGGTAAGGATAAGGTTGTGGTTTATTATTTTATATTTTATTACAGGAGATCGATGGCTTCGGGGAATTAGGTGTCTTGGTGAGTATAGGTGTAGTTTTTTATTTTTTACTTTATTTTAGGTGGCGATCGGCGGGGACAGGTAATGTATGAACTAATTTCTTTTAGGTAACCACTGGCCACCAATGACATGTATTTAACATTTATTGGGGACACAGTAGGGCAATTTAAATAGCAGGATCAGTCTGATGGGAACTACTGCTCCCATCGAGCTGATCCTGCTGGCAGGAGTGGACGGGGGACAGACATAGGCCGATGGGAGTAGTAGTGTCACATCGGCCTATGTCTGCCTGCACGCACACACACCGCACACACCCGCACACATTGCACAGACACCCCACACACACACCCCGCACACACACCCCGCACACATCGCACAGACACCGCGCACACCCGCATAAACATCGCGCACACACCCCGCACACACACCCCGCACACACACTAATCATGACGGGTCTGGGAGGTGAGGCTGACCTGTGCGGCCGTGGGAAAGTTCATGTGAGTTCATGCAGTCAAGCATGAACTCACATGAACCCTCTGAGGGCAACGCGGCGACTTCAAATGAACAGCTGATCGGCATCACCTGATACCTCAGCTGTTCATTTGAAATAACCGGCGGGAAAGCGCAGCACAGAACGGGAAAGCCGGCGGTGAAGTCTTTTCACTGCCGGCTTCCCCGCCCGGGTCCTTCACTCCCCGCTCCTTGGAGCTGCGCTCCCCGCCCGGTCCTAACTTACGATCGGGATGGGAGGTGGCGAGGGGAGCGGAGGATCGGGGTGGGAGGCTGCGGGGAAGCAGTATGGGGCTGTGTGATTGTTTAAAAGCCGGCGGCTTTATACCGCCCGCCGGCTTTTAAACAATCAGGAGAATTCTCCCCCGCTGGGATGGCATTCTGATGACAGGCTGGATCGCGCTGCCATCCAACTTGTCATCCTTCACAGACACTACAGAGCGCAGGCATTATGGGAACTTCCGATTCCGGTATCCGATATTGTAAAAGTATCGGAATTAAGTATCGGAATTCCGATACCGCGAATATCGGCCGATACCCGATATTACAGTATCGGAATGCTCAACACTAATAATGACCCAAAGCACACAGCTAAAAAAACCAAGATTGGCTAAGAGGAAAACATTGGACTATTCTGAAGTGGCCTTCTATGAGCCCTGACCTAAATCCTAATGAGCATCTCTGGAAAGTGCTGAAACATGCCTTCTGGAAAAAGCAACCTTCAAACACGAGACAACTGGAGCAGTTTGCTCATGAGGAGTGGGCCAAAATACCTGTCGAGAGGTGCAGAAGTCTCATTGACAGTTACAGGAATCGTTTGATTGCAGTGATTGCCTCAAAAGATTGTTCAACAAAATATTAAGTTAAGAGTACCATCATTTCTGTCCAGGCCTATTTCATGAGTTTCATTTTTTTAAAAATTCTTTGAAAGCAGGGTTGAGAAGCAATGTCTGACTTTCATTTGTTCATTTTCATAGATTTTTAATTTATTATTACTTTTGTCAGATTCAAGTTATTTCTGTGACCATTGTGGGTTTTTCTTTCATTAAACGAGGAGTACCAACAATTTTGACCACGTGTGTATGTATATGGTATGGTATTCAGTTCCTAGTATAAGCACCACGTGCAGAAATCTCCACATTTACACATCTTGGCTGCTATCAATAAGGTTATTGATTCTTGACTAAGAAACGTTTTGCTATGATAAATGTATTTGGGTAAGCAAATCATCAATATCTGCTGCTGGCATCTCCCTTTGCAATTTCTGATGAATGATGTCCCATATATGTGCTATTGGAGACAAGCCCAGAGATTTTTGCAGGCCATGGAAGCAAGTTTACACCACACAGACTGTTCACAGTAGCACAAGTGTGGCACCTCAGGGGTCCGGTTGCCACAGTGGCATTGCCTCCCTCACAAGAGGTGATGCCATGCCTGGAAGCAAGCAGGGGTCCCCTAGTCATGTATACTATCATGCAACACTTTCCTGGCTCCAGACCAGCAAGGGGAGCTCCTCCCCTTAGCAACTTGAATCTGGAGGCAGGGTTAGTTAGAGTTAGTGAGAGGAGTTGAAGTCAGGACAGCGAAGAGGAAAGACCCGGGGAGTGGAGCTGCATGGCAGCTCACCCCAGAGTGGAGCGTAGAAGAACCGGACACCTTAGCATCTATGCCAGCAATGGTCAGCCCTTGCCTCAGGTAGGGTATAAAGAGGTGACCATAAAAGTTGGTCGAGTAGAATTGCCATCACAAGGAATGAGTATTGTTGATATTGATCGCCGAGAAAGTCATGCTATGATAACAATAGACACCAATGTGATAGAGAATTGTCTTGGGGAAATTATTCTTTTGTTGCAATAGGTCGCAGAGACTGCCAGTTCCAGTCAATAGCGAGTTCTGCAGAAGGAAATCAGAGCCCTGATGAAAAGACAACAGGTAGAGCTGGCAGGAGAAGTTGGCAGTGTCAGAATGAGTGATCCATTCCCCATTGCAATGCCCCCTAAGAGTGAAATGTTAATATGGTGTCGGGCAGCAATCGGTCTCAGGGGTTAAGATTATCAGGCCCTGGTAGAACCCGTGTACTCTGATAGTAGGCCCACCATCTTGACAGCCAGGGGGGTAGTCGATGTCCGCAAGGGGAGAGTACCGATACGCATCCTGAATTGTGGGGAGAAAGAGGTCCATTTACCCCGGTATGCTACCCTTGCTAAGCTATTCACTGTCAGTAACAACGCAATAAAGACAGTGGAACCCTTGCCTCCATCCAAACCGGCGGAGGATAATGGCTCCAAGGGGCAGATGGAGGATTGGTGTCAGAAGCTACAAGTGGGCACTGACTCCACCCCTTTGCACCAAAAGCATGGAGTATACTGGGTGGTCCAAGAATATGAGCGAGTCATCAGAAAACACCCACTAGACTTTGGGCAGGTAAAAGGGGTCCAACATCATATCCCCACGGGAGATCATCTGCCTATTAAAGAGAGGTACTGGCCTTTACCCCCAGCTCACTATCAATGTGCCAAAGGAATGTTACGGGAGATGAAGGAGGCTGAGGTGATCAGAGATAGTTGTAGCCCCTGGGCAGCTCCATTAGTTCTCGTTAGAAAGAAAGATGGTACAATGAGGATGTGTGTTGATTACAGGCAGATTAACTGCATTACACATAAGGACGCCTACCCATTACACAAAATTGAGGAATCATTAGTAGCATTGAGATCAGATAACTATTTCTCCACTTTGGATCTCACCAGTGGGTACTGGCAGAGGCAGACAGAGAAAAGACCTCGTTTACAACACCAATGGGCCTCAGCGAGTTCAACTGCATGCCATTCGGGCTCTGCAACGCCCCAAGAACCTTCCAGCGGTTAATGGAGTGTTGCCTAGGACACAAAAACTTCGAAACCATCCTGCTGTACCTAGACGACGTAATCTTCTGCTCAAAGACAAATGAAGACCACCTGGAGCACCTGGCCGAGGTGTTCGAAGCCCTATCTGGTTATGGCCTGAAAGTAAAGCTGTCCAAGTGCCACCTGTTAAAGCCCAAGGTGCAGTACCTAGGTCATGTGGTAAGCGCCGAAGGTGTAGCACCAGACCCTGAAAAAGTCACTGTGATCAAGGACTGGCCAAGACCCTCCACTATCAAGGAAGTGCGGCAGTTCCTTGGGCTGGTCGGCTACTACAGGAGATTCATCAAGGGTTTCACCAAGATAGCGGCACCCATGCAGGACCTCTTAGTGGGCCAGTCCAAGAAGGCCAAGAACCCGAAACCTCCGTTCAAATGGGCTAAACCAGAAGACGAATCTTTCACTTGACTGAAAATGGCTCTTACTGGAGACGAAGTCCTGGCCTACCCCGACTATGGCCAACCCTTTGTACTCCATACGGATGCCAGCAATGTGGGATTGGGAGCGTTGCTGTCCCAGTTACAGCAGGGCAGAGAGAGAGTGATTGCCTACGCCAGCAGGAAGCTCCGTCCTACGGAAAGGAACCCTGACAACTATAGTTCCTTCAAGTTGGAGATTTTAGCCAAAGTCTAGGCTGTAACAGTGTGCTTCAAACACTACCTCGCCTCCTCCAGATTTACAGTCTTCACAGACAACAACCCGCTGATGCACCTGGAGACTGCGAAGCTTGGTGCCCTAGAGCAACGATGGATGGCCTGACTGTATAACTACGAGTTTACCATCAAGTATCGGGCGGGGCATAAAAACACTAATGCTGATGCGCTGTCCAGGATGCCCAACTTGCCAGATGGGGGAGAAGACCCGGAAAATCTGGAGGAGATAGAGCTACCCTCTTTCCATAGTCACGGGGTGACCCAGTGCTCCCACTGTGTGAGGGACAAGCGCTCCGCCAACAGAGAGGCCACGTTCAACCCATTGCCCCACCATGGATGGGCAGAGATGCAGGATAGCGACCCGACTGTCCGCCTGGTAAAGGAGTTGCTGACACAAGCTGACTCGCACCCTGATGCAGATGCTCCACCGGAGGCCCAACAGTTGTGGAAGGAGAAGGGCAAACTGTTCATCTACGAGGGAAAGCTGTGTCGAAGAAGAATCAACTCCCGGACACACAAAATGGTGTGGCAGGTGGCCCTATCAGACGACTGGAGGCTCCGCAGCACATAAGGCCCAGCACCACCACGTGGGAGCGACACTCCAGAAAGGCCGGAGCTGCCTGCCATACGGGTGAGCACAAAGACGTTTTACTCAGGGACGAGGGCCACAGCACAGCTATGAGCAGCAGGGCCAAAGAGATTAGCGCAAAGGGATGGCCTCCAACTTCACCAGGCAAGGTGGATTCCCAACTTGCTTCCAGGCCACCCGGGCCTCTACTACAAGCTAGTACCCATGCTCCGGTCTGCCTAACCACCGCAAGTAAAGATAAGAGGAAACCGCCATTAAGTTGTGGACTGGTTATTATCTGCACCATCCCCTGCACTACACTGCACAGCAACATCTATAACATCACCATTTCCTGCCCTGGAGCTAAGCTCTGCCTGTGGAGAGCTGTCCCAACTCTGCTGCGTCACCATCAGCTCCAGAGGATCTGCACCGCAGCGGCGGCTCCATATAGCCGCATACCACAGGTGGCGTCACGAACATTAAACTATAAAAACTATAATCCCCTTTTATTGACCGCCTTGGGTCATGGACCGGGTCACTGCCACTGTGATATCCCCCACACCAACCGGCCCAGCACTGAGTACCCCACGGCCCAGGGGGCGCGTCACAAGGAATATGTGGCTTGGGTTTGTTGTATTGTTGAAAAATGGCTCCTTGGATACAGAAATGGACGTACCACTGGTTCCACGACCAAGTCAATGTAGTGCTGTATTGTTAGTGTAGATGAAATGAAGACAAGAGGGGTCCAGCTACCATATATTATGCCTCCCCACCCCATAATCACTAGAGTAGGACCAGTGTGATGTTCCCTCATGAAGGCCTTTTCATAGCATTGCCCATATGGTCTCGTCAGATTCTAAGAATAGACATAGTGATCTATCCTGTACTGCAAGTGAAATTCAATGTCATATGCCAAGCCAAAGGCATCAAATAAGGTCTACAGAAACAATCAGAAGGTGTTTGGACAATAATAGGTTACGAGCCAGACGTCCATCTACAAGTGTTCTATTGACCTCACATCAGCAGACCTGTCCATCAGCCACCTCCAGTTGAATAACCTGATCAGTAAAATCTCACATTTCCTTTAAACAGGGTTTCTGCTTTGCCCACCTACACTGCGCCAAAGCACATTTCATAATTTAATGCCGAGCTTCACTGCTTTCCTATACGCAGAATTGTATTATTGGAGGAGACTGATGGTCCCATGCCCCACATAAACTGCCCTTTAAGAACATAAGCTCTGTATAGTCTGTGATGGATGCAGCGCTTCATAGAAGAGAAGAACTTGCAATATATTAGTTTTTGCCATGTCCCCTACAGATTTGTTATGATAAAGATAATGTGGGCAACCCCGTTAAATTGATCATCTACACATTTCCTAAATAAGCATCTTTCTTCATCAAAATGCACAAGAATTTCAGCTTAATAAAGAGGATTTATCATAAGTGAAATGTTTTCAGTTGCCATTATTTGTGCCAAATTTATCAAACCGTCAAATTATTTTTAATAAATTTTACAAACCTTTATATATACCATATATACCACTTACAACTTTTTTCACTATTCAAAAATCAAGAGGGGATCTTAGAGTGGCGTAACATAGCTGACCAATGTTTGTGCAACAAAAAGAAGAGGTTCATCAATTTATTTTTTTACACCGTAAAACTGGAGACTAGGCACTTATTGAGCCTCACTATACAAGAGGGTATTAATGGGAAAGAGAGAATGGAGTAAAAATAGCCAAATTAAGCCAAGCAAACTCACACTATCACTATGCTGGAGTACAAGGCACCAAATTTATTAAGATGCACACGCCATGGTGCCTATTCTGAGTGACATACAGTACAGACCAAAAGTTTGAACACACCTTCTCATTTAAAGATTTTTCTGTATTTTCATGACTATGAAAATTGGATATTCACACTGAAGGCATCAAAACTATGAATTAACACATGTGGAATTATATACTTAACAAAAAAGTGTGAAACAACTGAAAATATGTCTTATATTCTAGGTTCTTCAAAGTAGCCACCTTTTGCTTTGATGACTGCTTTGCACACTCTTGGCATTCTCTTGATGAGCTTCAAGAGGTAGTCACCGGAAATGGTTTTCACTTCACAGGTGTGCCCTGTCAGGTTTAATAAGTGGGATTTCTTGCCTTATAAATGGGGTTGGGACCATCAGTTGTGTTGTGCAGAAGTCTGGTGGATACACAGCTGATAGTCCTACTGAATAGACTGTTAGAATTTGTATTATGGCAAGAAAAAAGCAGCTAAGTAAAGAAAAACGAGTGGCCATCATTACTTTAAGAAATGAAGGTCAGTCAGTGCGAAAAATTGGGAAAACTTTGAAAGTGTCCCCAAGTGCAGTTGCTAAAACCATCAAGCGCTACAAAGAAACTGGCTCACATGAGGAACGCCCCAGGAAAGGAAGACCAAGAGTCACCTCTGCTTCTGAGGATAAGTTTATCCGAGTCACCAGCCTCAGAAATCGCAGGTTTACAGCAGCTCAGATTAGAGACCAGGTCAATGCCACACAGAGTTCTAGCAGCAGACACATCTCTTCAACAACTGTTAAGAGGAGACTTTGTGCAGCAGGCCTTCATGGTAAAATAGCTGCTAGAAAACCACTGATAAGGACAGGCAACAAGCAGAAGAGACTTGTTTGGGCTAAAGAACACAAGGAATGGACATTAGACCAGTGGAAATCTGTGCTTTGGTCTAATGAGTCAAAATTTGAGATCTTTGGTTCCAACCACCGTGTCTTTGTGCGACGCAGAAAAGGTGAATGGATGGACTCTACATGCCTGGTTCCCACCGTGAAGCATGAAGGAGGGGGTGTTATGGTGTGGGGGTGCATTGCTGGTGACACTGTTGGGGATTTATTCAAAATTGAAGGCATACTGAACCAGCATTGCTACCACAGCATCTTGCAGCGGCATGCTATTCCATCTGGTTTGCGTTTAGTTGGACCATCATTTATTTTTCAACAGGACAATGACCCCAAACACACCTGCAGGTTGTGTAAGGGCTATTTGACCAAGAAGGAGAGTGATGGGGTGCTGCGCCAGATGACCTGGCCTCCACAGTCACCAGACCTGAACCCAATCGAGATGGTTTGGGGTGAGCTGGACCGCAGAGTGAAGGCAAAAGGGCCAGCAAGTGCTAAGCATCTCTGGGAACTCCTTCAAGATTGTTGGAAGACCATTTCCGGTGACTACCTCTCGAAGCTCATCAAGAGAATGCCAAGAGTGTGCAAAGCAGTCATCAAAGCAAAAGGTGGCTACTTTTAAGAACCTAGAATATAAGACATATTTTCAGTTGTTTCACACTTTTTTGTTAAGTATATAATTCCACATGTGGTTAATTCATAGTTTTGATGCCTTCAGTGTGAATGTACAATTTTCATAGTCATGAAAATACAGAAAAATCTTTAAATGAGAAGGTGTGTCCAAACTTTTGGTCTGTACTGTATATATACACACATATACCCTTACATACACCCTTATTAAAAAAACTAAGCTAAAAAACTAAATTAGTAATCTTGCAATTTTTACAGTGGCCACTTGTTTATTTTTAGCAGAATTACCGTATCTGATGGTAACACCTCTATACACAGCTGATAGCAAAGGATTCGCTGATCACAATGACATTTGCACAAGCTCATTAAATGCTTCAGTAAAAAGATAAGATCATGGTCTACTCCTGACTGCTAATGTACATGTGAATTTCTTGAAACAACAGGAAGTATGAGTCCAAAAAAGCCCCAGTGGCCAGTGTGAAAATTGCAAGATTATTACTTCTTATATTTAGTCAAGATTTTGATATAGAAAAAAGCTATTTTGTTTTTCAAGACATACATTTAACACAAAAACTTTATTTAAGCACTAGGTCATTTTCTGATTATAGCTTCCCTTTAAGAAACTAATTATAAATTTATTCCATTGCCTCCTCGTTTACTCCGATTAAAGAACATTGATTGGCATACATTTTTTCTGTATTCTTCTAATAACTATGCTTTTCAATACAAAGAGGTTGTGCAAAAAATTAGCGGGATTATTTCCAGGGAATTACAGTAGATGTACACCATGGACTTTGTGCTACAGAGACTTAGTTGCAATAGCAAATGCTGCTTCATTGTTGAGTAATTGAAATTGCAAGCAACAGAAACTGAAAAGGCATAAAAAAGATATTAATATGGATTCGCTGGCAAATGAAACAAGGAGGTGACAATTTGCTTTTTTTTTATTTTTTTTTAAAGGTAATAGAGAATGGAATAAAGATTCTCAGTAGGTATAATAGTTAGTCAGTAAAAATGACATAATTCTGGATACTAAGAGAATGAAGGAAACAAAAACTATCACTGCATTCTCTTTAGCTCTGAATTCCCTTTCTATTGCTTCATTTGCATAAAATGTACTTTTTGAAATCTACTGTATAATAGCATCCTAAAATGTATCACAACTAATCATGAGCAATCACAATTGATCTGTCATGTATGTCCTAGATCTGGTAAAGATAAGCAGTGTGAACAGAGCCATATGCAATGCATTATTCCTATGCTTGATGTTCACTTTAAGGACAGTTTAACCAAAAAGGGAAAAGAAGTCCCCAGATGGGTGTGATGGGAGGCTTTTCCTATAATGAGATGTTAGAAAAGTTAAGCTTGTTTCGATTAGGAAAGAAAATATTTTTTAGCTGTGACCTCATTTATATGTATAAATACATATGTGGTCAATACAAAAGACTGGCCCATGATTTATTTCATCCAAAGACCTTACATAGGACCAAAGAACATTCATTATTTGTGGAAGAAAGGCGATTCCGGCAGCTAAATAGTAAAGGGTTCTTTACAGTTATGGCTGTCAGACTGTGGAATGCCCAACCACAAGAAATAGTAATGGCAGATACTATATCTATGAATTTGATGGAACTGTGTCTTTATTTAACCTATATAACTATGTAAGATACTTACCATACCCCGAAAGGGTTTAGGGGCTGAAAAATCAGAACCCTAACTGCAGACTTTTATCATAAGACTGGAAAACCCCTTTAATTCAGTAGCGTCGTTTTACATTTGTAAGTGATTTCACGGGATATAGGTTAATAGTCACCTGTATATATGTACCGTGTTGAGTAAAGAGAACATGTTTGAAAAAGGGGAACACTCCTAAAAATTAGTAAGTATGATCTCATGCTGGCTAAACCTGTGCTTCAGCAGGCGTCTATATGAAGCCCTACACAGCTACCTTCAGAGAAGGACTTTCCTTATCCGACAGACTGAAGATATCCTTGTATTTTTTCAGGTGCCGTTAGCTGTGATCCAAACTATCATTGCTAAATAAAGACCCCCACTAATTAGGATTATGTATAGGGTCCCCAACATGGCTATCTTCTGTGCCACCTTGCTGCCTAATTTCTAAATGAAGAAAACTCTGACCATGGCTCAAGTACAGTTTTCCTTAAAGGAATCACTTGCAAACTCAATACAGTTCTGAAGTGCCACTATCTGATTTACCTAATATAGGGAGCTAATTTAATTTACAGCATGAGTCCATATCTAAAAGCTGGGAAAATATGATTATGTGGTTAAGTGACTGAGCACATAGCTAAAATCTTTGTGACAAACATATTCACGCACAGCATCAATTAATATAATCCCCCGGGTCTACTTAGCTATTACCATGCTACAAATTAGATACCTAACTCAATTTGCAATATGTTGTAGAAGGGGTCAGTTTACACATTTTTACTCAGTCTATTTCATTTTCATGCTGTCATTATGCCGGTTTATTATGCCGTCCATTAGCCTAATGCCACCTGATTACATCGCTATTATCTGAGCAGCGATAACAAAAAGATAAATTGAATCAGCAGGTGCACAGGACTTCGACTTATTATGAGCCATTAGTCATTATTTAAGAAATGTACAATGCATAAAGAAGATTAACGCCAATGCGTATTTACAATGATGGTCGGGATTCTACAATGGATTGGGAAAGGAAAGGAATTGGTAATGATGGGTGCTAGGGATGAGTGGATCTGACAAAATTGTAATTTGCCTTTTCGCAAAGATTTTACTAGGAAATTCGATTTGCAGAGAAGATGTTCTCCGGGAATCTAATGCCCCTTTTTATGCTCTGGGGTCTCTGCAGACCTCAGACCTTAATAAACATAAGATGTAAAAAATAAAAAAATATTTATACTCTCCTCAACGCTCACTTGTCTGGCAACTCCCGTTTTCCAGTCCTCCGTGTCTCCGGCATGTTGCTTCTCTGGCTTGATGTTCAGAGCTTCTGGCCATGAACAGACTTTGGAATTAACCATGTATGTGCAGTGTTCTCTGTGGCCTGTGCCTGGAAGTTGTGGCCTGGTGTTCACTCTAGACCAGTGAGTACTCGGCGCATGCACAGTGAACTCAGGAATTTGTTTGTGGCCGGAAGCCCCAGCCTAAAGTGAATCCTAGGCCAGAGTTGCAATGCTATGAAGGAGGGGAAGACTGGACAGTGGGCAGGGAACAGCAGGAGAGGCCAGACAGGTGAGCAGTGAGGTATGTTTGTTTTTTTTAAACTTTTTGCCGGCCCTCAACGGGCCAATATTTTGCTGTATTTGAGTGGAGCAAGTTGCAAAAAAATCAGTATTTTTCAGAAAGCGGATTTTTGTAAAATTCAAGTAGAATTCATTTCCACTTGAATAAATTTACCCATCTCTAATGAGTAGACATCTGAGGAAAAAATCATAACGATCAACCCTTGACAGTATGGTAGCCACTATAAAATTCTATTAATGTCATGTTATGGCTCCTGTAGCAAAGGTAGGTAGGCTAGGGTTAAATCCTTGCTCTACAGCTTCTGATTAGACCATTTGCCTGGCCCTGCATATAACCAGGCTAGCTATTCTCTTTAGTCAGTCAGCTCAGGGAAGTTGACCAGACTTGATGTGTCTTGGAGTTGAAGAGTGAGACAGGCCAGAATTCCTCTTTGAGAAGAGTCTGCAAAGGCCACGTGCAGAGAATATTTTGTTTGACTGAGCCGGGGCTAGCTCAGCCGTGGGTGAGTAGCCAGGGTCTGTTCTGTTTAGTTAGCACCTAGACAAGGCTAGGGATTTATGTTTATGAGTTTGTTTTAGTGCTGAGCAACCCGTAGAAAGAAATAAAAGCTCCATGTGTTTGGGCCAAAACTGCATTGCATGTGTGAACACTACCTAAGACCTAATGCCTACCAGAAATAGTGAATCCACACAATTGGTGGACAATGTGGGTATGACGTGCCTGAGAGCAGTGTGATTGCAGTGTAAAGATTTAAATATCCTGGGTAAAGGCAGCTACAGCATTCCGAACACAGTCTGAAAGCATTGAGAAGATTTTTAAGCAATTAGTCCAGGTGCGGCAACAGCAGTAACAGCAGCAGAACCAACAGGAAACCAACAAACTCCTGATCCAGCAGTATCAACAGCAGCAAGAGTTAAAGCAGCAGCTTCTGCAGCAGTTACAACAGCAGGTTCAGCAGCATATCGCAGAATCTGTTAGGACCAGGATGATGGCGCCACCCCCCAGCTAAAGTGAAAGTATCCGGGTGAGGAGACCTACAGAAGATAACGCTGGAGAATGACGTTGAGGCTTTCCTGTCTTTGAGAGGGTGGCAGACAGAGAGAAACTGCCCCCAGGAGCAATGGGCGGTCCTAGCTCCATACCTTACGTGGGAACCGCAGAAAACGTACTATGACCTTGCCCTGCAGGATACCAAGGAGTATGACAAGCTGAAGGTGGAGATTATGGCACGTTTGGGCTTCATCCTGGCAGTCTAGGCACAACGGGTGCACTTCTGGTGCTACCAAAGGGACAAACCTCCCCGGTCCCAGTTGTTCGACTTGTTACACCTGGTGCAAAAATGGCTGCAGCCCGAGACCTGCTTTCCTGCAAAGATGGTGGAAAGAGTGGTAGTGGACTGATTTATCCACTCACTACCGTAATCCACGTGGAAAGCTGGGTTGCCCAAGGATATCCCCATAATGCAGATGACCTTGTTAGCCTCATCGAAAGATATTTGGCCATGGAGAACTCCCTGAGCAATCAAGGGAGCCCAAGGTCACATTTCTGGGAAATGCAAAAGAAGGGGCCCAAGGCCATGTCTGAGAGGCGGGTTCAAAGGTTATATCTCGTACCAAGTTATGCAAATTTCTGATTCAAACAATGGACAGTATTCACACAGGTGGTCACCACCGATAATGTAACTATTAGAAACCAGGAGGGGTATTAGGAGAAAAGGTGTGTGAATAAAATGTAACTTTTATTAATAAGATTAAAATATGTTAGTTCAATTTCATACATCAAAAGGATATATATTGAGCCACTGATGTGATGAATTCTAAGCAGATATTGACCCACAAAATCCTGACTTCAATATGGCAGCACTAGTATAGATTTTCCACAACCAATGTCCCTACAGTTAAATGGTTGGGTATTATAATTTTATTGTCCAAACTATCTTGGTTTTGACCTGTCAAATTATTTTTTATTTTTTGTAATATATGTGCCATATATTTAGATATAATATAAATGTAAGAATTGACCAGTATAATCACCATTGATCAGCTTGCTATTAGCCTCTCAAGTGTGCCTGTATGGCTGGTAGGTCAATGACAGTATTGCGTAGAGAGACATTTGTTAATGTGGTGCTGCGATCTTATAACAGGGAATTGTAACATAAGCCACAATTGTATCTACTTGAGCAGCTAATGTCCCATATTAGATCGGTCACTACATGCGTGTCGAGATTAACCGGCACATACAGCGGTGTATCTCCCTGTCTCTCCACAGAGCCCACACTCTGGCGGCGTGCAGATAGTATACACGCGGTCAGTGCCGCTGGTTTGTCCGGCAGAGACAGTCTCGTGGATATCGTGCATGTATCACCCTGTCTCTCCCACAGCGTTCTCACTCTGATCGTGTGGAGGTGGTACGCACGCGGTCAGTGCCCCTTGATAATTTTAGCCGGCAAGATTGAATTTATAATAAGGTGACAATGGCACATGGCAGAGCCAAGAAAATGTATAGGAGATTTTAGTGTGCTGACATATTGATCTGATCAGGATAAACGTCCCTGACGCGCGTTTCGCCGGGGTTACCGGCTTTTTTCTTTTTTCTTAGAACTTCTGGAGCTGATGTTGGTGCAGCAGGGTTGATTCAGCTCTCCGCAGGCAGATCTTAGCTCCAGGGCAGTGTAGAGATGTTGTAGATGTTATAGGTGATGCTGGGCGTTGTAGTGCAGGGGTGATGGCGCAGTTAATAATCAGTCCACAACTCAATAGCGGTTTCCTCTTATGTTTACTTGCGGTGATTAGGCAGACAGGGACACGGGCTAGAAGTGGAAGTCCGGGCAGCCTGGAAGCAAGTAAGGAATTCACCTCGCCAGGTGAAATTGGAGGCCTTCCCTTTCCACTAATCTCTTTGTCCCTGCTGCTTGTAGCTGTGCGGTGGCCCTCGTCCCTGAGTGCAACGTCTTTGTGCTCACCCATATGGCAGGCAGCTCGGGCCTTGCTGGTGCGTTGCTCCCACGTGGCGGTGCTGGGCCCTGCGGTGCTGCTGAGCCTCCGGGCGTCTGATGGGGCCAGGAGACCTGCAGTCTCCTGCCCTCCGGTTTCTGCTGCTGGGCCTTCGGTGCCCCACAACCTCGGGCTCCGGTGTCCGGTTCTTCCATGCTCCTATCCCCAGGGGTGAACTGCCGCGCAGCTCCACTCCCTAGGTCTTTCCTCTTCGACGTCCTGACTTCAACTCCTCTCACTAAGTCTCACTAACCCCGCCTCCAGATCCCAGTTGCTAAGGAGAGGAGCTCCCCTTGCTGATCTGGAGCCAGGAACATGTTGCATGTTAGTATACCTGACTAGGGGACCCCTGCTTGCTTCCAGGCATGGCATCACCTCTTGTGAGGGAGGCAATGCCACTGTGGCAACCGGACTCCTGGGGTGCCACAGATACATTATTTGAGTATATTTAGGCTTGACCTTGGTACATACGGGTATGCTTTTCTGAATATAGATATCTTACAAGATTTTATGCTGGTTTAATGCTTGCTCTTTTGATTGACATATGGTGTATATATAACTAATAATTGTATGTTGGATACACTATCTAAGCCTACAGAGTATATAGCTGCATTACTGGGAAGTTGTGTGGATATATACAGCTGAATATAGTTCATACAATTTCTATTACTATACCTTCTGAGAATCAGCGTATTAAATATACAGTACTGTATTTGCACTATGCACTTTATTACTATACTATCTATGCTCGCATACCGTATGTAATCAGCAGAAAAAATTCACCCTGAGTGAAATCCCCCCTTATATTACTTATTTGCTTACATCAAAACCTGTTACGGTGGTGTTGTTGATTTTAGATGGTTTTAATCCTTGTCACGTGTGTTATGTTTCAATGAAATTGTACTTATTAATTTAGGTGTGCACATTGTTAGTGTATTCTTGTCCTTTTACTACAGTCTTGTGTTAATACACAATGTAGCACCCTATATTTATATTGTAGCTGTGCATCCTATTCTGTGTTCATAGCTGCGAACATGTGGGAACGGAGTCACAGACTGGAAGGATTGGGAGATTGAGTGACAGTACGGACAACGAGGACTTTGGGGATAGGTACTCGTTCAGACACACAGGTCTTGAGAAACGGTACAGGTAACGCCAAAGTGGCTTCGTGGTTTAGGTTCCACCGGAGCAGCTACAGGATGAAATACACACTACACGGGACTAAAGGGATGATACTGGATAAGGGAATAAACATAACAGACTAAGTGTTAGAACCCTCCTGTTTGTTTTTTCCATCTTGTGTTTTGGGGTCACGTGACCACCTGCCTTTATATTCCAGCTCCGCCCTTCTGGCTGTGCTGGACTTCAGTGTTGTTGACTGTTTTTCTAGCCATGTGCTTCTGTGCCTATCTCTGTCAGTTCGCTTGGTCCTTCTGGGACCTCTAGTACCTTTTTGTCTGGCAATATAAGCTACAAAGAGTGACGAAGCAAACATTGTGCTTCTCACAAATAGAATGTTGGATCAGCCCACCAGGAGTCTGCACGGTGAGGCAAATTGTCAGTCTGGGTCTGTCTGAGACCTGATAAGGCTGGTACATATAACGTGAAGATCTATGACAAAATGGCTGTATGAGTCTGAAATAAAAATGGGCATTTTGTGTGCCCAGCAACAAACTTTCAAAAAGGGTTACTTATTTGTGATGGGCGAGCACTAAAATGCCCAGGTGCTCGATGCTCGGGTCGAGCAAATTGGAATGCTCGGGTGCTCGACCCGAGCAACGAGCCCAGTGTAAGTCTATAGGAAAGTCGAGCATTTTTCAGGCGGCTCCCACCGGCGGTCAGCAGAGGGCCTAAAAATTGCCCAAATCGATGGGAACAGAGCTCAAATGACATGGGAACAGCATGGGGAAGACCCCTGGAAGGATTTCTGACTCCCAGGTCACTGCTGTCAACAACGTTGTCAGAGGTATTACACCACTTTTATGGACTCACAATAAAACATACAAAAACTAAACCAAAATGGATTTTCCTGGGAAATATGTTAAGGAACATCCTTTCCAGGGTAATGACTTGTATATAAGGCAAAATAAATAACCAAAAACAAAAGTACTCCTCCACACCTTGGGCTATGTTCACACGTAGTGTTTTTGATGCACTTTTGCATTGCATTCAACCGTGACAAATGCATTCACCGGGAAATGTCATTTTAACATTTTACAAACTTATTTTGCCATGTGGTGATTGAGACACATCCTGTTTCGTTTATGAAGGAGGGACTCTGAAAATCACAAAGCCTATTTTTATAGAGTCATTAGGCGGCCTTTACTATTCTTAAAGGGCCAGCAATCGGCCCTCGCTATTCTTAGAGAGCCATCAGCTGGCTATGCTTTGTTGTTCCCATTACTAAAGAGTGGGTCTCTTATACTGTTATTGTGTATGCAGTAGGTGGCAGGTCTGCCAAAAATTTGGATGCACCCCAATACGCCTTTGAAAATTTGGACGCACCCCAATATCCCTTTGAAGAGACTTAGAGGAGGGCCTCCTGAAAACAATGTTACCATTATTTAAAAGTGGGTCTCCCATACTGTTTGCCTATGCAGTGAATGCAAGGGCTGGCAAAGATTTGAACCTATTCCAATGCCCCTTGGAAGAGACGTAGAGGAGGTCCTCCTGAAAAGAAATGTTCCCATTATTAGGAAGTGGTTCTCCCATTGTGTTAGCCTATGCAGTGAATGCAAGGGTTGGCAAAAATTTGGAGGCACTCCAATGCCTCTTGGAAGAGATGTGGAGGTCAGAGGGCCTCCTGGAAACAATGTTCCCATTATTAGGAAGTGGGTCTCCCATAGTGTTGGCCTATGCAGTGAATGCAGGGGTTGCCAAAAATTTGGAGGCACTCCAATGCCACTTGGAAGAGACGTGGAGGTCAGAGGGCCTCCTGAAAACAATGTTCCCATTATTAGGAAGTGGGTCTCCCATAGTGTTGGCCTATGCAGTGAATGCCAGGGCTGCCAAATATTGGGAGGCACTCCAATGCACCTTGGAAAAGACGTGGAGGAGGGCCTCATAAAAAAATGTTCCCATTAGAAAGGAGCGGGTCTCCTATACTTGTAATGCCCATGCACTAAGTTATGAGCTTACAAACATTTACCCCTGGGGGGTATACATGAACATACTGTATAAAAATTTTTTTTTACGGGCATCATAAACACCCTTTAAAAAAATTATGTGGGTGTTGCATCACGGACCACAGTCACCCTGATGATATGATGGTGGAGGATGAGGATGAGGAGAAGGAGGAGGACAAGATCAGGAAGCGTATACCCATGTGTGGGTGTGAAAAGGTGCATGGGAATACACCTCCCAAAAAAAGACACTGGATTTGAGTTTATGTTACGCTGCTATCATTCGGTGGTGTTGAGCAGTCTGGCCCAATCCAGTCCTTGTTCATTTTTATAAGAGTCAGCCTGTCAGCATTTTCAGTTGACAGGCGGATGCGCTTATCAGTTATAATTCCACCAACGGCACTAAAACCCCGCTTTGATAAAACGCTAGCGCCAGGGCAGGCCAGAGCCTCCAAGGTGTAGAAAGCCAGTTCATTCCACGTGTCCAGCTTAGATACCCAATAATTATAAGGCACAGAGGAATCATGGAGGACGTTGGTACGGTCGGCAAGGTACTCCCTCAGCATCTCCCAAACTTTGCACTCCTTGTGAGAGTACCCCGCGCCTCAGGGCCTTTGCGATGGGAGGGGCTGAGAAAACTCTCTGAGAACTTTGACAGTGTTCTCCTGCCTCTGCTGGATTGGAGTTGTGCCTCTCTCGGCTGTACCCCTTGGTTGTCCAACGAACTGTGACCTCTGCCTCCAGTGTTTTCAGATGGGAATTTTTTTAATAGTTCCGCGACAAGGGCCTTCTGGTATTGCCCCATTTTTGTAGACCTGTCCACCTCAGGAATAAGAGATATAAAGTTCTACTTGTAGCGTGGGTCTAGAAGTGTCACCAACCAATAATGACTGTCACCCAAAATTTTGAGAACGCGAGGGTCATGGGAAAGGCAGCGTAACATAAACTCAGCCATGCGTGCCAGACTGCTAACAGGCAAGACTTCCGTGTCCTCACCAAGAGGACAACTGACCATGCTCTCCTCCTCCTCTCTGTCCTCAGGACATCCACGTTGAACAGACGGTATGACAGTTGTGCAGGTAGTACCGTCTCTAGCTCATGAAACTAGCTCCTGTTCTTACTCCTCCTCCTCCTCTTCCTCATTGTCACCCAATCCATCCGTTGGAATGAGATGAGGCTGGGCTGTGTGTTATCACCCTGTATGGTTCCTTGCTCCATCTCATCGTGCTCCGCCTGCAATGCATCCTCTTTGATTGTGAGCAGAGAGCGTTTCAGAAGCCAGAGAAGCGGGATGGTGATGCTAATTATGGCGTCATCACCGCTCATCATCGTGGTGGAGTCCTCAAAGTTTTGGAGGATGGTACAGATGTCTGACAAGCATTTCCACTCCTGATGTCTTATGGTTGGAGTCTGAACTGAATACCGACGGCCTTGTTGATGTTGGTACTCAACAACTGCCCTCTTCTCCTCATAAATACTTCCCAGCATCTGCAGTGTAGAGTTCCAATGCGTGGGGACATCACACACTAGTCGGATAGCCGGAAGCTGCAAACGCTGCTGAAACACGACAAGGGCGGTGGAAGCTGTAGCTGACTTTCTAAAATGGGCACACAGGCGGCGTACTGTGACAAGCAAATCCAGCAGCTCCAGGTAGGTTTTGAGAAACCGCTGAACCACGAGGTTAAGCACATGGGCCAGGCATGGTACATGTGAGAGCTCGCCTCGCCTCAGAGCCGCCACCAGGTTCCGGCCATGGTCACACATGACCATGCCTGGCTGTAGGTTCAGCAGTGTCAGCCACAGATCTGCATGCTCTTTCAGAGCTGTCCACAACTCTTCAGCATTGTGCGCTTTGTCACCTAACCTAAGCATATTAGCTTCAGCACAGCCTGTTGCCGCTTCGCTGAGGTAGTGCTGCAGTGCTTCCACCGTGTGTGGCGATACGCGTTGGGTTGCTTAGGACCCATCTACACCTTTCAGTGCAACAGGCTTTCCAGCATGTGACATTGCCCACAGGGCATGTTTCTGGTTGTGTTCGTATTGGGCTAATGCAGCACCCTGCTCTCACCTTAACTCATACAAAATAGGGATATCCCCTTAGATTGTGCTATCTGGCAGCATTATGGTTACTGGTAGTTATGAGCAACTACTGCATCTTTATGTCTATATTTTTAGTGGCTTGTCTATATGCAAATCCTGGAATTAAAGAATGCGTGCATTCTAACACAATGTACACTTTAAAATAACTGCTATTTGTTGAATCATACCCTGCATGGTTTACCCTTTACCATATATTTAGGGCTTGTGTAACATTGATCGTCACAGAGCCTCCACAAAGCCTGTGCGTGACTGTTAAATGTACAATATCATAATTATAATAAGTATTCTAATCGCGAGAGGCTATTGTAGTAGTGGATCAGAGGGCCATTAAGATCCCTCCACAGCGTTTGGCCAAATAGGCCTTTTCAGCTTTGGGTATTATCGCCTGGCTATTTCCTTGGATTGGAACTTATTGTGTTTATACAGCAACCTGTGTCCAGCACAGCTTGTTCATAGCAGCAGCATTATTATTATTATATTGTTTGATTGTATGTTTGAAGACCGCCAGGGCCTCCTGGGTGGGATATTTATTACTGCACACTGATGCTCTCAGCTGTGGGGTTGTTCCAAAATATATGGTTTTGTGTATACTCCAAATAGTGTTTGACTGTTACATCATTTACACACTAATTTTGTTTCTGGAGTAATTTATGCCCGGGCAAGTGCAATATTGACCACCACAGAGTCACCATCAAGCCTGTTTGTTATCCTATGCATGTATAGTGTTTTGCACCCAAGATTTGTCTTTATCATGAAAGGTTTCTGAAGTAGTGGGTTTGAACAGGAATGGAAGTTGTGCTTCATTCCTTTTTAATGGTGTTTTAGATGTTCTGTGGGTATGTCCATGTGTCGAATAAAATTTTTTGATATTTTGTAAACATTATTTGAACTTTGATTATTGGTGGTGATCACAGCTGTCATGCATGTCCTCTTCTCTCTTTTACTTCGCAGTGCTTCCAGCTTGTGACTGATGTGGTCATTTCGGAGATGGAGGCTGAAGAGGAGGAGGCTGAGGAGGATGAGGTGCCGGAGCTGTAGACTGTGGGGGCAACGTTGGTTGACCTAGGGCCCGCAATCCTCGGCTTCGGGAGGATGTGTTCCATCCTAAGGTTCGACTGGGTCCCGGCTTCCACTATGTTAACCCAGTGTGCCGTCAGCGAGATGTACCGTCCTTGCCCACAAGCACTTGTCCACATGTTCGTGGTTAGGTGGACTTTCCCTGTAACTGCATAGTTGAGGGCACGGCTAATGTTGTGTAATGCTTGTGTAATGAGGGGAAGGCACACCGGGAGATACAGTATGGTGGCGGCTGGGGACCGAGTACCGATGGACGGCCGCCGCTATCAGGTTGCGGAATGCTTCCGTCTCCAAGAGCTTAAAAGGCAACATTTCGAGCGCAAGCAGTCGCGAAATGTTGGAATTTAGTCGTTTGGCCTGTGGGGCGTTGGCTGCATATTTGCTTTTGCGTTCCAACGACTGGGGTATGGACAACTGAACACTGAGGTGGGATAAGGGCATGCTTGCTGATGGTGCTAGTTGAGAGTGTGCAACGACAGGTGCAGGGCAGGAGGCATCTTTGCATGCACTATGGACAGGGGATTGGCTTGCACTCACAACAGCGGAAGAAGCAGTGGTGTCACCAGCAGACACTGTTCCTGGACCCTGGGGTTCGGCCCACAAAGTCGGGTGCTTTGCTGCCATATGCCTGATCATGCTGGTGGTGGTCAGGCTGGTAGTTTTGCTACCCCTGCTGATGTTGGCCTGGCAGGTGGTGCAAATGGCCATTTTGGGGTTATCGGCAGAGTCTTTAAAAAACAACCAGATTCGGGAAGACCTAACACTTGTACTGGCAACTTCTGTCGTGTTGGTGTTACGGGGAATGGTTGCCCGCCTTCTGTCTGCGGCCACCACACAGCTTCTTCCTGCCAGTTGGGGTGCTCTGCCTCCCTCCCCCTGTGTTCTGCTGTCCTCACTCTGTATGTCCTCCTGCCAGATTGGGTCAGTTACTATATCATCCACCATCTCTTCTTCCATTTCAACACCCTAGTCCTCCTCCTGACTTTCTGGTAATTGTGTCTCATCATTGTCCACCTCTTGTGACATTTTCCCACTGTTGCCTTCGTATGACCGTGGCTGCTCAAATATTTGGGCATTGCTATATGCGATCTCCTCTTGCCTCGCTTCAAGTGGACAAGGCGAGAGGCCCGAATCTTTAAATGGAAAAGTGAACAGCTCTTCGGAGTGTCCAAGTGTGGGATCAATTGTCTCTGGGCACTCTGCATGGTGGGAGGAAGGAGGATCAGGGTGAGGAATATGCAGTCCAGATTCACGGCTACTGAGACTTGACCATGTGGAAGACAGGGTGGTGGTGGTGGCTAAGTGACTGGAAGCATTATCTGCTATCCAACCAATAAGGTTTTCACATTACTCTGTGTTCAATAGTGGTGTTCTGTGGTCCCCTATTAATTGGGACAGGAAGGTCGATAGAGAAGATGTGGGTGTTTGTGGTGGCACAATTTCAGCTTGACCACGGCCTCGGCCTCTGCATGCACCATCACCATCACGTCTAATTTCCTGTCCCTTGCCACGTGCCTTGCCCATTTTAAATGGAGGACAATATCTTCCACGCTCACTACAAATGGCTGAATTTGGAGCGAACTTATATGTGATCCGTGTGGCGGACAAACCAGTTTTAAATAGCTCGCCTGTAGGTAACTATTTTTAACAGCGCTGACCTCGTGTCAATCAGTTCACTGACATAGTGCAACAAAATTTCAATGGAGGCCAGAAATGGCAATATTTTCAGCGCAATTATATATGATCCGCGTGATGGGCAAATCACAGTTTTAAATAGCTAGCCTGCAGGTAACTATTTTTTACAGCAAACTGGTGTCAATAGCTTCACTGACACTCTGAAACAAAATTTTAATGGAGGCTAGAAATGGCAGAATTTTCAGCGCAATTATATGGGATCTGTGTGATGGACAAACCACAGTTTTAAATAGCTGGCCTGTGGGTAAGTATTTTTAACAGCTCTGACCTTGCGTCAATAAGTTCACTGACACACTACAACAAAATTTCAATGGAGGCCAGAAATGGCAATATTTTCAGCGCAATTATATGTGATCTGTGTGACTGACAAACCACAGTTTTAAATAGCTGGATTTTTAGCGCTGTAATGTGGAAAGGACCTGGCTGTATTCTGCAGTGCCAACAAGCAAATGGCGCAGATAAACGGTGTTCTCTGGATTGCTTTTTAAGCAAATAATCAGGATTAAGATAAAAAAAAAATTATTCCTGGCCCCTGATACCTGGGCCTATTTCTACAAATATCTGTAAAAGCAGCAGCAGACAGAACTGGAATGGACCCTCTTGCTATGTGCTCTGCATTCTGCTATATACACTGCCTGTCTGCCTAGCACTGATATCTGTGCAGCTGGATTAGTCCTCAGAAGGACTGTTTGTTGAGATGGATATGTGTCTCTAATATAGTTTGGTACACCTACACTAACTAGAAACAAGCAAATCTCTCCCTAGCTCAGCAGCAGCTCTCCCTACACTGCCTGATTCCAGAGTGACTGTGACGAGCATAGGGCCACCAGGTCTGATATAGACCTGAAGACTCTCTGCGGCCAGCCAATCACTGTAATGCCACAATCAATATGGCTACGGCATTACAGTGAGTGGCAGGCAATCCCTGCATGTTCATTGGCTCTGTAAAGAGCGCCAAACATGCAGGGAGGAGACCCGAGCTCCACCAAGCAACCCCGGAAATACTCTGCGAGCGCCGAGCATCTCGAGCAGTGAGATGCTCGGGCGAGCACCTAGCAGTAGCGAGCATACTCGCTCATCACTATTATGAGGCGCCCCTGAGGGTTCGGTCGCCACAGAGGTACTGCACCTCACCCAGAGGTGTGGTGTGTCCCTTCTCTCAGGTAAGGTGGGAGTGCTGCACGGAACCCCAAACACCTGCATCCAACACTACACTACTCCAGGCCGGCTGGAGGGGCAACATGCAGAGCGCAGCTGCTGAGCCCTGACCCTGGCTGGAGTGGGGGGAACCCAAAGGTAGGGGGAACCAGTAGTGGGTGTGGGTGGAGGAAGTAGTTAGAGGGAGCACTTTGGTAGGAGTATAAAGTAGGGAAGCCATCTTAGGCAAAGGAGATTAGATTAGTCAAGTGGCTAGTTCTAGGGAGCTGTTCAGAAGAACAGCTCGGGACAGTTCAGAAGAACAGTCCGGGAGCAGAGTCTCATTAGGAGATCTGCTCCACAAGTAGGGCCAAGTCAGGAGGCCCAGGAGGGGAGCAGGGAGTAGGCTCCATTCTAAGAAAGGATCCTAGGGGGTACGGCGCATGCAGGACGGCACCCGTACGCCCCGCATCTGCCAGAAGACAGAGAGATCGTAGCCACATTCTAGTCCCCTGAGGGTCAAGCAAGTCTGTGTAACTCCGACGGACAGGAGGGACTTCAGAGTACCCGAACAGGACTGCGAGTGGGCAGCGCAGAGCAGGACGGAGAAGGACCTAGTGTGAAGACGGTCAAAATAGGAACACAAGAAAGTGGGGTTCTGCCAGGTATCCCTAAGCTGTCTGAGGAAGGATTGAACCCCTACCCGGTGAACGCAGCGCGGCGCGGGAGGCCTGCACCTGCACAGTGCACCTGTGGACTGTCTGAAGAATCGTGAGTAAAATCTCAGATGACTGCACTGTACTGCCTCCGTCCATTCTTTCATCGGCGCCATTGTTCCCCCTGCACTACAACGCCCAGCGCAACCCCCGCTCTCCCACCACACTGTCCTGAGGCCTGCTCCACCTGTGGGGAGCTGTTCCATCACAAGCTGCCCTAACATCTGCCTCAGAGGACTGTTGCAGCGCTGGTGATCCTCACCAGACACCACAGGTGGCGTCACGAACTTTCCAATAATAAAACCCTTTTGCACTGACCGCCCTGGGTCATGGACCGGGCCAGCCACCGTGATATTCCCCTGCAAGCAGCCAGAGGCCCGGCTGCCAAGTACCCTACGGCCCTGGGGGCGCATCAGTTACTTATAAAAATACATTTTGACATGGATTTTGAAAAGAAACATATCAGACTCATCAAGTTTAAAAATCTATTTAATAATGTATGTAGTTGGTATTGTGAAATCTAGTTAAGCATATGTTTAAATCTGATCTCTAAATGAAAAGCTCTAAGAAATGTAAAGCTTCATGGTCCTTGTTGTTTTTCAGTGAGTGCAGAGATTCTGAGCGGATACAGACATTTTAATATACAGGACTAGTGTGAAAGAGACTTCCAATAAATAGAGAAAAAAAAGTATTTTTCTTTAACAAGTTATATTAAAAAGTTTATTCTGAATAAACAATTGATTTCTGGAAGAATGTAACCTATAGGTGTGCTTTAACATTTGAAATTTCTTAAATGAGAATACTCAAGGACAATATTATTTTCCTAACGGAAGTAACTTATTTCTATAGGATGTTACCTTCAATCATTAGTCAGTTTCTAATTTCTCTATAATTGAACTAAAAAGTTTGCTGACTTCATCTAAGTCATTTTATGTTTCCCCAGTGATAATTTTAAGTAGTGATTTGGTAATGATGCTAATAATAAGACTGCCATGACATTCTAAGTACAAGACTGTTCAGGACTGACTAAAGTGCAATTAGTCTGCAATGTGAAGTTTTTTTTTTAACTAAACCATGCATTTACTTTAATTGTTCTTATCAAAGGAACTCTGAAAGCATAAGATTCCTTCTAAACTAATGATGGCATAACTTTAATAGGTTACCGTGTGTTTCTGCATGGGGTATTTTCATGCTTTTCTTGTAGTTTAAAAAAAAATCTCCATTTGTTCTAGTTTCCTCCAGAAGTAAAAATAAACATACAAGAACAGAAAAGATAGAAAAAATAGAGGGCCCCACCTAAAAACAATGTGAGGACTCCAAATTATCTAAAATAGTTACCGGAATTATTTGAGTGCTTTTCTGATATACAAAATATTAGTTAAAAAAAAAGTACACACAATCCAGAACTAAAAAGCACGGCAACAAACACAAAAGGATAAATAAATATTTAATTAAGTAGTATAAATTTTATAATAAAAAAAATTCCCTCAACTCTCCAAACATTATATGATTTGCTGGAAAAATTGTGTATATAGAAAGAAAAATGCTGTGTATACAAACAAATCAAAAAAACATTTAAAAACTTTCCTCATTTTCAGGGTTGTTTGAACTTTTTGAATGGCGATTTAGATATTCACGGCAGTCACCTTATATTTGCATTTAAACAATTTGCTTTGAATGCCTGAATATAGGTTGCATGATAAATTTGTTTTTGCATAGTTGGTTACTATTTTAGCTATTAGTGGCTCAAACACTAAAATAAGCTATTTTGCAAATCTCTATATGCAGCTAGTTTACGATAAGCAAAATATTCTATTTTCACAATCGATTTTTGTTTAACTCATTGGTCAATGACCAGCTGATTTTTTAACTTTTTTTTATTTTTAATTTGTTTCTATGCACTATTCTATTATTTTTCTTTCTATATGTCCAATTTTTCCAGCAACTCTCATCAAAGTTTTTATCCTCTTAATATATTGCAATCATCAGATTATATAGCACTGTGTACTTACAATTGCTCATTTTGCGTTTCTACCCAGTTAATAATTCTCTTTTCTCTGCTCCTATATAGAAACAGTAAGTCTCTTTTCCCTGCATGAATAATTCCCCTCTTGAACTCCTGACTCAGATGCTCTGCCCCTACCTCCTGACAGGGACTTTTGCAGTCACTCATGAGTCATACAGGGAAAATAGACTTCCTGTTTCTGTCATAAACCTAATTGAAAACAGAAAAATTAACTGGGTAGAAAGGCAAAATGAGCAATTGTAAGTACACAGTGCTATATAATATGATGATTGAAATAAAAATGGGATGAGATAAAAGTTTTGATGGGAGTGCTTCTTTAATGTTTGAAGAGCTGAGGGGATTTTTTATATAATAAAATTTATACTAATTATTTCTCCTCTTGTTTGTATTGGTGTGCTTAATAGTTCTGGATTGTATGTGTCCTTTTTTCTACTAGTAAAAATAAACATGTTCACTTATTTTCAGATGTAGCAGAGCTGAATTAGAAATCTTTTTAGATAAATGCCTAATAGGAAGTTTAAAAAAGTTCCTTATGAATATTGTCTGTAGTAAAGAACCATTTACCAAAGAACTTTCCATTAATGCAATGTAGGAAAGTTATCTGTATTTCGATGTAAGAGCATATAATACATTGTTATGTAAAAATTGTACCAAGTGATAAATATAGATGTACTTTATCTCTGGTGTTACTCTAGTCAACTTTTTGGACAGATGTGTTATGCGCTTTGCAGAGAGACCCAGGAAGACTGGCACCAAACCCGCAAAGGCGCAGCCACAGACACACTTGGCACAAGCTGCCCAGCTAGGCGAGACCTTGAGGGCCGAGAATACTCTTCACCCAGCTACTAGTAATTGGAATGGGGACTTTTGCAGAGCCCTTCCCAGGCCCACTGTCGTCGGACAGCTGGCGTCTAGTGACGCGGCTGGTGCCTAGTCAATAACCAGATGAGTACCTCTGCAAGAGCCCAGGAAGTGAAACCAGAAGAGAAAATGAAAAAAAACCCTGAAAATATAGCAAGACTAATGTTAGCACCACTCACCACCACAGCTCATAGGAGCTGCAATAAACAGAAAAGCACTGAGCAGGGAGCAGGATTAAATAGCCCGCCTAATGATCAGGTGTTTAATACCTCCCAATCATCCCCAGACAGCCACTCCCTGCCAGCTTGCACAGCAGAATGAACATAATTCCACCGCTGCTTAGTGCCAGACAAAGCAGCAACCTTTGCCTGGCAGCCGGGGAAATCAGTGAGAGACACGGCATCCCGCGTCCTCACACATACTACAACACCAGAACGCGATGCTCCATAATATTAGGACAGCCTCTGTGCACGCGTAGTAGCTCCATCTCCAGGGTCAGGACAATGGCGGCACCTGCAACCGGGGTAGCGTAGCAACGGACCTGCTTCATTCCCAGGTGGGAGCATAGAATCACAATTCCTAACATTATGGTAATTTTACCTTTCCTTTTTGAACATCTCATTTGCATATTCCATTTGTCTGTTTCGTGTAAAGGATTTAAAGGAGTCTCCAGTGCTTTATATTTGTGTACTTAGGAGTCATCAATATCATATCAGTGGGGGTGTGAATCATCTATTCTTGGTGTTGGTGGCGGCCAGATTTGCTCAGTTGCGAAGCAGAACTACTCAGCTCCGTCAACTGTATAGTGGCCTCAATTGTGTAATGCACATCCCCCCCTATTCATTTGAATTTGGGGGGATCAGCAGTACCCCACTCAGGCCACTATACAGTTGATGGAGCTGAGTAGTTCTGTTTCAAAACTGAGCATATCCAGCCACCTCCGGCATCAAGAATAGCTTAAGGAGAAAGGATTACCAGCTTCATGAATAGTTCAAAAATTAGGTTTCTTTATTGTGAAAAAAGCTCTTTAAAAACAGATTCCATAGTCACATAGTATAGCCAGGGCAACGCGTTTCGAATGCTAAAGATGCATTCTTTATCAAGACTGGCTTGCAAATGGCATACCCATGGTATATAAACCATTGTTAACCAATCGCATACAAGATGGAAGTCACATGATACATAGATTTGCATGCAAAAATATAAAACCAATTTGCAGAGTATATGCATAGTAAAAACAATCATATGCCAAAGAAGAAATCACATATGCATAGAAAAGTTACTCGCTATAATGGAACATTAGTTCCCTCCGTAAATTTAGTCCATTTGGTTGGCAAGTGTTCAGATGATACATCCAAAATGCTTCTCGATCAAGTAGGCGTCTCCTGGTAATCCTTTCTCCTTATGCTGTGGAACTACTGCGAATGGTTCATCGCACCTATGCTTCAGGACGTCATTGCTCAGGTAAGCTGGTGATACCCTATTACTACTCCATTGTTGAACTTTTTTTTTTTTTGTTTTGTTTTTTCTTCACAAAGACGTCTTGTAATAGTCCAAATATGACTGATATAAATGAAAACAGAGCTCGCAAAGCAGTGGAAGTATTTTCATTGGACACAAATTCCAGCAGTAGTTTACCAACAAAATTATCTGATGAATTTCATGACATAGAAAAATTAATTATGAGTGAAACAAAAATATGGTGGGATCATAAAACCCTCGAAAATTATGTTTCTAAAAACATGATACCTAGAGGACTTCGTTTAGAAAAAGTACCAACTACAGTTTATTCCCCTGTTTTTGTCAACAAGTGGAATCAAGCACTTTCAGACTGTTCTATAGTGCTGATGAAACTGATTATTGCGGAGGAAGAAGTAAAATTGTCAAAATTAAATACTGATATTGAATCCCTCAAAATTTCACTCAAAGAGCGTTTTGATAAAAGTATTTTTGAAAGCAAAATGCAAAACATATATATCAGTGTCTCGAAGTTAGAAGAAGTTATTACTTTGAGAAAAAAATCTAAATTCATCAGAGATAATAATGACTACCAGCTGGATCAGGTGTATGAATGGGGAAGGTGGGAAAAAGTCCACACACCCAGATCAATACTAAAACATACACCTTCCTATAATAATAAAAAAACTCCACAGAAATCACATGTCAGTTTCAGTTCATCCGATCCAGATATATCGGATAGTAACACTAATGACTCAGATTCCAGTCACTTAACTAAGGATTTTTCCTATTACCAGAATATAAAAAAACGCAGAAGAAACGCAAACGAGGTTCTATCGTATGGACTGAATTTTGCACCTGATAGAAAATTTGATCTCTTTGGGACCTTGAAAGATGTCAATAAATTTGTAAGAAACCTGACGGTAAAAAGACATTTTTTTGATGAGACTGAATCTGCACCTAACAATATAGATCATGACAAAATAACTAATGAATTTCGGACTCTAAATTTTCAGGAACCATCAGCATTACTACACCTTCAAGATTTGGAAAAAGAAAATCGCTCCTCACAACCTAGCATTAATTCAGCAGTTTTTTTCAGGGCAGAATCCTTTTTTTCATCCTATACAATCGAGAAAGGGAGCAATGGATAAATTTCAGGAAACTATTCAACGTGAACTAAAAAATCTCCATATGCAGGTGGAAAATAACAGCTCAAAAAGTAATTTGAACAAAAAACAAATTAAGGCATTGCAGGAACTAAAACGGATGGAGGATGTCATTATTAAGATGTCAGACAAAGACGGACTAGTAGTAGTTATGGATGCAGACATGTATCACAACCAAATGTTGGAGCTTTTGTCTGATACAACTACTTACACAAAAATTCCATCAAATCCCTCCACAGATTACAAAATAACAACCCATGCTATAATAAACAAAGGTTTTGTTTTGGGGGTTATTACAGCTAAACAAAAAGACTTTTTCATTGTTGACCATCCCATGCTACCACTTTTATATGGTCTTTATATGGTCTTTTTATATGGTCTACCCAAGACACACAAGGGCATCAATGAGGCCAATCATCTCTAATATTAATTCTGTAACAGAGCATCTTGGTAATTGGATGGATACATTATTTCAACTGTTAGTGCAGAGATCTGCAGGTTTTCTTAAAGATTCAAGAGACGTTCTGGACCAATTAACAAATATCACATGGCAGGAGGGATATACATGGTTGGGGTGTGATGTAGTGTCTTTGTACACAAGTATACCATATGATGTCGCTCTGCAAGCATGTGATTTCCATCTTAATAGGTATAGTAATTATACCTTGGATTTAATTAACTATCTTTTGTCTTGTACACAATATCTTATGACTAATAATTTTTTTATGTACAATCAGGAATTTTATCTCCAAGGTAGAGGAGTATCCATGGGATCTAGCTATTCTCCATCGTTGGCAAATATGGTAATGTCCCATTGGGAATATGTTGCATTGTACACCTTCGCCAATCCATGGGCTCGTGATGTTTTCTGGTATGGCAGATACATCGATGATTTGATCTTTATTTGGAGTGGGGATGTGTCTGCCATACCAGAATTCATCAAGTATTTAAATAACAATGAATTCAATCTTTCTTTCACTTACACCTTTGATTCTAAGTGTATATCATTTCTTGATCTAAAATTGGAGATTCTTGACGGTTCCATCACTACTTCCACATTTTCCAAACCCATATCTGGGAATACCATTCTACATGCCAAAAGCGGACATCCGCGCCATACTATAAAAGCTATACCTGTGGGGGAACTGACAAGAATCAAACGTAACTGTAACAATGCAAATAAATTGGATGAAGAATTCATTAGGTGTAAAAATAAATTGAAATCTAGGGGTTATCCGGATTGGTCTTTAAAGAGAGCAGAAAAAATTGTGGACAGTAAAAATAGACCTGATCTAATTGATCGAAAATCGAAATGTTATTTCCTTTAGATATAGTTCACAATTTCAACTGATTAAAAATATAATACTGAATCATCTTCCTATTTTATATGAGGATACTGTATTATCTAAAATTCTTGATTCTGGAGTTTTGGTGGTGGCAAAAAAAGCGCAAACAATAGGGGGGCTATTGGCATCTAGTCGCCCAAATAATCGACAAAAACAACATACCTGGCTTAATTGTAAAGGGTTTTACAAGTGTGGTTACACCAGATGCGGCATTTGTCGCTATGTAAAAATCACTAAAAACTTCACTAATGCTGATTCTAGTGAAACACACAATATAAAAAGCTATCTGAATTACAACAGTAATTATGTGGTTTACATCATAAGATGTGCCAGTTGCGATCTGTTATATGTGGGATGCACCATAAGAAAACTAAAACAGCGAGTGGCAGAACATCTTTCTGATATTCTTAATGTCACTAATCATAACATTTCTTGTGCCTCCAGACATTTTATTGAGCAGCATAATAGAGAGACATCCTCATTTCAGGTCTTTGGCATTGAAAAACTTACCTTTGATCCTCGGGGTGGGGATAATAGGAGACGCCTACTTGATCGAGAAGCATTTTGGATGTATCATCTGAACACTTGCCAACCAAATGGACTAAATTTACGGAGGGAACTACTGTTCCATTATAGCGAGTAACTTTTCTATGCATATGTGATTTCTTCTTTGGCATATGATTGTTTTTACTATGCATATACTCTGCAAATTGGTTTTATATTTTTGTATGCAAATCTATGTACCATGTGACTTCCATCTTCTATGCGATTGGTTAACAATGGTTTATATACCATGGGTATGCCATTTGCAAGCCAGTCTTGACAAAGAACGCATCTTTAGCGTTCGAAACGCGTTGCCCTGGCTACACTATGTGACTATGGAATCTGTTTTTAAAGAGCTTTTTTCACAATAAAGAAAGCTAATTTTTGAACTATTCATGAAGCTGGTAATCCTTTCTCCTTATGCTGTGGAACTACTGCGAATGGTTCATCGCACCTATGCTTCAGGACGTCATTGCTCAGGTGAGCTGGTGTTACCCTATTACTAATCAAGAATAGCTGGTTGATGGTGATCCCAGGTATCTCACCCTCACCGATCTGATAATGATGACCTACTCAAGGATAGGCCACCAATATAAAGTACCTACAATTCCTTTACTTTCCAAAGTAGATCCATTGCAAACGGAAGTAGAGAGACCCTCTGGAATATTATTAAGTCTGTCTGGCTTCCATTTTGTGACTGTTTTTACAAGAAAAAGACCATCCTACATAACATTTTCTTCCATTCTAAAAATTGAAACAAAGTAGAAGGCATAATAATCAATGGGGATTCTCTTCTTCCATTTGCAACAGATCCATTCTTTACATTAGTCCATTTTTCTGTTTCTAAAAATGGAACAGACAAACATTTAGTGTATGTGCTCTTATTTTGGAGGAGATAAATATATTTTTAGGTGTTTTCTGTCTGTGCCAGACATGTATAAATGGTTTAATTGTAGGAGGTATGGGAGCCGAGATACCTGCTAATGTCCAAGGTCCTAGCATTGATAGTAATGAAGGGATGACTACGATGGCCCAAGGGTTGGCCATTTGGCACTGTTGCTTTGCAGCTTGGACTCATAAATTCATAGCAGTTCAAGAACATGAAGTTTATACCTTCTGTTTATGTTTGTGTGGGTTGTAAGGTACCCCAAAAACATACCAATATGTTCATTTAGATTTTGACAGCCACAGTGGAAGGTGAGTAAAAATAATATCTACAAAGTATGGCAGAATATGTTGAATCTATGTACAGATTTATGATGAATGCCCCTGATCTATGCTATGGTGTATTCCCACTCAATTTGAATGAGCAACCTTTTATAGAAATAGGGTAAGTTTTCTACGCTTTTGGCAAAATGCACCACAGTCACCAAGACTACACCCACTACATCTCTACAGTAGATTAAAATAAGTAAGAGGTGACTGAGCAATGGGAGATGTTGAGAGCTCACCTGATATAATCTGAGGACAAGAATCGTTCTTCCAAATGAGGATATAACAAAGGCTAAAGGCTCATTTACACTTGCAAACAACGGCTGTTAAACAATCAGCAGTGATGTAAAAAAGAACTCCAATTAAAGTTTTTATCCTCTTAATATATTGCAATCAACATATTATATAACACTGTGTACTTACAATTGCTTATATTGCCCTTCTACCTAGTTAATTCTTCTCTTATCCATTAGGTCTATGACATCACATGATTAAAAAGAGATTAGCTGAATCCTTCTAAGCTCTAGGTGGAAAGAGGAGGTCAATTTTCCCTGTATGAGCCATGAGTCAATGCAAAAGTCCATGGCAAGGGGAGGAGCGGAGCAGTTGGGTCAGGAGTTGAAGAGTGGGATGACTCATGCAGGGAAAGAAACTTCCTGTTTCTACATACTGTAGAGCAGAGAAAAGATAAAAATTAACTGGGTTATATACTATGATGAATGCAATATATTAAGAGGGTAAAAACTTTGATGGGAGTGATTCAATAATGTTCTATTTACAAAGGCCGACCTGAACTGTCTTTGCACAAAACGATCTTTAGTATGATCCTGCAATCCACATAGTTTATCATTGTGTTAGAGATAATCATGACTTTAAAGAGGTTGTCCACTACTTTTACATTGATGGCCTATCATTAAGATAGGCCATCAATGTCTGATTGGCCGACAACCGGCACCCCTGTTGATCAGCTGTTATCGGTGGCAGCAGCCGCCGGCCAGGATTGCTTACTTGCAGAGCTGGCTGTCTACTTGTAGTGGCTGCTGAAAGGTACTACACATCTGCCTTTGATTCAAATCAGTTTATTTAATTGGAGACCTCACTGGTGTGTATCTGGAGTTACCTGCATTGCAATGCATTATACTGGCGATCAAACTAATAAAAGTTAAAGTCCCGTAGAGGGATTAAGAAAAAAAAAATGAAAAAATGTAAAAATATTTCAATAAAACATCGCAAAATAAATAAAAAAATGAAAATAATATTATACCCATAACTACATATATTTATGTAAAAAAATATAAATACTACACAAATTTGGTATCGCAACGTCCAGAATGACCCGATCTATAAAACAATCACACTAGTTAACCCCTTCAATGAACACTGTAAAAATAAATAACGTAGCCAAAAACTATGCCTGAAAACGTCATACAGCTTGGTGGCGAAATAAGAACGCTATAGCTCTTAGAATATAGCAACGAAACAACAATTTTTTTTTTATAAGAAAAACGATATAGATGTGGTATCGCTGTAATCGTACTGACTCGAAGAATAAAGTTGCCCTAATCACCATTTTGTCTTCACTCTTATGTAATGGTCATCAGGTAACACTGATGGGCAGTCAGGTTTCACATTACTGTTCACTCCCCTATGGTTACTATTGGTTCATAGGTCAGAGGGAACTATTCCTTTGTCTCTGACCCTATTTAAAGTGTCACATGTATTAATAAAGGAAAAGTCTTTTTCTAGTACACCATTATAAGGCTGTGCTGTACTGATTTCCCGAGCGCTCGTAAAACAAATCTTGTTAATTTGGAGTTCGGAAGGCATAGAAGAGAGCGTATTTCGCTCACATACCTTATGGTGAACAGCATAAGAAAAACCCCAAAAACAATTCCTGAATTGCTGGTTTTTGTTTATTGTGCCTCCCAAAAATCGGAATAGAAAGCGATCAAAAAATGTTATGTGATTGAAAATGGTACCAATAAAAATGTCAACTCGTCTAGCAAAAAACAAGCCCTCACATGACTCTGTCTACAGTAATATGTAGAAATATAGAAAAATTATACCTCTCAAAATATGGCGATGTGTTTTTGCAAACAAAAGACTTTTTTAGTGTCTGTGATACCAGCCAAACATAAAAGCCTGATGTAAATTTGGTATCACTGTAATTGCACTGACTCGGAGAATAAAGCAGTCTAATCACTTATGCCGCATGAGAAACGGCGTAAAAAATAAATAAAACCAAGTCTTGACTTGCTGTTGATTTGTTCATTCTGCCTCCCAAAGATTGTCTCACCTTTATCCTGTGCTCAGTGCTGAGCACTTACATCAGGGTTTCCGTGTAAATCTCTAAAATACGTGATTCAGATGGAACCCAGGCGGAATATCCCTATAATGAGGAAGATGGAGACACTGTGGATGCCGTCTGGCCTATGACCCTGTGATGTCTTGCTTTTTAAGTATGCATAAAATTGCGGTCAGCCACAGTTTTGTGCACCTCTGAAATGAAGGAAACCGCTGAACATAAGCCAGACGGAGTGCAGATTAACTCCTGCTTCATTATAGTGAATGGATTCCTCGGGGGTTTCATCTGAATCACATCATTGGGAGATTTAGATGGAAACCATGATGTAAGGGCTCACCATTGAGCGCAGGATAAATGTGATCAAAAATGTTATGTAAAATGTCCCCAATAAAAGTTCCAACTCAATCCACAAAAAAAGCAAGTCCCTACTCAGGTCCACCATCTGTCAATGGAAAAACAGAGGGCTTCCATGTTACTGGTAGAAAAAAAAGCTCTGGGGAAGCTCTATGGCTCCTCACGCTCCAAAAGAAATTCAGCAAATTCTGTGCACCAATATCCAAATGCCGCTCTCCCTTCTGAGCCCTATAGTGTTTCTAAACCATATTTAGCATCCACATGTTTGTCATTTCTGTAGCGATCAAAGCCTGCTTAATTTACAGGGTGTATGTTTCCAGAAGCATGAGCTGGGCATAATGTACAGGGCACTACAACGTACTGGGCACTACAATGTATGAGCTGAGCACTGCAATGTGAAGGCAATACAATGGCAGATTTGCAATTTTCACTCAGCAACATTCACTGCTGCTTGTTTATGGAAAACACCCATGGAGTCAAAATCGTCACTACACCTGTTGATAAATTCACAGAGGAGTGTAACTTCCAAAATGGGGTCACTTGACGGGGGATTTTGCTCTTCTGGCACTTAGGGGCTCTGTATATGGAGTATGCAAACTATTCTGCAATAATTTGTTCTCCAAGAGTCAAATAGCGCTCCGTCTCTCTCAAGTATCACCGTTTGGCTAAAAAGTACTGTACAACCACAAATGGGGTATTGCCACTTTCAGCAGAAATTGGATGACAAATTTTGATGTCATTGTTACTCATTTCCCCATCAGAAAATGTAAAATCTGGGGCTAAAACAAAATTTTTGTGATAAAAATGTATTTATTTTTTCTTCACTGCCCAATGGTATAAAATTCTGTGACGCATCCATGGTGACAATATGATCACTGCTACCTTAGATGAATTCATTGAGAGATGTAGTTTGTAAAATGAGGTCACTTACAGGGGGGTTCTGCTGTTCTAGCACTTCAGGGGCTCTGTCAAAGTGATATGGCACCCTCAAACCATTCGAGCAAAATTTGAACTCCAATATGGCGCTTCTTCCTTTCTGAACTTTGCACTGTTACTCAAAAATAGTTTTCGACCACATATTGGGTATTGGCGTACTCAGGAGAAATTGTGTAACAAATTTTAATGTCCATTTTCTCCTATTATCCCTTTTGAAAATTGAAAATTTGGGACCAAAGCAACATTTTAGTGGAAAAAATGGTAATTTTCCAATGACTCAGCCCATTGTTATACAATTCCGTGAATTGCCTGAAAGTTAAAAATGCTCACTACACCCCTAGATGAATTCCTGAATTGTAGTTTCCAAAATGGAGTCACTTGTGGAGGGTTCTGCTGTTTTGGCATGTTAGGGGCTCTGCAAATGTGACATGGCATCTGCAATTTATTCCAGCCAAAATTGAGCTCCAGAATTCAATTGGCGCTCCTTCCATTCCGAGCCCTGCCTTGTGCCCAAACAGTAGTTTTATGCCACATATGGAGTATCAGTGTACTCAGGAGAAACCACACAGCAGATTTTGGGGTCCATTTTCTCCTGTTACGCTTGTGAAAAGGAAACATTTGGGGCAATACCAACATTTTTGCAAGAAAAATTTATTTTTTTATTTTCACGGCTCAATGTTATAAAATTCTGTGAAGCACCTGCGGGGTCAAGGTGCTCAACACACCTCTAGATAAGTTCCTTGAGGGGTGTAGTTTCCAAAATGGAGTCACTTGTTGGGGATTTGCACTGTTTAGGCACATCAGAGGCTCTTCAAATGCAACATGATGTCTGCTATGTATTCCAGCTAATTTTGTGCAACAAAAGTTGAATGGTGCTCCTTCCCTTCCGAGCGCTGCTGTGCGCCCAAACAGTAGTATTCCACCACATATGGGGTATCGGTATACTCAGGAGAAACTGCACAACAAATTGCATGGCCCATTTTCTCCTGGTACTCTCTTGAAAATGCAAACTTTGGGGCATTTTCAAATGCCTACCATAGGCATGTAGGAAAAAGTTAAATTGTCATTGTTTCCTTCCACATTTCTTTAATTCTGGTAAAGCCCCTAAAGGTTTAATAAACTTATTGAATGTGGTTTTTAGCACTTTGAGGGTTGCAATTTTTAAAATGGTGTCACTTTTGGGTATTTTCTGTCATATAGCCCCTCAAAGTGACTTCAAATGGGATGTGGTCCATAAAAAAATTGGTTTTGTAAATTTTATTGGAATAATTTTACAGGGAAAATAAAATATTTTCTACTGTGTTAGCCAGTAGATAGAAAAATATTTAGATTTAAGAGTGGATGATACTTTTTAATGGCTAACTGAAAAGATGGTAACAAGTTGCAAGCTTTCGAGACTACTCAGGCCTCTTCATCAGGCATAGTATAGCACAAACTCTGAAGATTCACGTATACACAATAGGACACAGAAATAATGCAATAGATGAGACAGGTGACATAAAGCAGAACTATTACTCTGGGAGAGAGATAAACAGTTCTGGCTGTAAATATTTTAGCAGTTCATAGATAAGGAGTGTGAAAGTTTCATTGTCTTGTGACTGAGGTCTGGTCCAGGGTTGTGATGACCCCACAGTTCTGAGGATCACATTCCTTAGTTGATGTAGAATGACATAAATCCATGCGACACATTCAGTCCTGCTCTGAAGGTGTCAGAGGTCACCATTAGTGTTGAGCCACCCCCGTAGTGTTCGGGTTCGGTTTGTCGAACACCGGGATGTTCGAGGAACTGTTCGTCGAACTGTTCGTCGAACACCTTAGAACACCGTCGAACACCGTTAAAACCAATGGCAGGCAAACAAAAACACATAGAAACACATAGAAAACACCTTCAAAGGTGTCCAAAAGCTGACAAACTGCTCAGAAGACGCTTTCTTTAAAAAAGCCGGCCGGCAATTCAGCAGCGGCATACACCGGTACCCGACAATTTAGACAAGAAGGAATAGAGCCTCACACATAGATTAGATAGATAGAAACATGTCAGTCACATATATATGAAGTACAGTGACAGTGTTGCTTACTGTACTTGTCATTTAGTGTAAAGGATTTATTAAAAAATATAATAGTGTTTTCATGCACTGTCTCTTTAAAAAAGCCGGCCGGCAATTCAGCATCTGTACCCGACAATTTATAACAGACAGAATAGAGCTTCACACATAGATTAGATAGATAGAAACATGTCAGTCACATATATATGAAGTACAGTGATAGTGTTGGTTACTGTACTTGTCATTTAGTATTAAAATAAAGGATTTATTATTAAAAAAAATTGGCGTGGGGTTCCCCTTAATTTTAGTCTCTAGCGGAGGTTAAGCAGACAGCTGGGGCAGATGTTTGAAGCCTGGGAAGGGGGTAATACCCACGGAGCTTCCCAGGCTACTAATATGAGCCCCCAGCTGAATACATAGCCTTTACTAGCTATTAAAATGGGGGACCCCCCAAAAAAAATGACGTGGGGTCCCCCCTAATTTAATAGCTAGCAAAGGCTAGGCAGACAGCTGGGGGCTGATATTAATAGCCCAGGAAGGGAGCCATGAATATTGGCCCCCTCCCAGGCTAGAAACACCAGCCGTCAGCCGCCCCAGAAATGGCGCATTCATAGGATGCGCCAATTCTGGCACTTAGCCTCGCTCTTCCACGCTGCCCTGTAGCGGTGGCAGGGGGTAATAGGGCTGGGGTTGATGTCAGCTTATAATGCCAGCTGACATCAAGCCCAGGTTAGTAATGGAGAGGCGTCTATAAGACACCCCCATTACTAACCCCATAGTCAAAGTTAAAAGAAAACACAAACACCCAGAATAAAGTCCTTTAATTGAAATAAAGACACAATCCTTTATTGTTCTAAATTAAACCATACTTACCATCACGCCCATTCCAGCTGAAGCCAACGATCTCCTGCAATAAAAGAAAAATAATAAAGCAACATCATCCTTACCTTTCCATGGTTCCCACGACAGCTTCAGCTCTGCTACATCGAGATGACAGGCTGGACCGCAGCAGAACGCTGCCATCCAGCCTGTCATCCCGCAGACACTGAGAAGCGCAGGCATGCTTGCGCTCTGCAGTGTCTTGCTGTGACGGCATATAGATGAGACGAGTTCATGTCCAATGAACTCGGCGCACCTCATGCACGTCACCGACAGCGTGGGAAAATTCTCACGCTGAAGCGCTGAGTGCAGGAGAATTCTCCCACGCTGTCAGTGACGTGCATAAGGTGAGCTCATGTCCAATGAACTCAGCTCACCTCCTGCACGTCACTGACAGCGTGGGAGAATTCTCCTGCACTCAGCGCTTCAGCGTGAGAATTCTTCCACGCTGAAGCGCTGAGTGCAGGAGAATTTTCCCACGCTGTCAGTGACGTGCATAAGGTGAGCTCATGTCCAATGAACTCAGCTCACCTCCTGCACGTCACTGACAGCGTGGGAGAATTCTCCTGCACTCAGCGCTTCAGTGTGAGAATTCTCCCACGCTGAAGCGCTGAGTGCAGGAGAATTTTCCCACGCTGTCAGTGACGTGCATGAGGTGAGCCGAGTTCATTGGACATTAACTCGGCTCATCTGGATGCCCTCACAGAGAGACACTGTGAAGCGCAAGCAAGCCTGCGCTTCTCAGTGTCTGCGGGATGACAGGCTGGATGGCAGCGTTCTGCTGCGGTCCAGCCTGTCATCTCCATGTAGCAGAGCTGAAGCTGTCCTGGGAACCATGGAAAGGTAAGGATGATGTTGCTTTATTATTTTTCTTTTATTTCAGGAGATCGTTGGCTTCAGCTGGAATGGGCATGACGGTAAGTATGGTTTAATTTAGAACAATAAAGAATTGTGTGTTTATTTCAATTAAAGGACTTTTTTCTGGGTGTTGTGTTTTTTTTAAATACTTTACTAGAAATTCATGGTGGTCGTGTCTAATATTGGCGTGACCCCATGAATTTTGGGCTTAGGGCCAGCTGATAATGCCAAGCTGGCCCTAACCCCTTTATTACCCAGTGAGCCACCGCATCAGGGCCCTGGATGAGTTGGGTACAGCGCCAGAAGATGGCGCTTCTATGAACGCGCCATTTTCCGGGGTGGCTGTGGACTGCAATTTGCAGCGGGGGTGGCCCAGAAAGCTTGGGCCTCCCTGCGCTGCGGATTCCAGCCCCCAGCTGCCTAGTTGTACCTGGCTGGACACAAAAACAGGGCGAAGCCCCACGTAAATTTTCTTTAAATTATTTCATGAAATAATTAAGAAAAAAAGGGCTTCCCTATATTGTTGTGTCCGGCCAGGTACAAATAGGCAGCTGGTGGTTGGGGGCAGCCCGTTCCTGCCTGCTGCACCTGACTGGACACAAATATAGTGCGAAGCCCCACGTCAATTTTTTTTAAATTATTTCATGAATTTCCTGAAATAATTTAAAAAAATTGAAGTGGGGCTTCGCACTATATTTGTGTCCAGCCAGGTACAGCAGGCAGGAACGGGCTGCCCCCAACCACCAGCTGCCTATTTGTACCTGGCCGGACACAACAATATAGGGAAGGCCTTTTTTTCTTAATTATTTCATGAATTTCATGAAATAATTAAAAAAAAAATACGTGGGGCTTCGCCCTATTTTTGTGTCCAGCCAGGTACAACTAGGCAGCTGGGGGCTGGAATCTGCAGCGCAGGGAGGCCCAAGCTTTCTGGGCCCCCCCCCGCTGCAAATTGCAGTCCGCAGCCACCCCGGAAAATGGCGCGTTCATAGAAGCGCCATCTTCTGGCGCTGTACCCAACTCATCCAGGGCCCTGGTGCGGTGGCTCACTGGGTAATAAAGGGGTTAGGGCCAGCTTGGTATTATCAGCTGGCCCCAAGCCCAAAATTCATGGGGTCACGCCAGTATTAGACATGACCGCCATGAATTTCTAGTAAAGTATTTAAAAAAAACACAACACCCAGAATAAAGTCCTTTAATTGAAATAAACACATAATTCTTTATTTTTCTAAATTAAACTATACTTACCATCACGCCCATTCCAGCTGAAGCCAACGATCTCCTGCAATAAAAGAAAAATAATAAACCAACCTCATCCTTACCTTTCCATGGTTCCCACGACAGCTTCAGCTCTGCTACATCGAGATGACAGGCTGGACCGCAGCAGAACGCTGCCATCCAGCCTGTCATCCCGCAGGCACTGAGAAGAGCAGGCATGCTTGCGCTCCTCAGTGTCTCGCTGTGACGGCATCCAGATGAGCCGAGGTCATGTCCAATGAACTCGGCTCACCTCATGCACGTCACTGACAGCGTGGGAAAATTCTCACGCTGAAGTGCTGAGTGCAGGAGAATTCTCCCACGCTGTCAGTGACGTGCATGAGGTGAGCTCATGTCCAATGAACTCAGCTCACCTCATGCACGTCACTGACAGCGTGGGAGAATTCTCCTACACTCAGCGCTTCAGCGTGAGAATTTTCCCACGCTGTCAGTGACGTGCATGAGGTGCGCCGAGTTCATTGGACATGAACTCGTCTCATCTTTATGCCGTCACAGCAAGACACTGCAGAGCGCAAGCATGCCTGCGCTTCTCAGTGTCTGCGGGATGACAGGTAGGATGGCAGCGTTCTGCTGCGGTCCAGCCTGTCATCTCGATGTAGCAGAGCTGAAGCTGTCGTGGGAACCATGGAAAGGTAAGGATGAGGTTGCTTTATTATTTTTCTTTTATTGCAGGAGATCGTTGGCTTCAGCTGGAATGGGCGTGATGGTAAGTATGGTTTAATTTAGAACAATAAAGGATTGTGTCTTTATTTCAATTAAAGGACTTTATTCTGGGTGTTTGTGTTTTCTTTTAACTTTGACTATGGGGTTAGTAATGGGGGTGTCTTATAGACGCCTCTCCATTACTAACCTGGGCTTGATGTCAGCTGGCATTATAAGCTGACATCAACCCCAGCCCTATTACCCCCTGCCACCGCACCAGGGCAGCGTGGAAGAGCGAGGCTAAGTGCCAGAATTGGCGCATCCTATGAATGCGCCATTTCTGGGGCGACTGACGGCTGGTGTTTCTAGCCTGGGAGGGGGCCAATATTCATGGCTCCCTTCCTGGGCTATTAATATCAGCCCCCAGCTGTCTGCCTAGCCTTTGCTAGCTATTAAATTAGGGGGGACCCCACGTCATTTTTTTGGGGGGGTCCCCCATTTTAATAGCTAGTAAAGGCTATGTATTCAGCTGGGGGCTGATATTAGTAGCCTGGGAAGCTCCGTGGGTATTACCCCCTTCCCAGGCTTCAAACATCTGCCCCAGCTGTCTGCTTAACCTCCGCTAGAGCCTAAAATTAAGGGGAACCCCACGCCAATTTTTTTAATAATAAATCCTTTATTTTAATACTAAATGACAAGTACAGTAACCAACACTATCACTGTACTTCATATATATGTGACTGACATGTTTCTATCTATCTAATCTATGTGTGAAGCTCTATTCTGTCTGTTATAAATTGTCGGGTACAGATGCTGAATTGCCGGCCGGCTTTCTTAAAGAGACGGTGCATGAAAACACTATTATTTTTTTTGATAAATCCTTTACGCTAAATGACAAGTACAGTAAGCAGCACTTTCACTGTACTTCGTATATATGTGGCTGACATGTTTATATTTATCTAATCTATGTGTGAAGCTCTATTCTTTCGGTTCTAAATTGTCGGGTACCGGTGTATGCCGCTGCTGAATTGCCGGCTTTTCATGTTTCACTGTTGGCACTGTTCCCATCGATTTGGCCAATCACTGTAATGCCACAACCACCATGGCTGTGGCATTACAGTGAGTGGCAGACAATCCCTGCATGATTGGTGCTCTAAATAGCACCAGACATGCAGGACACGCTTTTGGTGCACGAACAGTTATCGAACATAACCTCGAACAGCCGAATTTTTTGCAAATCGTTTGGGTTCGTCGAACAACTCGAACCCTGCCCAAAACAGCTCGAATTTGACATTGGCGAACAGTTCTAGTCGAACACCGCTCATCTCTAGTCACCATGAGTTTATATTCCCAAACTTTTCTGTTTCTCTGAGATTTGAAATTACCCTTTAATACCAATAATTTCATGTCTGTGATGCTGTGTTTAGGGAAACAAAAATGCTTGGCCACAGACCCCCAGCTGGACATTTGGTAAATATAATTTAAGTACACTACATTAGATGTGATACAGTTGAAAGTACCTGGGATCTTGTAGTCCTGATGTGAATTGGGTGAATTGGGGATCTTTATCTTGTCTGTGGCCATTGTAAATGGACAGGTTTTATATTTTTTCTGGTTGCAGGTAAAGGTACCTGTAGCTGGTGGAGATGACAGGGAGCTTCTGACAGTGATGCTTCTTAAATTTGGGGGCTGCCTGAAGCACAGAAATATGGATTGTAATTGGCCATGTTTTTGTAGTAAGGGTTATAGTTTCCCTGCAGCTCTCCTTAGCGCCTCCAGATTTGGATTGTAGGTGACTACTAGAGGCACCAGGTTGCTTTCTTGTTTAGTTTTGTAATGTAGGAGATGATTCCTTGATATTCTGGTGGCTCTTGTAATCTGGTTCTCAATTTTCTTGGATGGTAGCCATGATTCAAAAAGGTCTTTCTGAGGCCACCAAGGTGTTTGTTAGTGAAGTGATGGGCGAGCACTAAAATGCTCGGGTGCTCGATGCTCGGGTCGAGGAAATTTTAATGCTTGGGTGCTTGACCCGAGCAACGAGTCTGATGTAAGTCTATGGAAAACTCGAGCATTTTTCAGGTGGTTCCCCCGGCAGTCTGCAGAAGGCCTAAAAATTGCCCAAATCAATGGGAACAGTGCTCAAATGACATGGGAACAGCATGAGGAAGACCGTTGGAAGCATTTATGACTCTCAGGTCACTGCTGTCAACAACGTTGACAGAGGTATTACTTTTCTGGACTCAAAAACAATAAAACATATAAAAACAAATTTTCCTGGGAAATATGTTAAGGAACATCCTTTCCAGGGTAATGACTTGTATATAAGGCAAAATAAATACACAAAAACAAAAATGCTCCTCCACACCTTGGGCTATGTTCACACGTAGTGTTTTTGCACTTTGCATTGCTTTCAACCAAGACAAATGCATTCACTGGTAAATCCATTTTAACATTTTACAACCTAATCTCGCCATGTGGTGTGTGACACATCATCCAACACATCCTGTTTAATTTATGATGGAGGGACTCTGAAAGTCACAAAGCCTATTTTAATAGGGCCATAAAGTGGCCCTTACTATTCTTAAAGGGCCAGCAGTCGGCCCTCGCTATTGTTAGAGAGCCATCAGCTGCCTATGCTTTGTTGTTCCCTTTATTGACGAGTGGGTCTCCTATACTGTTATTGCATACGCAGTGACTGCAAGGGATGCCAAAAATTTGGAGGCACTCCAATGCCCCTTTCAAGAGATGTAGAGATCAGAGAGCCTCCTAAAAACAATGTTCCCATTATTAGGAAGTGGGTGTCCCATACTGTTTGCCTATGCAGTGAAGCAACGGCAAAACACGTAGAGGAGGTGATATGGTAGATATGGTGGTGAATGATATGGTGATGGAGGATGAGGATAAGGAGGAGGAGAAGAGCAAATAGACAAAATCAGGAAGCGTATGCCCATGTGTAGGTGCATGGGAATAGACCTCTCAAAAAAAGACACTGGATTTGAGTTTATGTGATGCTGCTATCATTCGGTGGTGTTGAGAAGTCTGGCCCAATCCAGCCCTTGTTCATTTTTATAAGAGTCAGCCTTTCAGCATTTTCAGTTGACAGGTGGATGCGCCTATCGGTTATAATTCCACCGGCTGCACTAAAAACCTGCTCTGATAAAACGCTAGCGGCAGGGCAGGCCAGGACCTCCAAGGCATAGAGAACCAGTTCATTCCATGTGTCCAGCTTGGATACCCAGTAATTATAAGGCACAGAGGAATCACGGAGGATGTCGGTACGGTCAGCAAGGTACTCCCTCACCATCTTCCCAAACTTTGCACTCCTTGTGAGAGTACCCCGTGCTTCAGGGTCTGTAAGATGGGAGGGTCTGAGAAAACTGTCCCAGAACTTTGACAATGTTCCCCTGCCTCTACTGGATTGGAGTTGTGTCTCTCTCGCCTGTACTTCTTGGTTGTCCAACGAACTGTGACCTCTGCTGCCAGTGTTTTCAGATGGGAATTTTTTTAACGATTCCGCAACAAGGGCCTTCTGGTACTGCTTCATTTTAGTAGACCTATCTGCCTTGGGAATAAGTGATAGAAAGTTCTCCTTGTAGCGTGGGTCTAGAAGTGTCGCCAACCAGTAATGACTGTCACCCAAAATTTGGAGAATGCGAGGGTCACGGGAAAGGCAGGGTAACATAAACTCAGCCATGCGTGCCAGACTGCTAACAGGCAAGACTTCCATGTCCTCACCAACCAAGAGGACGACTGACCATGCTCTCCTCCTCCTCCTCCCTGTCCTCAGGCCATCCTTGCTAAACAGATGGTATGACAGTTGTGCAGGTAGTACCGTCTATAGCGTATGAAAATAGCTCCTCCTCCTCTTCCTCATTGTCACCCAATCCACGTTGGGATGAGATGAGGCTATACCCTGTATGGTTCCTTGCTCCATCTCATCGTGCTCCACCTGCAATGCATCCTCTTTGATTGTGAGCAGAGAGCATTTCAGAAGACAGAGAAGCGGGATGGTGATGCTAATTATGGCGTCATCGCCGCTCACCTTTTTGGTGGAGTCCTCAAAGTTTTGGTGGCTGGTACATATGTCTGACATCCATGTCCACTCCTGAGGTCTTAAGTGTGGAGTCTGAACTGAATACTGACGGCCTTGTTAATGCTGGCAGTCAACAACTGCCCTCTTCTGCTCACAAATCCTTCCCAACAACTGAAATGTAGAGTTCCAACTCGTTGGGACATCCGGTCAGTCAGTGAGCCGGAAGCTGCAAACACTGCTGAAACACAGCAAGGGCGGCGGAAGCTGTAGATGATTTTCTAAAATGAGCACACAGGCGGCATACTTTGACAAGAAGATCCATCATCTCTGGGTAGGTTTTGAGAAACCGCAGAACCATGAGGTTAAGCACATGGGCCAGGCATGGTACGTGTGTGAGCTCGCCTCGCCTCAGAGCCACCACCAGGTTCCGGCCATTGTCACACACGACCATGCCTGGCTGTAGGTTCAGCAGTGTCATCCACAGATCTTCCTGCTCTTTCAGAGCTGTCCGCAACTCTTCAGCGTTGTGTGGTTTGTCATCTAAGCATATTAGCTTCAGCATAGTCTGTTGTCGCTTGACCGAGGCAGTGCTGCAGTGCTTCCAGCTTGCGACTGATGTGGTAATTTCGGAGATGGATGCTGAAGAGGAGGAGGTGCAGGAACTGTAGAATGTGGGGGCAACCCTGATTGATCCAATGCCCGCAATCCTCAGTGTCGGGAGGACGTGTTCTGTCCCAAGGTCCGACTGGGTCCTGGTTTCCACTATGTTAACCCAGTGTGCCGTCAGTGAGATGTACCATCCCTGCCCACAAGCACTTGTCCACGTGTCCATGGTTGGGTGGGCTTTCTCAGTAACTGTGTTGTTGAGGCCATGGCTAATATTGTGGGACACATGCTCGTGTAATGCAGGGACGGCACACCGGGAGAAATAGTGGCAGCTGGGAACTGAGTATCGAGGGACGGCTGCTGCCATCAGGTTGCAGAAAGCTTCCATCTCCATGAGCCTAAAAGACAACATTTCGAGCGCAAGCAGTCGCGAAATGTGTGAATTTAGTAGTGAGGCCTGTGGGGCGTTGGCTGCGTATTTGTGTTTGCGTTCCAAGGACTTTGGTAGGGACAACTAAACGCTGCGCTGGGACAAGGACGTGGACGTGCTTGCAAATGGTGCTACTTGAGAGTGTGCCACGACAGGTGCAGGGCAGGAGGCATCTTTGCATGCGCCATAGACAGAGGATTGGCTTGCACGCACAACAGCGGAAGAATCAGTGGTGCCACCCTCGGACAATGTTCCTGCACCCTGGGGTTTGGCCCAATTAGTCGGGTGCTTTGCTGCCAAATGCCTGATCATGCTGGTGGTGGTCAGGCTGGTAGTTTTGCTACCCCTGCTGATGCTGGCCTGGCAGGTGGTGCAAATGGCCTTTTTGGGGTTATCGGCAGAGTCTTTAAAAAACAACCAGACTCGGGAAGACCTACTGGCAACTTCCGTCGTGTTGATGTTACGGGGAATGGTTGCCTGCCTTCTGTCTGTGGCCACCACACTGCTTCTTCCTGCCTGTTGTGGTGCTACGCCTCCCCCTGTGTTCTGCTGTCCTCACTCTGTATGTCCCCCTGCCAGGTTGGGTCAGTTACTATATCATCCACAACCCAGTCTTCCACTTCTGCACCCTCATCATCCTCCTGACTTTATGGCAATTGTGTCTCATCATCGTCCACCTCTTGAGACAGTTTCCCACCTGTCGCCTTCGTGTGACCGTGGCTGCTCAAATATTTGGGCATCGCTACATGTGATCTCCTCTTGCCCCGCTTTAAGTGGACCAGGCAAGAGGCCCGAATCTATAAATGGAAAAGTGAACAGCTCTTCGGAGTGTCCAAGTGTGGGATCAGTTGTCTCCGGGCACTCGGCATGGTGGGAGGAAGGAGGATCAGGGTGAGGAATATGCGGTCCAGACTCACGGCTACTGAGACTTGACCGTGTGGAAGACAGGGTGGTGGTGGGGGAGGCTAAGTGACTGGAAGTATTATCTGCTATCCAATCAATAACCTTTTCACACTGCTCTATGTTCAATAGTGGTGTTCTGCGGTCCCCTATTAATTGGGACAGGAAGGTCGATTGAGAAGATGTGGGTGTTTGTTGTGGCACAATTTCAGCTAGCCCACGACCTCGGCCTCGTCCTCTGCATGCACCATCATCACCATCACTTCCACTTCCCCGTCCCTTGCCATGCGCCTTGCCCATTTTAAATGGAGGACAATATTTTCCATGTTCAGTACAAATAGCTGGATTTGAACCGCAGTGATATGTGATACGTGTGACGGACAAACCACAGTTTTAAATAGCTGGTCTGTAAGTAAATATTTTTAACAGCGACCTCGTGTCAATAACTTCGCTGACATACTGCAACAAAATTTCAATGGAGGCCAGAAATGGCAGAATTTTCAGCGCAATTATATGTGATCCGTGTGACGGACAAACCACAGTTTTAAATATCTGGCGTGTAGGTAACTATTTTTAACAGCAACCTGATGTCAATAACTTCGCTGACACACTGCAACAAAATTTCAATGAAAGCCAGAAATGGCAGAATTTTCAGCGCAATTATATGTGATCCATGTGACAGACAAACCACAGTTTTAAATAGATGGATTTTTAGTGCTGTAATATGGAAGGATCTGGCTGTATTCTGCAGTGCCAACAAGCAAATGGCGCAGAAAAACTGTGTTCTCTGGATTGCATTTTAAGCAAATAATCAGGATTAAGATCACCCAAAAAATTATTCCTGGCCCCTGATACCTGGGGCTATTTCTAGAAATATTTGTAAAAGCACCAGCAGACAGAACTGGAATGGACCCTCTTGCTATATGCACTACAGTCTGCCACATACACTGCCTGCCTAGCACTGATATCTATGCCTCTGGATTAGTTCTCACTGTTAGTTGAGATAGATATGTGTAGAATATGTTGTGGTATACCTACACTAACTAAGAAACAAGCAAATCTCTTCCTAGCTCAGCAGCACCTCTCCCTACACTGCCTGATTCCAGAGTAGACTGCGATGAGCATGGCAGCGCCAGGTCTGATATAGACCTGATGACGCTGTGCGGCCAGCCAATCACTGTAATGCCACAACCAATATGGCTGCGGCATTACAGTGTGTGGCAAACAATCCTTGCATGTTCATCTAAAGAGCGCCAAACATGCAGGGAGGGGACCAGAGCTCCTGCCAAGCAACCACGGAAATACTCGGTGAGCTCCGAGCATCTTGAGCAGTGAGATGCTCGGGCGAGCAAAGAGCAGTAGCGAGCATGCTCGCTCATCACTAGTCTTTGCCTCTATCCATAGGGAAATCCATACAATATCCGATTGTATCTGATGGCTTGGCTGCAGACAATAGAGTTTTTTTATGTGTTTTGGATGGAAGCTGTCCCATTTAAGGTATGTTCGACGGTCGATTGGCTTCCGGTACAAGGATGTCTCTATTTCATTTTTCTGTAGCTTGATGATGGTGTCCAAAAAATTAATTTCAGTACAGGAGTGTTGCTCAGACTCCGTCCAGATGACTAAAATATCTGGACAGAGAAAACTTAGGACAAAGATGAATCATCATCGCCACACAATAAAAGAAAAAAGAATAGATCTACCTGTGGCCAAGCATTTTTGTTTCAATGAACGCAGCATCACAGACATGAAATTATTGGTATTAAAAGGTAATTTCAACTCTCAGAGAGACAGAAAAGTTTGGGAATATAAACTCATGGTGAACTTTGACACCTTCAGAGCAGGAATGATTGTGTCGCATGGATTTATGTCATTCTACATCAACTAAGGAATGTGGTCCTCAGAACTGCAGGGTCATCACAACCCTGGACCAAACCTCAGTCACAGGACAATAAAACTTTTACACTCCTTATCTATGAACTGCTAAAATATTTATAGCCAGAACTGTTTATCTCTCTCCCATAGTAATAGATCTGCTTTACATCACCTGTCTCATCTATTGCATTATTTCTGTGTCCATTTGTGTATAAATATGTGACTCTTCAGATTTTGTGTTACACTATGCCTGATGAAAAGGCCTGAGTAGTCTCGAAAGCTTGCAACTTGTTACCATCTTTTCAGTTAGCCATTAAAAGGTATCAACCACTGAGGACTCTCAAATCTAAATATGTTGGAATAATGAGAAATTGCTGATAAAGCAGATATGTGGTAAATGTTATTTACATAGTTTATAGTTTATAAGGCCGAAAAAAGACAAGCGTCCATCGAGTTCAGCCTATTTCTTGTGCACTGCAGCTATTCCGCAGCGTTGATCCAGGGGAAGGCAAAAAAAAACCATGCGGTATAGGCCAATTTACATCATTGAGGAAAAGTTCACTTCCCGACTCCAATCTGGCAGTCAGATTAAATCCCTGGATTAATTAACTATCACTAAGCATAAATAGTTACATAGTTTATAAGGCCGAAAAAAGACAAAGTTATTGATTAACTATTTTGTGTCATATAACTAAGTTAAAAAATTTCTAAGTTTTCGATATTTTCATAAATAAACACTAATCATAACGGTTAAAATTGACCGCTAACATGAAGTACCATATGTCACGAAAAAAACATTCTCAGACTCACTGGGATATATTGAAGCATTCCAGAGTTATTACCTCAATAAAGTGGCACTGGCCAGAATTGAAATAATTGGCCTGGTCAGAAAGGTGAAAACAGGCTGGGGCTGAAGGGGTTAAAAAATGGACAATTTTTAGATCATAGTGTTCTTTGGATGAAAATATTCAGTGGTTCTTTTACACATATACATGTACAAGTAGTGTAGACAAAGCTACTTAGTAGCAGTATAGAATAAATATTTTTGTTTCTCTAGAGTCGGAGGAAATGCATCATTCACAGTGTACAAAGCACACACACTAATGCTCAAAATAGAGTGACATCGCATTCATAGATAGGAAATGCAGAAATAGCTCTGGCCTATGACAAATGGGTACAAGTTTCCAGAATATTAGGTATTGTTTTCTTGTTATGGATAAACACATGTTTAGGCTAGACTACTATGGACATCCTGGTATAATAATGATGTCTGTAGCCCCCTAACTGGCTGCTCAGAATAAACTGGGTGTCTATCTCCATTTGCTAGTAATACAGATGTAGGTCATTGGACAACTGCACATATATACGTCAAGTATATAGCTGCAAAGCGTATCAACATAGACAGGAGAACAGCAGTTCATTTAAAGGGAATCTGTTAGTAGGTTTTCGGTATTTAATCTGAGCACAGCATAATGTACGGGCAGAGAGCCTTATTGCAGGGATGTGTCACTTACTAGTCTGTGTGATGTAGTTTCAATAGAATCAGTGTTTTATCAGCAAGAGGTCATCATTGCAGGACTAAGTGTAATGTGCTAGGCAGTATAGCTAATCTGTGTAACCCTGCCCCCACCACTGATTGGCAGCTTATTAGTAAACTACAGGGTACACAGGAATCTGCCAATTAGTGGTGTGGGAGGTTATACAGAGCTCAGCATTCTGACCACTGCTTCATCTACAGCAGAGAAAACTGTGACTCCCTCCATTAAGTGATACATCGCTGGAATCAGGGTCTCTGTGACTCGCCCAGGGGGATATATGGGGGAGACTCGGTACCCGGGCCTTTACCTTCTTTGTAGGGCATTACGGCAGTCGGCTCCCGGGCCCGTCACTCTTTAAAAGGGGTTTTGTTAACAGTTTATCTCGTGACGCCACCTGTGGTTTCTGGTAATGGTTTCCAGCGCTGCTGCAGACCTCCGGGGGGGGGTGATGGGATGGCAGCTGGGATGTTTCTGCTCCCCACAGGCGGAGCAGGCCCACCCCAGGGCAGGGTTGATGGAAGGGATTCAGGTGAGAGATAGCCCAGTCGGGTCAAGGGGGAATGACGGACATGCACACAGGGGATTCGCTTCAGTACCTTTACTGGTGTAACGGCAGGTATGGTCCAGGATACTTGCTAGGAAGGGTGCACTTCAGGACTCTCCCCAGTAAGCGGGTATAAGGCCTCCTGATCCGTTTCTTCCCCTCTCTAAGCTTCTGGCCCGCCTGGAACTTGGCCTAGCTTCTATGTTGTGTTGCTCTCTCACCTGACCGCTTAGTAGTAGGACTTTTCTTTGGCAACCACTATCCCTGGACGCCTGGGCCTTCATGGTTCCTAGTCCTGTATTTGATGGTAGCTTCAGGATGACCAGAGGTCTGGAAGCCTACTGGTATGATGGTTGTCCCTACTGGGTGTAGAGAACCCTGTAGGCGCAGACCCAGTGTCCGGCTAGTATCTTGGGGTGAGCTTCAGACGCTCCTCTGCCCCCTCAACTCCTCTCTCCTTTCCTCGGCCACACTCGGGGCCCTCAGTACACACAGCAGCAGACGTACTGCGTCTTCACTGCTCTCTGACTGAATAACTAACTCACTAACTCCACCCCCAGTTTATATATCCCTAACAGGGCTCCCTCTGGTGGTCTGAGGTGGAAGAGTGGAGGTGTCTGCATGTAGTGAGGGCCTCTTGTGGAGAAGTCCATCCGTGCACCCTTTCGGATCCTGGGGTACCTGTTGTAGCAGGGTGCCACATCTGCCCCTATAGCATGCAGCTCTCAGATTACATAGCAAAAGCCTGCTGACAGACTCATTTTATTAAGGGTTGTTCTAACGTTCTCTTTTCAGGAGCACACTGCTCCTCTGCCACCTGGCTTCCCGTTTGCCGGGAGGGGACGTGCTCTTCTGAAGATCGGCAGCATGGTTGCGCCGCTGGTCCAATCTGAGTGTTCTTACAGTCCTCTAGAAGAGGCTGCTTTGTCTTTGAAGGATGGGAGAATTGCAGTGGAAATGAAGCTAGCTGTATTTAGTGATCTGGCCATTTTCATCTCACAACGAGCAGGCTCCAGAGCATAGAGTCCAAAACCAATACATGCTCCTTACCTAGGTAATCAGCCTTTCTGAGACTGTAGAAACCTAGGCAATAAGATATACAATATAAAATTAATCATCCCTCCATTCTTTTACAAGCAAAATTTAAAAAAAATCTCTTTATTGTAGGAAACGGAGATGATTTTTAACAAGAGGTAAATTGCAAAGTTAATTGTTTTTACAAGCACTTTGCAATTTTACCCATTAAAAAACTTGATACAACACCTTTAAGTGCAGAGATGTGATAAAAACACATTATGAAATTTTCAGATGATATAGTCATCAATTTCAGACTATAAATGAAGGCTTACATTACATGTTGGGTATAGAGCCTTAACAACATAATATTGAAAATAAAAATATTGCTAGTAAGATGATGATCCTACGCAGGAATGGACACTGACAGCCATACACCCAGGGGTGTAACCATTGCGGTTACAGAGAGAGTGACCATGACCAGGCTCGTGCGGGAGGGCGACCTGCCGACGCCAGCGCCTCCGAGGACACACATTCAGCTGAAGTGTATGGCGGTGCAGAGATCCGACGCCGGCCAATCAGAGGCTGACAGCTGATGTCGGCAGGTGGCGCATGGCCTCATATGTTGCCCACAGCGGCTGTTGGCCTCTGCACTGGCTATAGAAGATAGCGCCACTTATCGTTGGAGCAGGGGAAGATGAGAAGAATTTTTTTAATTTAATGTGTTAGAAAATAGCGGCAGAACGGTGTACATATATACCAGGGTGGGGGGCATATATACTAGGATGGGGTACATTATGGGGGACATATATACCAGGATGTGGGACATATATACTAGGAAGGATTCCAGGATGGGGAGCATATATATCAGAATGGTGGACATATATACCAGAAGGGAACCCAGGATGGGGAGCATATATACCAGGATGGGGGACATATATACCAGGAAGGGAACCAGGATTCGGGGCATATATACCAGGAAGGGGACAAGGATGGGGGCATATATACCAGGATGGGGGACATAGAGTGACTGCAGACTTATTGATTTGGATCGGACAACCCATTTTTAACTCCATCACTGTTCCATACCACCAGAAAGAAAACAGATATTAGGCCCTTTACTGCCCTATACCACCAAGACCCAGATATACCATAACTTTTACTATGCTAGTCCTGGATGCTGTTTAATACTAGTTGCCTAGATGTTACATCATCCGATATGTTTGCCTGCTTTATCAATGTAAATACTTTTATGCCCAAAAATGACAAAAGTATTTTAGGAGCCATACCTTTAATGGCTAACCAGAAAAAAAAAATATATGCAAGCTCTCAGAGCACAGAGGCTCCTTCGTCAGGCAATGTAATATTGCCTGACAAAGGAGCCTCTGTGCTCTGAAAGCTTGCATATATATTTTTTTTTCTGGTTAGCCATTAAAGGTATCACTCCTAAAATACTTTTGTCATTTTTGGGCATAAAAGTATTTACATCGATTTTTCTGGCTAAAGCGGTACCACAGTATAACTTTATATTGTACATCCTGCTTTATCAATAATTCTTAGAATGCTGTCTGTTAATATTTATTTGCTGCAGTTGCCCAAGAGGGATAGGAATCCAGGTTTTTAATGGCCTCACTCACTAGCTACTAAAGCTTAAACTGAACATCAGCCAGGAGTCAGACTACCAGCACCACCACCGATCAGATGATTGAAGAGGCGACAACACTTCGGCAAGTCAACATGACTGATCTACAATACCCATAGGCGGATTATAATGAGGTCAATCAGGGCTACCGCCCGGGGCTGCCATGGGGCCCGGGGCTCCCAGGGGCCTGTGGCCGGATTGACCTCATTATAATGTGTGACAGGAGGGCCCGGGAGTCGGAAGATGGAATCTGCTCTGTAAAACTGCTGTGTCCCGGGGCAGCGCTGCGAGGATGACTCACCAGCTGCTGACTGTGTAAGTGCAGGAGAGGAGGCTCCGCCCACCTGCTCCGGCCTCCAGCAGAGCACAGAGCCAGCTTACAGCATGGCCACTGCTCTCCCTGCCCCCTACCCGGGTCTGAATGTTACTTCTCTGCTCTCCCCCTCCTGCCCTGCAATTACACCGGGAACTCTGCAGTCGGGCCCCAAGAGGAGGGGAGGCTGCCCCACAGAGAAGAAAGGGTAAGTCCATGTGCAGTGTGTGTGTGTGTGTGTGTATATATATATATATATATATATATATATATATATATATATATATATAAATGTGTATGTATGTACACTCCCTGACAGAAGTTATGTCGCTTATCCATGTTATGCAAATAAAAGCTTATAACCTGACATTAAATTCATCCATTGGTTTTATAAATTACTCTTTTGAAAGCTGAAACCCTCCCAAATTTGGTTTAGGTTAAGAACATAAATTGGCATCAATGCTGAAATATTGATCATTTCATGAACACAGAATGGTCAGATTTTGGCAAGACAAAAGTTTTGTCGCCCACAGAAAGTAATGTGATATTCAAACAAATAATTATCTTAAAATACAAATATATGTTGCATAACATTGGTGAATGAACTTGTGGTGCTATTAGAGTCATATTTGATATTTTGTGTGACTTCAATGAGCTTGAAGGACTGCATACATGCGGTTCAACAATGATTCATACAATTTATTAATGAAGTCATCAGGAATAGCAAAGAATGCAGTCTTACATGCCTCCCAGAGTTCATCTAGATTCTTTGGTTTTGTCTTCCAAGCTTCCTCTTTCATCCTACCCCAAACATGCTCAATGATGTTCATGTCTGGTGACTGGGCTGGCCAGTCCTTGAGCACCTTGATCTTTTTTGCCTGGAGATCCTTTGTTGTAGAGATGGATGTATGAGATGGAGCACCATCCTGCTACAGAATTTGACCCCTTTTATGATTTGGAATGTAAGAGGTAGTTAATACTTCTTGATATTTTAGGCTATTGATATTGCCTTCCACCTTGCAAATGTTTCGCACGCCCCCATACTGAATGTAACCCCAGACCATGATCTTTCCACCACCAAATTTAACTGTTTTCTGGGTGTATTTTGGATCCATACGGGCTCCAGTAGGTCTCCTGCAGTATTTGCGGTGGCTGTGGTGTAATTCTACTGAAGATTCATCAGAGAAATCCACCTTCTGCCACCTTTCCTGAGTCCATCTGTTTAGCAGGCTGTGGGACTTTGCAAATGCCACATGTTTTTTTTTATTTGCCTTTTGTTTAGTGCTGGCTTCTGGGCACTGATTCGACCATGGAGGCCACTTCGAGACAGAATCCTACAAACTGTTCTAGTTGACACAGGGACTTGAGGTGACCAGGCCTGTTGGAGCTCTGCTGCAGTGGAAGAGGGGCTTGCTTTGGATTTTCTAACCAACAAACGTTCCTCCTGAGCAGTTGTCTTGCTGGGTCTGCCGGACCTGGGCTTGTCAAACACATCCCCAGTCTCTTCAAATCTTTTTTTAATTTTAATTTTTTTAATTCTTTGCACTTGACGCTGAGACACATTAAAGGTGTCAGCCACCTCTGCAGTGGATCTGGTCTTCAGCCTCTTGATAATCATGGCTTTGGTCGCAGGGTGGATTTTTGGCATGTTGTCAGAGCTCAAGTTGCAGTTCAAGTGGTCTGGGGTGCTGGGTTTCTTTTTATACACACCCACTAATTAACCGATCATTTACTGAGCACTGGTGAGGATGTAAACTAGGATTATATGACCAGGCGACAAAACTTTTGTCTTGCCAAAATCTGACCATTCTGTGTTCATTAAATGATCAATATTTCCGCATTGATGCCAATTTATTTTCTTAACCTACACCAAATTTGGGAGGGTTTCAGCTTTCAAAAGAGTAATTTATAAAACCAATGGATGAATTTAACGTCCGGTTATAAGCTTTTATTTACATAACATGGATAAGCGACATAACTTCTGTCAGGGAGTGTATGTATGTGTATGTGTGTGTATGTATCTATGTCTATGTATTTGTGGACCATCAGAGGGGCTCACTCGCTGTCGTGGCCCGGGCCGCCTCCCTGGCATCTGTGCAGGACCGCTGGCACTTCACCTGACATGGCCTTGAGCTGTGCGGCTGTGTCTGGTAGTAATGACACGGCAGGGACGACACTGCACCTATAATTTTGCTTGTGTATTGCCCCTGCCGCGCCATTACAACCAGACACAACTGCACAGCGCACGGCGAAGTCAGGTGAAGTGCCAGCAATCAAGCAGAGCCAGAGGTCCTACTCAGATGCTGTAGAAGCAGCCCAGGCCCCAACGGCGAGTGGGCCCCTCTGAAAGCAGGGCCATGTCTGTGACATGCCGACAGCCCTGCACTGAGACATGCCTGAGGAGCTGCTGGACAGGACAGTTTTATGTGTTTATAAGATATGTACGTATGCCTGTATGCATGTGTCTGTGCGCATATCTGCATACCGAGTGCATGTGTGCACATATCTGCGTATCGTGCGTGCGCATATGTGCTGGCCCGGCCGCATCACAGCTAGAAGACACGGCCCTGTGCGCGGCAGTGTCTGCTAGCGTGACGTCATACAGTGTGCCCTGCACTGCTTCTTACCACCAGAGAGGATCTGGACGACTGGAGCCGAGCAGGGGGACGGTGAGTGATGTGTCAGTGTGTGCAGATATCATTGTGTGATATGTCTGTTTGTATGTATTTTTGTGTTTCAAATGTGTTTATGGCTATGTGCCCACGATGCAGAAATGCTGCATATTTTTTCCGCTTCTCCCTGGCAGGAAAAACGCATGCAGATTTTACATGCGTTTTTCCCGCCAGGCAGAAGCGTTTGCCAAGTGTTTTTGCATGCATTCCTGCATGTGGGTTATCAAGCACTTTTCCAAGCGATTTTAGCATCACTTGGAAAAGTGCTTGACAACTTGGTCACACTATATAAATCCATGCAACCGGCATATATAGTGTGACCAAGTAATAGTTAAAAAAAAGAATAAGAATGGTAAAAAATAAAAAATAAAGATTATACTTACCTTCCGATGGCCCCCGGTCTCCTCAGCGATGCGTCCGGTGTGATGGGCGGCTCACGGTGGTGTGAAAGGACATTTCATGACGTTATTTAGTCATGTGACAGGTCATGCGACAGCCGATGTCAGCTGTCGTGTGACCTGTCACATGACTAAATGACATCATGGCAGGTCCTTTCACACCACCGCGACGCATACAACAGACCGGACGTATCGCTGAGGAGACCGGTGGCAATCGGAAGGTAAGTATAATCTTCATTTTTTTTATTTTAAATTCTTTTTTTTACAGGTACTATGGTACCCAGGTCTGGAGGAGAGTCTCCTCTTCTCCAAACCCGGGTACCATCCGCACATTGAGTCGCTTAATATCCGCATGTGCACATGTAGCCATGCGGATATTAAGCGATTCAATGCAAGTCAATGGTGGCAATTACGCTGCGTGTCCGCAAAATTAATGGACATGCTGCGGATTTTTCCGCAATGATAATCCGCATTGGAAATTTCTGCAGCATGTGCACAGCACATGCAGATTATCATTAGGGACCATGGGGCACGTATTACCAAGTGTTTTTTCAGCGTTTTTGCTGCGGAAATTCTGTGGCAAAAGCGCTTGAAAAACGCACAGTGGGCACGCAGCCTATGCGTGTATGTATTTGTCTTTGTATATGTCTGTATATGTCTGTTTGTTTGTGTGCGGCCTCCTGCTGTATCTAGGGCGGGCACCGTGCGGCCTCCTGCTGTATCTAGGGGGGGGCGCCGTGCGGCCTCCGGTTGTATCTGGGGGGGGCGTCGTGCGGCCTCCGGCTGTATCAGGGGGGGGCGCTGTGCGGCCTCCGGCTGTATCTGGGGGGGCGCCGTGCGGCCTCCTGCTGTATCTGGATGGGCGCCGTGCGGCCTCATGCTGTATCTGGATGGGAGCCGTGCGGCCTCCGGCTGTATCAGGGGGGGCGCCGTGTGGCCTCCGGCTGTATCTGGGGGGTGTGCCGTGCCGCCTCCTGCTGTGTATAGGAAGATTATGTGAAAGCTCATATTATACAGACCCTACATACATAGGGGGATATCAGCATACTTAATTGTGCTCAATATTAAGTCATACAATTAATATAAATTATAATTAATATATTAATATTGTGTTGAATTAATTTCACATGAACTATCACATGATCTATCAAAGGGGGATCATGTGACAAGTCACGTGATACATCAGGTGTGTGTGTGTGTGTGTGTGTGTGTGTGTGGGGGGGGGGGGGGGGCCATGCCGTCTAAACTGCCCGGGGCCCTTGCTACTCTTAATCCACCCCTCACAATACCGTACACTACCACTATATATAATGGTTGCACATTGCCTGGTAAACCATTACAAAGATACGTTTTTTGTTAGACCACATTGGTTTGCTATTGATGACCTATCCTAAACATAGCCCGTTAGAATCAAAGACCTGGAAATCTCTATTACTCATTGTTATAGATGGTATGACCAGTAAAAAAAATGAATTGTTTTCATATCAAGCATTAATTAGACAAAAGTACCGCCAAGCACCGCTATTTACTTACTCATTTTCATTTCTTTCATCTCCAATTTGATTTTCATTTTTTGCTGGAGAACTCTCTTTTTTTATAATGGGGGAGTCTTTCTTCTCGGGCTGTGATGGGACAGGTTTGTCGTCTTTCATTGATTTATCATCCACTGGACCATCTAGAGTAGAAAAAGTACAGTATTATTTAGAACATCAGGTGGAGTTTGGTCAGCAAACTATCCCTGTTCAGGTTTAATAATAAATTCTGACCAAAAGCATCAGATTTTAGACAGGATTAAAGAAGACTTGTCACTTTTGACAAAACACAAAAAGTGACAGTAAATGAAATTCTAAAACTTCTCAAATATAATAATTTAATAATAATTTTATGCCGCCAGCATATTCCGCAGCAGTTTACAAGTAAGAGGGTAAATGTACAAACAATATTAAATATTACAGAGTAACACATTATTCACAGAAAACAAGAGGAATGAGGGCCTTGCTCGTGAGCTTACAATCTATAAGGAAGTAGGGAAGGCACGGAAGGTATAAAAAGGACTTGTAGTTTATGGTCCAGCCATCAATATAACAAATAGGAATATTTAAATAATGCTACATGAACTGGTTATGGGCCAGTATCTGTATAAGTATAGATTCAAAGTGATCCTGATACTTAGTGCATGGAGGGTGTGGAAACAGATGTTAGAAGGAGAAATTAGGAAAAGTCTAAATAAATGTGATTTTAGACCATGTTTAAAACTGTGGATACTGGGAATTAACTGGATTGTCTGGGGTAGTGCATTCCAGAGAACTGGCGCAGCATGAGAAAAGTGTTTGTGATGAGAGTAGGCATTTGTGAGTTGTGTTACTGTCTAATGTTCCATTTGTTATTTAGAGATTATTCAAATCATAAGCAAACTTGTACAAGTACCTTAAACTAGTTCCAAATCAGTTAGAACCAGTGCTGATGATTGGGGTAAGAGCAGTTTCATAGGACCATGTGAACATATTTATGTGTCAATTATAGGTACAGTATGTGTTCCTATCAGAACCAAGGCTATCAGTAGCTAAATGGCCTTATATGATTTGCTGTACAGATGTCAATCCCTATGCTTGAGACTGAATAAATTCCCCAGTTGTGAGTACTTGAAAAGAGGAACTCAGAATTGAGATTCAACCACTTTCGCGTTGTGTCTTCCTCTTCTTCGGCCACAGCTGTACACATGTGCAAATATAATTTGAAGTCTCTGATTGATCCAGGCTTTGGTTGTCATTACCTATCACTCTAAAATGAACTACGCTAACATTTCCTAGAGGAGGATGCAAGTAGAGATGATATTCTGAATATCATCAAGGATCAACTGAACATCAGACACCATGGTAAGAACCATTGTTTCTTACATGTAATTGCCTCTGTCTAATGTCAGTTTTTAGTAGGGTACAACTATGACTACATTGTCTGCCTAGTGGATCGATCAGAGTACTGTGTGAATAAGTGGAGTGTGATGAAGGGTTTGATGAAGAACAAAATGAGTGACACTTGTCAGTCTGATTTAAGGTGGATAAATGCTTTCTGTATTGAAGATCACACATTGATTTTGATTGGAATTTTTTACATTTTCATTTTGTTTGATGTACCCCATAATTATAGATCAAAAGAACAGATACCCAAGAGCTTGATTAATTTGAGTGAGTGTCTGAAAAATGAATAGAAGATTAACTAGACGTGTTTGTGTGATGGGAGACTGATTGTCAAAATCCATTGCTGGCCACAATGACAATGTCCAGATGACAGAGAAGTAACTGTTGTTCATGTAGTTCAAAACTATTTGTGAACATTTTTATTAATGCAAGCATGTCAAAGACAGGATGTTTGGATGCAGAAAGATGAAACAAGTTTGCTACTGGATGTACTGGTTGGATAAAGAACAGTGAATGTGAAAATATGGTAACAGAATGGTGTCAAGTGTCTGGTGAAGAATATACCAGTGGACAAAAGGAAAATTAGAGAAATGCATATGTTATGCCCAGGAGAATTGTATAGAAAATTGACAAAACTGACTCAAGTTTTACTACGTTGACTGTTCCCTAAATTTTTCCTTCTTACAGACAACCATTAGCACCACCATCACCCCAAGACAATCAAACAGGGGATATGGATTACACTTCAGGGGCCTAAATGACGACAAGGTATTAGAGATACCTTTGTTGATAATATTCAGAAACCCATAGGGATAGGTAACTTAAGTTACTTTCCTAATATAATGGTATGGTGACGGAATATTTATTGACTAAGAATAGGCAGCTTATACGGACAAGTGGAAAACGTTGAGAAATGTTTCAGATCAAATATTTTATGGGCACACACGCGGCGTACTTTGATAAGCAGATCCGGGTAGGTTTTAAGAAACCTGAACCACGAGGTTAAGCACATGGGCCAGGCATGGTACGTGTGTGAGCTCGCCTCGCTTCAGAGCCGCCACCAGGTTCCGGCCATTGACACACACGACCATGCCTGGCTGTAGGTTCAGCGGTGTCAGACAGAGATCTCCCTGCTCTTTCAGAGCTGTCCTCAACTCTTCAGCATTTTGCGGCTTGACACCTAAGCATATTAACTTCAGCACAGCCTGTTGCCGCTTGGTTGATGCTGTGCTGCAGTGCTTCCAGCTTCTGACTGATGCGGTCATTTCAGAGATGAAGGCTGAAGAGGAGGAGGAGATGCAGGAGCTGTAGAATGTGGGGGGCAACCCTGATTGACCCAGGGCCTGCAATCCTCAGCGTTGGAAGGACGTGTTCCATCCCAACGTCCGACTGGGTCCCAGCTTCCACTATATTAACCCAGTCTGCCGTCCCTGCCCACAAGCACTTGTCCATGTGTCGATGGTTAGGTGGACCTTCCCAGTAGCTGCGTTGTTGAGGGCACAGCTAATGTTCTGGGACATGTGCTTGTGTAATGCGGGGACGGCATACCAGGAGAAATAGTGGCAGCTGGGGACCGAGTACCGAGGGACGGACACCGCCATCAAGGTTGCGGAAAGCTTCCATTTCAATGAGCCTAAAAGGCAGCATTTCGAACGCAAGTGTGGCGCCCCTGCTGCGCATTGGTGCCACAGAACCCAGAAGGGTGCATGGATGGACTTCTCCACAAGAGGCCCTCACTACATTCATACACCTCCACCTTCCACTTCAGACCAGCAGAGGGAGCCCGTTAGGGACATATATAGGGAGGGTGGAGCTAGGCAGCTCAGTTTAGAGTTGAGTCTACAAAGAGTTTCCGTTCAGTGTTCAGAGAGGAACACAGCTCACAATGAGCAGAGAGCGTGCCGACGCTCAGAGAGCGGTGAAGACGCAGCAAGCCAGCTGCCAAGTAGTGAGGGCCCCGAGTGTGGTCTACGGTGAGAGGAAAAGGAGAGTGGAGCTAAGCAGGCAGAGGAGCGTAGTAAGCTCACCCCGATTTATATACCGGACACCGGGTCCGCGCCTACAGGGACTCCTTATACCCAATAGGAACCACCGGAACCCCTGGAGAACTACAGGTCCCAGGTCCACCTAATGCTGATTTTAGCACCAGGGCTAGGAGTCACAGAGTTCCCAGCGTCCAGGGAGAGTGATCTCCAAAGAGAAGGCCCTACCACCAGGTCAGCAGGTGCAGAGACAGACAGTAACCATGCTAGGCCCAGCTCCAGGCAGGCCAGAAGCTTAGAGAAATAAGCAACGGATCAGGAGGCCCTATACCAGCTCACTGGGGAGAGTCCAGAAGTGCGCCCTTCACCTGGAGTACCCTGGACCGTGCCTGAAGCATCACCAGTAAAGGTATTGAAGCTTACCCCATGTGAGTGTCCGTCCTTCCTCCAGGACCGTCCTGCCGTCTCTCCCCTGCACCGCCATCCAGTACATCCCCCACGCTGCCCTGAAGCCCGCTCCACCTGTGGGGAGCCATTCCATCACAAGCTGCCCTACCATCTGCCTCAGAGGACTGTTGCAGCGCTGGTGATCCTCACCAGACACCACAGGTGGCGTCACGAAAAATCCCAAAAACCCCATATAAAAGTATTCCCCCATTTCACTGACCACCCTGGGTCACGGACCGGGCCAGCCACCGTGATATCCCCCGGCAACCACAGGCCCGGCTGCCGAGTACCCCACGGCCCTGGGGGCGCGTCATGTTCTGGCGTCATGAACAGGATTCCGTGCCCATTGCCACCGGGTACTGTGCGCCTTAAAAGACTGTGTTACTCACTGTGATGAAGTTTTCCCGCTATTCCTGAAGTTTTTCCCGCCATATCCGCCATTTTTCCTGTTGCTGCGCGGGAAGAAGAGGGGCGTAACTGCTGGAAGCGCATGAAGCCCAGGACACGCCCCGCCCCTGACGTCGTACTAGGAAGCGTCAGGTCCTGGAAGGAGCCATAGGACGCTCTGACGTCAGACGCAAGGTCCTGAAAGAAGACTGTCGCCCGCAGAGCTGCGGCCTACCTGTTGAAGAAGGTAGGCTCCGGTTCACTAGGGGGGCGCAACCATGGCCGACGACCAGCAAGCCGCCGGAGCACCGGTTAACGCTCCTGATGCCCAACCTGTGCCTGGCGCTGCACAGGCCACAGCGGTCGCTCCACCAGCAGGGGTCGTAACTCCGTTGATACCTATGGCCCTGCCATATATCCCTGGAGCAAAGTGGTTCCCCCAGTTTAATGGTAAACTAGACACACTGTCCGGATTCAAGAGGAAAATATGTGGCATACTGGATATGTATTCTATGACTGGCAAGCAGAGAGCCGCTGTAGTGTTAGGACAATTGACTGGCGCCGCTGAGCGATAAGTTGAAACCTGGCCCGCCGCAGACCAAGAATCAGTGTCCATCATCTTTAAAAGATTGAAAACAGCGTTTGAAACCCGGAGACAGATCTCCGGATGAGGTTCTACCAGTGTGTCCAGAAACCCGAGGACAGTGTCCGGGACTATGCCTGGCGCTTACAGGAGACCCTGCGGGCCCTGAAACAGGTTAGTCCAGCCAACATCCATGAGGAAAATAAAATGCTGATGGAACAATTCATCCAGGGGTTGAAGTCCCAGGAAGAGAGCAGAACTGTACGGTGGTGGGCCTTAGACCATCCAGATGCCACCTTTGACACCCTTAAGGAAAGGGCTATAAAGGGCCTGCAGCCCCTGGAAGCAACAGACACTGCTATCCAGCGTTACTAGGGTGGGGCCACCCCAGTGCCCGCAGCACCAACTGCTCCTCCATTGACAGCTGAAACAAGGATGCAAACAGTGGCCCCTAGCGAGCTGGACAGCTTACGCTCTGAAGTGCGCCAGTTAAGTAAAACCCTGGCCACTATCATGAGCACCCTGCAGCTACAGATGGAGCCTGAGCCGGAAGGAAGGATCCTGCTAGCCGATAGCCCTGAGGATGTCCCCTGGAAGAGAAGAAGAAGGAGAACAATGCCACCCCGTAGGAGGACAACGCACCCCGGAGGAGGACAATGCCACCCCGTGGGAAGACCAACGACCAACGGCGCCCTCCCGAAGACTTCATCTGCTACCGCTGTAATAAAGCAGGCCACACTACGTGGACCTGCCCTTTAAACGAGGAAACCCTGCGGCCAAGGGCTGACACCCAGGAGTAGACCAACCAGGCCCATCAAACTGGTACCGCCGGTTCGTGGGAGGAAGACCTTTCCTGTCCATTGTGCTGGACGGCATCGTGACACCTGCCCTGCTGGACACAGGATCTCAGGTAACCATCATGCCTGATGTCCTCTGCAAAAGGTTCTGGTCCATAGACGAACTTCACCCGCCAGATCCCATCCTTTCCGTTTATGCCTCTTATGGTCTCCCCCTTAACCTAGTCGGGGTTAAGGATGTGGCAATAAAGGTGGGAAGAGTGGAACTGAAGGACCAGGGACTAATTGTAGTAGAGACTAATCCTGATGATACAGACTTGTATATGGTACTTGGCACAAATATTGTTAGTAACTGTTTGGGAGAAGTGTTGCTCTTGCTCCAACAGATGGCTGACACCGCCAGACCAGGGCAGAGGAGGGTGCTCCAGAAAGAGATCCGAGCCCTTATGTACCAGCAACAGGTAAAGCTAAAAGGTGGTGAAATCGGTAATGTACGGGTGACAGACCCGATACCCATTATGATCCCCCCGATGAGTGAGATGCTGATTTGGTGTAGAACAGCAATAGTTCTCAAAGGACGGAGCTACCAGGCGGTAGTAGAACCCCTTAGCTCGGAGCATAGACCTACACTCTTGACTGCTAGAGGGGTAGTGGATGTACGCAATGGGAGGGTGCCCGTACGCCTCCTAAACTATGTGGAGGACGAGATGAGATTACCACGCCACGCCACTGTTGCCAAACTGTACACAGTAGATAACAACTGCATACACACGGCGGAGTCCTTAACCTCACCAGACTAAGTGGAGGATAATGACCCGGGAACCCAGGTGGAGGATTTGTGTCAACAGCTCCATGTTGCGACAGACACCACTCCTGCCCATCAGAAAAAGTGTGTACACCAGGTGGTTCAGGAATACGAGCAGGTATTCAGTAAACACCCACTTGACTTTGGGAGGATTAAAGGGGTACAACACCATATACCCACAGGTGACCATCCACCCATCAAAGAACGTTACAGGTCCATACCACCAGCACACTACCAGAAGGCAAAGGAGATGTTGCACGACATGAAGAAGGCAGGGGTAGTAAGGGATAGCTGTAGTCCCTGGGCAGCTCCCCTGGTCCTAGTCAGGAAAAAGGATGGAAGCATGAGAATGTGTGTAGATTACAGACAAGTAAATCGCATAACACACAAAGATGCATACCCTTTGCCCCATATAGAGGAATCCCTGGCTGCATTAAAGTCTGCAAATTACTTCTCCACCCTTGACCTCACTAGTGGGTACTGGCAAGTAGCTGTTGCTGAGGAGGATCGGAAGAAGACGGCCTTTACTACCCCGATGGGACTCTGTGAGTTCAACAGTATGCCGTTCGGACTCTGCAACGCCCCCGGAACGTTCCAGAGATTGATGGAGCGCTGCCTGGGACACTGCAACTTCGAGACTGTACTGCTATACCTGGATGATGTGATAGTGTACTCCAAAACGTACGAGGACCATTTGAAGCACCTGGCAGAGGTATTTGAGTCGCTGTCCCGGTATGGGATGAAGCTGAAGCCCTCCAAGTGCCACCTGCTCAAGCGAAAGGTACAGTACCTGGGGCACATCGTCAGTCCAGAAGGAGTAGCACCGGACCCGGATAAGGTCACTGCCATTCGGAAATGGCCGGAGCCGAAGAGCCTCAAGGAGGTATGTCAGTTCCTGGGACTAGTCGGGTATTACCGGAGGTTTGTGAAGGACTACACCAAGAAAGCGGCGCCTTTGCAAGATCTCCTGGTAGGACAGTCCGGGAGAGGCAGAAACCCCCCGTTCTAGTGGGGCAAGGAGCAAGCTGAATCCTTTGAGGTGATGAAGGAGATCCTGACCGGCGAAGAGATCCTAGCCTACCTTGACTACAGCCAACCGTTCCTGGTGTACACTGATGCCAGCAACAAGGGATTAGGAGATGTGTTAAGTCAGAAGCAGAATGGCCGAGAGAAGGTGATCACCTATGCAAGTGTGTCACCCTGGCCTGGATGCCACAAGTATAATAAAGCTGTGTCTGAGAGCAAGGGGGAGGTTCTCTTGTCAGGGGAACATTAGCATGCAGTACCTCCTGTCTCAGGCCAGTAGGGGGAGCAGGCTGCCCCTATAAATGCTGGTGCTGGGGGCAGGGTTAGAGAGAACTGGATGTCCTGTCTCAGTACTGAGACTTGTCCCGGAGCAGAGCAGGGACAGAAAGTTGTATTGCACCTAAGAGGAAGTGTGGCAGGAGGAGAGCCACAAGCCAGAGACAAGAGGCGAAGTGAGCCTGTCTTAGCAGATAAAGGACTTAATTTACCAAACTTTGGTGTCTGAGGTTGGGAGGATTCCACATCCCACAGCAGATAACCAGTCCGCAGGGGACTGTATGTTCCTTGGCCTAAGAAACCTGGAGGCTCTGCCACAACAGAAGGGACCAGTAAAGCCGTACCAGGCCGGGAGCAGAAAGGAACCCACGTCGCAGGCCATACAGGCGAGAGTACACGGAAAGCTCGGAAATGTGGGCTGTTACCCTATAAGGAGGAGATAGCCAGAAGGAGCACAGAAAGCACGGTAGGCCTACACCCTCACCCTGACCAGGGCCAATTTCCCCATTGCTCTCCGACATCCAGGTCCCCTCCTAGCCGGGACTGTTTATGGGTCAGTTTACCTGTTTTAGTAAAGACCCTGGACTGCAACCTGTTATCTGTGTGCTCCTTTGCGCCTCCAGCACTACCGGTACTGGGACTCTCACCACCATCACTCCCACCACCCATTATACTGCCCTGGGGCCGCACTCTTCCCGTGGAGAGTCACACTACCCTAGCTGCACACCTCATCAGCCCCAGCGGTCTGCATGCAGCGGCGGTTCCTAATAACCGCAATCCACGGGTAGCGTAGTCTGACATAATCATCAGCGCATAACGGACTACCACTGGCCTGACCACCCTGAGCCACAGAACCGGGTTGCCACTACTACTCCCATCGTTCCCCTACTGCCCGGATCCGAGTGCCCCCCGGCCCATGGGGCGAGTCACAAGCAGGAAGCTCCGCCCGACTGAGAGGAACCCAGAGAACTATAGCAGCTTCAAGTTGGAGTACCTGGCACTTGTCTGGGCCATCACCGAGCGGTTCAAGCACTGCCTAGCCTCCAGTAAGTTCACTGCCTACACTGATAATAACCCCTTGACTCATCTGGAAACAGCCAAGTTAGGAGCCATGGAGCAACAATGGATGGCTCGGCTGTCAAACTACCAGTTTACCATTAAGTACCGGGCAGGCCGCAAGAATGCCAACGCCGATGCCCTGTCCAGGATGCCTCACCAGTCAGACACTGAAGAAGAAGTGGATGACCTGGAAGAGATTGAGCTACCTGCCTTCCAGAGAAATGGGATGGTCCACGAGCGGCGCACCTCCAGGAAGTATCGTGGTAAGACGTTAAACCCTTTACCTCACCACAGCTGGAAGGAGACCCAGGACAGCGACCCGGTTGTCAGCCATATCAAAGAACTGATAACCCAGGAAGGTTCCTCCCTGGAGAAGGACGCGTCTCCGCAAGCCAAGCAACTGTGGAATGAGAGAAGCCAGCTGTTTGTCTATAGAGAGAAGCTGTGCCGAAGGTACGTCAACCCGAGGACCCTTGAGATGGTATGGCAGATCGTAGTGCCCAGGACGGACATCCAGATGGTGTTGGAGGCCTACCACGATCAAGCAGGGCACTTTGGCTGGAAGAAGCTAGAAACCCTGCTGAAAGGTCGGTTTTACTGGGTTGGAATTCGCAGTTCCATAGAGAGATGGTGCTGGGATTGTGAACCCTGTAGCCTCAGAAGAAAAGACTACACAGCCAGAAGGCACCCCTGCAACCCATCAAGACAACTAGACCCTTGGAGATCGTGGCCCTGGATCATGTCAAGCTGTCACCCAGCAGGTCAGGATATTGCTATGCCCTGACCATGGTGGATCACTACTCCCGGTTCCCGGTGGTCGCCCCGGTCAAGGATATGACGGCAGAAACTGAGGCGAAGATGTTTCAGGCGTACTTCTGCAGGCCCCATGGATACCCAGAGCAGGTGATGACAGATCAAGGCCCTGCCTTTGAAGCCGAATTGTTCAAGGAGTTCTGCCATCTGTACGGGTGTAAGAAGATCCGGACTACACCGTACCACCCCCAAACCAATGGGTTATGTGAAAAGATGAATAACATCGTCATCGACCTGTTGAAGACCTTACCACTAGAGGAAAGAAACCAGTGGCCTGACAAGCTACCTGACCTGGTAGATTTGTACAACCACATACCTGTGAGTTTCACCAATTGTACTACAGCATATCTCATGCGAGCAAGACCCGGAAAGTTGCCCATGGACCTGGAGCTTGGTGTAGTAGAACCAGAAGTCGATATGTCCACTGAGGACTGGGACACGACGCGACAGGAACAGTACAGGAGAGTACAAGCCTGTGTCGAAGACAGTCTGAATAGGGTAAGAGACAAGCAGGAAGCACAGTACAACAAGAGTGCGGCAAGCAGAATCCTTAGCACCTGGAGAAGTCGTGCTAAAGAGAAAAAGAAGAAACCACAAACTTGATGACCAGTGGGAGAGGGAACCCTACACTGTGTTAAATTCCAGATTTGATAACAGGAAGACCTGCCTAATTAGTAGAGACCACCTGAAGTTGTGTCCAGGTCTTTTGAAGCCCCAGGAAGACGTGCCTCTCACCGTTCTGGAGGAGCCTAAAGAAGAAGTACTCCACACTGAATTAGGAGATTTCCCAGCAGATTCTCCTCAATTGGATGGAGCAGTGATAATACCTGTGATCCCCTTCTACCAACAGCCAGAAGACCCTCCACAGCAAGAACCTGTAAGTGCCCCAGAAGAGCCTGCTCAAGAAGAATCCCCGGAAGAAGGATCCCCGGCTGGAGCAGAGCAAGAAGGCCCAGCCAATGCTACACTTGCCAGTCCCATAGAGAGGTTAAGGCAGTTTTACAATCTACCCACACGTAGCACAGACAGGGTAGCAGATGGTGCAGACACAGATACCATCCACACTCCCGTACTACGCAGATCAACTCGTAGCACCAAAGGCCAGGCCCCTGTTAGGTTCAGTGAATAAGTAGAAATACCTATAGTATAAATAGTTGCCCCTGGGGTATGTTATTCTTGTGTGATTTTCATGTATTTATTTATTGGTTTCAGCTTATGGTGGACAATTTATATGAACATTAGTTACCCATAAGGGTATATATATTTTGGGGTAAGTGAAGAGTCTCCGCGAGCTCAAAGAACACTGGATTTTGTCTGTTGGAGCTGAAAAGAGGACATCGGTAAACCAGGGGAGGAGTCCTGAGGAGATAATTTGCATATTCCCTACCGGCGCGCGCATTTTGAAGCTTTTTTTTTAAGCTTTTTTCGCTGTTTTCAGAACATTAACAATAAGAACATGGAAGAGTCCAGGAGCCATTTGGTGAGCTGCATATCCTGCTACATGTTCACAGACTTGCCAGTGGAAAAGCCAAACTTCACATGCCAGAAATGCAAGCTTGTGTCCCTGTTGGAGGAAAAGTTGCGAAATCTAGAAGAGATGTTAACTACCTTGAAAATCATTAAGGAAGGTGAAGAGTTCTTAGACAGAGCAGAATTATCTCTTCATGATTCAGAAAGAGAAGAAATTCGAACTGCACCTGACGAAACAGAGGAATGGAAGCATGTGACCCACAGAAGCAGGAGGATCGAGAGGCAGTCAGCACCCATACTGCTCAGGAACCAGTACCAGGCTCTCATGCAGGAGAACCATGAAGAAATACAGCAAAATAAGACTTTGCCAGCAATGAATAACCTTGTAAGCCCTCAGAATCCTCCTGGATGGAGAAAGAAGAATGTTGTGAAGAAAAAACGGAGAGTGGTGGTCATGGGGGATTCCCTGTTAAGAGGAACAGAGGCCGCTATCTGCAGACCAGACATAACCTCAAGAGAAATGTGCTGTCTTCCAGGAGCAAAAATTAAAGATGTGTCTGACAGGATATCAAGAATTTTCAGACCTACAGATCACTACCCATTCCTGCTAATACATGTGGGGACAAATGACACCGCAAGAAAGGACCTGGAAACCATCTGCAGTGACTTTGAAGACTTAGGCAAGAAAGTGAAAGAATTGGGAGCGCAGGTGGTCTTCTCATCCATCCTCCCAGTGGATGGCCATGGAACAATGAGGTGGAATAAGATTCTACAGGTGAACAACTGGCTACGTCGATGGTGCCGTCAACAAGGATTTGGATTTCTGGATCACGGAATGAATTACCTATACGATGGACTACTTGCTAGAGATGGGGTGCACCTTACGAAGACTGGAAAACATGTATTTGGAAGTCGCCTTGCTACACTCATCAGAAGAGCTTTAAACTAGAACAATGTGGGAAGGGAAGCAAAAGGCCAGAAAAAGCCATACAGCTGACAAATACTATTGAGATCTCTGCTACTGGAAGTGGAAAAGAAGAACAAAGACAAAACAATTTAAATAATAAAAATATGGGAGGAAGAGAAACCAATCACAAACTAAAATGTTTTTATACAAATGCACAAAGCATGGGCAACAAACAAGGAGAATTGGAACTACTAATGCAGGAAAAGGAATATGATGTCATTGGAATCACTGAAACTTGGTGGGACGATACACATGATTGGAATAAAAGGCTAAAAGGATACAACTTATTTGCAAGAAACAGACTTGATAAACGAGGAGGAGGTGTTGCATTGTATGTTAGAAAAGCGTATATCTGCACAGAGATTGAAGCTTCAGAGACTGGGAGTTCTGTGGAAACTGTTTGGGTAAGAATACAAGGAGAGAACAACGGAAAGGACACCATTGTAGGCATTTACTACAGGCCACCTGGGCAAGCTGAAGATATGGATGAACTCTTTATGTATCAAATGACCAAGTTCTCCAAAAAATATGACGTAGTGGTCATGGGAGATTTCAACTATCCAGACATTTGTTGGGAATCTCTCTCAAGTAAAACTAACAGGTCAAGCAAATTCTTATCCTCTCTTGCTGACAACTTTATCTTCCAAAAGGTAGGGGAGAAAACAAGGGGATCTGCTACTTTGGATCTAATCCTTATAAACAGGGAGGAAATGGTTGAGGAGGTAAAGGTGGCTGGGACCCTAGGAGGCAGCGATCATGCTATTATAGAATTTTGGATAACTAGAGGAGGAAGACATGTGAAGACTCAAACTTCAAGGTTAGATTTTAGAAAGGCAGATTTTAAGAGACTCAGAAAGAGAATAGGAGGGATCCAATGGCTGGATGTCCTTAAGGACAAAAATGTCCAGGAAGGATGGGAAATTTTTAAAAATGAGATTCTCAAAGCACAATCGTTAACAATCCCGAAAAGTAGGAAGAATGGGAAGCATTTAAGGAAACCAGGATGGATGAACACAGAACTTAAACACATGCTAAAAAGAAAGAAAGAAATGTTTATTAAATGGAAAGAGGGAGGCATATCTAAAGAAGATTATAATGCAGACTGCAGATCCTGCAGGGCACGTATCAGGTTAGCTAAAGCTGACAATGAATTAAGGCTTGCAAGAGATGTCAAAAGCAATAAAAAAGGATTTTGGGGGTATGTCAAAAGTAAAAGAAAAGTCAAAGATGCTATAGGATTTTTACAGGATGAAAATGGAGAAATGGTAAGAGAGGATGTTGAGAAGGCCGAACTTTTTAATTCCTATTTTGCATCTGTTTTCTCTCAGAAAGAAAATGTAACATCAACTGATCTTCACTGTCCTTTTAAAGGAATAGAGGAATCCAAGTTATCTGTAAACAGAAAGATTGTGAGGGAATATTTAGCTAACATAAATGAGTTCAAGTCTCCAGGTCCAGATGAATTACACCCCAGAGTACTGAAGGAGATCGTAGAAGAAATTTTAGAACCACTCTCCATAATCTTTGAAAATTCTTGGAGAACAGGAGAAGTCCCAGAAGACTGGAGAAGAGCAAATGTTGTTCCTATCTTCAAAAAGGGGAAGAAGGTGGACCCAGGGAACTATAGGCCGGTGAGTCTGACTTCTATACCAGGAAAGATCTTTGAACAAATTATTAAACAACATGTATGTAAGTACATGGATAAGAATGAAGTGATTAACCAGAGTCAGCATGGGTTTGTAACTAACAAGTCATGTCAGACTAACTTAATTTCCTTCTATGACAGAATCACTGACTGGGTGGATCAGGGAAATGCTGTAGATATAGTATATCTTGACTTCAGCAAAGCATTTGACAAAGTATCTCACACCATCCTTATTGAAAAAATGACCAAGTATGAAATGGACCAGGCAACTGTTAGGTGGATTCATAACTGGCTTAGTGATCGGACTCAAAGGGTGGTTGTAAATGGCTTCACATCCAGCTGGATGAATGTCTCAAGTGGGGTACCACAGGGCTCCATCCTGGGACCTGTATTGTTCAACATCTTTATCAATGATTTAGATAAAGGAATTGAGGGTAAACTGATTAAATTTGCTGATGACACAAAGCTAGGAGGGATAGCTAATACTAGAGAAGAGAGAGAGAGAGGATTCAAAAAGACCTAAATAAACTGGAGCAGTATGCAGCAACCAACAGAATGGTTTTTAACAGGGAAAAATGCAAAGTACTACATCTGGGCAATAAAAATGAAAAAAGCATATACAGAATGGGAGGAATAGAGCTAAGCAACAGTACATGTGAAAAAGACTTAGGTATATTAATAGATCATAGACTGAACATGAGTCAACAGTGTGATGCAGCAGCAAAAAAGGCAAATACAATTCTGGGATGTATTAACAGAAGCATACAGTCTAGATCACGTGAAGTCATTATCGGTCTTTACTCCTCTTTGGTCAGACCTCATCTGGAATACTGTATACAGTTTTGGGCACCACATTTTAAAAAAGACATAGACAAACTGGAGCAAGTTCAGAGAAGAGCGACCAGAATGGTGACTGGTCTGCAAACCATGTCCTATGAGGAACGGTTGCAGGATTTGGGAATGTTTAGCTTGCAAAAAAGAAGACTGAGAGGAGACTTAATAGCTGTCTACAAATATGTCAAGGGCTGTCACATTGTAGAAGGATCATCTTTATTCTCATTTGCACAAGGAAAGACTAGAAGCAATGGGATGAAACTAAATGGGAGGAGACACAGATTAGATATTAGAAAAAACTTTTTGACAGTTAGGGTGATTAATGAGTGGAACAGGCTGCCACGAGAGGTGGTGAGTTCCCCTTCAATGGACGTCTTCAAACAGAGGCTGGACAGACATCTGTCTGAGATGATCTAGTGAATCCTGCTTTGAGCAGGGGGTTGGACCAGATGACCCAGGAGGTCCCTTCCAACTCTACCATTCTATGATTCTATGATTCTATGATTCTATGATATATATAAAGGACTCAGTGGCTGAGGACTGTGAGCAGCCCAAAAACTCTTATGTATGTAGTTGCACTCCCTGGAGTGCCCCTTAGTTGACCACGGAACAAAAACCCGTTTGGCGTTGCGGAAGCCATGGTCCAGCACCTGGATCACCTACGCCCTTTAGCCACGCCCAGGGCCTACGTTGAGGGTTTTCAGGCGGGTCCCTCATGTGCCTCATGTTCTTTCACCGGTGAAATGGACACCATTAACTTGTAAGACTCTGAGGATGCTCTATACTTGTATATATTTATTATGTTTTTATACCTGTAACGTTCAAGAGATGTGCCTCCCATAAAGTGAAGAGTTATTGTTAACCTGTTTTGAAAATTGCTTCAGTCCAGGAGTACTGAGTTTTACTAGGGAGGAATGTGGCGCCCCTGCTGCGCATTGGTGCCACAGAACCCAGAAGGGTGCATGGATTGACTTCTCCACAAGAGGCCCTCACTACATTCATACACCTCCACCTTCCACCTCAGAACAGCAGAGGGAGCCCGTTAGGGACATATATAGGGAGGGTGGAGCTAGACAGCTCAGTTTAGAGTTGAGTCTACAGAGAGTTTCAGTTCAGTGTTCAGAGAGGTACACAGCTCACAGTGAGCAGAGAGTGTACCGACGCTCAGAGAGCGGTGAAGACGCAGCAAGCCAGCTGCCAAGTAGTAAGGGCCCCGAGTGTGGTCTACGGTGAGAGGAAAAGGAGAGTGGAGCTAAGGGGGCAGAGGAGCGTAGTAAGCTCACCCCGATTTATATACCGGACACCGGGTCCGCGCCTACAGTGACTCCTTATACCCAGTAGGAACCACCGGAAGCCCTGGAGAACTACAGGTCCCAGGTCCACCTAATGCTGATTTTAGTACCAGGGTTAGGAGTCACAGAGGTCCCAGCGTCCAGGGAGAGTGATCTCCAAAGAGAAGGCCCTACCACCATGTCAGCAGGTGCAGAGAGAGACAGTAACCAAGCTAGGCCCAGCTCCAGGCAGGCCAGAAGCTTAGAGAAATAAGCAACGGATCAGGAGGCCCTATACCCGCTCACTGGGGAGAGTCCAGAAGTGCGCCCTTCACCTGGAGTACCCTGGACTGTACCTGCAGCATCACCAGTAAAGGTACTGAAGCTTACCCCCGTGTGAGTGTCCGTCCTTCCTCCAGGACTGTCCTGCCGTCTCTCCCCTGCACCGCCATCCAGTACATCCCCCACGCTGCCCTGAGGCCCGCTCCACCTGTGTGAATTTAGTAGTGTGGCCTGTGGGGCGTTGGCTGTGTATTTGCACTTGTATTCCAAGGACTGGGGTAGGGACAACTGAACGCTGCGCTGGGACAAGGACGTGGTTGCTGATGGTGCTAGTTGAGAGTGTGCAATGACAGGGGATAGGAGTGCACGCACAACAGCAGAACAAGCAGTGGTGTCACCCGCAGACAGTGTTTCTGGACCCTGGTGTTCTGCCCACCTGGTCAGGTGCTTTGCTGTCATGTGCCTCATCATGCTGGTGGTGGTCAGGCTACTAGTTTTGCTAGTTTTGCTATCCCTACTGATGCTGGCCTGGCAGATGGTGCAAATGGCCTTTTTGGGGTTATCTGCAGAGTTTTTAAAAAACAACCAGACTCGGGAAGATCTAACAGTTGTACTGGCAATTTCCATCTTGTTGGTGTTCAGGGGAATGGTGACTGCCTTGTGCCTGTGGCCACCACACTGCTTCTTCCTGCCTGTTATGGTGCTATGCCTCCCTCCCCCTGTGTGCTGTTGTCTTTGCTCTGCATGTCACCTTGCCAGGTTGAGTTAGTGGCTTCATCGTCCACCACCTCGTCTTCTACTTCCGCACCCTAGTCCTTCTCATGACTTTCTGGCAATTGTGTCTCATCATCATCCACCTCTTGCAACAGTAATTGCACTTTCCCACCATTGCCTTCTTGTGACCGTGGCTGCTCAAATATTTGGGCATCGCTGCATGCGTTCTCCTCTTGCCCCGGTTGACGCTGGATGGGCAAGAGGCCCGAATCTATACATGGAAAAGTGAATAGCTCTTTGGAGTGTCCAAGTGTCAGATCAGTTGTCTCCAGGCTCTCGGCATGGTGGGATGAAGGAGGATCAGGGTGAGGAATATGCGGTCCAGACTCACGTCTACTGAGACTTGACCGTGTGGAAGACAATGTGGTGGTGTTGGTGGCAAAGTGACTGGGAACATTATCTGCTATCCAACCAACAACCTTTTGACACTGCTCTGGGTTCAACAGTGGTGTGCTGCGGTCCCCTAGCAATTGGGACAGGAAGGTTGAGCGACAAGATGTGGTTGTTTGTTGTGGCACAATTTCAGCTTGCCCATGGCCTCGGCCTCTGCATGCATCATCACGTCCACTTCCCCGTTCCTTGCCACGTGCCTTGCCCATTTTAAATGGAGGATAATATTTTCCATGTTCACTACAAATGCCTGGATTTGTACCGCAGTTATATGTGATACGTCTGACGGACACCCACGGTTTTAAATAGCGGCCCTGTAGTTTACTATTCTTCACAGTGACCACGTGTGAATAGCTTCACTGACACACTGATTCAAAATTCCAAATGGAGGACAATATTTTCCACGTTCACTACAAATTTGTAGATTTTTATCGCTGTAATATGGGGTCACGTCTGATGATGGAAAACATCTGGCTGAATTCTGCAGTGCTAACAAGCAAATGGAGCACTAAAATGGGATACTCTGTATTGCTTTTTAAGCAAATAATCAGGATTAAGATAAAAAAAATTAGCCCTGGCCGCTGATATCTGGGGCTATGTCTACGGATATCTGTAACAGCAGCAGTAGACAGAATGTGCAATGGACTCTCTTGTGCTGTATACACTGCCACAAACCCTGCCTGCCTAACTCCTGCTATCACCACTGAATATATGCAGCTGGATTAGTCCTCAGAAGGACTGTTAGTTCATATGGATATATATATACACACATATATATATATATAATTGCCGTGGAATACCTATACTAACTAATAAACAAGCAAATCTCTCCCTGACTCAGCAGCAACTCTCCCTACTCTCCCTGTTTCTGGGGTAGACTGTGACGAGTATAGCAGCATCAGGCCTTATATAGACCCAATGACACTATGCACTATGCGGCCAGCCAATCACTGTAATGCCACAACCAACATGGCTAAGGCATTACAGTGCGTGGCAGGCAATCCCTGCATGTTCATTGGCTTTCTAAAGAGCGGCAAACATGCAGGGCGGGAACCCAAGGTCCCGCCCGAGCAACCCGGAAATATTCGCTGAGTGCCGAGCATGTCGAGCACAGTGATGCTCTGGCGAGTACCGAGTAGTGGCGATCAGGCTCGCTCATCACTAACTAGAACCTCAAACATACAGCCAATGTCAGACTCATTAAGAACTATCTTGAGAGTAAAGAAGATCAAGGAATACTGGAAGTGATGATATGTCCCCACAAGAGCCCAGATCTCAACATCATAGAGTCTAAGAATATATGAAGATGCAGAAGGATTTGCACAAACCTTCATCCATAGAAGATCTGAGGTTAGTTCTCCAAGTTGTTTGGATCTACCTTCCTGCCATGGTTCTTCAAAACCTGTGTGCAAGTGTATCTAGAAGAATTTATTATTTATTGCTATTTTGAAGGCAAACGGTGGTCACACCAAAAATTCAACTGATTTCTTTTTTGTTCATTCATTCAATTTGAATTTTGGCAATTGATAACAATGAACTATTAATATTTATATTTGTGAAAATATTTTTTCCATGCCCTTCTAAAACATTTGCATTTTATTTTATGTGATTCTTTTCTTTAGTATTACAGCTTTGCAAGTTTTATTTTCTTTTTACCATAGTGAGTTTACAAAACTGTTCTTTTTTGTGAGGTACCAATTGAAAGGTGGGTGGGATGATCCTATACAGAATCTCATTGGTCCATAGAATACAATGTGAGAAACTATTTGCCTATTTTTCTGAAACATTCACCAACAGCAAAGTACAAAAGTGGTTAATTTATCAATGTATCCCAATGGGCAGTAAATCAACAAAACATAAAGCTACATAGAGTCAGAACTTTAATAAATATAGAATTTCATTATTAATCATGTAATAGGATATCCCTGTTTATTTTGCAGCCCCGTTATATGAAGAGGAAATCTGCTAAAGGTGAACATAGCTGCTTCCAAAGGGTTCATCATCTTTAGGAGAACAAAGCTGAATGTAATGAGTTTAGTTACAAAAGGATGTCATAGCTGATTCTAAATAGTTAATCTACAAGAGGAGGATATAGTTGCTTAATAAAACTATTAAATAATAGAGGAGTAAATAGCTCAGGGTTAATCTGAGTTTCTCACTATATAGCTGAAAAGTGACGCAGGGCAGTAGCCGCGGACAAGGCACTCGTTTTCAGAACCCAGGTGTGGCGCCCTTGCTGCGCATTGGTGCCACAGATCCTAGAGGGGTGCATGGATGGATTCCTCCACAAGAGGCCATCATAGCATACACACACCTCCACCTTCCACCTCAGACCACCAGAGGGAGCCCGGATAGGGATATAAAAAGGGAAGGTGGAGCTAGGCAGTCAGTCTAGTCTGTGAGAGAGTTCCTGCAGTGGAGCTCAGTCCAGAGAACACAGCTAATAGTTCAGCAGTGGAGCACAAGGCTCCTGCAAGCTAGACTCAGGGAGCTCAGTTAGAGCCCAAGGCTTGCCGACGCCATAAGAGCGGTGAAGCGCGGCAAGCTGCCGCTAGTGTGTATAGCTTAGTGAGGGCCTCAAGCGCGGCCGAAGGCTAGAGGAGTGAGTAGCATTGGGGGCAGAGGAACTGTACAAGCTCACCCCAGAAAACATATACCGGACACCGAGTCCACGTCTACAGGGCCGTATACCCCCTTGTAGAGACAACCGGAGACCCCTTGAAGACTTCAGGTCCAAGGATCACCCAAGAGCTGATACGTACCAGAGCCAGGAGTCACGGAGGCCCCGCAAGCTGGGAGCGTGTACTCCAAGAGAAGGCCATACCACAAAGTCAGCCGCTGCAGGACAGAGACAAAGTTAGGCCTAGCTCCAGGCAGGTCAGAAACTTACTACACAAAGGCAAGAAACAGGAGGCCCTATACCCGCTCACTGGGAAGAATCCTGATATGCACCCTTCACCCTACAGTGCTCCGAAATGTGCCTGAACTTCCATCAGTAAAAGGTACTGAAGAGAACTGTGTGTTTGCCTATCCTTCTTCAGACCCGGCTGGGTTCCCCCTGTCCTGCATCCCTACATCCACGCTGCCCTGAGGCCTAGCTCCACCTGTGGGGAGCTATACCACCCAAGCTGCCTTAACACCGGCCTCAGTGGGCTGCCGCAGCGCTGGTGAACCTCACAGGACACCACAGGTGGCGTCACGAACGTTCACATAACTATCCACCCTTTTTAAAGAGAGGCCCAGGGTATGGGACTGGGAGCCGACTACCGCAACATCCCCAAGACCAGGCAACAAGGCCCGGCGCCGAGTCATCTCCATCCCCTGGGCTCGTCATCTCTTTCCTGGCGTCACGAACAGGATTCCGTGCCCGCTGCAACGACGGAGTGTTGTGCCCGTTGCCACCAGGTACTGTGCGCCTTTAATCAAAAACTGTGTATTTAACTGTGGCGAAGATTGCCGCCATTGTTGGGCCGCCGAGCGGGAAGAAGGGCGTAACCGCGGGAAACTGAGGGGCGTACATGCTAAAGCGCGTAAAGCCCCGGACACGCCCTGCGCCTCGACGTCAAACCAGGAAGCGCCAGGTCCTGGAAGGAGCGTCGCTGAACGCTCTGACGTAGGACGCAAGCGACGCAAGGTCCTGAAGAAGACCGTCACCCGCGGAGCTGCGGCCTACCAGAAGAAAAGAAAGTAGGCCACGGTTCGCTAGGGGGGCGCCAGAATGTCCGAGAAACAGCACAACGCCGGAATACCGGTTAACCGTCCTGATGTTCAACCCGAGCTCGGCACCAAGCAGGCCGAAGCAGCCGCTCCACCAGCAGGGTCTGTAACCCCTGTCATACCCATGGCCCTATCGTACATCCCTGGAGCGAAGTGGCTCCCCCAGTACAGCGGCAAACCAGATACCCTGTCTGGATTTAAAAGGAAAATATGCGGTATACTGGACATGTACTCTATGACAGGCAAGCAAAGAGCCGCTGTTGTATTGGGACAATTGACTGGTGCTGCGGAGCGAGAAGTAGAAACCTGGTCGGCCGCAGATCAGGAGTCAGTGTCAGCAATCTTTAAAAAGTTACAGACTGTCTTTGAGAATCGTACTGAGACAGACTTCCGGATGAGTTTCTACAACTGCTCTCAGCAACCGGGGGACAGTGTTCGGGACTATGCCTGGCGTTTACAAGGGGCCCTGCGGGCTCTGAAACAGGTTAGTCCAACCAGCATCAATGATGAGAATAAAATGCTGAAAGAACAGTTTATCCGGGGACTGAGGTCCCAAGAGGAGAGCAGGACTGTGCATAGGTGGTCCCTGGATCATCCAGATGCCACCTTTGACACCCTTAAGGACATGGCTATAAAAGGACTGCAGCCCCTGGAAACAACTGCTATCCAATGTTACCAGGGTGGGGCCACCCCAGTGCCTGCAGCGTCCACCTTTTCCCCAGTGGCTGCTGAAGCCAAGGTGCAAGCAACGTCCCCTAGTGAGCTGGACAGCCTGCGCTCTGAAGTGCGTCAGTTGAGCAAAACCCTGACCACTGTACTCAGTGCCCTGCAGCTGCTGACGGAGCCCGAGGCAGAAGGAAGGATCCTGCTAGCCGACAGCCCTTAGGATATCCCCTGGATGAGAAGGAGGAGGAAGATGATGCCACCCCGTGGAAGGACCAACAACCAGCGCCACCCTCAGCGAGAGTTTGTCTGCCACCGCTGCCAAAAGGCAGGCCACACAGTGCGCGATTGCCCTTTAAACGAGCAGACCCTGGGTCCGAGGGCCAACACCCAGGAATAGACTCGGCAGGCCCCTCAGATTGGCACAGCAGGTACGTGGGAGGAAGACCTTTTCTGTCCATAATCCTGGACGGCATTGCGATACCCGCCCTGCTGGACACTGGATCTCAGGTAACAATTATGCCTGATGTCCTTTACAAGAGATACTGGTCCATGGACAGTCTCCAACCCCCGAACCCAGATTTTTAGATTTTTCAGTATATGCCTCTAACGGCCTCCCTCTTAACCTAGTCAGGGTTAAGGATGTGACGGTAAAGGTGGGGAGAATGGAGCCGAAACCCAGGGATTCATTGTAGTAGAGACTGTCTCTGATGACTCAGGACTGAATATGGTACTAGGCACTAACATTGTTGGTAACTGTTTGGAGGAAGTGGTGTTTTTGCTCCAACAGCTTGCTAACGCCGCCAGACCGGGGCAGAGAAGAGCGATCCAGAATGAGATCCAAGCCCTGATGTACCAGCAGCAAGTGAAGCTATCCGGTGGTGAGATTGGTAATGTGCGGGTAACAGACCCCATACCCATTGTGATCCCCCCAATGAGTAAAATGCTTATCTGGTGTAGAGCAGCAATAGGTCTTAAAGGACAGAGCTACCAGGCGATAGTAGAACCCCTTAGCTCAGAGCACAGACCTACACTCTTAACCGCCAGAGGGGTAGTAGATGTACGCAATGGGAGGGTGCCCGTCCGTCCCCTCAACTATGGGGAAGATGAGGTCAGGTTACCATGCTATGCCACTGTTGCCAAGTTACACGCTGTAAATAACAACTCCATACACACGGCGGAGTCCTTAACCTCACCAAATGAAGTGGAAGATAATAACCCGGCAACCCAGGTGGAGGATTGGTGTCAACAGCTCCATGTTGGGACAGACACCACTCCTGCCCATCAGAAGCAGGGTGTACACTGGGTGGTTCAGGAATACGCGCAGGTATTCAGCAATCACCCACTTGACTTTGGGAGGATTAAGGGGGTACAACATCACATCCCCACAGGTGATCATCCACCCATCAAAGAACGCTACAGGCCTATACCACCAGGACACTACCAGAAAGCCAAGGAGATGTTGCTCGACATGAAGAAGGCAGGGGTAGTAAGGGATAGTTGTAGTCCCTGGGCAGCTCCCCTAGTTCTAGTCAGGAAAAAGGACGGAAGCATGAGAATGTGTGTAGATTGCAGACAAGTAAATCGCATTACACATAAAGATGCATACCCTTTACCACGTATTGAGGAATCCCTGGCTGCCTTAAAGTCTGCAAATTACTTTTCCACCCTTGACATCACTAGTGGGTACTGGCAAGTAGCTGTGGCTGAGGAGGTTCGGGAGAAGACGGCCTTGACCACCCCGATGGGACTCTGCGAGTTCAATAGTATGCCGTTTGGACTCTGCAACGCCCCCGGAACGTTACAGAGATTGATGGAGTACTGCCTGGGACACCGCAACTTCGAGACTGTACTACTATACCTGGACGACGTGATAGTGTACTCCAAAACGTATGAGGACCACTTGAAGCACCTGGCGGAGGTATTTGAGTCACTGTCCCGGTATGGGATGAAGCTGAAGCCCTCAAAGTGCCACCTTCTCAAGAGAAAGGTACAGTACCTGGGGCACATTGTCAGTCCAGAAGGGGTAGCCCCAGACCCGGAGAAGGTCACTGCCATCCAGAAGTGGCCGGAGCCGAAGAACCTCAAGGAAGTGCGTCAGTTCCTGGGACTAGTAGGATACTACCGGAGGTTTGTAAAAGACTACACTAAGAAAGCAGCCCCTCTGCAAGACCTCTTGGTAGGACAGTCCCCCAAAGGCAGAAATCCCCCATTCCACTGGGGTAAGGAGCTGTTATGTTCTGCTACCAGAGCTAAGGAAAGAGAGGAGATCTGTCCCTATGATAAAACTCAGCTTAATCCCTATGATGTAACAGGGGACCTGATCCTGCGATCAGACCTGCTAAAGTCCTAAGCTAGTCTGTACGGAGACCTATAGATGTGGGGAAGGAATCCCTACAAGTACTAAGGACTGGGAGGAAAATGGGACACCTCCTAACAGAAATAGTAGCAGACAGACGAACAAACAAAATATAAAGAACACAGAGGTCCGTAGATCAAGCAAACTAACAGAGTTAGAAACAGAGCACAGGCTAGCTAGAAAGTAGTTATACAATGAAGTCCAGCAAAGCCAGAAGGGCGGAGCAGGATTAAATAGGCCAACAAGGTCATGTGACCAGCAAAGGAAAAAACCTAAGAGCAAGGTTCTAACAGGAGCAAGCCGAGTTGTTTCGGGAGATGAAGGAGATTCTGACAGGCAACGAGATCCTAGCCTACCCTGACTACAGCCAACCATTCCTGCTGTATATTGATGACAGCAACGAAGGACTGGGAGCTGTCCTAAGTCAGAAGCAGAATGGCCAAGAGAAAGTGATCGCATACGCAAGCAGGAAGCTCCGCCTGACTGAGAGGAACCCAGAGAACTATAGCAGCTTTAAGTTAGAGTTCCTGGCCTTGGTCTGGGCCATCACTGAAATGTTCAAGCACTACCTAGCCTCCATCAAGTTCACTGCCTACACTGACAATGACCGCTTGACCCATCTTGAAACAGCCAAGCTAGGAGCCATGGAGCAGCGATGGATGGCTCGACTGTCAAACTACCAATTCACAGTTAAATACCGGGCGGGCCCGCAAGAACGCCAACGCCGATGCCCTGTCCAGGATGCCTCACCAGTCAGACACAGAAGAAGAAGTGGATGACCTGGAGGAGATTGAACTACCTGCTTTTCATCGGAATGGGATGATCCACAAGCAACGAGCCTCCAGGAGGCAGCGTGGGAAGACGTTAAACCCTTTGCCTCACCACAGCTAGAAAGAGACCCAGGACAGTGACCCAGTTGTCAGCCGTATCAAGGAGCTGATAACCCAAGAAGGTTCCTCCCTGGAGAAGGATGCATCTGTGGAACGAGAGAAGCCGGCTGTTTATCTACCGTGAGAAGCTGTGCAGGAGGTACGTCAATCCAAAAACCCATGAGATGGTATGGCAGATAGTGGTCCCCAAGACAGACATCCAAATGGTGTTGGAGGCTTACCATGATCAGGCGGGGCACTTTGGCTGGAAGAAGCTAGAGACCCTGCTGAAGTGTCGATTCTACTGGGTAGGAATGCGCAGCTCCATTGAGCGGTGGTGCCGAAACTGTGGACCCTGTAGCCTCTGAATAAAAGACTACAGCAGCCAGAAGGCACCCCTGCAACCCATCAAGATGACTCGACCCCTGGAAATCGTGGCCCTGGACCATGTCAAGCTGTCACCCAGCAGGTCAGGGTACTCCTATGCCCTGACCATGGTGGATCACTACTCCAAGTTCCTGGTGGTCGCCCCCGTCAAGGACCTGATGGCAGAGACAGCAGCAAAAACGTTCCAGGCGTGTTTCTGCATACCCCATGGATACCCTGAGCAGGTGCTGACGGACCAAGGGCCGGCCTTTGAGGCTGAGTTGTTCAAAGAGTTCTGCCATCTTTACGGGTGTAAGAAAATAAGAACTACACTGTACCACCCTCAAACCAATGGTCTCTGTGAAAAGATGAACAACATCGTCATCGACCTGCTGAAGACCTTACCACTTGAGGAGAGAAACCAGTGGCCAGACCTACTACCTGACCTGGTAGATCTGTACAATCACATACCTGTGAGTTCCACCAATTATTATTATTATTATTATTATTTATTATTATAGCGCCATTTATTCCATGGCGCTTTACATGTGAAAAAGGGGGTATAATACAAGAACAATTACAATAATCTTGAACACAATGTGACAGCGACTGGTACAGGAGGAGCGAGGACCCTGCCCATGAGGGCTCACAATCTACGAGGGATGGGTGAGGATACAGTAGGTGAGGGTAGAGCTGGTCGTGCAGCGGTATGGTGGAGCGGTGGTTACTGCAGGTTGTAGGCTTGTCGGAAGAGGTGGGTCTTCAGGTTCCTTTTGAAGGTTTCCACAGTAGGCGAGAGTCTGATACGTTGGGGTAGAGCATTCCAGAGTAGGGCAGAAGTACGGGAGAAATCTTGTATACGGTTTTGAGAGGAGGAGATAAGAGGGGAGTAGAGCAGGAGATCTTGTGAGGATCGGAGGTTGCGTGCAGGTATGTAACGGGAGACTAGGTCGGAGATATATGGAGGAGACAGGTTGTGAATGGCTTTGTATGTCATGGTTAGGGTTGTGAACTGGAGTCTCTGAGCAATGGGGAGCCAGTGAAGAGATTGACAGAGAGGAGAGGCCGGGGAATAGAGGGGGGACAGGTTGATTAGTCGAGCAGCAGAGTTTAGGATAGATTGGAGGGTTGCGAGAGTGTTAGAGGGGAGGCCACAGAGCAGGAGGTTGCAGTAGTCAAGGCGGGAGATGATGAGGGCGTGCACTAGTGTTTTTGCAGATTCATGGTTTAGGAATGTGCGGATCCGGGAGATATTTTTGAGTTGGAGTCGGCAGGAAGTGGAAAGGGCTTGGATATGTGGTTTGAAGGAGAGTTCCGAGTCCAGGGTTACCCCAAGGCAGCGAGCTTGAGGGACTGGGGAGAGTGGGCAGCCATTGACGTTGATAGATAGGTCAGTTGGGAGGGTTGAATGAGATGGCGGAAAGATGATGAATTCTGTTTTGTCCATGTTAAGTTTTAGAAACCTGGCAGAGAAGAAGGATGAAATAGCAGAGAGACATTGTGGGATTTTGGTTAATAAGGAGGTGATATCGGGTCCAGAGAGGTAGATCTGTGTGTCATCAGCATAGAGGTGATAATGAAAGCCATGAGACTCTATGAGCTGTCCCAGGCCTAAGGTGTAGATGGAGAAGAGCAGGGGTTCTAGAACTGAACCTTGGGGGACACCGACAGATAGGGCACGAGATGAAGAGGTGGTATGTGAGTGGGAGACACTGAATGTCCTGTCTGTTAGGTATGAGGAGATTCAGGATAGGGCCAAGTCTGTGATGCCGAGAGATGAGAGAGTCTGGAGTAAGAGGGAATGGTCCACTGTGTCAAAGGAAGATGACAGGTCTAGGAGGAGGAGGACAGAGTAGTGTCGCTTAGATTTGGCGGTTAGTAGGTCATTTGTGACTTTAGTCAGTGCAGTTTCAGTAGAATGGTGCGGTCGGAAACCAGATTGTAGGCGGTCAAAGAGGTAGCAGGATGAGAGGTGGGAAGACAGTTCAGAATGGACATGTTGTTCCAGTAGTTTTGAGGCATAGGGGAGAAGTGATATGGGGCGATAGCTAGACACGGAGGATGGGTCAAGGGAGGGCTTTTTGAGGATGGGTGTGATTGAGGCATGTTTGAAGCATGAGGGGAAGACACCAGTTGTTAGTAGTGTTGAGCGAACATGCTCGACACTGCTTGGTACTCACCCGAGCATCACGCTACTCGGGATGTTCGGCGAGCACCGAGCATTTCCGGGTTACTCGGGCGGGAGCTCGGGTCTCCGCCCTGCATGTTTGGCGCTCTTTACAGAGCCAATGAACATGCAGGGATTGCCAGCCAGTCACTGTAATGCTGCAGCCATGCTGGTTGTGGGCATTACAGTGATTGGCTGGCCGCACAGCGTCACCTCGAGTATTTAAAACGGGGCGCCGCCATCTTGGACACAGTCGCTCCGGATTAGACAGTGTAGGGACAGCGCTGCTGATTTAGGGAGAGATATAAACTGCGAAATAGTGTAGGGTCTGAAAAGGCTGCCAGAACAAACAAACAGTCCTTTTCAGGACTAATATCCATCCCAGATACCAGGCAGGCAGGCTGTATAGGAGACACAGTGGTTATACCAGCAAACGCTGCATTACAGTCCTGTGTGCTCCTGTTGCTGAAATTGCTGGACTTAGCACCAGGTGTCGGGGGCCAGGAAAAATCCTTTTTTTTTTATCTAAATCCTCCTTTTTTTTTCCTCCTTCACACTGTACAAATACCCGTCTTATTAACCTTTTGGTGTGTCCCCCCCCCCCAAAAAAAAAGTGTGTCTCTGATACAAATATAACTGTTGAAAATAGTCTGGTGTAGGCTAGAGAAACAGAAGTGTTGTTTTGCACTTCCACGGTTCAAACCTCTGTATTATCCATTTTGGGCCATTTGTATCTAAAAAAAAAACAGTTTGAGTGTGTCGCTCACTGTTCAGCCGCAAATATCTCTATTTAAAAAAGTGTGGTATACCCCAGTAAACAATAACTGTGGTTTTGCCATCCCACGGTAAAAAATCTCTATTATTCAGGTTTTGGTCGTTTTTTCCGTAAAGAAAAACAGTAGTGTCTCCTGACTGTTGTGACACAAAAATATATCTGTTGAAAATAGTCTTGTGTAGGCCCAACATCCCAGTGTGGTTTCGCAGTTCCACGGGTCAAATCGCTGTACTATCCAGTTTTGGGCCTTTGGTATCTAAAAAAAAGCAGTTTGAGTGTGTCGCTCACTGTTCAGCCGCAAATATCTCTATTTAAAAAAGTGTGGTATACCCCAGTAAACAATAACTGTGGTTTTGCCATCCCAAGGTAAAAAATCTCTATTATTCAGCTTTTGGTAGTTTTTTCCGTAAAGAAAAACAGTAGTGTCTCCTGACTGTTGTGACACAAAAACATATCTGTTGAAAATAGTCTTGTGTAGGCCCGACATCCCAGTGTGGTTTCGCAGTTCCACGGGTCAAATCGCTGTACTATCCAGTTTTGGGCCTTTGGTATCTAAAAAAAAAGTAGTTTGAGTGTGTCGCTCACTGTTCAGCCGCAAATATCTCTATTTAAAAAAGTGTGGTATACCCCAGTAAACAATAACTGTGGTTTTCCTCTTCCACGATTCTAATCTACTCTTTATTACCCTTTTTCCATTGATAGTGCAAGTGTAAGCTATTTTACTTCATTTACAATGGGCAAGGCGCGTGGCAAGGGACGTGGAAGTGGACGTTCTGGTGATGGTTCGTGCAGAGGACGGGGCGTGGCCAAGGTGAAAATGTGCCACAACCAACAGCCACATCTTCTCGCTCCCACTTCTTGACCGAATTACTAGGGAAGCACAGAACAACACCAGTATTGAGAACTGATCAGTGTGAACAGGTTATTAATTGAATGGCAGACAATACTTCCAGTTACCTGGGCACCACCACCTCCGGTCTGTCTTCCACACGGTCAACTCTTAGTAGCCGTGAGTCTCGACCGCATACTCCTGCTCACCCTGATGCTCCTTCCTCCCACCATGCCGAGTGTCGTCAGACAGCAAGTGATCCCACACTTGGACACTCTGAAGAGCTGTTCACTGGTCCATTTCCATATTTGGGCCCCTCGCCTGATACGCTTGAAGTGATGGAAGAGGAGATCCCATGTTGCGATGCCCAAATATTTGAACAGCCACGGCCACAGGAAGTCGACGTTGGCAATCTGTCACAAGAGGTGGACGATGACGAGACACAATTGCCAGGAAGTGAGGAGGAGGATCGTGGTGCGCAAGTGGAAGAGGAGGAGGTGGTGGATGATCTAGTAACTGACCCAACGTGGAAGGAGGACATGCAGAGTGAGGCCAGCAGCACACAGGGGGAGGGAGGCAGAGTACCCCAACAGGCAGGAAGAAGCAGTGTGGTGGCCGCAGACAGAAAGCAGGCAACCGTTCCCCGTAGCACCAACACGAGGGACGTTGCCAGTACAAGCGGTAGGTCTTCCAGAGTCTGGAATTGTTTTAAAGACTCTGCTGATAACCCCAAAAAGGCCATATGTTCCACCTGCCATGCCAGCATCAGCAGGGGTGACAAAACTACCAGCCTGACCACCACCAGCATGATCAGGCACATGGCAGCAAAGCACCCGACTTTGTGGGGCGAAACCCAGGGTCCACGACCAGTGTCAGCGGGTGTTACCGCTTCTTCCACTGTTGTGCGTGCAATAGAACCCCCTGTTGTGTGTGCAAGGCAATCCCCTGTCCATACTGCATGTAAAGATGCCCCCTCCTCTCAGTCTTCACTTGTTATGGCAGTTTCTCAAGAAACAGCATCAACGTCCACGTCCACGTCCCACCGCAGCGTTCAATTGTCCATATCCCAGACCTTTGAACGAAAGCGGAAATTCGCAGCTAACGCCCCACAGGCCACAGTCCTAAATTCGCACATTTCACGACTGCTTGCATTGGAAATGCTGCCTTTTAGGCTGGTGGAGACGGAATCCTTCCGCAATCTTATGGCGGTGGCCGTCCCTCGGTACTCGGTCCCCAGCCGACACTATTTTGCCCGGTGTGCCATCCCCGCACTACACAAGCACGTGTCCCAAAGCATCTGCCGTGCCCTCAACAACGCAGTTACTGGGAGAGTCCACCTGACAACGGACACGTGGACAAGTGCTTGTGGCCAGGGACGGTACATCTCTCTGACGGCACACTGGGTAAACATAGTGGAAGCCGGGACCCAGTCGGACCTTGGGACGGAACACATCCTCCCCACACCGAGGATTGCGGGCCCTATGTCAGTCAGAGTTGCCCCCACAGTGTACAGCTCCTGCGCATCATCCTCCTCCTCCTCCTCCTCATGTTCAGCCTCCATCTCAGATATCACCACATCATTTACAAGCTGGAAGCATTGCAGTACTGCCTCCGCCAAGCGGCAACAGGCTGTGCTGAAACTCATAAGCTTAGGTGATAAACCTCACACTGCTTGTGAGTTGTGGACAGCTGTGAAAGAGCAGGCAGATCTGTGGCTGAGACCACTGAACCTACATCCCGGAATGGTCGTGTGTGACAATGGCCGTAACCTGGTGGCGGCTCTGAGGCGAGGTGAGATCACACACGTACCATGCCTGGCTCATGTGCTTAACCTCGTGGTTCAGCGGTTTCTTAAATCGTACCCCGAGTTGCCAGATCTGCTCGTGAAAGTACGCCGCCTGTCAGCTCATTTTCGCAAGTCGGCTACAGCTTCCGCCGCCCTTGCTGTGTTGCAGCAGCGTTTGCAGCTTCCGGCACACCGACTGGTGTGTGATGTTCCCACACGTTGGAACTCTACCCTCCACATGTTGCAAAGGATTTGTGAGCAGAAGAGAGCAGTTGTGGAGTACCAGCTGCAACAAGGCCGTCGATATTCAGGTCAGACTCCACACATAAGACCTCAGGAGTGGACCTGGATATCTGACATATGTACCATCCTGACAAACTTTGAGGAGGCCACCAAGATGGTGAGTGGCGATGACGCCATCATTAGTGTCAGCATCCCACTTGTCTGTCTTTTGCAACGCTCTCTGCAGAGAATTAAAGAGGAGGCATTGCAGCCAGAGTATGATGAGATGGATCAAGAAGCCGTAGCGGTCGATTACACACAGCCCAGCCTCATCTCATCCCAACGTGCATTGGGGGACAATGAGGGAGAGGAGGAGGAGGAGGAGGAGGAAGAAGAACAGGAGCTGCTATCATGCGTTGTAGACGGTAGTACCTGTACAAGTGTCATACCGTCGGTTCAGCGTGGGTGGCCTGAGGACAGGGGGGAGGAGGAAGAGGAGGAGGAGAGCATGGTCAGTCGTCATCTTGGTGAGGACACGGAAATCTTGCCCGTTACCAGTCTGGCACGCATGGCTGACTTTATGTTACGCTGCCTTAACCGTGATCCTCACGTTGTCAAAATGTTGGGTGACAGTCATTACTGGTTGGTGACACTTGTAGACCCCCGCTACAAGGAGAACTTTCACTCTCTTATTCCTGAGGTGGAGAGGTCTACAAAAATGGGGCAATACCAGAAGGCCCTTGCTGCAGAACTCTTAAAAAAATTCCCATCTGAACACGCTAGCGGCAGAGGTCACAGTTCGTTGCCCAACCAAGGCGTACAGGCGAGAGAGATGCAACTCCAATCCAGCAGAGGCAGGGGAACACTGTCAACGTTCTGGGACAGATTTCTGACACCCGCCCAGCTTACAGGCCCTGAGGCGCGGGGTTCTCTCACAAGGAGTGGAAAGTTTCAAAAGATGGTGAGGGAGTACCTTGCCGATCGTACCAGCGTCCTCCGTGATTCCTCTGTGCCTTTTAATTATTGGGTATCCAAGCTGGACACTTAGAATGAACTCGCTCTGTACGCCTTGGAGGTCCTGGCCTGCCCTGCCGCTAGCGTGTTATTGGAGCGTGTTTTTAGTGCCGCTGGGGGAATTATAACTGATAAGCGCACTCGCCTGTCAACTGACAATGCTGATAAGCTGACCCTTATCAAAATGAACAAGGGCTGGATTGGGCCAGACTTCTCATCACCACCAAATGACAGCAGAGTAACATAAAGTCAAATCCACTGTGTTATTTCGGGAGGTGTATTCACATGCACCGCTTCACACCCACACATGGGTATACACTTCCTCGTTTCGGCTGTTTAATCTTCTTCTCCTTATCCTCAGCCTCCACCACCACTATACCACCAGGGTGCCAGCATTGCAAGTTCCTCCGTCCTTATTTTTGTCAGCTTTTGCTTGCAAGGCATAAGCAAATACTATGGGACACCCACTCCCCAATAATGGGACTTATGTTTGTAATATGCTGTACTGCATGGCTCTTGTAAGGGGCATTGCAAGTTGCTCCATCCTAATTTTTGGCAGCTTTTGCTGGGAAAGCATAAGCAAATACTATGGGACACCCACTCCCCAATAATGGGACTTATGTTTGTAATATGCTGTACTGCATGGCTCTTGTAAGGGGCATTGCAAGTTGCTCCGTCCTAATTTTTGGCAGCTTTTGCTGGGAAAGCATAAGCAAATACTATGGGACACCCACTCCCCAATAATGGGACTTATGTTTGTATTATGCTGTACTGCATGGCTCTTGTAAGGGGCATTGCAAGTTGCTCCATCCTAATTTTTGGCAGCTTTTGCTGGGAAAGCATAAGCAAATACTATGGGACACCCACTCCCCAATAATGGGACTTATGTTTGTATTATGCTGTACTGCATGGCTCTTGTAAGGGGCATTGCAAGTTGCTCCGTCCTAATTTTTGGCAGCTTTTGCTGGGAAAGCATAAGCAAATACTATGGGACACCCACTCCCCAATAATGGGACTTATGTTTGTAATATGCTGTACTGCATGGCTCTTGTAAGGGGCATTGCAAGTTGCTCCGTCCTAATTTTTGGCAGCTTTTGCTTGGAAAGCATAAGCAAATACCATGGGACACCCACTCTCCAATAATGGGACTTATGTTTGTAATATGCTGTACTGCATGTGACGCGCCCCCTGGGCCGTGTGTACATGTGTGTGGGATACCCGGTGCCGGGTCTCTGGGGTCTGTAGTCTCCGTGCCGGTGACCCGGTCCCGTGGCTCAGGCTGGTCAAACCAGTGGCAGTCTTTCTTAGGTTTTGAGGTTAATTGTCCGACTGCGCCACCCGTGGATTGCGGTCAGGGAGTACCACTGCTGCGAGGCAGACCGCTGAGGCTGGTGTTGTGTGCGCAGCATAGAATGGGATAACTCCCCTCGGGAGGAGTATAGCCTCAGGGCAGTGAGTGTGGATGATGGGGGTGATGGTGCACGAGCGCAGCAGGAATGACTCAGAGTCTTTGCAGTGCAGTTCAGGGTCTTTACTGATGATTATAAGGTAGACCCTCCTGGGAGTACTGGCTAGCATAAGAGGCCTGGTCAGTCTGTGAGCAAGCAGGAGTTCCCCTGGCCAGGTGGAGTTGTAGGCCTCCCCGTCTGTCTGCACTCTTCCTGGCTACCTTGCTGAAAGCGGGTAGAAGTAGCCCACGTCCCTGAGTGTACCGTGTAGTGCTCACCCTTATGGCTGGTGACTTGGGGCCTTCTGTTAGCCTCCGCTGGTGGGTTCGTCCAATGCTGCCTAAAGCAGGCCGGGCTAAGAAAAGTGTGTGGGGGGATGTTCCAAGGAGAATTAGTGGCGGCTGGGGACCAAGTATGGACACCCGGCCGCCGGGCGGCTGGGGACTGAGTATGGATTCCAGGCCGCCAACACAGCCATGACGTGGTGGCCAGATTCCGCCTCCACATGCCTAAAAGGCCCAATTTCAAGTTCAAGCAAGCAAGCAGTATGGTATTGCAGCCTGGGGGTGGGTGGGTGGCAGGCTGCATACTTGAGCTTGTATTGCAAGGAATGGGGGAGGTACAATTGAACACTGCCCTGGGACTAGAACTTGCATGGGGATAGTTGCAAGTCTGCATCTTCTGATGCGGTAAGGATCACTTATGATGGGCACACTTTTAGACAGTGACCTGGGAGTCAGAGGTGCTTCCAGGGGTCTTCCCCATGCTGTTCCCTTGTCTTTTCAGCACTTTATGCATGTGTCACACAGCACATGGCCAGATAAGGTTGTAAGATGTTAAAATGACATTTCACTGTGAATGCATTTGTCATAGTTGAAAGCAATACAAAAGTGCAAAAACGCATAAAAAATGCTACTTGTGAACATAGCCGAAGGTGTGGAGGAGTATTTTTGTTTTTGGTCATTTATTTTAACTTATACACAAGTCTTTACCCTGGAAAGGATGTTCCTTAACATATTTCACAGGAAAAAAGTTTCACTTTCGTTTTTGAACGTTTTATTGTGAGCCTGTAAAAGTGGCTTAATACCTCTGACCACGTTGTTGACAGCAGTGACCTGGGGGTCAGAAATGCTTCCTGGGGCGATCCCCATGCTGTCCCCATGTCATTTGAGCACTGTCACTATCGTTTTGGGCACTTGTTAGGCTTTTAAAAGACTGCCGGGGGTGCCACCGCAAAAATGCTCGAGTCTCCCATAGACTAACATTGGGCTCGTTGCTCGGGTCCAGCACCCGAGTATCACGGCGAGCTCGGCCCGAGCTTCGAGCACCCGAGCATTTTAGTGCTCGCTCAACTCTAGTTGTTAGTGACAGGTTGAAGAGGTGGGCTAGGGCTGGGATGAAGATAGTGGTAAGGTTTGGGATGAGGTGGGACGGGATTGGGTCAAGTTTACAGGTGGTGAGGTGTGATTTGGAGAGTAAGGAGTAAAGTTGATCTTCAGAAATGGTGGAGAATGTAGTTTTGGAGGAGGAGGGTTGAGTAGGTGTGGGGAGGGGCGGTGGGGGCTTTAGGCAAAAGCTTTGTCTGATGGTGTCAATCTTCTGCTTGAAGAATGAGGCAAAGTCTTCGGCTGAAATAAGAGGAGAGGGAGGAGGCACTGGGGGACGGAGGAGAGAATTGAAGGTGTTGAATAGTTGTTTAGGATTGTGAGACAGGGAGGATATGAGAGATGCAAAGTATGTTTGTTTTGTTGCAGTGAGTGTGGACTTGAAGGTAGTGTGGGACTGTTTGAATACGATGAAGTGCTCATGGGAGTGGGACCTTTTCCATCTACGTTCAGCAGCCCTGGAGGCCCGTCGCAGTTCTTTAGTTAGGCTGGTGTGCCAGGGTTGTCTGTTGATTGTGCGAGCCTTGGTATGCGTGAGGGGGGCGACCGAATCGAGAGCTGCAGCTGTTGTGGTGTTGTATAAAGTGGCAGCAGCATCTGCATCATGTAAGGAACTAATGTCTGTAAGAGGGAGGAGGGATTCAGAGAGAGAGTGTAGGTCAAGGTGTTTGAGATTTCTACAAGGGTATGCAAGTTTGTGGAGTGGGGATTGTTGCCCCGGGGAGGAGAGAGAAGAGAATGTGAGTAGGTTGTGGTCAGAAAGAGGGAGAGGTGAGTTAGAGAGGTTAGATAGGGAACAGAGGTGGGTGAAGATGAGGTCCAGCGTGTGGCCGTCTTTGTGGGTGGGTGTGGAAGACCACTGAGTAAGACCAAAGGAGGAAGTGAGGGATAGAAGCTTAGAGGCAGCTGAGAGGGAAGTGTCAATGGGGATGTTAAAGTCGCCCATGATGATAGTGGGGATGTCAACAGAGAGGAAATGAAGGAGCCAGGTGGTGAAGTGGTCAAAGAAAGTGGTGGTTGATCCTGGGGGGCGGTAGATGATAGCCAGTTGGAGGCTGGATGGGGAGTAGATGTGCTCGCAGTGCACTTCAAAAGAGGGGAGAGTAATTGCGGGCGGCAGTGGGATATGGGTGAAGGAGCAGTTATCTGAGAGGAGGAAACCTATTCCTCCACCGTGCTTGCCGGTGGGGCGGGGTTATGGGAGAGGTGGAATCCGCCATACGAAAGTGCAGCAGGAGAGGCTATGTCGGAGGGGGTGAGCCAGGTTTCAGTGATGCCGAGGAAGAAAAGCTTGTTAGTGATGAAGAGATCGTAAATGTAGGAAAGTTTATTGCAGACAGAGCGAGCGTTCCATAGAGCTCCTGTTAGTGGAACTGGGGAAGCGGGGGCTGGGCGGATGGGTATAAGGTTAGAAGGGTTACGAGAGTTTGGGATAGATTGTGGGTAGGAGGTGGAAGTGAATGTAGGGATGTGGTGAGGAGGGCCAGGATTTGGAGAGATGTCGCCGGCAGTAAGGAGGAGCAGAGAAAGCGTTATTAGGTGGGAGCAGGAGAGGGCATGAGGTGGCTGTCTGTGTTTGGAGGCAAAGGATTGTATGTTGTGGAATAGCTCCAATTGCACTCCAGCATATCTCATGCGAGCAAGACCAGGAAAGTTGCCCATGGACCTGGAGCTTGGTGTAGTAGAACCAGAAGCAGATGTGACCACTGAGGACTGGGACACGACCAGACAGGAGCAGTACAGAAGAGTACAAGCCTGTGTTGAAGACAGCCTCACTCGGGTGAGGGACAAGCTGGAAGCTCAATACAACAGAGGTGGCCCAGCAGAACCCTTCACACCTGGTATGGTAGTGTTAAAAAGGAAAAGGAGAAACCACAAACTTGATGACCAGTGGGAAACAGAACCCTACACTGTGTTAAATTCAAGATTTGATAATAGGAAAACCTGTCTAATTACTAAGGGTGGAGGAATAACGACTGCAACGGTATCTAGAGACCATCTGAAGTTGTGTCCAGACCTGCTAAAGCCCCAAGAAGAAGTGCCTCTCATTATCCTGGAGAAACCTAAAGAAGCAGTAATCCATACTGACTTAGGAGATTGGCCTCAACTAGGAGGAGCAGTAATACCTGTGATCCACTACTTTCAACAGCCAGAAGACCCTCCACAGCAAGAAGAGCCTGTAGGTGCTTCAGAAGAGCCTGCTCAAGAAGAATCCTCGGAAGAAGGATCCCCGGTTGGAGCAGAGCAAGAGGGCCCAGCCAATGGTATACTTGCCAGTTCTGTAGAGAGGTTAAGGCAGCCCTGCAGTTCCCCAACACTTAGAACTGACAGAATGGGAGGTAGTGCAAATACTAGTGCCTCACGCATCCCAGTACCACGTAGGTCTACACGTAGTACACTAGGTCAACCCCCTGTCAGATACACTAAGTAAAATAGTTAAACTTCTGACAAGTGCAAATAGTTACCCCTAGGTTATTATATAGCATTGTATTGTATATTACTGTATTATCTTGTATATTGCCATGTATTCATTGCCTTTTATATGCATTTAACTTATATTTTTGCCTTCAGTAATGGACAAATCAAGTGATATGGACACTTTACCAATTTACTTCTCATTACCCATATGGGTACTTAAGAACTCTGTGGCTGAGGACTATGTGCAGCCCAAAGACTTTTCTTTGTAAATATTTGCACTCCCTGGAGTGCCCCTTTGAGCAACCTCTCCGGAAGAAACTTGGACTTCTATGTTGCTTATTCCAATACATATATCTATTTATTACTTATTAATGTTATATGCAACATTTAAGAATGTGCCTCCCATAAAGGGAAGATTGTTATTATTCATGTTATATTGTTGTTTCAAAATGTACTTCAGTCCGGGAGTACTGAGCTTTGCTAGGGGGGAATGTGGCGCCCCTGCTGCGCATTGGTGCCACAGATCCTAGAGGGGTGCATGGACGGATTCCTCCACAAGAGGCCCTCATAGCATACACACACCTCCACCTTCCACCTCAGACCACCAGAGGGAGCCCGGATATGGATATAAAAAAGGAAGGTGGAGCTAGGCAGTCAGTCTAGTCTGTGAGAGAGTTCCTGCAGTGGAGCTCAGTCCAGAGAATGTGGCGCCCCTGCTGCGCATTGGTGCCACAGATCCTAGAGGGGTGCATGGACGGATTCCTCCACAAGAGACCCTCATAGCATACACACACCTCCACCTTCCACCTCAGACCACCAGAGGGAGCCTGGATAGGGATATAAAAAGGGAAGGTGGTGCTAGGCAGTCAGTCTAGTCTGTGAGAGAGTTCCTGCATTGGAGCTCAGTCCAGAGAACACAGCTAATAGTTCAGCAGTGGAGCACAAGGCTCCTGCAAGCTAGACTCAGGGAGCTCAGTTAGAGCCCAAGGCGTGCCAAAGCCATAAGAGCGGTGAAGCGCGGTTAGCTGCCGCTAGTGTGTATAGCCTAGTAAGGGCCTCGAGCGCGGCCGAAGGCTAGAGGAGTGAGTAGCATTGGGGGCAGAGAAGCTGTACAAGCTCACCCCAGAAAACATATACCGGACACCGGGTCCACGTCTACAGGGCCGTATACCCCCCTGTAGAGACAACCGGAGACCCCTGGAAGACTTCAGGTCCCAGCATCACCCAAGAGCTGATACGTACCAGAGCCAGGAGTCACGGAGGCCCCGCAAGCTGGGAGTGTGTACTCCAAGAGAAGGCCCTACCACAAAGTCAGCCGGTGCAGGACAGAGACAAAGTTAGGCCTAGCTCCAGGCAGGTCAGAAACTTACTACACAAAGGCAAGAAACAGGAGGCCCTATACCCGCTCACTGGGGAGAATCCTGATATGCACCCTTCACCCTACAGTGCTCCAGAATGTGCCTGAACTTCCATCAGTAAAAGGTACTGAAGAGAACTGTGTGTTTGCCTATCCTTCTTCAGACCCGGCTGGGTTCCCTCCTGTCCTGCATCCCCAAGACCAGGCAGCAAGGCCTGGGCGCCGAGTCATCCCCATCCCCTGGGCTCATCACAGGCATGTTACATGAAAGTGTGGGTCCTGGCTGGGTGTGTGGACTTGTGCTGTGAGTACCTTACGCCCTTGCAGGCCGCATATAGCCGGTGTTGTGGGCTTGCCACGACCAGATGTTTTAAAGTTCAATGAGAGAGACCACTATTCCAAAATAAACTCTTTACTGAACGGTAACTTGATAAGGGTTATATACAAGGAATAGAGGGTAAAAGTCTTATGGATGTCTCTTTCACAGTATGAAGCATTTTTCCACACAGTATCCTTCCTCTGTAGTTTACTCCAGGGCTTTCAAGGCACACTGTTTCTCCCTACTTTCTCACAGCCTAACTGTAATGTTGCAGTCCTGATTAACAAGTTTCCTTTACTTGCTCAGAGGTTCTATGTCCTATTTCTTATACTATTGGCACCCTGGATCTCCTGCTCTGGATCCTTTACTAGTCCCAGTCTCTCAGTCCTGCTAAGACCTGTTACCTAATGCGTTACAAGCTCAAGGTCTCATGGCTAGGCATCCTCTCCTAGGACCTGACTCTGGAAGGCCACTCTGTCTCTCTTGTCACTTTTCCTCAGGGTCACTCTTTCCCTCCTTCTTCAGTCTCCTCTTATTTTGAGTCAACCTTCCATATGGCATTGCTCGCATTGCAGTCCAGACCCCATCTCCTCTTCCTAGCAGGAAGCAGTCACTCTCCCTAAGGCTAATCCTTCCCACTATGGGATAGTCCCAAACATTAACTCCATATTACCCTATCTTCAACTATCTACACATTACACTATACATTACATTACTTATGTTACATTGCTACAAATATTACCATTGCATTACACTGTTCACATTATTTACAAAAAGACGCAAACATAGTACACATAATGCGATTGGTATCTTCAGGGGCAGGAATGCGAGTGCCGTGGTCCAACATCCTTATATAGTTACAGAGCCCTCAATTCCCACACATAAAAGAAGGCTGTGATGGGATCTACCTTTATAGCTGCTACGTATTGCCTCCTTCTTTTGCTGCTCCATAATACTCGAGGATTCTATTACATTGTTTCTTATATAATAACAATTAGATGGCAGCACAGATCTACCCTGAGTTTACATGCTGCACATAGTCTATGATACATAATTGTTTCCCCCAGCACAGAGAGAAGAGGTCTCACAAAGCTGTCAAAATAGTGAGAAAGTAGCATGTTGCATACTAAGTCTCCCTTTGTTAAAGGCCATAGCATTTATCGCTAATTTAGAAAGGACTTTAACGTTTCATAATTATATACTGTATATTTAAGAAATGTTTTATATTTTGGTCTCGTTTTACTTCATGAAGTTTCCCAATAGGTAATAAATCTTCTTTATGACTGATCATGGAAATATTTTAGCTAACATTTCAGATTGCATAGCATTATGCTTAAATAGACTGAAAGATGCTTTTGTTTGATGTTTGTCGAGGGAGTGTCAGCTGATGCATTAACTATACATTTATTTTTTTAAGTTGAATACTATGCAAATCTATATTATATATGTGCCATTATTTTAGGCAAATTGGTATATCTGTCAGAGGCCACAGGCCCAAAAAGGCTACCTTGGACAGACTTGGTGCAAGCCACTTGGTCTGGCAGATACCAGAGGAACCCTGGCCATCACCCTTTAACCCATATATAGGGATCTGGTCTGAAAATAGGGTCCACTGGATTGCTTCTATGGAAAGGCTGGTGTTTGGAAATGAGTAGTGTTGAGCGAGCACTAAAATGCTCGGGTGCTCGAAGCTCGGGCCGAGCTCGCCGTGATACTCGGGTGCTCGACCCGAGCAACGAGCCCAATGTTAGTCTATTGGAGACCCGAGCATTTTTGCGGCGGCACCCCCGGCAGTCTTTTAAAAGCATAACAAGTGTCCAAAACGATAGTGACAGTGCTCAAATGACATGGGGACAGCATGAGGATCGCCCCAGGAAGCATTTCTGACCCCCAGGTCACTGCTGTCAACAACGTGGTCAGAGGTATTAAGCCACTTTTAAGGGCTCACAATAAAACATTCAAAAACGAAACTGAAACTGCTTTCCTGTGAAATATGTTAAGGAAGCTTCTTTCCAGGGTAAAAACTTGTGTATAAGGTAAAATAAATAACCCCCAAAAAAATACTGCTCCACACCTTGGGCTATGTTCACAAGTAACATTTTTTATGCGTTTTTGCACTTTTGTATTGCTTTCAACCGTGACAAACGCATTCACCGGGAAATGTCATTTTAACATTTTACAACCTTATCTGGCCATGTGCTGTGTGACAAATGCATACAGTGCTGAAAAGACATGGGAACAGCATGGGGAAGACCCCTTGAAGCATCTCTGACACCCAGGTCACTGCCTAAAAGTGTGCCCATCAGAAGTCATCCATGCCGCATCAGAAGATGCAGACTTGCAACTATCCCCGTGCAAGTTCTTGTCCCAGGGCAGTGTTCAATTGTACCTCCCCCATTCCTTGCAATGCAAGCGCAAGTATGCAGCCTGCCACTCAACCACCCCCAGGCTGCAATACCATACTGCTTGCTTGCTTGCACTTGAAATTGGGCCTTTTAGGCATGTGGAGGCGGAATCTGACCACCACGTCATGGCTGTGTTGGCGGCCTGGTATCCATACTCAGTCCCCAGCCGCCCGGCGGCCGGGTGTCCACACTCGGTCCCCAGCCGCCAGGGGGCAGCCAGGTATCCATAAACGGTCTCCAGACGCCTGGGGGCAGCCGGGTATCCATAAACGGTCCCCAGCCGCCCCTATTTCTCCTTGGAACATCCCCCCACACACTTTTCTTAGCACGGGCTGCTTTAGGGCAGCATTGGACGAGCCCACCAGAGAACCAGACTCCTCCGGTGGGCCCTGGCTTCTCCATCAGGGGAGTTGAGAGTGCCAAGGTGAGGACCATGATAATGATGATAGAAGTTAGCATCTGCTTTGTTTTCTTGGAATGCAAGCGTAAGTGTGCAGCCTGCCACCCACCCACCCCTAGGCTGCAATGCCATACTGCTAGCTTGCACTTGAAATGGACGCTTTTAATGCCCCTCGGAAAAGTGGTGGAGGTCTCAGTAGCTTAACAAGACGCTTTTAATGCCCCTCAGAAGAAACGTGGAGGTCCCAGTAGCTTAACAAGACGCTTTTAATGCCCCTCAGAAGAGACGTGGAGGTCCCAGTAGCTTAACAAGATGCTTTTAATGCTCCTTACAAGAGCCATACATTACAGCATCTTAAAAACATTATTCCCATTATTGGGGAGTGTATCTCCCATAGTATTTGCTTTTGTGTGGCACCCCAGGTCTGGTCGCCACAGTGGCAGTGACTCGCCCCCTGGGCCGTGGGGCACTCGGAACCGGGCTTCAGTGTGATGACGGGGGTAGTAGTGGCAACCCGATCCCGTGGCTCAGGGTGGTCAGACCAAATGCTGTGGCAGTCTATTTGTAAGGTTTTGAATGTCCGACTATGCCACCCGTGGATTGCAGTCAGGAATGACCGCCGCTGCAAGGCAGACCACTGAGGCTGATGTTGGTATGCAGCACAGGGATAGGATAACTCCCCACGGGAAGAGTGTGGCCTCAGGGCAGTGTAATAGAATGCTGGGGGTGATGATGCAGGCGCAGCAAAAATCACACAGAGTCTAATAATGCAGTCCAGGGTCTTTTACTGCAGTTAGTACTAATGGCCCAACAGGAGTACAGGGCAGGAATGGGCCTGGGTGTCTGAGAGCATTCGGGCGAGCCCCACTGGTCAGGGTGAGTGGGTAGGCCTACCGTTCCCTCTCTGCCCTTGCTGACTATCCCCTTTTCGTGGTATGATAGCCAACGTCCCTGAGCTGGCCGTGTACTCCGCCTGTATGGCTTGCGACTCGGGCCTTAGGTACCTGTGGCTTCTCCGTGCTGTACCGGTCCCTCTGTGTGGCAGAGCCTCCAGGCTTCTCTGGCCAAGGACTTGAAATCCCTCGCGGGTTGGTTATCTGCTGCCGGGCTTGCAACCCTGACAGCCTCAGACCCCAGTGTCCGGTTGTGTAGTTCTCTCCATGAGCCAGGACCGGCTCTCGTCGCCTCAGTCCCTGGCTTGCTGTTCCTCCTATGCCTACTGGACTCCTCAGCTGCGGCTGACCTGTCCCTCTCTTCTTGGAACCCTCCTGGATGCTTCAGAAGTGGGTCCTGGTCTCTCTAACCCTGCCCTCAGTTCCAGCTTTTATAGGGGCAGCCTGCTCCCCGTACTAGCCTGGGACAGGAGGTGCTGCATGCTAATGGTCCCTGACCAGAGAACCTCCCTCCTGCTCTCAGACACAGCCTTTGATATTTGTGGCATCCAGGCCTGGGGTGACACAGCAGCAATGTCATGTCTGAGAGCAGGTGGGAGGTTCCCTGGTTTGGGACAATTAGCATGCAGCACCTCCTGCCTCAGTCCAGGGAGGGGAGAAACCTGCCCTTTATAAACTGGATCTGGGGCGGGGTTAGACAGACGAGTTAGAGACAAGTTCCAGTGAAGTTGCAGATAGGGACAGGTCAGCAGCAGGCTGAGGAGTCCCTGTAGGCAGAGGAGGAACACAAGGCGAGGAGGGGAGCTAGCAGAGCTCGTCCTGGCTAGAGACTTACAAAGCCGGACACTGGAGTCCGAGGCTGTGAGGGTTATAAGCCCAGCAGCAGAAAACCACCACACAGGGGACTTCAAGTCCTCTGGCCCAAGGAAGCCCGGAGGCTCAGCCACACGAGAGGGACCACTACTCTCCCGGAGGGGTGAGAAGTACGGAAGGCCCGAGTCGCCAGTCATATGGGTGAGAACAACACAGTACACTCAGAGACGTGGGCTACCACAACACTACAGCGGGATAGCCAAGAAAGAGTGAAGTCAGCAGGGTAGGCCTACAAACTCCCCCTGACCAGCGGGATTTCCCAGTTGCTCTCAGACTGACCAGGCCTCCATTGTTAATCTGTATTCCGGACGGGTCCCTTAATACAACAGTAAAGACCCTGAATTGCATGACAGACTCCGTGTGGTTACTGCTGCTCCCGCGCACCATCACCACCAACATCCCTATTTACTGCCCTGAGGCTATACTCCTCCCGTGGGGAGTTATACTACCCCCTGCTGCACACACAACACCAGCCTCAGCGGTCTGCTCTGCAGCGGCGGTTCACTCTGAGCCCAATCCACGGGTGGCGCAGTCGGACATTTAATCACAAAACCCTATAAACAGACTGCCATTTGGGTTGACCACCCCGAGCGACGGGACCGGATCCCCGCCACGCAAGGACTACAACCCCCAGCATCCACAAAAGGTCCGGTTCCGGGTATCCCCACACACACACGGCCCAGGGGGCGCGTCATATGCCTTCCAAGCAAAAGCTGCCAAAAATTAGGATGGAGGAACTTGCAATGCCCCTTACAAGAGCCATGCAGTACAGCATATTACAAACATTATTCCCATGATTGGGGAGTGGGTCTGCCATAGTATTTGCTTATGCCTTCCAAGCAAAAGCTGCCAAAAATTAGGATGGAGGAACTTGCAATGCCCCTTACAAGAGCCATACAGTACAGCATCTTATAAACATTATTCCCAATATTGGGGAGTGGGTCTCCCACAGTCTTTGCTTATGCCTTCCAAGCAAAAGCTGACAAAAATAAGGACGGAGGAACTTTCAATAATGGCAACGCGGACCACAGTCACCCTGGTGGTATAGTGGTGGTGGAGGCTGAGGATAAGGAGAAGAACATAAAACAGACGAAATGAGGAAGCGTATACCCATGTGTGGGTGTGAAGCGGTGCATGTGAATACACCTCCCGAAAAAACACAGTGGATTTGACTTTATGTTACTCGGCTGTCATTTGGTGGTCATGAGAAGTCTGGCCCAATCCAGCCCTTGTTTATTTTGATAAGGGTCAGCTTGTCTGCATTGTCAGTTGACAGGCGAGTGCGCTTATCAGTTATAATTCCCCCAGCGGCACTAAAAACACGCTCTGATAACACGCTAGCTTGCAGGGCAGGCCAGAACCTCCAAGGCGTACAGAGCGAGTTCATTCCAAGTGTCCAGCTTGGATACCCAATAGGTAAAAGGCACAGAGGAATCACGGAGGACTCTGGTACGATTGGCAAGGTACTCCCTCACCATCTTTTGAAACTTTCCACTCCTTGTGAGAGTACCCCACGCCTCAGCCCCTGTAAGCTGGGCGGGTCTCAGAAAACTGTCCCAGAACGTTGACAGTGTTCCCCTGCTTCTGCTGGATTGGAGTTGCCCCTCTCTCGTTTGTATGCCTTGGTTGGTCAACGAACTGTGACCTCTGCTGCTAGCGTGTTCAGATGGGAACTTTTTTAACAGTTCTGCAGCAAGGGATTTCTGTTACTGCCCCATTTTTGTAGACCTCTCCACCTCAGGAATAAGAGAGTGAAAGTTCTCCTTGTAGCGGGGGTCTAAAAGTGTCACCAACCAGTAATGACTGTCACCCAACATTTTGACAACGCGAGGGTCACGGTTAAGGCAGCGTAACATAAAGTCAGCCATGCGTGCCAGACTGGTAACGGGCAAGACTTCCGTGTCCTCACCAAGAGATGATGACTGACCATGCTCTCCTCCTCCTCCTCCTCCCCCCTGTCCTCATGCCACCCACGCTGAACCGACGGTATAACAGTTGTACAGGTACTACTGTCTACAGCGCATGATACAAGCTCCTGTTCTTCCTCCTCCTCCTCCTCTCCCTCATTGTCCCCCAATGCACGTTGGGATGAGACGAGGCTGGGCTGTGTGTAATCGACCGCTACGGCTTCTTGATCCATCTCATCATACTCTGTCTGCAATGCCTCCTCTTTCATTCTCTGCAGAGAGCGTTGCAAAAGACAAACAAGTGGAATGCTGACGCTAATGATGGTGTCATCGCCACTCACCATCTGGGTGGACTCCTCAAAGTTTGTCAAGATGGTACAGATGTCAGACATACAGGTCCACTCCTGAGGTCTTATGTGTGGAGTCTGACCTGAATATCGACGGCCTTGTTGCAGCTGGTTCTCCACAACTGCTCTCTTCTGCTCACAAATCCTTTGCAACATGTGGAGGGTAGAGTTCCAACGTGTGGGGACATCACACACCAGTCAGTGTGACGGAAACTGCAAACACTGCTGCAACACAGTAAGGGCGGCGGAAGCTGTAGCCGACTTGCGAAAATGAGCTGACAGGTGGCGTACTTTGACGAGCAGATCTGGCAACTCGGGGTACGATTTAAGAAACCGCTGAACCACAAGGTTAAGCACATGAGCCAGGCATGGTACATGTGTGATCTCGCCTCGCCTCAGAGCCGCCACCAGGTTACGGCCATTGTCACACACGACCATGCCTGGATGTAGGTTCAGTGGTCTCAGCCACAGATCTGCCTGCTCTTTCACAGCTGTCCACAACTCACAAGCAGTGTGAGGTTTCTCACCTATGCTTATGAGTTTCAGCACAGCCTGTTGCCGCTTGGCGAAGGCAGTACTGCAGTGTTTCCAGCTTGTAACTGATGTGGTGATATCTGAGATGGAGGCTGAACATGAGGAGGAGGAGGAGGATGATGCGCAGGAGCTGTACACTGTGGGGGCAACTCTGATTGACATAGGGCCCGCAATCCTCGGTGTGGGGGGGATGTGTTCTGTCCCAAGGTCCGACTGGGTCCCGGCTTCCACTATGTTTACCCAGTGTGCAGTCGGGGAGATGTACCGTCCCTGGCAACAAGCACTTGTCCACGTGTCCGTTGTCAGGTGTAACTGCGTTGTTGAGGGCACGGCAGATGTTTTGGGACACGTGCTTGTGTAGTGCGGGGATGGCACACCGGGCAAAATAGTGTCGGCTGGGGACCGAGTACCGAGGGACGGCCACCGCCATAAGGTTGCGGAAGGATTCCGTCTCCACCAGCCTAAAAGGCAGCATTTCCAACGCAAGCAGTCGTGAAATGTGCGAATTTATGACTGTGGCCTGTGGGGTGTTAGCTGCGAATTTCCGCTTTCGTTCAAAGGTCTGGAATATGGACAATTGAACGCTGCGGTGGGACGTGGACGTGGACGTTGATGCTGTTTCTGGAGAAACTGCCATAACAAGTGAAGACTGAGAGGAGGGGGCATCTTTGCATGCAGTATGGACAGGGGATTGCCATGCACACACAACAGGGGGTTCTATTGCACGCACAACAGCGGAAGAAGCAGTGGTGACACCCGCTGACACTGGTCGTGGACCCTGGGGTTCGCCCAACAAAGTCGTGTGCTTTGCTGCCATGTGCCTGATCATGCTGGTGGTGGTCAGGCTGGTAGTTTTGTCACCCCTGCTGATGCTGGCATGGCAGGTGGTGCAAATGGCCTTTTTGGGGTTATCAGCAGAGTCTTTAAAAAAATTCCAGACTCTGGAAGACCTACCGGTTGTACTGGCAACGTCCCTCGTGTTGGTGTTACAGGGAACGGTTGCCCGCCTTCTGTCTGCGGCCACCACACTGCTTCTTCCTGCCTGTTGGGGTACTCTGCCTTCCTCCCCCTGTGTGCTGCTGGCCTCACTCTGCATGTCTTTCTGCCACGTTGGGTCAGTTACTAGATCATCCACCACCTCCTCCTCTTCCACTTGCGCACCACGATCCTCCTCCTTACTTCCTGGCAATTGTGTCTCGTCATCGTCCACCTCTTGTGACAAATTGCCAACGTCGACTTCCTGTGGCCCTGGCTGTTCAAATATTTGGGCATCGCAACATGGGATCTCCTCTTCCACCACTTCAAGCGGAGCAGGCGAGGGGCACAAATCTGGAAATGGACCAGTGAACAGCTCTTCAGAGTGTCCAAGTGTGGGATCAGCTGCTGTCTGACGACACTCGGCATGGTGGGAGGAAGGAGCATCAGGTTGAGGAGGAGTATGCGGTCGAGACTCACGGCTACTAAGAGTCGACCGTGTGGAAGACAGGCCGGAGGTGGTGGTGCCCAGGTAACTGGAAGTATTATCTGCTATCCAATTAATAACCTGTTCACACTGAACAGTTCGCAATACTGGTGTTGTTCTGTGCTTCCCTAGTAATTCGGTCAAGAAGTGGGAGCAAGAAGATGTGGCTGTTGGTTGTGGCACATTTTCACCTTGGCCACGGCCCGGTCCTCTGCACGCACCATCACCAGAACGTCCACTTCAACGTCCCTTGCCACGCGCCTTGCCCATTGTAAAGGAAGTAAAATAGCTTACACTCGCACTATCAATGGAAAAAGGGTAATAAAAAGTAGATTAGAACCGTGGAAGAGGAAAACCACAGTTCTATTTCTCTGGCCTACACCCAACTCTTTTAAACAATCTGAACAATCAGGGAGAAACTATTACTGATTTTCTTTACGGAAAAAATACCAAAAGCGGAATAATAGAGATTTCTTACCGTGGAACAGCAAAACCACAGTTATAATTTACTGGTGTATACCAGACTTTTTTAATTATATATATTTGCGGCTGAACAGTGAGCGACACACTCAAACTGTTTTTTTTAGATACAAATGGCCCAAAAGTGGATAATACTGAGGTTTGAACCGTGGAACTGCAAAACCACACTTGTATTTCTCGGGCCTACACCAGACTATTTTCAAGAGATATATTTGTGTCTGAACAATCAGGAGACACTATTATTTAATTTTTACGGCAAAAAATGCCAAAAGCAGGATAATACAGAGATTTGACCCGTGGAACTGCAAAACCACACTTGTATTTCTTGGGCCTACACCAGACTATTTTCAACAGATATATTTGTGTCTGAACAATCAGGAGACACTATTATTTATTTTTTACGGCAAAAAATGCAAAAAGCAGGATAATAGAGATTTTTTACCGTGGAACAGTAAAACCACAGTTATAATTGACTGGTGTATACCAGACTTTTTAAAATATATATATTTGCGGCTGAACAGTGAGCGACACACTCAAACTGTTTTTTTTATATACAAATGGCCAAAAAGTGGATAATACAGAGGTTTGAACCGTGGAACTGCAAAACCACATTTGTATTTCTCGGGCCTACACCAGACTATTTTCAACAGATATATTTGTGTCTGAAGAATCAGGAGACACTTTTATTTATTTTTTACGGCAAAAAATGCCAAAAGCAGGATAATACAGAGATTTGACCCGTGGAACTGCAAAACCACACTTGTATTTCTTGGGCCTACACCAGACTATTTTGAACAGATATATTTGTGTCTGAAAAATCATGGAGAAACAATTTTTTTCTTTTTACGTCAAAAAATGGCAAAAACAGGATAATAGAGATTTTTTACCATGGAACAGCAAAACCACAGTTATAATTTACTGGTGTTTACCAGACTTTTTTAAATATATATATTTGCGGCTGAACAGTGAGAGACACACTCAAACTGTTTTTTTTAGATACAAATGGCCCAAAAGTGGATAATACAGAGGCTTGAACCGTGGAACTGCAAAACCACACTTGCATCTCTCGGGCCTACACCAGACTATTTTGAACAGATATATTTGTGTCTGAAAAATCAGGGAGACACTATTATTTTTTTTTTACGGCAAAAAATGCCAAAAGCAGGATAATAGAGATTTTTTACCGTGGAACAGCAAAAACACATTTCTGTCTCTCTGGCCTACACCAGACTATTTTCAACAGATATATTTGTGTCTGAAAAATCAGGGAGACACTATTATTTTTTTTTTTACGGCAAAAAATGCCAAAAACAGGATAATAGAGATTTTTTACAGAGGAACAGCAAAACCACAGTTATAATTTACTGGTGTATACCAGACTTTTTAAAATATATATATTTGCGGCTGAACAGTGAGCGACACACTCAAACTGTTTTTTTAGATACAAATGGCCCATGGAACTGCAAAACCATACTTCTATTTCTCTGACCTACACCACACTATTTTCAACAGATATATTTGTGTCCGAAAAATCAGAGACACACTTTTTTTTTGGGGGGGGGGGGGCGACACCAAAAGGTTAATAAGACGGGTATTTGTACAGTGTGAAGGAGGAAAAAAAAAAGAGGATTTAGGTGAAAAAAAAAGGATTTTCCCTGCCCCCGAGACCTGGAGCTAAGTCCAGCAATTTCAGCAACAGGAGCACACAGGGCTGTAATGCATCATTTGCTGGTATAACCACTGCGTCTCCTATACAGCCTGCCTGCCTGCCTTTACGGACCCTACACTAACTATTTCGCAGGATATATCTCTCCCTAAATCAGCAGCGCTGTCCCTACACTGTCTGATCCGGAGCCACTGTGTCCAAGATGGCGGCGCCCGGTTTTAAATACTCGAGGTGATGCTGTGCGGCCAGCCAATCACTGTAATGCCCACAAACAACATGACTGCGGCATTACAGTAACTGGCTGGCAAGCCCTGCATGTTCATTGGCTCTGTAAAGAGCGCCAAACATGCAGGGCGGAGACCCGAGCTCCCGCCCGAGTAACCCGGAAATGCTCGGTGCTCGCCGAACATCCCGAGTAGCGTGATGCTCGGGCGAGTACCGAGCAGTATCGAGCATGCTCGCTCAACACTAGAAATGAGTGAACCAGGGCAAGAGAATGGTCAGGTAGTCAAAACCAAGAGGGAACAAAGGTAAAAAATCGTCTGGCAGGAGAAAAGTCAATAAACAAGCCAAGGTAAAAGCCAGGAACATATAAACCAAACAAAAGCAGTGACACAGTACTTAACCATTGCAGCACAAAGCTATATCTGGCAGCAGCTTTAGTAAGCTTCTGGTCCCAAGATCTCTTCTATAACCAGCGTTGCCAACAAAATGAATATGGCAGCACCTGGTGACAGAAGCAGACGTCGTAGAAGGAGGTCCTGGTGGAGATGTGACACAAAATTTGCTTTAGTTTATAAATTGAGACAATCACAGTACCTAAGGACTAAATTCATGTTCAAAAACCTTTGTCAAGGAGAAAGAAGTGTAAGTCTTGATTTGTGGGTGTCCAGGTTGCTGAGACCTCCATTGATCTATAAAATGAAGGGGAAGAAGTGCTCAGCCAAATGCTTCTCTCCTCAAGACTGAAGTAGGGAGCAACGGAAAGTTCATTAGTCTGTCTTCAACTAAGAATTAGAAACAGAACATGTTTTTTGCTGAAAACATCTATCCCTTTAGATTAGCGATCAATAGAGGATTTGAATCGCCCCCAGGGCCGTGGGGCACTCGGCAGCCGGGCCTTATGGCTGCTTTTTGGGGGGAGATCACGGTGGCTGGCCCGGTCCGTGGCCCAGGTCGGTCAGTGCAAAAAGGGGATATTTATAGGGGATTTGTCGTGATGCCACCTGTGGTGTCTGGTGAGGATCACCAGCGCTGCGACAGTCCTGTGAGGCAGGTGTTAGGGCAGCTTGAGATGGAACGGCTCCCCACAGGTGGAGCAGGCCTCAGGGCAGTGTAAATGAATGGAGATGCGCTGGGCGTTGTAGTGCAGGGAGGGAAATGGCGCCGGCGAAAGAAAGGAACGGAGGCAGCTCAGTGCAGTCATCTAAGATTTACTCACAGTTCTTAGACAGCCCACAGGTGCACTGTACTGGTGCAAGCCTCCCGCGTTGCACTGTGTTCACCGGGCAGGGGTTCAGTCCTTCCTCAGGCAGCTCGGGTGTACCTGGCAGAACCCCACTTTCTTATGTGCCTCTCTAGACCGACTTCTCGCTGGGTCTTACTCCCTCCTGCCCTTCCCACTGTGAATCCTGTTCGGGTGCTGCGAGGTCCCCCCGTCCGTCGGAGTTGCTCAGACCTGCTTGACCTTACTTGGATTGAAGTGGGAGTTTGGCTTCTGGCTGTAGAAGTCAGAAGCCTCCGGTTTTTCCAGCTGAGGCCTAAAGCTGCACAACTGGGCCAGGGGCCGATCCCCTTCTTGCAGCCTAGATCCTCCTGACACTTGGAAGGTTCGGGGTGTACGGGTGCCGCCTGCACTCGCCGTACCCCCCTAGGATCCCTTCTGCAGAACGGAGCCTACTCCCTGCTCCCCTCCTGGGCCTCTGTCCTAGGCCCTTGTAGTGGAGCAGAGCTCCTACAGAGACTCTGCTCCCAGACTGTTCCTCTGAACTGTCCCTACTCAACCACACAACCTTTTAAGATGTCTACCTTCATATATATCTACTGTATGAGTGCTCCCCTAAACTACTTCCTCCACCCACACCCACTACTGGTTCCCCCTACCTTTGGGTTCCCACCACCCCAGCCAGGGACAGGGCTCAGCAGAAAACTACATTGCGTCTTGCCCCTCCTGCTGGACTTGGGTAGTGTAGTGTTGGATGTAGGTGTTGGGGTCCCGTGCAGCACTCCCTCCTTACCTGAGAGAAGGGAGAGACCACACCTCTGGGTGAGGTGCAGTACCTCTGTGGCGACCGAACCCTCAGGGGCGCCACAGATTCAGCAAGCAGACCAGAGCTAATCAAAATTTCTGACATATCCCTAAGACATGGCCAAACATTTGCAAATAGAAAGTGGCTTTTTAAGTGTATTTGAGTTTTCTATTAAATGTATGATAAGATTAATGAAAATAATAGTACCTTTAAAATTGTTAACCCCTTCACGACATTGGACATAAGTTTGTGTCATGGTTGATGTAAATTTTCGTCATGGCGATCATGCAGGCACAGGAGCAGTGTCCGCATGATTGCTGCCGATGTAACAGGCCAAATTAATCCCTGTCCAGATTAAACCCGGGTATAGTGTGGCCTAGGCCAGAGTATATCCCGGGGGGATAAACTGTCTTAGGCCAAACTATACCTGACATGTTTTAATAACTTAAAACTGACTTACACGTAATGGGAAGGTATTTGTCTTGTTAATCACATGTTGAAGATTGATCTTACAATACAATGTGACTGTTAAGGACAACAGTCACTACATCTGAGATTACACTGTAGTCCATTAAGATAAGTGCTTTTGCAATTGTAACTTGATATCATCACTTCACTGATTTACTCACCCTGTCTCTGACTGGCAGAAAAGTGTGCCAGTCAGAGTGTCCCTTTCTATCCTATTCAGACACACAGTTGCCTTTAATGTGTAACTACTGAGAAGTGCCGTAGGATTCTTTACCTCATTATATCTTTGTGAAAGTCTAATATTTTTACTGATTGAAGTTTTTCTGCTTCAAGTCATAAAAGTCTATATGTTAAGAACTTTAAGTCAGTTATCTTCTCACATCACTTACCTGAAAAACCTGAACCCTTAATAACATGTTGAAAAATTAAGTAATCCTTGTGTATATCACTCAATGCTGCTGATATCAAAGGGGGTATAATCTGTCATGAGGGAGTATGAAATGGCCCAGGAGTATAAATTAGCCTATGCCAGAATATACTCAGGGTATAATCAAGCCTAGGCCACTTTAAATCCAGGTATAGACTGGACTCAGGGTATACTATGGCATGTTTCACCTTGATCTCGGCTTCAGTGAAAACCAAGCCTTGGCTGTCACTGCAAGGAGCGGTGCCTGCACTGACCAGGGCCATTTAATCTTCTAAATGCTGCGATCGATAGTGATCGAAGCATTTAGAAGGCAGGAAGAGGGAAGGGGCTCCCTGTCCCTTCTGATCATTGCTTTTGGGTGCGATCGTTGCCATTGCAACATGAGGTCATTATGACGACATTCAGCTACGGCAAGCCTGTTAGACCATGCACAGAGCATGGTCTACGAGGCTTCTCTTTGTGTGACACTGGATGCTGGTGCATTGAAATAAATATACCAGCGATCAGACTAATAAAAGTCCCATAAATGGATTAAGTAAAAAAGTACAAAAAAAGTAAAAAAAATTGTAAAAATATTTAAAAAAATTAAAGGATAGATAAAAAAATGAAAAAATATTAAACCAATAAGAAGATAAAAAACAAAAAAAACACATATTTAGTATTGCGACATCCAGAACAACCCGTGCTTTAAAATTGTCACACTATTTAAATCCTTCAGTGAACTCTGTTAATTTTTTTCATAAAAAATATGTCCAAAAACTATGATTTTTCTTCATATTGCCAAAAAAGTGGAATAAAACATGATCAAAAAGTCGAATGGAAATTAAAATGCTATGACTGAAAATAACATCTTGTCCCACAAAAAATTCAAGCCATCATACAGCTCCATCAGTGAAGAAATAGAAAAATGATAGCTCTCAGAATATAGCGATGCAAAAACAATTCTATTTTCTCTAAAATAATTTTTATTGTGTAAAAGGGGCAAAACATATTAAAAAAATTATAAAAATGTTGTATTGCTGTAATCGTACTCACCCGAAGAATAAAGCTGCTTTATCGCTTTTACCAATGGTGAATGGCATAAGAAAAAAAACAATTCTTGAATTTCTGGTTTTTGTTCATCCTGCCTACCAAAAATCAAAATAGAAAGCGGTCAAAAAACTTTATGTGCCTGTAACGTGCACCAATAAAAACATTAACTCATCCTGCAAAAAACAAGTCCTCACATGACTCTGTCGGCAGAAATATAGGAAAATTATAGTTTGCAAAATGTGGCAATGCAAAAGCTTTATTTTGAAAAATAAAGCTGCTTTTAGTGTGTGACAACAACTAAACATAAAAAAAACTATACAAATCCGGTATCACTGTATTTGCAACGAACCTGGAGAATAAAGTTGTCCAATCACTTATACCGCACATGGAACGGCGTAAAAAATAAATGAAACCAATTATTCACCTGCTGTTGATTTGTTCATTCTGCCTCCCAAAGATCACAGTAAGGCTCGGCACACGCTTATTTTGTGCTCTGGGCTGAGCGCTTACACCAGGGATTGCGTGTAAATCTCTGAAATACATTATTCTGACGAAGCCCTATGAGGACGATTCCCTCTAATGAGACAGATGGAGACACTTTGGATACAGTCTAGCCTATGATCTAGCGGTGTCCATCTTTTTAAGCTTGCATAAAAGCGCTGTAGCCCATAGTTTTGTGCACCTCTGAAAAGAAGGACTCCGCTAAACAGAGGCCAGAGTAACTCTGCTGCCTCATTATAGTGAATGGATCCCTCAGATTTTATCTGAATCATGTCACTCTGACACTTGATGAAAACCTCGATGCACTCGCAAACCACAACCACAAAAGCTGCACTACAATATGGCACTCCTTCCCTTCTGAGCTTTCCACTGTGCCTGAAAAGTATTTCCTGGTTTCATGTACGGTATGGGCGCACTCAGGAGAAATTGCACAACAAACTGTGAGGTCCATTTTTTCATATTAGCCCTCATAAAAATTAAAACAACATTTTATTGGTAAAAATGTAATTATTATTTCTTCACTGCCCAATGGTATATAATTCTGTCAATGTGACATGGCACCCTCAAACCATTCCAACAAAATCTGTACTCCAATATGGCGCTTCTACCCTTCTGAGCTTTGCACTGTACCTCAAAAGTAGTTTTCAACCACATATGGAGTATTGGCGTACTCAGGAGAAATTGCGTAACAAATTGAATAGTTCATTTTCTCCTATTATCCCTTTTGAAAATTAAAAGCTTTGGGCGAAAGCAACATTTTAGTGAAAAAAATTGTAATTTTCCATTTACTCAGCCTAATGTTATACAATTCTGTGAATCGCCTGAAGGATAAAAATGCTCACTACACCCCTAGATGAATTTGTCAAGAGGTATAGTTTCCAAAATGTGGTCACTTGTGGGGGTTTCTGCTGTTTTGGCATGTCAGGGGCTCTTCAAACATTACAAGCATCATCAATCTATTCCAGCCAAAATTGAGCTCCAGAATTTGATTGGCATTCCTTCCCTTCTCAGCTCTTCCGTGCAGCTAAACAGTAGTTTTCCACCACATATGGGGTATTGGTGTACTCAGGATAAATTGCACAACAAATTTTATGGTCCATTTTCTCCTGATACCCTTGTGAAAAGAAAAATTTGGGGCAAAGCCAACATTTTTGTGGGAAAAATGTATTCTTTCATTTTCATGGCTCAACGTTATAAAATTATATGAAGCACCTGTAGGTTCAAGGTTCTCACCACACTTCTAGATAAGTTCCTTGAGGTGTGTAGTTTCCAAAATGGCGTCATTTGGATGGGGTTTCCACTGTTTAGGCCCATCAGGGGCTCTGCAAATGTGACATGGCTTCTATTATTTATTCCACCCAATTGTGCGCTCCAAAAGGCAAATGGCACTCCTTCCCTTCCGAGCCCTGCCATGTGCTCAAACAGTAGTTTAGCACAACATATCGTATCAGCATACTCAGGAGAAATTTCACAAAAATTTGTATGTTCCATTTTCTCCTGTTACCCTTGTGAGAATGAAAAATATGGGGCTAAATCAATATTTTTGAGGGGAAAAAGTAAAATTTTTATTTTTTCCTTCCACATTGCTTTAATTTCTGTGAAGCATCTGAAGAGTTAATCAACTTATTAAATTTGGTTTTGAGCACCTTGAGGGGTACAGTTTTTAAAAATGTATAACTTTTTGGAATTTCCTACCATACAGGGCCCTCAAAGTCACTTCAAATGTGATGTGGACCCTACAAAAATAGTTGTTTTTTTTATTTTGTTGGAAAATTGGGAAATTGCTGATCAACTTTTAACCCTTGTTATTTATTTACTATGTTGTGTGATATAACTCTCTGGTTTAAGGGCGTAAAAACTTAAAGTTTGAAAATTTAAAATATTTTCCCCAACATTCCAAATATTTCACAAATAAATGCAAAAAATATTTGCCTAAATTTACCACTAACATGAAGTACTATTGTAGCGCCCCGAGGGTTCGGTCACTACAGAGGTATTGCATCTCACCCAGAGGTGTGATATCTCACTTCCAGGTAAGGATGGAGTGTGGCTCAGGACCCTAACACCCACATGCACTACACCACATTTCCGGGGGGCAGGGCGACAATGCTCCCAAGAGTGAGCACAACTGCCCCTGTCCCTGGCTGGAGTAGGGGGAGGGAACACCTAGAAAGGGGGAACCCGGTAGTGTGTGGGTGGGGAGAGAAGATTCTGGGTGCACTGAAAAGTAGGAGTATATAAGGTGGGCACCATCTTAGGAGAGAGAGAGAGAGTGGTGAGAGAGCAGAGAGAGAAGGAGGCTGGAGCAGGGGCTCTGTGCGGGCCCTGCTCCGTGGGCAGGCCAAGTCACAAGGCCTGGGTCTGGAGGAGAGGAAAAGGCGAGGAGAGGAATGGAGGAGGCTCCAGGAGTAGAGTGAAGGGACCCCAGGGATGCGGACCGGCCAGTCGCCACCGTATGCCCGCCGCTACCAGAGTAGGGGGGGTCAGGCCGAGTAAGGGAACCGGATCCCTCATCTAGTGGAGGAGAGTAACTACCCTCAGCTAGTAACGAGAGACGGTGGCATTGCACGTGTTACGGTCCCTCACTACACCCGTTAGGAAGGCACCATATAGGACCCAGGTCAACGGAACAAACGTTTGCCCGCCAAGGCCCGAGGCAGCTGGACAGAAACGTGGTCAATGGTGGGGTACGACGGGCCAGAGAAAGGACACACGAAGGGGGTCCTGAAAAGCACTCCAAAGGTACCTGGGAGTTGGCCAAGCCCCTCACCTGGTGAGCACAGTACGATGTGGGCAGCCATTACCTGCAGAAGTGGCTTGGAGTGTAAAACTATGAGTAAAGACCCTAGACTGCATCACTGGACTCTGAGTCATTACTGTTGCTCCCGCGCACCATCACCCCCACCATCTGCACTCACTGCCCTGAGGCTATGCTCCTCTCATGGGGACTTATACTATCCTCTGCTGTGCACACAACATCAGCCTCAGCGGTCTGCCCCGCAGCGGCGGTTCTCAGTGACCGCAATCCACGGGTGGCGTAGTCGGACAATAAAAAATTAAAAACCAAATAAACAGATCCGCCACGGGTTTGACCACCCTGAGCCACGGAGACTACAAACCCCCAGCATTACACAGAGACCAGGCTCCGGGTATTCCCCCACACATGGCCCAGGGGGCGCGTCACTATGTGTTGTGAAAAACACTCTCTGAATCACTGGGATACATTGAAGTGTTCCAGAGCTATTACCTCATAAAGTGACATTGGTCAGAATTGTAAAATTTTGCCTGGTCAGGAAGGTGAAAACAGGCTTGGGGTGAAGGGGTTAAAATTGGGGTGGCATTGGTGCTATTGAATTCCAGATAAAGAAAACATTTTAAAAGAAAACACATCAGTTAAAGAAAACAGAAGAGGATAAGATAATTAGTGTTGAGCCACCCCCGTAGTGTTCGAGTTCGGTTCGGTTCGTCGAACACCCGTGTGTTCGCCGAACTGTTCGTCGAACTGTTCGTCGAACACCTTCGAACACCGTTAAAACCAATGGCAGGCAAACAAAAACACATAGAAACACATAGAAAACACCTTCAAAGGTGTCCAAAAGCTGACAAACTGCTCAGAAGACACAACTAACACATGGAAAAGTGACAAGTACATATAGTCATGCGAAAAGAAAAGAGGTGGAGGAGTAAAAGGAGGGGGAGACACAGATATAGGCATGTCATGCCCTTCTAAAATCCAAAAAGTGAGAAGCCGACACGTTCAGTCCGCTCCTGCCCGTGCCACCTCCGTGTCGCCGGGTTTGTGCCAGAGCCGCGGTGAACCCTGACGGCCAGACCCCCTCTCCCAATACTGGTGCCTGTCCGCTGGTGGGTCGAGCGAGCCCCCCTGTGGTGGAGGCAGCTCTAAGCTTTTTAATTTAAATTGTCTCTCTAATTTGAATAAATACACTTTAAATCCATTTACAAGGATCTATTGGATGGCAAGTCTCATGCCAGCAGCCGCGTAATTCCAGCTCCAGTAGCGTCCACTAAAGCTGCTGCAGTTAAAAAGCTTTTATAAGGATCGAGCTCGGCTGTCCACCGCAAGGCATCCTACTGCCAGTCCCAGCCCCTATGCCTTGGGGTGCCTCCTGATGCTCTTCACTGAGTATCCCGTGGTCCCGAAGCATTTCCTTTGAAAAAATGAAGTGTCCAAACTACAGGTGGTGTAGCTTGCTTAACAGCTGGGATAATCCACTGACTAGCAGACCCTGCTACTAGGCACAAAGTATTTCCTGGGCTAGATGCAGTTAAAAATTTGCAATTAGATACTCTCGTTGGATGCTGAGAAAGCATTCCATAGAGTCTCCTGGCACGCCATATATGATTCTCTTAAAAAGCTTGGGGTAGGGGTCTAGGGGACCCTTTTATAGCCAAAATCACGGCCCTGTATCGCAATACGTCACCTAGGCTGAAGATAAATGGAACTGTAGCACCCTGAGGGCTCGGTTGCTACAGAGGTATTGCACCTCACCCAGAGGTGTGATATCTCACTCTCAGGTAAGGATGTAGTGTGGATCAGGAACCGACACCTGCATGCATTACACCACATTGCCGTGGGGCAGGGCGACCAATATGCCCCTGAGATGGGCACGACAGTCCCTGTCCCTGGCTGGAGTGGGGGGAGGGAACACTGAGGAAGGGGAACCCTGTAGTGCAGGAGCAGGGAGGAAGCAGTTCCTGGGTGCATTGAGAAGGGAGTATAAAAGGTGGGCACCATCTTAGTTCAGTGCAGAGAAGTCTGAGCAGAAGTGGCAGGGAGCAGGGGCTCTGCATGAGCTCTGCTCCGGAGGCGGGCCTAGTAACAGAGGCCCAGGCCTGGAAGAGGGAGAAGGAAGGAAGAGGAGCGGAGAAGGCTCCAGGAACGAGGAACGAAGGGATCTCAGGGGTGCGGACGGGCGAGTCGCCACCGCACGCCCGAATCCACCTGCGTGGAGGGGTCAGGCCAAAGGGGGAGACCGGTCCCCGAAACTAGTGGAGGCAGGAAACGACCCTCAGCTAGAAACAGGAGGCTGTGACATTTTATGTGGCGCAGCCCCTCGCTACACCCGCTAGGAAGGCACCACATAGGGTCAGGGAAACTGGCGCCAAGTTTACCAAGAGGAGGCCCGAGGCAGCCGGACAGAAGGGTTGGTAAGAAAGGCCAGACAAAGGACACACAAAGGGGGTCCTGTGAAGCACTCCAAAGTTATCTGGGAGTTGTCTGAGCCCCTCACCTGGTGAGCACAGTACGACGTGGGCAGCCGTTACCTGCAGACGTGGTCTGGATAATAAGAACTGTGAGTAAAGGCCCTGGACTGCATCACTGACTCCGTGTCATTACTGCTGCTGCCCTGCACCATCACCCCCATCCTCCGCATACACTGCCCTGAGGCTATACTCCTCCCGTGGGGAGTTATGCTACGCTCTGCTGCACCCACAACACCAGCCTCAGCGGTCTGCCCTGGAGCGGCGGTTCACTCTGACCGCAATCCACGGGTGGCGTAGTCGGACATTTAACCATCAAAACCACATAAATAGTTCCGCCACTGGTTTGACCGCCCTGAGCCACGGAACCGGGTTGCCGCCACGGAGACTACAACCACCAGCATCCACCAAAAAGGGTCCGGCTCCGGGTGTCCCAAGGCCCAGGGGGCGCGTCAGAACATTTTCATCACCTTTCACAATCACCAATGGGACAAGGCGGGGATGTTCTCTGTCCCCTCTCTTATACATCCTAGTGACGGAGCACCTGCTCTCATCAATTCGCCATAACCCCAATATTAGGTGGATTGAGGTGGGAGGCACCGAGTACAAGTGCTCTCTATTTGCTGATGATGTCCTAGTATATATCACTCAATCACATATATCCATCCATGCTGTTATGGCTGAAATAGATCACTTTGTTACATGGTCAAATTTTAAAATCAATGCAGCGAAGTCTGAGGCCCTCGATGTCTCCCTCCCCAAATCCATATAGGATTCCATCCAGTCCAACTTTCCCTTTGCCTGGCCCTCACAGGGTATCAAATACTTAGGAATTCCTATTCATAGAGACCTCTCCCATCTATGTTATCTTAATTTTGGGCCCTTTATTGAACAACTCCATACAGACCACGGTTGGCAAGTTAGAACTGTAAGATTCACTACGTGAACCACTGGTGTTTTGTGGAAAAGCACATGTACACTGTGTTCCAAATTATTATGCAAAAAGTGTTTAGTAGTGATAAGGGAAGAATTTGTTTGTTTGTCAGTTAAACTCATTGATGGTGATGTGTGTCAGGGCTCTTTATATCACTGTAAGCAATTGCAGACACCTGTGCTAATTAGTTTGGCAGGTGTGTCCAATGAAAGGCAAGACTACTTAAGAAGGCTGTCTCACATTATTAAGCAGCCTACATTTTCTGCCAAAATGGGAAAGAAAAAGGATGTGTCGGCTGCTGAGAAGCAACAAATTGTGGAGTGTTTAGGTCAAGGCATGACTACAATCAACATTGTGCGATGATCAGGATGAAGTGTCTTGGCAATCAAGAAGTATGTAGCTGATTCACAGTACACACGTGTGCGTGCTGATAAGGGCAAATTGAGGACTCTTTCCTACAGGCAATTACGTCAGGTTGAAAGAGCAGCGGCAAAAAAGCCTTGTCATAGCAGCAGACAAGTTTTTGAAGCTGCTTGTGCCTCCAACGTCCCCCGAACAACAAGATGCAGGGTCCTTCAGAGGTTTGCAGCTGTGCATACGCCATCATGTCGACCTCCTCTATCCACTTCACACAAGCAGAAACGGCTCCAGTGGGCCAAACATTACATGAAGACTGATTTCAAAACTGTTTTGTTCACGGATGAGTGCCGTGCAGCGCTCGATGGTCCAGATGGATGGAGTGGAGGATGGCTGGTTGATGGACACCCCACGCAAACACGGCTACAGCGCCAACAAGGAGGAGGTGGAGTAATGTTTTGGGCTGGAATCATGGGGAGAGAGATTGTCGGCCCCTTTAGGATCCCTGAAGGCGCTAAAGATGAACTCCATAATGTATGTGGATTTTCTCAAACAGCACTTCCTGCCATGGTTCAAGAAGAAGAACCGTGTATTTCACAGCAAGATCATTTTTCTGCATGATAATGCACCATCTCATGCTGCACATAAAACATCTGCATCTCTGGCTGATATGGGCATAAAAGGGGACAAACTTATGGTGTGACCCCCATGCTCCCCTGACCTCTACCCCATTCAGAACCTTTGGAGCATCATTTAAAGGAGTGTATATGATGGCGGGAGGCAGTTCACATCTAAGCAACAGCTCTGGGAGGGTATTCTGTCCTCATGCAAAACAATTGAAGCAGAAACCATCCAAAACCTGACAAATTCAATGGACGAGAGAGTTCAGAAGCTCCTTTCGAACAAGGGGTCCTATGTGAAAATGTAACATCACCTAGAATAAAGTTTTGAGTTGAAAACTGTTTGATTTCAGTTTCTAACAACCTGCTAATGCTTATAATTTCAAAAATGACCATTTTTTTGGTCTTTATTAAAATGAAAAGGTTGATCGAAAAGTTTGGGGGATCTAAGAGTGTGGCAACCCAGTAGTCATGATTACTTCGAATTCTGACAATATGAGGGTCATGCTGCAGGTAGTGCAGCAAGAAGGCACTTATGTGTCTTGCGCATCTCGGAGCCCCAAAATTATTTTCCGAGCTAGATGCAGCTAAAAATTATTATTAATTTTAAATCTGGTGAAGCTTTAGTATAGATGGCCTAATAGGATCAGTGCTGCACACTGCTACAAAGCCCAAATTATTTTCCAGCCAAGATACAGATAAACATGATTAGTAATTTGAAAGCTTAAAACGGTTGGTAGGGTGATTTTAACCAATCATCAAGCTTTTACTCTCCCCAGGATGACACAGGGGTAGAAAAGTCGTTTCGGATCCATGATTTGTTCATCTTTATGAACGTGAGTCTGTCTACATTATCAGTGGAGAGCCGCGTGCGCTTATCTGTCAGCACACCACCAGCAGCGCTGAACACACGTTCAGACAGAACGCTGGCTGCGGGGCATGACAAGATCTCCAAGGCGTAAGTGGCTAGCTACGGCCATTTATCCAGATTGGAAGCCCAAAAAGAGCAAGGGTCCAGTGACACAGTCATGGCTTCAATGTTTACTTGGAGATACTCCTGTACCGTCGTCTCTAGGCGTTGACTATGTGTCAGACTTCTTGTCTCCTGTGGCCTTGCAAAGGATGGGCTAAAAAAGTGGAGAAATGATTCCGCAAAATTGATGTTACCAGCAGATACTGTGGTTCTGTTACGGTTTGAGTGCTGAACACTTGATGGTCCCACGGTTGGCAAGTTGGAACTGTGAGATTCACTACGTGCACCACTGGTATTTTGTGGAAAAGCACATGTAAGATTCTGCAACAGTCTCTGCTGATACTCCTGCATGCGTGCATCCCTTTCTATGGCAGGAATAATTTCTGCAAATTTACTTTTGTACCAGGGATCTAACAGTGTGGCAACCCAGTAGTCAGGATTATTTCTAATTCTCACAATTCGAGGGTCATGTTGCAGGTAGTGCAGCAAGAAGGCACTCATGTGTGTTGCGCATCCAGGAGCACCAAGTCCCTGTTGTGTTGGTGGCGAGGTAACAATCATGCTTCCTTCCTCTGTCCTCTCCCCCCAACCTCGCACAACAGAAATGTGATCAAGGTCTCCCTCATCTGATGAGTCTTCCATCAGTTCGTCCTCCACTTCTTCCTGGGCTCCTGCACCTTCCTCACTAGTTTGGCTGCTACCATGCGCCCTGGTAAAACCATCTCCCCCACCCTCACATGCCTGCCGCCTTGGTGCTGCCGACCGTCTGGACCTTACAGATGTTAGCCCTTCCGCATACAACTCCTCCTCCTCTACTTCCTCCACCTCCTCCTGTGCCACCACCTGACTCCGAATTCTGTTTAACATGTGCTCCAGCATGTAAATCACCCGAATAGTCATGCTGATAATGGCATCGTCAGCACTAAACATCTTTCAAAACTGTGCAGAAGGGTGCATAGGTCCCTGATCTGAGACCACTCCTCCAGCGTGATTTGCCCCACCTCTGGATCTCGTTGGCCCAGGCTATACATCAGAACGTATTGCACCAGGGCTTGTCGGTGCTGCCACAGTCGCTGCAACATGTGCAGAGTTGAATTCCACCGGGTAGGCACATCGCATTTTAGCCGGTGAAGTGGCAGGCCCAACGACTTCTGTAGAGATGTAAGTCGCTGAGCTGCGGGATGCGAACGGCGGAAGTGAGCACACAGCGACCGTGCCCTCTGCAGAAGGCCATCTAGTCTGGGATAGTGGGCTAAAAATTGCTGGACAACCAGGTTCAACACGTGAGCCATACAAGGCACGTGTGTGACATTGCCCCGGCGAAGGGCCGCACCCAGGTTTGCAGCATTGTCGCACACGGCCTTCCCTGGTTTCAGGTCCAGTGGAGACAACCATTCATGAAATTGGTTCTCCAGAGCTGACCACAACTCCTCAGCTGTGTGACTCATATTTCCCAGACATTTCAATGTAAAAACCGCCTGATGACGTTGAGCCCTACTGCCAGCATAGTAAGGAGGTGTGCAGGATCCCTTCTGCGCAGTTAGAAAGCTTGTGGCATGACCAGACAGGCTTTGGGTGCAGGTGGAAGACCGAGAGGAGGTTGAGGAGGCAGAAGCAGTGGAGGAACTTTGAGATAAAGAGGATTGACGCACAACTCGTGGGGGCGGCAAGACTTGGACAGCAGCCCCTTGTCCTGCTGTCACCATAGTTACCCAGTGCCCAGTCAGCGACATGTAATGCCCCTGTCCATGCCTACTCGTCCAAGTGTCTGTAGTGAAATGCACCCTGTCACACACAGAGTTTCTCAAAGAAGCGGTGATGTTGTGTGCGACATGCTGGTGGAGCGCAGGCACACCTTTCTTTGAGAAGTAGTGCCGACTGGGCATCTGGTACTGGGGCACTGCGACGGACATAAGGTCTCGAAAATCCTCTGTGTCCACCAGGCGGAAAGGCAGCATTTCTGTAGCCAAGAGCTTGCAGATGGTGAAATTCAACCTCTTAGCTTTCTCATGGCTAGGAGGAAATGGTCTTTTACTTGTCCACATCTGAGGGACCGAGGGCTGGCTATTGTGCTTAGACGGGGTTGATAAGGGTGTCCCCGGCAAACTGCCGGTCTGTGAGGAAGATGCAGGCGGACATGTTAGGTTGCCTTGATCCAAAGGTGGTGCTATCGATGTCGGACAGCGCTCAACACCAGCTGGTGTTACCACCTCCAAAGAAAATGATGACCTGCCAATCACGCTGGCTGTTGCGGGTAAAGAGGTGGCAGGTCTGCGCCCCAAAACAGGTGTGACTGCTGTCCCCCCAGTCACAGAGGATGAAGAGGCCGCGGATGCACAAGATATGGCAGACGGTGATTGGCCCGGCCGGCTAGGCCGCATTGTAGCACACTGAGCTTCCCACTGCAACTTATGCTTCATGTCCATGTGCCGGTTCATGCATGAAGTACTCAAACTATGTATTTTTTGGCCTCTACTTAGCTTTTGCTGACAAATGTTACAGATAACACGAGTTGGGTCATCTTTATCGATCTGAAAAAATGCCCAGGCTATGCAAGGCTTAGCACCCATGCGACCTGAAGAGCCACCACGACTTGTGGTGAGAGGCAGAGTTGTGTTTGAGGATGCAGTTGTTGACGTGCTTCCAGTACTACGTCTCTGTCCAGGAAGGCGCAACCTGACCTCGTCGTCACTAGCATCTTCCTCCACCTCCTCTGCTGACCTCATCTCTTGGCTGACTGTGGGTTGACAGTAAGTGGGATCTCCAACCTCATCATCATCACCCTGTGCGTTATCACACCCGTCGTCCTCAGAGCCAACCTGTTCCTGCCCTGACAAAAAACTAAAGTTGTCGCTCCAATCAGGTATTTGAGTCTTATCATCGTCTTCCTCATTGTCTGCACCAACAGGAGTTACAGTTTGGGAATGAGGGTCTACATTATGGTCAGAACCTTCTGCGTCTGGTCCTGGATCCGACTCATAAAGATTCTGGGCATCAGTGCAGATCATTTCCTCGTCTGGATTCACAGAAGCGCTGGAGTCGACCTCTGATTCCCAGGCTATAGTATGAGTAAACAGCTCTGCAGACTCAACCATCTGTTCTACCTCATACTCAGACGGGCAGCTGGAGATTTGGGAGCTGTGAGGAAGCAAGTGCGATTGGGGTGACACCTTTGAGGACTGGAGTATTTGTGATGTTGAAGTTGATGTGGAGGAGAGCCCACTTAAAGGAGCACTTGATATCCGTTGAAGCACCTGCTGTTTTTGTGCCTCATCTGGAATTTGTAGCGATTGGCATGGCCGTAAGAAAGGGATCTTATCACATTGTCCGCTAAAAGAAGTAGACATTTTAGTTTGGCTGGAAGATGGTCTTTCTTCTGCAGATGTTACTGTTGCTTTAACACCTACCCCACGGACACAACCTTTTTTCCCCTTCCCAACACGCCTATTCCCCTTTCCACCAGCAGCAGGCCTTTTTCCACTCATTTTGGTGGTTAACTAATTCACAACTCTGGAGTTGTTTGCACAAAAAAACAATGGATGGGAACCGAGCAGAGGTGAGTGGCCAAACTGTGGTATTAGGCCAAAACTATTGGCTGGGTTAGATGCAGAAAAAAATTATATTCAATTTGCAACCTGATGGAGGTCAGTATAGATGGACTAATAGAGAAAGTCCCACACACTGCTAGAAGGCCAAATATTTTTTCAGAGCTAGATGCAGATAAAAATTATTTTTAATTTGCAACCTGATGGAGGTCAGTATAGATGGACTAATAGAGAAAGTCCCACACACTGCTAGAAGGCCAAATATTTTTTCAGAGCTAGATGCAGATAAAAATTATTTTTAATTTGCAACCTGATGGAGGTCAGTATAGATGGACTAATAGAGAAAGTCCCACACACTGCTAGAAGGCCAAATATTTTTTCAGAGGTAGATGCAGAAAAAAATATATTCAGTTTGCAACCTGATGGAGGTCTGTATAGATGGATTAATAGAACAAGTCCCACACACAGCTAGAAGCCCAATATTTTTTCAGAGGTAGATGCAGAAAAAAATATATTCAGTTTGCAACCTGATGGAGGTCAGTATAGATGGACTAATACAACAAGTCCCACACACAGCTAGAAGCCCAATATTTTTTCAGAGGTAGATGCAGAAAAAAATATATTCAGTTTGCAACCTGATGGAGGTCTGTATAGATGGATTAATAGAACAAGTCCCACACACAGCTAGAAGCCCAATTTTTTTTCAGAGCTAGATGCAGAAAAAAATATATTCAGTTTGCAACCTGATGGAGGTCAGTATAGATGGACTAATACAACAAGTCCCACACACAGCTAGAAGCCCAATATTTTTTCAGAGGTAGATGCAGAAAAAAATATATTCAGTTTGCAACCTGATGGAGGTCTGTATAGATGGACTAATACAACAAGTCCCACACACAGCTAGAAGCCCAATATTTTTTCAGAGGGAGATGCAGAAAAAAATATATTCAGTTTGCAACCTGATGGAGGTCAGTATAGATGGACTAATACAATAAGTCCCACACACAGCTAGAAGCCCAATATTTTTTCAGAGGTAGATGCAGAAAAAAATATATTCAGTTTGCAACCTGATGGAGGTCAGTATAGATGGACTAATACAACAAGTCCCACACACAGCTAGAAGCCCAATATTTTTTCAGAGGTAGATGCAGAAAAAAATATATTCAGTTTGCAACCTGATGGAGGTCTGCATAGATGGATTAATAGAACAAGTCCCACACACAGCTAGAAGCCCAATATTTTTTCAGAGGTAGATGCAGAAAAAAATATATTCAGTTTGCAACCTGATGGAGGTCTGTATAGATGGATTAATAGAACAAGTCCCACACACAGCTAGAAGCCCAATATTTTTTCAGAGGTAGATGCAGAAAAAAATATATTCAGTTTGCAACCTGATGGAGGTCAGTATAGATGGGCTAATACAACAAGTCCCACACACAGCTAGAAGCCCAATATTTTTTCAGAGGTAGATGCAGAAAAAAATATATTCAGTTTGCAACCTGATGGAGGACTGTATAGATGGATTAATAGAACAAGTCCCACACACAGCTAGAAGCCCAATATTTTTTCAGAGGTAGATGCAGAAAAAAATATATTCAGTTTGCAACCTGATGGAGGTCAGTATAGATGGACTAATACAACAAGTCCCACACACAGCTAGAAGCCCAATATTTTTTCAGAGGTAGATGCAGAAAAAAATATATTCAGTTTGCAACCTGATGGAGGTCTGTATAGATGGACTAATACAACAAGTCCCACACACAGCTAGAAGCCCAATATTTTTTCAGAGGTAGATGCAGAAAAAAATATATTCAGTTTGCAACCTGATGGAGGTCTGTATAGATGGATTAATAGAACAAGTCCCACACACAGCTAGAAGCCCAATATTTTTTCAGAGGTAGATGAAGAAAAAAATATATGCAGTTTGGAACCTGATGGAGGTCAATATAGATGGACTAATACAACAAGTCCCACACACAGCTAGAAGCCCAATATTTTTTCAGAGCTAGAGGCAGAAAAAAATTATATTCAATTTGCAACCTGATGGAGGTCAGTATAGATGGACTAATAGAATGATGCTATGCCCAAAAGATTTTACTTCACTAGGTGCAGTAAAAAAATTGGTATTCTATACACAGGTGGTATATCTTGCAACACAGATAGGCTACTCCACTGACTAACACACTCTGCAATAGGCCAAAAAGGATTAGCTTTGCTAGATTCAGCCAAATGCTGTGAAAAAAACTTGCACAGCACTGGCACAGACCTGCCTGGCAAAAACTGATAGGAACTGATGTAACCTAGTCCTGAAAAGGACTCCAATTACAATTAGTCTTTACTCCCACAATCTATCTATTTAAGAGCACAGACCTGCCTGATAAAAGTCGTAGGAAATGCTGTAACCTAGTCCTTAAAAGGACTGCAATCACAACTATTCCCTACTCCCAAGCTATCTGTAGATTTGTGCGAAAATTGGCTTGAAATAAACAAGGTATAGCGCACACAGCAACAGCGGTGCCGTCTAACACGCAGCTGCAGCAGTGAGAAAATGGTGGCGACGGGGAAAATGGCTTGGTCTTATAGGGCAAGGACATGTGACATACACTGCCAATGACACATGCCCTTGCTTGTGTGAAAAAAAGCACTTCGCTCCGTGTGTGCGCTGCTGATAGGCTGACAGATTGCACCTCCCCACTGTAAATGCGGGAAAGAGAAAAAAAAAATGGAGATCTTCATTGTTCCTGCAGAGATCCATCCCCTGCCCCTCCCCCCACCCCGCTGTACACTCAAACTGCGTATTAACATTAATTTTCATCATTACTGAGAAAAAATCCAGTTATGATTTTGGTGCACGAACAGTTATCGAACCTAACCTCGAACAGCCGAATTTTTCTCAAATTGTTCGTGTTCGCCGAACGGCTCGAACACCGCCCAAAACAGCTCGAATTTGAGATTGGCGAACAGTTCGAGTAGAACAACGCTCATCTCTAAAGATAATTCTTCCAAAATATTGATAAACTTTATGAAGACCGGATGGTGGATAATTGGTTTAGGGGCATTCACCCCCCACTGCTCTGAGAAAATTCTACATTCTGCATTAAGAATTAATGGAGCATAAGTGTTTGATGTGTAATGTCTCCCAACAAAGGAGAAAGAATAAATGGTCATGTTGAGAGGCCCAGTATCAACGATGCTCAAGTTCAAATTCATCACAGTAACAACCCATAATTAATTAATTCTTATTTATGAGGAATACAAAGAATTGTTCTAAATTGCAAACTCGTTTCTAGAAACATTGTTAGAACAGCAATAAACTAACACTTGTGGTTTTCAGCCATGATCCTAGTATAGTTGCTAAAAGATGTGCACTTTCATAACATAGTAATCGTAATGACACTGTAATCTTTACAATTTAGGAGTATGCTATTGAATATTTTATATAAAAAAAGATTTTTAATACTTTATAATGCTCCATATTGTCATGGGAACCAATTAAAAATGTTTATAGCTTTACATCTATGCGGTCTCACTTTATGAACGTTCAATAATGACAAAGAGAATAAAAACAAGCTACAAGAGATATAGTATAAAGCCAAAAAGATCAAAAGAACAGTATGAAGCCTGGGGAACAGCAATGGTATAGTAACAACATCCAGGAGGGGACTCATGGTGACAGATAAGTCACTGATGGTAAATGAGCATCTCATAAATTGTCACAGATGAAGAGTATAGCATATAATGACATAGAAAGGTTTATAGAAACATGAATTGTCTGATAATGGCTTTTTTGGACCTCCTTGCTGTGGGCAATAGTTCAGCTATATTATAAAGCTTTAAAACTACACAAGCTAAGCTTGGATTTAAAGGGGTGGTCCAACTTAATTTTCATTCTAAATCCCTATCTATTTAATGCTATAATCTAAACTATTCTCTAATATACTTGCATTAAAAATTCCCTACCCTTTCCTAACTACACTATCTAAAAGCTTTTTTTTTTACAACTTGGTATTTGATGACACTTTGTCTGAGAATCCTCAGTTCATGCTTGGATATTCAAACAAAGAGTCATCAGAGGGCAGAGGCTGCTGTCACTGCTGCAGCACCTGCCCTCTCCCTGAAACAAAGCATCATCAGTGATACTCGTTTCAGAGGCTAAGCTAGTGTCTGTGTGATGTGAAATGTGCACAATGACAGTGTGCTCTCTCACTGGCTCAGATCATCAGTAATGAGCTGGCAACAGAGCAGAGTGCACTTGTAAGCAGTGTGCCTTGTAAGATGAATACTGAGTATGCAGAGACCAGCGCTGCCCTGGCAAGTGGCTGGTCTCTGCTCTGCCTGCAGGATGCCAGATATTTATCTTACAAGACACACTGACAGTGCGCTCTGTCTGTCGCTGGCTAAGTACTGTTGATCTTGAGCCGGTGAGAGAGCGCACTGTCATTGTGCAAATCGCACAGTGTATATTGCGCAGGGATGAGCTGAGCTCCTGAAACGAGCATCACTGATGATGATGATTCATTTCAGGGCAGAGGCTGCGGCAGTGACCACAGCTTCTGATCCTGATGATGCTTTGTTTGAGTATCCCAGCATGCACTGGGATTCTCAAACAAAGCATCATCAAAAAGGAAGTGAAAAAAAGAAAAGAAAAGTAGTTAGTGAAATTAGGGAAAGATGAGGAATTTTTAATTCAAATATATTAAAAAATAGTTTTGTTAATGTCATTAAACAGATAGGGATTTTGGATAAAAAATAAGTTGTATTTCGGACCATCCCTTTAATTATGTGGTTCAAAGAGTAATTCACATGTCAACTCCAGTCTTCAATTATTTAATTTTCATTAAGTGCAACTAAATTTACCTTTATGCAATCTTCAATAATATATGATCTCATGATCTAATTGAGCTGGTAACTTTAGAGCTAGTTTTCGTAAAAGCGTGTATTCTTAATGAAATTGAGTTCTGTGACATATTTTATTAGGACTTTGTATTGTGTCATTTCCTTGTTATTGCTCTGGGAAATTTATAAAAAAATTGACAACTGGTGATACTCCTGCAACTGCCAAAAGGTTGTGTCCGTACACAGGTTGACACCATCTGGCTTAGGGAACCCAGCACAACTAAAATGGAAAGTATTGCAAAACATGTAATAGCAACTTTTTGAGCATAGCCAGGTTTTTGGATCTATCCATCACCAACAGTGGACAAGTTATTACCTAGGTTTAGCTGGTCATCTAAAACAGTAGAAAGTTTGTAGATGTACATTGCAACAATTCTTATATTGGCTAATACTATAAAGGTGTAAAATCATTCCGAGTGAATTTTCCGCTCTTAAAATTGGCAGAATATTACAGTACCATCAAACACTTTGAAAAAGTACACAACATCTTTTTCATGCGGAATCCACTCCAAAAACCTGAAATAGTGCTAATGCTCAAAAGAATAAACATATGCATTTCTATGTAAAAACTTCTTTTGAGCACCATTTCAACTGCTTCTGGTTTAAAAAGATGCTGAGAGGTTAAATAAGTCATCAGACAAAATTCTTAAAGCTTTTCAGCTCTGAAGACTTCATAAAAGAAGTCAATGATTAGGCTCCAAAGATGGCCAGAAAACTCGCATTTGGTCCTGTACTTAAAACATCAAATAGAGAATGCCATTAAAAAAGACACCACAAAAATACTGGGAAAAAAAACAAAAAAACCTCTGGTGGTCAAAAACGTAAAAGAAAAAAAGCAATCGGGAAACAACTACAAAAGCTAAAAAAGATGTTTTAGTAAAAAATAAAAATGGCATTCCCTGATGCATTTTCCTCTTGAAAAAATCCGATGAATTGCCCACCTGAAAACGACATTGTGTCCACATACCCTAAAAAATCGACATGGAGTCTAAAAAATATGAGAAAAACGAATATATTTGACTCATTTTTTTATTTGGTTTTCTTTATCTACTTTTAGGACTTGTGTGAAAATTTGATGCAATTTTAAGTCAAATACATGCAGAAATAGGGAAAATTCCAAAGGGTTCACAAACTATTAAGCACCACTGTAAGTTTAAAATGAGAATTATAGTAACTATTCAAGTGTTTTTGCTAATATCATGCATTTTTAATTTTGAAAACTCAAGTACCATGGCTGGAGTATAAACATTTGATGTTGCTTTTTTACATTTTAGGGAAAATTATAATTTCATGGACATATGCGGGATAAAAGTGATTCAGATTTCCTGGCCAGTGTACTATGACAAACATCATCACAGCATATCAGAGTGAGCATGTTCCCTTGGGCAATTTGACACATTTTCCCAGTGCCAGTGAGCAGTATAATCTTTTTCTGCTATGTAGAAATATTTAGTCTGGAATTCTTATCTGATGTGTTGTATATTAAACTTCATACATTGCTCTTGAAATATCTTTGATGGACTAAATAACTGCCAAATCTCATTACATTGAAACTCATCATTAAAATGAAAAATAATAAAACAGGAATAGAGAAGAGCAGCCGTGCAGAATAAGTAAATACCTGATAATAGAGTCCATAGAAATGTAATAAAGTCAAGGGCTGGTAATTGCTATACTGCCTTCTATATTCCGTGAATTTTATCTATTTATGGTATTTTATTAGTATTCCTTGAAGCCAACTTCTGCCTAGTGAAACAAGGTGAGTCGTGAAGTGGAGGGCAATCTAGCAAATGACCAAGTCTGGGGCTAAAAGAGTTGTACCATGAGGAATATGGACCTTGAGAGCTCTGTATGGACTGTTGCTTGACCGGTTATGGTTGACAAGTAATGTAACTTGTGGCATTGTAACGAGACTGTTTCGATTTTTCGAAAACAGTCCCAGAAAATTTGTGGCGTTCCAGGTAAAAAAAAAATAGGGGTGGAGTATACAGAAACCCCACCTGTAAATGGGTGTTTCTGGTTGGAATTTGGGCCGGCTTCTTGGCTAGACTGGAACAGTTGTAAAGAACCCATGAATTATGAACACAACTGTTGGAAACTATAGTTTGTGTTGTTGTCTCTGGGAGTCTATGTGGTAACGATCAGACTGGTAGGGAACCAGTGTTGGTGAGATTGGTAAACTTAAACATATTGGAAGCTGTAGATGAATAAGGTAGAGAGAATGCCTTTTGGGGTGGTAAAGACTATATGACTAATGAGTTAATACAAAATTGTGCTAATAGAGTGGTCTTCTAAATCTGCCATGAGTGTGACAGATGCAGGTAATGGAGAAACAAATGGGTTAATTCTGCGCTGCCCTGAGGAAGATGTTTGTACACTTCGAAATGCGTTGACTAAATAAACCACTTACACCGGATTGGCATCCCTTATCCATTCTACATGGCAGCGCAGAATTAACCCATTTGTTTCTCCATTACCTGCATTTTCACCCCCTCGTGGGTCTGCAGCAGCGTAAGCGTTATTAGTGGTTGTGTACACACTAGTGTTGATCGAGCGCTAAAATGCTCGGGTGCTCGAAGCTCGGGCCGAGCTCACTGTGATACTCGGGTACTCGACCCGAGCAACGAGCCCAATGTTAGTCTATGGGAGACCCGAGCATTTTTGCTGCGGCACCCCCGGCAGTCTGTAAAAAGCCTAAAAAGTGCCCAAAACGATAGTGACAGTGCTCAAATGACATGGGGACAGCATGGGGATTGCCCCAGGAAGCATTTCTGACCCCCAGGTCACTGCTGTCAAAAACGTGGTCAGAGGTATTAAGCCACTTTTACGAGCTCACAATAAAACGTTCAAAAACAAAACTGAAACTGTTTTCCTGTGAAATATGTTAAGGAACATACTTTCCAGAGTAAAGACTTGTGTAATAGGTAAAATAAATAACCAAAAACAAAACTACTCCTCCACACCTTGGGCTATGTTCACAAGTAGCATTTTTTATGCGTTTTTGCACTTTTGTATTGCTTTCAACCGTGACAAATGCATTCACCGGGAAATGTCATTTTAACATTTTACAACCTTAACTGGCCATGTGCTGTGTGACACATGCATACAGTGCTGAAAAGACCTGGGAACAGCATGGGGAAGACCCCTGGAAGCATCTCTGACACCCAGGTCACTGCCTAAAGTGTGCCCATCAGAAGTGATCCTTGCCGCATGAGAAGATGCAGACTTGCAACTTTCCCCGTGCAAGTCCTTGTCCCAGGGCAGTGTTCAATTGTACCTCCCCCATTCCTTGCAATGAAAGTGCAAATATGCAGCCAACCACCCACCCCCAGGCTGAAATACCATACTGCTTGCTTGCACTTGAAATTGGGCCTTTTAGGCATGTGGAGGCGATATCTGGCCACCACGTCATGGCTGCGTCGGCGGCCTGGTATCCATACTCAGTCCCCAGCCGCCCGGCGGCCGGGTGTCCACGTTGGTCCCCAGCTGCCTGGAGGCAGCCGGGTGTCGATAAATGGTCCCCAGCCGCCCCTATTTGTCCCGGTGCGCCTTATACACAAGCGCACATACCAAAACATTACCTGCGCCCTCCCTAGTGCATTTAGTGGGAAGGACAGCCTAACCACAAACACATGGACAAGTGAATGTGGCCAGGGATGGTCCATCTCACTGACGCCTTCACACTGGGTTAATATTGTGTAAGCCGGGACACAGTAGGACACTGGGATGCAACACGTCCTCCAGACATAGAGGATTGCGGGTCCTGGGTCAATCAGGCTTCAACACAAAGTTCAGAAAGTAGACAGCAGCAGTGGTCGGCCTCCTACACAACGAGTAAGTTATTCATGATTATGAGGCCATCCATCTCCTTAGCTTTCTGTTCCTTGGAATGCAAGCACATGTATGAAGTAGAGGCTAGGCCTGAGGTGGTCAGAATTTTGGCGCATATTCTACCTCCTGCGAGGATTGCTGGATGTTTTCCTGCTACTATCCCAGTTCTATGACTCCTGTTAAAACAAAGCTTCAGGTGATGAATGATGGATGAGGTGGTGGCAAAGGAGAAAGAGCAGGAGGAACAGGGACCATTCACATCAATGTCAGGCCAGTCAACCACACATGTCTTGTAGGATATGTTTCTGCACCAAAAGGATTGGTTCGGCTACACAGTTATAGGGCATACAGTGAGTGCAATGCCTAGCAAAAATTTCGAGGCACTCCAATGTCCACTGGAAGTGACATGGAGGTCAGAGGGCCTTAACTAAACCGTTTTTTCCATTTATAGCAACTGGGTCTCCTGTACACTGCTGGCCTAAACAGTGAATGGAAGGCTTTCCAAAAATTATGAGGAACTGCAATGCCCCTTGAAACAGACGTGGATTACAGTGTACTAAAAACCTTCTACCCATTATTGGGGAGTGGGTCTCCCTTAGTGTTCGCCTATGCATTGAAAAGCAAAAGCTGACTAAAATTAGGAGGAAATGCAATGCCCGTTGGAAGAGTCATGGAGGTTAGAGGTAATTAAAAACAACATTTCAATGCCCCTTGGAAGAGCTGTGGAGTTCAGAGTGCTTTAACAAGATGGTTTTAATGCCCCTTGGAAGAGACGTGGAGGTCACAGTAGCTTAACAAGACGGTTTTAAAGCCCCTTGGAAGAGACGTGGAGGTCCCAGTGGAATAAAAAGACAATATCAATGCCCCTTGGAAGAGTGGTGGAGGTTACAGTGGAATAAAAAGACAATATCAATGCCCCTTGGAAGAGTGGTGGAGGTTACAGTGGAATAAAAAGACAATATCAATGCCCCTTGGAAGAGTGGTGGAGGTTGCAGTGGAATAAAAAGACAATATCAATGACCCTTGGAAGAGACGTGGAGGTCACAGTAGCTTAACAAGACGATTTTAATGCCCCTTACAAGAGCCATGCAGTACAGCATATTAAAAACATTATTCCCATTATTGGGGAGTGGGTCTCCCATAGTATTTGCCTATGCCTTCCAAGCAAAAGCTGCCAAAAATTAGGACGGAGGAACTTGCAATGCTGGCAACACGGACCACGGTCACCCTGGTGGTATAGTGGTGGTGGAGGCTGAGGATAAGGAGAAGAGCAAAAAACAGCCGAAATGAGGAGCGTATACCCATGTGTGGGTGTGAAGCGGTGCATGGGAATACACCTCCCAAAATAACACAGTGGATTTGACTTTATGTTACTCTGCTGTCATTTGGTGGTCATGAGAAGTCTGACCCAATCCTGCCCTTCTTCATTTTGATAAGGTTCAGCTTGTCAGCATTTTCAGTTGACAGGCGAGTGCGCTTATCAGTTATAATTCCCCCAGCGGCACTAAAAACACGCTCCGATAACACGCTAGCGGCAGGGCAGGCCAGGACCTCCAAGGCATACAGAGCGAGTTCATTCCTAGTGTCCAGCTTGGATACCCAATAATTAAAAGGCAGAGAGGAATCACGGAGGACGCTGGTACGGTCGGTAAGGTACTCCCTCACCATCTTTTGAAACTTTCCACTCCTTGTGAGAGTACCCCGCGTCTCAGGGCCTGTAAGCTGGGCGGGTCTCAGAAAACTGTCCCAGAACGTTGACAGTGTTCCCCTGCCTCTGCTGGATTGGAGTTGCGTCTCTCTCGCCTGTACACCTTGGTTGGTCAACGAACTGTGACCTCTGCCACTAGTGTGTTCAGATGGGAATTTTTTTAACAGTTCTGCAGCAAGGGCCTTCTGGTACTGCCCCATTTTTGTAGACCTCTCCACCTTAGGAATAAGAGAGTGAAAGTTCTCCTTGTAACGGAGGTCTAAAAGTGTCACCAACCAGTAATGACTGTCACCCAACTTTTTGACAACCCGAGGGTCATGGTTAAGGCAGCGTAACATAAAGTCAGCCAAGCGTGCCAGACTGGTAACGGGCAAGACTTCCATGTCCTCATCAAGATGACGACTGACCATGCTCTCCTCCTCCTCCTCCTCCTCCCCCCTATCCTCAGGACACCCACGCTGAACCGACAGTATGACAGTTGTACAGGTACTACCGTCTACAGCGCATGATACCAGCTCCTGTTCTTCCTACTCCTCTTCCTCCTCTCTCTCATTGTCCCCCAATGCACGTTGGGATGAGATGAGGCTGGGCTGTGTGTAATCACTCGCTACAGCTTCTTGATCCATCTCATCATACTCTGGCTGCAATGCCTCCTCTTTAATTCTCTGCAGAGAGCGTTGCAAAAGACAGACAAGTGGGATGATGACACTAATGATGGCGTCATCGCCACTCACCATCTTGGTTGACTCCTCAAAGTTTGTCAGGATCGTACAGATGTCAGACATCCAGGTCTACTCCTGAGGTATTATGTGTGGAGTCTGACCTGAATATCGACGGCCTTGTTGCAGCTGGTACTCCACAACTGCTCTCTTCTGCTCACAAATCCTTTGCAACATGTGGAGGGTAGAGTTCTAATGTGTGGGGACATCACACACCAGTTGGTGTGCCGGAAGCTGCAAACGCTGCTGCAACACAGCAAGGGCAGCGGAAGCTGTAGCCGACTTCCGAAAATGAGCTGACAGGCGGCGTACTTTGACGAGCAGATCTGGCAACTCAGGGTATGATTTAAGAAACTGCTGAACCACAAGGTTAAGCACATGAGCAAGGCTTGGTACGTGTGTGATCTCGCCTCGCCTCAGAGCCGCCACCAGGTTACGGCCATTGTCACACACGACCATGCCTGGATGTAGGTTCAGCGGTCTCAGCCACAGATCTGCCTGCTCTTTCACAGCTGCCCACAACTCACAAGCAGTGTGAGGTTTATCACCTAAGCTTATGAGTTTCAGCACAGCCTGTTGCCGCTTGGCTGAGGCAGTACTGCAGTGCTTCCAGCTTGTAACTGATGTGGTGATATCTGAGATGGAGGCTGAACATGAGGAGGAGGATGATGCGCAGGAGCTGTACAGTGTGGGGGCAACTCTGACTGATATAGGGCCCGCAATCCTCGGTGTGGGGAGGATGTGTTCCGTCCCAAGGTCCGACTGGGTCCCGGCTTCCACTATCTTTAGTGTGCCGTCAGGGAGATGTACCGTCCCTGGCCACACGCACTTGTCCACGTGTCCGTTGTCAGGTGGACTCTCCCAGTAACTGCGTTGTTGAGGGCACGACAGATGTTTTGGGACACGTGCTTGTGTAGGGCGGGGATGGCACACCGGGCAAAATAGTGTCGGCTGGGGACCGAGTTCCGAGGGACGACTACTGCCATAGGTTGCAGAAGGATTCCGTCTCCACCAGCCTAAAAGGCAGCATTTACAATGCAAGCAGTCATGAAATGTGCAAGTTTAGGACTGTGGCCTGTGGGGCATTGGCTGCAAATTTGCGCTTTCGTTCAAAGCTCTGGGATATGGACAATTGAACTCTGCGGTGGGACATGGACGTTGATGCTGTTTCTTGAGAAACTGCCATACCAAGTGAAGACTGAGAGGAGGGGGCATCTTTGCATGCAGTATGGACAGGGGATTGCCTTGCACGCACAACAGGGGGTTCTCTTACACGCACAACAGCAGAAGAAGCAGTGGTGACACCTGCTGAAACTGGTCGTGGACCCTGGGGTTCGCCCCACAAAGTCGGGTGCTTTGCTGACATGTGCCTGATCATGCTGGTGGTGGCCAGGCTGGTAGTTTTGTCACCCCCGATGATGCTGGCATGGCAGGTGGTACAAATGGACTTTTTGGGGTTATCAGCAGTCTTTAAAAAAATTCCAGACTCTGGAAGACCTACCAGTTGTACTGGCAACGTCCCTCGTGTTGGTGTTACGGGGAACGGTTGCCCGCCTTCTGTCTGCGGCCACCATACTGCTGCTTCCTGCCTGTTGGGATACTCTGCCTCCCTCGCCCTGTGTGCTGCTGGCCTCGTTCTGCGTGTCCACCTCTTGTGACAAATTGCCAGCGTCGCCTTCCTGTGGCCGTGGCTGTTCAAATATTTGGCCATCGCTACATGGGATCTCCTCTTCCACCACTTCAAGCGGAGCAGGCGAGGGGCCCAAATATGGAAATGGACCAGTAAACAGCTCTTCAGAGTGTCCAACTGTGGGATCAGTTGCTGTCTGACGACACTTGGCATGGTGGGAGGAAGGAGCATCGGGGTGAGGAGGAGTATGCGGTCGAGACTCACAGCTACTAACACTTGACTGTGTGGAAGACAGACCGGAGGTAGTGGTGCCCAGGTGACTGGAAGTATTATCTGCTATCCAATTAATAACCTATTCACACTGATCAGTTGGCAATAGTGGTGTTGTTCTGCGCTTCCCTAGTAATTTGCTCAAGAAGTGCTAGCGAGAAGATGTGGCTCTTGGTTGTGGCACATTTTCACCTTGGCCACGACCCCGTCCTCAGCATGCACCATCACCAGAACGTCCAATTCAACGTCCCTTGCCACGCGCCTTGCCCATTGTAAATGAAGTAAAATATCTTACACTCTCACTATCAATGGCAAAAGGGTAATGAAAAGGAGATTAGAACCGTGGAAAAGGAAAACCACAGTTCTAGTTCTCTGGCCTACACCAGAATCTTTTAAACAGATATATTTGTGTCTGAACACTCACAGACACACTCAATTTTTTTTTTTGGGGGGGGGAATACCAAAAGGTTAATAAGACGGGTATTTGTACAGTCTGACTGAGGAAAAAAAAAAAAAAAGAGGATTTAGATGAAAAAAAATAGGATTTTTCCTGGCCCCTAAGACCTGGGGCTAAGTCTAGCAATTTGAGAAGCAGCACACAGGACTGCAATGCAGTATTTGTTGGTATAACCACTGCATCTCCTATACAGCCTGCCTGCCTGATATCTGGGATGGATATTAGTCCTCAGAAGGACTGTTTGTTTGATTTTGCAGGCTTTAGAGACCCTACACTATCTATTTCGCAGTATAAATCTCTCCCTAGCTCAGCAGCACTATCCCTACACTGTCTGATCCGGAGCGACTGTGTCCAAGATGGCGGCGCCTGGTTTTAAATACTCGAGGTGACGCGGTGCGGCCAGCCAATCACTGTAATGCCCACAACCAACATGGCTGTGGCATTACAGTGACTGGCTGGCAATCCCTTCATGTTCATTGGCTCTGTAAAGAGCGCCAAACATGCAGGGCGGAGACCCGAGCTCCAGCCCGAGTAACCCGAAAATGCTCGGTGCTCGCCGAACATCCCGAGTAGTGAGATGCTCGGGCGAGTACTGAGCAGTGTCGAGCATGCTCGCTCAACACTAGTACACACTAGTGATGAGAGAGTATGTTCTGTTAACCCTTTCGGCGAGTATGCTCGGGTCGAGCACAGAGTAGTTACAGCTGCTCGGTGTCATGTTTGAATCACTCCCCTGTGCATGATTTGCGACTATTTGACAGCTTTAGTACATATAAGGAATGTCTATTTCTTACACATTCCTCACATGTATTAAAGTTGTCAAACAGTCGCAAATCATGCACACAGGAGTGATTCAAACATAACACCGAGCAGCTGTAACTACTCGGTGCTCAGCCCGAGCATACTCACCGAAAGGGTTAACAGAACATACTCGCTCATCACTAGTACACACCACCCAACCAGGTGAGCACTAATAAGTTATTTTCTCAATATTGTTACCCAGATAAGACCCTATTTTTGCACGTTATGTCTTTCCAGTTCTCTCTTTACTTGGATGAGTGTGGCAGAGGCAGTCCTTGAGTCTTAATTAGTTTGTCCCTAGTTTGTTGGGGAGTCTCTATTAATGTTATAATTTTAGCAACCAAGAAAGTGAAAAATGTACACAAGTCTTGAAAATTGAGTGGGACCGTTTTGTCAACTAAGCTATCTTTGCTTTGTATTTGCTAATAAATATATATCAATACATACATGCTCAAATCACTGTTGTCAGCACCAAATTAATTTTGAAACTTACTTTGTTTTAGAGGTCCACATAATTTTGCTTTTAAGTTGAATTTTTTCATTCTGTAGTTTCTTCTTAATGTTCCTTGCCCTTTCTGCAGAAACATATGCATTATAATATGCACACATCAATTACTTACAAATACATCTCATTGCATTAAATGTGGATAAATAATTATACTATAGATCAATAGCTTAAAGGGGTATTTTCTTGTTCTGTAATTGGTATAGTTTGTTAGACAACATGAAAATAAGCAAGTTTATGATTGACTTGCTTTTTCTATCTGCTTTTATTCTCTTGCTGTGAGAGCTTTAATCTTACATAGTATACAGTTTGTTGCCAAAGAGACTGACCACCAGTGCCTAGCTGAGTATGCGCAATAGTTACATTCCTTGCCGAGGAGTTAGCACCCGAGATACCAACTCTCTACAGGCTATTGATTTCTATACAGCAGTTAGCTGCTCACCTTCCTCTCCTCCTAGTCACCTCTGACCTGTTATCAATCCTGCAAAAGTACAATCTCAGGGTCCCTATCAGTTTCCACTTTTTCATCATATGGTTGTTCAAACTTATGTCCATTTGCAAATATAGTGATAACACTGTAGACTTCAGAACAAACAACGACAAGACCATTCATGTGTCACTGCATCATAAACTCAGTAGTAGGAAAAAGAAACTGTCACTCAATGAGAAATGCCCACCTCCAAGCAATAAGGTAGTGAACAGAATTGAAAGCTGTGTGCTGCTCAAGACACAACTTGAGAGAAACCCTTTAACTACAGGTACAACACATTACAGTTTCCCTGTCTTGCAATGCATTGCCATTTTAGTAGAGATGACCAAATCTTCCGAGTTTCAAATTTCCCAGCTTTTTGAAAAAATGTTGCAAAATCGGAAATATTACAAGCGATTTGCTCTGAAAAGACATGAATGTTATTCTGAGACCTCCTAGGACTGTACCCAACATCTTTCAAGCTCTTTAATGCAAACACAGCCTTAGTAATATCAAAGTGACCTCAACATATATGGCTATGAGTAAACGGATAGTAACTGGTAATAAACAGGTCGGTTCCTTGCACACATAACTTCTGTTGTGCTGTGCTGTGTCATATAATACTTGTATAGTTTATTCAGTGTTTTATGATTTTCTCTTCCTATATTTATAGGTAAGTTAGGAGCTTTGATGTCTTCTCATGATCCAAAAAATAGTTTGAAGTAGAGAAACAGAAAAGTACGATAAATCCAATATAAACTGGTACAAGCCTCCAAAGGGTTACTTCCAATATCCAAAAGAAAGCCTCAAAAATAAGAAATGAAAGCAGCACTCCAAAAAAAAATCCTGTGTAGGTATGTTTTTTTTATCCAAACCCAAATTGAGTGAGACAAATAGCAACATTTCAGCTCTTCTATAGAGCTTGAAAATGACTCCATAGAAGTTCTGAAACAATACTGTCTATCTCACTTAATTTAGACTTGGATGCTATAAAAGAACCTTACATTGAATTCTTTTGGAGTGATGTTTTTATTTTTTATTTTTGTGGCTTTTTTGCAGATTCACCAGAAAATGGCTGCTGCATTTCATGCTTCAGCTTCTATACAGTCTATTATCATCTTTTTTGGTTGGCTGTGCTATACCATGTGATGTGATAGTTGCAAAGTAATATATGAAAACCTTCCCAGCTGTGTGTTATGCACACGCCCGGGCTAAGCGGCGTGTGCGTGGGATTGGTAGTGATTCCACTGGACCGCGCCGGAGAGTGAATGCCTGGAGGGGCGTGACTAAGTATTCACCCGATCCGACCAGGGTCGCACGACGGCATACGACGCCAGTGCACCAAGGAGGAACCGAGCAGAGGGACCAGGTGCTACTCCAGGACAGACCCCGGACACGGCTGTTGACCCACACAGGGGAATACAGGAACAGGCTGGTAGGCTGGCACACAGACTGGTGGGTATAGGCAGGCACGACTGGTATGCAGGCAGGCGGGTATGCAGGCAGGGGGGTAAAGGCAAGCACAGCTAGAGTGCAGACAGGGAGGCACTAGCAGGTAGGAACACAGGCGGGATAGGACCCAGTACACACCGGGACTCAGGAACAATACAGGCAGAGGGTTACAGGCAAGCACAGCTAGAGTGCAGACAAGGCTGAGCAGGGCAGGACAGGACTGCCGGAGCAGCGGGCAGAAGCAGGGCAGGACAGGACTGCCGGAGCAGCGGGCAGAAGCAGGGCAGGACAGGACTGCCAGAGCAGCGGGCAGAAGCAGGGCAGGACAGGACTCTGTTCATACGGAACAGACAGGAAGGGAAAGACAGAGCCAGACACCCACAGGGTACTTGCAGTGAAGTAGCGAGTGGACCACAAACTCACAAACGGGAGTACAGAGACAACAGGCAGGAGTTAGGTACGAGTTCAGACTCTGCAGAAAAAGGAAGGGAACGGACATAGAGGCAAAACAGGTAAAGGATAGGAGAGAGTTCAGACTGGAACTGAGTGTACGGAGGAGACCGACACTGCAGCGGGATACAGGAGCAGGTCTGGGAATACTGCCCCCAGAGAGGCGGGACGAACAGGCAAGGAGCGTGTTCAGACAGGACAGACAAGATACAGGAGCGGGTCTAGGTAATCGGCCCCTAGAAGGCGGGAGGAACAGGCTAGGAGCGTGTTCAGACAGGACAGACAAGATACAGGAACAGGTCTAGGTAATCGGCCCCTAGAAGGCGGGAGGAACAGGCTAGGAGCGTGTTCAGACAGGACAGACAAGAGAACACAGAAAGGACTCAGTCCAGACACGGGAACTAATACCGCAAAGCAGGAGACATACAGGACTCAGTTCAGACACGGGAGCTGATACCGCAAAGCAGGAGAAATACAGGACTCAGTACAGACACGGAAACTGATACAAAAAGCAGGAGACATACAGGACTCAGTTCAGACACGGGAACTGATACAAAAAGCAGGAGACATACAGGACTCAGTTCAGACACGGGAACTAATACCGAAAAGCAGGAGACATACAGGACTTAGTTCAGACACGGGAACTAATACCGCAAAGCAGGAGACATACAGGACTAAGTTCAGACAGGCCTGGAAATACAGCCTCCAGGAAAGGCAGACAAGGAAACAAAGACGGGACCTGGCACCTTCAGAGTGCAAGCACACACTGAAGGAAAACACTATGCTCAGGCCGGGATAGAAGGGAGCTGCTGAGCTATATACCAAGTGTCAGACAGCAATAGGCTGAGGACGCACAAGGGGTGTGACCCACAGCAGGTACAAAAAGCAGGAAGTGATCGGGCGCCGCCCTTAAGCAGCAGAGACAGACACAAACAGACAGCATGGAGGGAAGCCAGAGAGACACTCTGGACAGGAGATCAAGTGCGCTCTCTTGCACAGTGGGAGATGGACCACCATGCAAGGACGCCGCCAGGTATGTTACAGTACCTCCCCCCTTACGCCCCCTCTTCTTCAGGCCTGCCAGAATCTTCCGCAGGGAATTCGAGGACCAGTCATTCACTGGGTTGGAGGGGGACAGAGACTTGAGGGTAATCTCTGCTTCGAGGTACATCTTGTCAAGCTCACAGGAAAAAATAGACGGGTTATCAGGTACATAATGAGGAAAAGTCACTGTCTCTTTGTTATCTGGTGGTACCCCGGAGGATTCAGGAAACAACTGGAGGTCCTCCGCCGGGTCAGAAGAGTGCAGAGGCTCAGAGAAAACAACTGCTTCAGAGTACACTAGGTCGGACTCACTGGAGGAAGCAGGCGAGGTATCGGGTACCGAGTATAGGAAAGTCTCTGTCCATTCACCACCAGGTGGCACCCCGAAGGGTTCTGAACACAACTGGAGGTCCTCCGCCTGGTCGGAGGGGTGTAGAGACTCGGGAGTAACCTCTGCTTCGGAGTACACTAGGTTGGACTCACTGGACGAAGCGAGCGAGGTATCAGGTACAGGATATAGGAAAGTCTCTGTCCATTCACCACCAGGTGGCACCCCGAAGGATTCTGAACACAACTGGAGGTCCTCCGCCTGGTCGGAGGGGTGTAGAGACTCAGGAGTAACCTCTGCTTCGGAGTACACTAGGTTGGACTCACTGGACGAAGCGAGCGAGGTATCAGGTACAGAGTATAGGAGAGTCTCTGTCCTTTCGCTACCAGGTAGCACCCCGAAGGGTTCAGGAGACAACTGGAGATCCTCCGCCTGGTCGGAGGGGTGTAGAGACTCGGAGGTAACTACCACTTTGGGGTACCCATTGTCAGGCTCACAGGACGAAGCGGACAAAGTATTGAGTACCGGGTGTAGAGAAGTCTCTCTCCATTTGTCATAGAGTGGTATCCCGGAGGATTCAGGAGGCAACAGGGGATCCTCCGCCAGGTAGTAGAGGTGCACAGACTCAGAGGTAACCACAGCTTTGGAGCATCCTTGGACATGCACACCGGTTAAAGAGAGAGAAGCATCTGATGCCGGGTGCAGGAAGTTCTCCTGTGTGGAGTCTGGATGGGCAGAAGTCTCTTCGGGCAGGAGAACTGGTGCACTACCCACGCACACTACCCATTGGGGTTTCTCCGGGATACAGGGAGATGAAGCTTCAGTAGGGACTTCAAGGTTGGGGTCAGGAGGTCTCAGGGAGGACAGGCCCTGGCGTGACGGCTTGCCTCTAAGTCTAGCACGTCTGGACTGCCTCTTGAGGTTGAGAGAAGTATTCCGGAAAGCGTAGTCACCCTGAGAGGATTCTGGGTGGGCAGTAGTCTCATTGGGCTGGAGGACTATTGCGCTACCCACACACATTACCCATTGGGGCTGCTCCGGGATATTGGGAAGTGAAGCTTCAGCAGGAGCCTCCGGGTTAGGATCATCGAAGACCATTAGAAAGGCCACCAGGAAGGCCATTAGGTCCCGGAGGATCGGATCCTGTGTTTCATATAGGGGGTTGATCCATTCCAAGGCATCACCCGCCAGGTAAGACATCATAAAGGCCACTTTAGCCCAATCGGAAGGAAAATAAAGAGGGTAGGCCTTAAAGTGTAGCATGCATTGCTCCACAAATGCACGACACTGTCTTGGATCCCCATAGTAACGTGGCGGATCCGCAGGAACGAGAGCTGATAGATCCATCTGGACGGTGCGTAATTCGCCTGGAACTCAGCTAAGGGAAAAAAAATTTATTTATTTATTTTAATGCATATATTCGCTGGAAAACTTCTCAGAGGGCGAAGGCCGTGGGGCTCAACGGGAACCATGGCCTGAGCATGCTGTTATGCACACGCCCGGGCTAAGCGGCGTGTGCGTGGGATTGGTAGTGATTCCACTGGACCGCGCCGGAGAGTGAATGCCTGGAGGGGCGTGACTAAGTATTCACCCGATCCGACCAGGGTCGCACGACGGCATACGACGCCAGTGCACCAAGGAGGAACCGAGCAGAGGGACCAGGTGCTACTCCAGGACATACCCCGGACACGGCTGTTGACCCACACAGGGGAATACAGGAACAGGCTGGTAGGCTGGCACACAGACTGGTGGGTATAGGCAGGCACGACTGGTATGCAGGCAGGCGGGTATGCAGGCAGGGGGGTAAAGGCAAGCACAGCTAGAGTGCAGACAGGGAGGCACTAGCAGGTAGGAACACAGGCGGGATAGGACCCAGTACACACCGGGACTCAGGAACAATACAGGCAGAGGGTTACAGGCAAGCACAGCTAGAGTGCAGACAAGGCTGAGCAGGGCAGGACAGGACTGCCGGAGCAGCGGGCAGAAGCAGGGCAGGACAGGACTGCCGGAGCAGCGGGCAGAAGCAGGGCAGGACAGGACTGCCAGAGCAGCGGGCAGAAGCAGGGCAGGACAGGACTCTGTTCACACGGAACAGACAGGAAGGGAAAGACAGAGCCAGACACCCACAGGGTACTTGCAGTGAAGTAGCGAGTGGACCACAAACTCACAAACGGGAGTACAGAGACAACAGGCAGGAGTTAGGTACGAGTTCAGACTCTGCAGAAAAAGGAAGGGAACGGACATAGAGGCAAAACAGGTAAAGGATAGGAGAGAGTTCAGACTGGAACTGAGTGTACGGAGGAGACCGACACTGCAGCGGGATACAGGAGCAGGTCTGGGAATACTGCCCCCAGAGAGGCGGGACGAACAGGCAAGGAGCGTGTTCAGACAGGACAGACAAGATACAGGAGCGGGTCTAGGTAATCGGCCCCTAGAAGGCGGGAGGAACAGGCTAGGAGCGTGTTCAGACAGGACAGACAAGATACAGGAACAGGTCTAGGTAATCGGCCCCTAGAAGGCGGGAGGAACAGGCTAGGAGCGTGTTCAGACAGGACAGACAAGAGAACACAGAAAGGACTCAGTCCAGACACGGGAACTAATACCGCAAAGCAGGAGACATACAGGACTCAGTTCAGACACGGGAGCTGATACCGCAAAGCAGGAGAAATACAGGACTCAGTACAGACACGGAAACTGATACAAAAAGCAGGAGACATACAGGACTCAGTTCAGACACGGGAACTGATACAAAAAGCAGGAGACATACAGGACTCAGTTCAGACACGGGAACTAATACCGAAAAGCAGGAGACATACAGGACTTAGTTCAGACACGGGAACTAATACCGCAAAGCAGGAGACATACAGGACTAAGTTCAGACAGGCCTGGAAATACAGCCTCCAGGAAAGGCAGACAAGGAAACAAAGACGGGACCTGGCACCTTCAGAGTGCAAGCACACACTGAAGGAAAACACTATGCTCAGGCCGGGATAGAAGGGAGCTGCTGAGCTATATACCAAGTGTCAGACAGCAATAGGCTGAGGACGCACAAGGGGTGTGACCCACAGCAGGTACAAAAAGCAGGAAGTGATCGGGCGCCGCCCTTAAGCAGCAGAGACAGACACAAACAGACAGCATGGAGGGAAGCCAGAGAGACACTCTGGACAGGAGATCAAGTGCGCTCTCTTGCACAGTGGGAGATGGACCACCATGCAAGGACGCCGCCAGGTATGTTACACTGTGTTTCAGGTCATGTGAGCTTTCTTTGGCTGATGTAATCTTCTGCAATGTGGAAAAATATTGAATTCATGCAAAATGAATCGCAATTTGCATCAAACCAATTTGCTCATCTCTAAATTTTAGTAATCTTTTATTTTATTATAACTTACAAAACTGTGAACTTTAATACATACATGTTATTGTCCTAAATTAAAGATTTACTGGCAAGACCAAATAGACAATGTATAATAAAAAAATAAAATATAATACATGCCCTGGATTGTTTCCAGAACTGCACCCCTAAAGAGAATGCAGCAATCTCTCCAGATGATGTTGACACCCTAGAGAACATGTTCCTGTGGCCTCTAGTACACAATGACCCTCAAGTATTTAAGTACAGCTGTGCTCAAAAGTTTACATACCCCAGCAGAATTTTTCCTTTCTTGGCCTTGTTTCAGAGAATATGAATGATAACAAAAATACTTTTTCTCCACTCATGGTTATTGGTTGGGTGAAGTCATTTATTGTCAAACTACTGTGTTTTCTCTTTTTAAATCTTAATGACAACCAAAAACATCCAAATGACCCTGATCAAAAGTTCACATACCCCAGTTCTTAATACCATGTATTGCCCCCTTTAACATCAATGACAGCTTGAAGTCTTTTGTGATAGTTGTGGATGAGGTTTTGTATTTTCTCAGATGGTAAAGCTGCCCATTCTTCTTGGCAAAAAGCCTCCAGTTCCTGTAAATTCCTGGGCTGTCTTGCATGGACTGCGCACTTGAGATCTCCCCAGAGTGGCTCATTGATATTGAGGTCAGGAGACTGAGATGGCCACTCCAGAACCTTCACTTTGTTCTGCTGTAGCCAATGACAGGTCGACTTGGCCTTGTGTTTTGGATTGTTGCCATGTTGGAACGTCCAAGTACGTCCCATGCGCAGCTTTCGGGCTGATGAGTGCAAATTTGCCTTTAGTATTTGCGGATAACGTGCAGCATTCATCTTTCATTCAACTTTTACCAAGTTTCCTGTGCCTTTGCTCACACATCCCCAAAACATCAGCGATCCCCCTGCTTGCTTTACAGTAGGAATAGTGTTCCTTTCATCATAGGCCTTGTTGACCTCTCTCCAAATGTAACGTTTATGGTTGTGGCCAAAAAGTTCAATTTTGGTCTCATCACTCCAAATTACCTTGTTCCAGAAGTTTTGAGGCTTGTCTCTGTGCTGTTTGGTGTATTGTAGGCGAGATACTTTGTGGCATTAGCGCAGTAATGGCTTTCTTCTGGCGACTCGACTATGCAGCTCATTTTTCTTCAAGTGCCTGCTTATTGTACATCTTGAAACAGCCACACTGCTAGTTTTCAGAGAGTCCTGAATTTCAGCTGATGTTATTTGTGGGTTTTTCTTTGCATCCTGAACAATTTTCCTGGCAGTTGTGACCGAAATTTTTGTTGGTCTACCTGACCGTGGTTTGGTTTTTACAGAGCCCCTGATTTGCCATTTGTTAACCACAGTTTGAACACTGCTGACTGGCATTATCAATTCCTTGGATATCTCTTTGTATCCCTTTCATGTGTTATACAGTTCAACTACCTTTTCCCGTAGATCTGTTGACAATTCTTTTGCTTTCCCCATGACTCACAACCCAGAAACATCAGCGACTGGATGAAAGATGCAAGAGTCTGTCTGGATCCCAGAAACTCACCAAGCTTTTATGCACACACATTGATTACAAGCAAACAGGTCACAGGTGAGGATGTTACCTTTAGTAGCCATTCAAACCCATTTGTGTCAAATTCTGTGCATGTTAACAGGCCAAAATCACCAGGGCATGTGAACTTTTGATCAGGGTCATTTGGATGTTTTTGGTTGTCATTAAGATTTAAAAAGAGAAAACACAGTAGTTTGACAATAAATGGCTTCACCCAACCAATAACATAAATGGAGAAAACGTTTTTAGCTATCATTCATATTCTCTGAAACAAGCCCAAGAAAGTAAAAATTCTGCCGGGGTATGTAAACTTTTGAGTATCAGGAAAACTGTATCAGGAAAAAATCATGCAGGGACAGGAACTAACTGAAAAAGCAGATGCAAATATCAAATGTGCCGTGTCTTACAATGTATCACATCTTAAACACAGTGCATAGCAAACAGTATTTCATGTGAAGATGAAAACAAATTACTAGCAAGTATGAATTGCACATTGCCTGCAAACTGTAATGAACAGTTCATAAAGTCCCAATATATTTTCCTTTCACAATACAACAAATCCAGCAAAATGTGCTTAACAGCAGATAAATAAAAAAAGAACTTGATCGAAATCAGTGACGTGTCATGGCAAGATCTATGAGTTATATCAAATCGTTCTTTCCTTTATCTGTTTTTAAGAACTGCTTGGTCTATTTTCTTTAATGCATATCTTGCTATAATTCTTGTATTTTTTAACACTTGATTTGTGAAAGGAAAAAGTATTGGAACTCTCAATTGCATAGCGTTCTGTGGGGTATTAGCTATTATTAATCACTAGGTATTTGATTTTTATCTTCACATGATATGTACTGTACATGCTGCTATTAGTAAAGAGTAGTTTTGCTACTCACCTGTCCTGGCTCCAGTGCTGGGTTTTGCACCCTTCTCCTGGTTCTCTATGTTGTTCTGCTTGTCAGGTTGCTATGACAACCCAGTGCATTCCTATATCTGTACACCTTGAGGCCTTGTAAACCACCTCAGACTGTGAAACGCTCCCTGAGTATTCAGGTAGTAGGTGTTCACGCCATTGCTGTAGACTATATTATCTTTAAAATGTTGACAAACCTAGTTATACTATACTACTGATTAGTCTGTATTGGACTCTGTATCAAATACAGCTCTGCTATACCACTGGCTAACTCTACTATTCTGCTGAGTATTCTGCATTGGACTGTGTCACAATTCCAGCTCTACAATACTGCCATTGTGCTAGCTTGGCACTAGAGTCTGTGATAGAATAAAATCTGCTGTAACGCTGGGCAACATTGCCATACCGATTTTCTAGTTCTACATTAGACTTTGAATGGCAAACAAAACTCTGCTTCCCCAGCTTGCAATTCTTCCGGTACCATCATATTTTCCCCAGCCCGTCGTCTTAACTGCACCAGAGGCACTTGTCTGGGCTGCATTAGAACTGATCTCTGAGACTAAGAGCTTTGCGGATCCATCTCAACAGATGAAACCTACCAAATTTTCTGATTGGCAACGTGACAATATAGCAGTAAGTGGCATTATGGCAATGACATTTAGCATACTCTCTATATTGTTTTTTTCTTAAGAAGTTCAAGAGTCAATCTAAGTGCCACCTGTTTGTCTGTGCTCTATACCACACTTTATATTACCGTTGACTGTTCTGAATTTATGTATTTAATATATCCCCTACTTAGTAGCTGTAGTGCCGGCGTCCCTGCCCTCTGCTAGGCAGGGACGCTGCTCCTCTCACCGCTCTGCTCCGTGCCCGGCATCCTCCCCCCGCTCTGCTGTCAGCGCGCGCTCCGTCCCGGCGTCCTCCTCCTGCTCTGCTCTCAGCGCGCGCTCCTTCCCGGCCCCTGTGCTTAGGGCGCGCGCGCGCGCGCTCCCCTCCTCTTAAAGGGGCCGCGCGCGCCGCCCTAAAGAGTCCCCGGCCAATGGCCGGAGGACTTCATCATATATAAGGCACCTCCTCCAAAATGGAGGTGCCCGAGCAATGTTGTTTGCACCTGTGTCTCACCTGTGCTTCAGCCCTCAGGTCCCGTTGCCAGTTACCTGCCAGTTACCTGCCAGTTTCCTGCCAGTTTCCTGCTAGTTTACCTGCCAGTTACCTGCCTGATTCCTGCCTGAATACTTGTTACCTGTCTGCCAGTCTGAGGTCCGACGGTCTGCCTTACTACTCCTGTCAGTCTGTCTAAAGGACCAGCCTGCCCGCTCACCTGGGAGCGCTTCTCCGTTATCTGCCTGCTTGCCAGCCCGGAGGCTCCGTTGTCACGTGCTGTGACCACCAGCTATCTCAGAGACTCTTGCCCGCTCACCTGGGAGCGCATCTCCGTTACCTGCCTGCTTGCCAGCCCGGAGGTCCCGTTGTCACGTGCGGTGACCACCAGCTATTCCAGAGACTCTTGCCCGCTCACCTGGGAGCGCTTCTCCGTTACCTACCTGCCTGCCAGCCCGGAGGTTCCGCCGTCACGTGCCGTGACCACCTGCTATTCCAGAGACTCTCGCTTGCTCACCTGGGAGCACACATCTACCATCTGCCTGCTAGCCTACCCGGAGGCTCTGCCATCACAGGTCGTACCTACCCCTTACCCAGAGACTGCCCTGATCACTTGCCGTAACTCCCTGTCCGTTCACCCAGAGACTGCCACCCGCTCCCTTACAAGGGCCGCCCCCTTGTATAGTAGCTCAGAGGTTCCGCCTCCCGGACCCGTTACAGTTTGCTCGGGCCACGCCCCACGGAACCCGGTGGCACCCAAGCTCCCTCGCTCTCGGACCTCTGTCTTGAACTGTCCCGTCAGAGGTCCCAACAGGAGGCCATCCTGGGTCACCTGCGGAATGTTAATACTCGCCTGAACACTCTGTCTGATCCACCAACAACCTCCGCCAGTGCCATATCTTGCAATCCGGCAGCTCCGCTGCCCACTAATACTATGGTATCCTACCCCGGACCCCGGCTCTCTGCACCTCCTCGCTTCGGAGGCGACCCCGTCCAGGCTCGGGGCTTCATAAATCAGTGCACCCTGCACTTTGAACTTTTGTCCCATCAGTTTAATTCCGACCGGGCCAAAATTGCCTTTATCATGTCCCATCTCACCGGGGAGGCCCTGGCCTGGCTAAATCCTCTATGGGAGAGAGGAGACCCCCTGGTGTCCAACTTGCCTGCTTTTCTCTCGGCTTTCCGGAAAGTCTTCGACGAACCCGGACGGAAGACCTCATCCGCATCCTCTCTGCTACGCCTCCGTCAGGAGGGTCTCACCGTGGGCCAATATGCCATACGGTTCCGCACCCTTGCCTCGGAGCTGGCCTGGGATAACGACGCTCTGGTATCCGTCTTCTGGGAGGGTCTGTCCGGTCGTATTAAAGATGAACTTGCTGGTCGGGACATTCCTACCTCTCTCGATGATCTAATAACCCTTGCCACCCGGATTGACCTACGGTTCCAAGAGCGTGCCAAAGAGGTCACCCGTGAGAGAAGGATTCCACGTTTAGCTCCTACTTTCCAGAAACCCGTCATTCCCTCCGTCTCTCCCCAGGTACACTCTCCTGAGCCTATGCAGGTCGACCAGACCAAGATGGTCAAAACCCGTCAGGACTCACGCCGTGCCGAGGGGAGCTGCTTCTACTGTGGCAGTAAGGAGCACCGGATCCGTGCCTGCCCGGAGAGGTCGGGAAACGCCTGTGTCTAGGTTCGCTCAGAGAGGTCCACCTAGACAAGAATAAATCCTCTCCATCCCTGCTGTTGTCTGTTTCGATCATCTACGGGGAGAACCGTTATTTCGAACTAGCCCAACTTGACTCTGGAGCAGCCGGGAACCTTATTTCACAGTCCCTGGTTGAGAAATACCGCATCCCCACCAAACCTCTGGCTGTACCCTTGTCTGTCGCTGCCGTGGATGGGGGCCTCTTACCTCGCCCCATTCAACTCATCACCGAATCCATTACCCTGCAGGTGGGAATGCTGCATTCTGAAAGTATCTCCTTTCATGTTTTGCCTGGACTCTCTCACGCCCTCTTGCTAGGTCTGCCCTGGCTCCAGAGACATGCACCCGTGCTAGACTGGCAAACCGGAGAGGTCCTTCGCTGGGGACAAGACTGTCATAAAACCTGCCTGGTTCCCGTCCATCCCGTCCGTCCTTCTCCTACCCCAGCTAATCTACCTGGACTTCCGATTCCTTATTGGTCTTATGCAGATGTCTTTAATAAAAAGGAGGCAGAGACATTACCACCACATAGACCATACGACTGTCCCATCGATCTGCTACCCGGTACTACTCCTCCCCGTGGGCGTATCTATCCTTTATCCGCTGCTGAGACCCGGTCAATGTCCGAATATATTGAGGAGAATCTGGCCAGAGGATTCATCCGGAAATCTACCTCCCCGGCGGGAGCAGGCTTCTTTTTCGTCAAAAAGAAGGACGGCTCTCTCCGTCCCTGTATAGACTATAGAGGCCTAAACCTGATCACGGTGAAGAATAAGTACCCCCTTCCGCTCATTCCAGAATTATTTGATCGTCTGAGGGGGGCTAGGATCTTCACCAAACTGGACCTTCGTGGGGCGTACAACCTGGTTCGTATTCGTCAGGGGGATGAATGGAAGACGGCATTCAACACCCGGGACGGCCACTATGAATACCTGGTAATGCCCTTTGGTCTCTGTAACGCTCCTGCCGTCTTTCAAGAGTTGGTCAATGACATCTTCCGGGACCTTCTCTACTCCTGCGTAGTGGTGTACCTGGACGACATCTTGGTCTTCTCTCCGGATCTCCAGACTCACCGGAGGGACGTTCGTCAGGTCCTGCTCAGGCTAAGGCAGAACCATCTCTACGCTAAATTTGAGAAGTGCCTCTTTGAGCAGACCTCGCTTCCGTTTCTGGGCTACATTATCTCTCAGACCGGCCTACAAATGGATCCTGAGAAACTGTCTGCCATCGAGAAATGGCCCCGACCGGAGGGGTTGAAGGCCATTCAGCGATTCCTGGGCTTCGCCAACTACTACCGCCTCTTCATACCACACTTCTCTTCCCGGACGGCCCCAATTTCTGCGCTCACCCGTAAAGGTACTAATCCCAAAGAGTGGCCACCCGAAGCAGAGGAGGCCTTTCTTTCCCTTAAACAGGCCTTTTCTTCCGCCCCGGTGCTGCATCGCCCAGATGGCAACAAGCAGTTCTTCCTGGAAGTTGACGCCTCCTCCTCTGGAGCCGGAGCAGTACTTACTCAAAAATCATCTTCCGGGAGGATGGTAACTTGTGGCTTCTTCTCAAAACTCTTCTCCTCCTCAGAGCGCAATTATTCCATAGGAGACCGAGAGTTATTGGCCATCAAACTGGCATTGGAGGAGTGGCGTTACCTGCTCGAGGGGGCTCTTCACCCGGTAATAATTTACACTGACCACAAGAACTTGGCTTACCTCCAGCATGCCCAGAGACTTAACCCGCGCCAAGCCCGGTGGTCCTTGTTTTTTGCTCGTTTTGATTTTGTCCTTCATTTTCGCCCGGCTGACAAAAACGTCAAGGCGGACGCCTTGTCTCGATCCTTTCTGGTGTCTGATCTCGAGGAGGATCCGAAACACATCATCGATCCCGCCAGAGTAATGCAGGTGGCTCCCGTGAGTCTAAATCGTCTTCCTCCTGGTAAGACGTTCATACCAGTACCTGATCGGGAGAAGATCCTACACTGGGGTCATTCGTCTAAACTAGCTGGCCACGCCGGTCAGAAAAAGACCCTCCAGCTTATTACCCGGCACTACTGGTGGCCTAACCTGCACAAGGATGTAATTGACTTTGTTTCTGCCTGTGTGTCCTGCGCCCGCAACAAAGTTCCGAGACACCTGCCGGCCGGCCGCCTCCTACCTCTGCCAGTACCTGCTGCCCCCTGGCAGCATATAGCGATGGACTTCATAACTGATCTGCCCGTCTCTGCCGGTTGTACGGTCATTTGGGTGGTCGCTGACCGCTTTTCCAAGATGGCTCACTTCATTCCACTGCCAGGTCTTCCGTCTGCACCCGAGCTGGCTAAAGACTTTATCCGCCACATCTTCCGTCTTCATGGCCTGCCCCGTCACATCGTGTCGGATCGAGGAGTACAGTTCACTTCCCGTTTCTGGAGAGCCACTTGTAAATTGCTGGACGTCACCCTGGACTTCTCCTCCGCTTACCACCCACAGTCTAATGGTCAAGTGGAGCGGATCAATCAGAACCTGACCAGTTACCTTCGGCACTTCGTTAATGCCCACCATTCTGACTGGGTGGATCTCCTGCCATGGGCCGAATTCTCGTACAACAATCACGAGAGCGAGTCTTCCTCCAAATCCCCGTTTTTTGTAGTCTACGGTCAGCATCCTCGGATCCCGTTTCCCGTCTCCACCTCGGTGGACAATCCGGCTGCGGAATCTCTTGTTAACAAATTTTCCTCCATATGGGAGAGTACCCGGTCCGCACTCCTTCTGTCATCCGAGCGTATGAAAAGACACGCTGACAAAAAACGTCTGGACCCTCCTCAATTCCGCCCTGGGGATAAAGTCTGGCTCTCGTCCAAATATGTCCGGCTCAAGATCCCTTCCTATAAGTTAGGGCCTCGGTTCATCGGCCCACTGGAGGTCATCAGTCAGATCAACCCGGTGGCCTATAAATTGAAACTCCCGGCCAACTTACGGATCCCTAACTCCTTCCATGTGTCTCTCCTCAAACCTGTGGTGCTTAACTCTTTTTCCAAGTCTACAGGTACGCCTCCTGCTCCGGTTTCTGCTGAGGACGAGTTTGAGGTAGAGAACATTCTTGCCACCAAAAGGGTAAGAGGAAAGACCTTTTTTCTGGTAGATTGGAAGGGGTTTGGTCCTGAGGAGAGAACGTGGGAGCCCCGGGAGAACATCCATGCCCCTCTCATCCTAGCTAAATTTCTGTCTGGCCTAAAAAAGGGGGGGCCTAAAGGGGGGGGTACTGTAGTGCCGGCGTCCCTGCCCTCTGCTAGGCAGGGACGCTGCTCCTCTCACCGCTCTGCTCCGTGCCCGGCATCCTCCCCCCGCTCTGCTGTCAGCGCGCGCTCCGTCCCGGCGTCCTCCTCCTGCTCTGCTCTCAGCGCGCGCTCCTTCCCGGCCCCTGTGCTTAGGGCGCGCGCGCGCGCGCTCCCCTCCTCTTAAAGGGGCCGCGCGCGCCGCCCTAAAGAGTCCCCGGCCAATGGCCGGAGGACTTCATCATATATAAGGCACCTCCTCCAAAATGGAGGTGCCCGAGCAATGTTGTTTGCACCTGTGTCTCACCTGTGCTTCAGCCCTCAGGTCCCGTTGCCAGTTACCTGCCAGTTACCTGCCAGTTTCCTGCCAGTTTCCTGCTAGTTTACCTGCCAGTTACCTGCCTGATTCCTGCCTGAATACTTGTTACCTGTCTGCCAGTCTGAGGTCCGACGGTCTGCCTTACTACTCCTGTCAGTCTGTCTAAAGGACCAGCCTGCCCGCTCACCTGGGAGCGCTTCTCCGTTATCTGCCTGCTTGCCAGCCCGGAGGCTCCGTTGTCACGTGCTGTGACCACCAGCTATCTCAGAGACTCTTGCCCGCTCACCTGGGAGCGCATCTCCGTTACCTGCCTGCTTGCCAGCCCGGAGGTCCCGTTGTCACGTGCGGTGACCACCAGCTATTCCAGAGACTCTTGCCCGCTCACCTGGGAGCGCTTCTCCGTTACCTACCTGCCTGCCAGCCCGGAGGTTCCGCCGTCACGTGCCGTGACCACCTGCTATTCCAGAGACTCTCGCTTGCTCACCTGGGAGCACACATCTACCATCTGCCTGCTAGCCTACCCGGAGGCTCTGCCATCACAGGTCGTACCTACCCCTTACCCAGAGACTGCCCTGATCACTTGCCGTAACTCCCTGTCCGTTCACCCAGAGACTGCCACCCGCTCCCTTACAAGGGCCGCCCCCTTGTATAGTAGCTCAGAGGTTCCGCCTCCCGGACCCGTTACAGTAGCTTGCTTGCTTAGGTTTAGTTCTCACAGTGAGTTTTTGGTGATTATTTTGCGCTGCATATTTTCAATGAAAAAAAAGCAGTCTTACAGTTCCGGCAATGTGAATGGGATTCATAGAAATCTCATGCCCACCGTGCCTTTTTCTTATACTGTGTTATCTGACCTGTGTTCCTTTTTTAAAAATCCGCAACATTTCAATTTCTCTTACGGTGATTTATGTGCAATTTTTCTCCATAGAATTGCATTAGATGCCGAAAATCTACAGGTAAAAAATACATATGCGAAACGCACTGAAAACATATGTAATCCAAATACCAGGGAGTATCAAAAACAAACAAGCTTTATTTCAAATATAAACCGATAATCAATTCATCAAAGACGTACTATACTGCAAATAAAGCAATAGAAAAAACTATATGCATAAATCATTTTGTTACAATTTATTAGAATAAACACCTAAAACACCATATTAATTTCCAAAAAAGGAAAGGCAGTGTGGTCAATGGTATATCACAACATGGCAAAGAAAGATGATAAATAAATTAAATCAATAATAAATAGATCAAAAAGAAAGGAAGGTTTTAAAGTGTGTGCACAAAATCAGACACTGTAATGAACAGAGAACCATGAATAAAATTGTATTGGAGGTTAATGTAAAACAACATCAATTTATGCAAGGACCCTTCAATGATACTCTGACCAAACTAAGATACTAAATTATTAAATATAAAGCAATTTATACAAAAAGACTCCAATAAGGGCTTCAAAGTAAAGTGCAATAGTGCATTAACACTCGCCATCATTAAAATGCCATATAAAGGACCACACTGCCCTGTACCCCGACACGTGTTTGCAAATTAGCTTCATCAGGGGGTCAAATATTTCAAATTTGACATACCAACAAAATACAAAAACTGCAGCATAAAAAATGTGTTAAAAACACATGTAAAAGACGCAAGTAACCTAGTTTCCCTAATAGGTACAGAAATGATGCAGACGAACTGTAACATCAAAAACTTATTCTGAAAACTTCGCCTTAGGGTAAATTCACTTTTGTTTTCAGAATTTGAGTATTTAGCCTTACTTTGTAATATAGGACTACAAAGTTAGAGTTTAGCTTTGTCAGTGATAGCTGTCCTCTTGGATTTAACCCGACTTGAGATTTGTTTCCAGCGATAAGAGAATATGCATATTAGTTAAATTTAATTTAAGTGATTAATTGAAAAACACTGGTTCACTAATGCGCTAATAAAATACTAATCCATAATATGAGATCCCCAGCAGCTTCCATATGTCCTATGTGTGGTACGGCTGTTTAGAAGCTGCAATTATCACGCTGCTCTGGTAACGTCTCATGGCATGTCTCTGCGATGTAATAAATACTGTGTGCGATATAATATGATTTGTGGACAGAAATACACAGCAGCTCATTTTTTTTCTGTTAACACTTAACATGTGCTCCGGCCAGGCTCTAAATGCTGTGTTTTGGATTGGAATTGATTTTCACTAATCCACATTAATCCAGGTCTATCGAGAATCTGGAGAGTGGAAAATAAGCATTCCAGGCCACAGATTCCCAGCAGAGCGACCGACATATGGAAGCCTTAATAATACAAAGTTAGCAGATTTTCTTCATCATATTAATGACTACATAAATGCAATGTGAACTAGATAGAGAGGAGCGCAAGTCCTCTACAGTCATCGCTCAGTCCTTGAGTGCTAAGTAGCCATTTCTACATTAGCTGTATCCTGTACGCTCTACTGTACTCAGTTTCTTCAGATTTATTGCAGCCCTTACTCCTATATTTTGCAGAATATTACATTGTAATGTAAAATCTGTAACAAGTCCCCATCAGTCATATAGTCTGACCTATCACATGGTGCAGAGGCCCTTTGCGTCACCTCAGTCTCCAAGGATGGGTGCAACTACATCCTTGGCACCTCCCCAAGGTTAATTCTCAGAAATACATTTCCATAAATGCCCATTTATTACTATATAATATTTTTTATGAGAACAGGTGTTGTGGCAACTTGTCCTTTTCCATCAGAATTAATAATGTAAGACGACATTTGTTGGCCAACGGCCATATTCCTATGAGCCATGATAGATGTAAATAAATGTATACGTTACCTTCTCTGCAGGCTAATCTCAAGACAGAAGTGTTCTTGGCTTACATGCCCTTCCTGTGATGTGTTCCCTACTGACAGCCCACGTCAACTGCTTATGTCGGCTGTTTGACTTGTTTCTTAGCTTTGACCTGGCAAGCTAATCAGTCCTCTAAGTACTTCAGGGTTTAGCTTAATTAAATTCCATAATGCAACTCTCTGACCAGATAAGGAAGCCCAGTTGCGGCATTATGCAGATTGTCATTAGGCTGCACTGTCAGTTTAGTTACAAATGGAAATTTATTTTCTGCTACTGTATATTAATTTATAGATTAATTCAAACCAAATATGAAGATTTCACCCCTTGGCCTGCAGAACTTTTAAAATAATTGACAAGTTGTCGAAAGTGGCAAAGTTGGCAATTCCACCATCTTCTACTGCTGAAGGCTCCTTCTACCCAAAGGCAGCAAAACGTCGCTCTCATGTCCTTATGCATCTCAGAGGTTGTATGTGGCCTTAGTATAGTATGAGCCGAAAACTATAGAAGATGTTATTGTTGCTCTATAAGTCTTCAATCTCATACAGTCATGCAGTAGATTTTTTTTGTTAGATTCTGTATGAGTATGATAGAATAAAAACCATGGTATGTACCCTCAGATGCTGCATTATGGGGGTATCTTTGGGTGTGCATGTAGACACTGTAGATTTGTTGTTGATTTTCCGATGCGTGTCTGCTGCAAACCTGCAACATTTCCCCTGCCATTCCAAATCAAAATCCATATGTATTACATGCATATTTTGTTGTGGACTTTGAGAACTCTACCTTATACATTACTGTACAATAGTGAAGACCGCAATGAATTTCACACAAAGCATTGACATGCTGTGGAATCTTAAAGAAAATGCACAACAGGTCATTTTATGTGCAGAAAATTTTCACATCATGCACAGTGGCATGTAAAAGTTTGAGCACCCCTAGTCAAAATTACTGTTATTGTGAACAGTTAAGCAAGCTGAAGATGAAATAATCTCTAAAAGGCTTAAAGTTAAAGATGACACATTTCCTTTGTATTTTAGGCAAAAAAATATACATTTTCATCTTTTACATTTTAAAGATTACAAAAAGGAAAATGCTAATGTTTGGGCACTCTTGGAGATTTGTGTGCTCCGATGACTTTGACGAAGGTTTCAGACCTTAATTAGCCTGCTAGGGCAATGGCTTGTTCACTATTATCATTAGGAAAGACCAGGTGATGCAAATTTCCAAGTTTTTTAAAATACAGACAACAAACACACAATACGGACAACAAAAACACAATACACACAGCAAATACACAATAACACATAAATACACACAACAAATACATAATACAGAGAGAAAATAAACACAAAAAATACACAATACAGACATCAAATACACAATTACACATTAAATCCACAGTTCTGACAAGTACACAATACACACAACAAATACATACTGTAATACAGATAACAAACACACAGCAAATACGCAATAACACATCAAATACACAATACAGACAGCAAATGCACAATAACACATCAAATACATAATAAACACAACAAATACACAATACATACAACAATGACACATTAACACATCAAAAGCACATTACAGCCAAAAAAAACTCTATACAGTGCTAAAATAATACCAATATGGAAAGCCAAAATACTGTTGTGCTCAAAAGTTTACATACCCCGGCAGAATTTTTCCTATCTTGACCTTGTTTCAGAGAATATGAATGATAGCAAAAAAAACTTTTTGTCCACTCATGATTATTAGTTGGGTGAAGCCATTTATTGTCAAACTACTGTGTTTTTTCTTTTCAAATCTTAATGACAACCAAAAACATCCAAATGACCCTGATGAAAAGTTCACATACCCCAGTTCTTAATACCGTGTATTGCCCCCTCTAACATAAATGACAGCTTGAAGTCTTTTGTGGTAGCTGTGGATGAGGTTCTTTGTTTTCTCAGATGGTAAAGCTGCCCATTGTTCTTAACAAAAAGCCTCCAGTTCCTGTAAATTCCTGGGTATGTCTAGCATGAACTGCGCGCTTGAGATCTCCCCAGAGTGGCTCAATGATATTGAGGTCAGGAGAATGAGATGGCCACTCCAGAACCTTCACTTTGTTCTGCTGTAGCCAATGACAGGTCGACTTGGCCTTGAGTTTTGGATCGTTGCCATTTTGGAACGTCCAAGTACGTGTGCAGCTTCCGGGCTGATGAGTGCAAAATTGCCTTCAGTATTTGCCGATAACGTGCTTCATTCATCTTTCCTTCAACTTTTACCAAGTTTCCTGTGCCATTGTAGGTCAATCATCCCCAAAACATCAGCGATCCACCTCCGTGCTTTACAGTAGGAATGGTGTTCCTTTCATTATAGGCCTTGTTGACCTCTCTCCAAATGTAACGTTTATGGTTGTGGCTAAAAAGTTCAATTTTGGTCTCATCACTCAAAATTACCTTGTTCCAGAAGTTTTGGGGCTTGTCTCTGTACTGCTTGGCGTATTGTAGGTGAGATACTTAGTGACATTAGCGCAGTAATGGCTTTCTTCTGGCAACTCGACCATGCAGCCCATTTTTCTTCAAGTGCCTACTTATTGTGCATCTTGAAACAGCCACACCGCTAGTTTTCAGAGAGTCCTGAATTTCAGCTGATGTTATCTGTGGGTTTTTCTTTGCATCCCAAACAATTTTCCTGGCAGTTGTAGCCAAAATTTTTGTTGGTCTACCTGAGCGTAGTTTGGTTTTTACAGAGCCCCTGATTTGCCATTTGTTAATCACAGTTTGAACACTGCTGACTGGGAGTATCAATTCCTTGGATATCTTTTTGCATCCCTTTCCTGTGTTATACAGTTCAACTACCTTTTCCCGTAGATCTGTTGACAATTCTTTTGCTTTCCCCATGACTCACAATCCAGAAACGTCAGTGGCTGGATGAAAGATGCAAGAGTCTGTCTGGATCCCAGAAACTCACTCAGCTTTTATGCACATACACGGATTGCAAGCAAACAGGTCACAGGTGAGGATGTTACCTTTAGTAGCCATTCAAACGCATTTGTGTCAAATTCTGAGCATGTTATCAGGCCAAAATCACCAGGGCATGTGAACTTTTGATTAGGGTCATTTGGATGTTTACGGCTGTCATTAAGATTTAAAAAGAGAATGCACAGTAGTTTGACAATAAATGGCTTCACCCAACCCATAACCATGAGTGGAGAAAAAGTATTTTTGTTATCATTCATATTCTCTGAAACAAGGTGAAGAAAGCAAAAATTCTGTCGGGGTCCATAAACTTTTGAGCAGAACTGTAATACCAACATATCTTGCTCAAAAATATCTATCAAAAAACAAAATAATGACAAAATACAGTGTTCAAATAATGCAAAATGGATAATCTAATATATAAAGCTGAATGTGTGTGTGTGTGTGTGTATGTATGTATGTATGTCCGGGATTGGCATCTGCACCGTTGCAGCTACAGCCACAAAATTTTGCACAGTCACACGTCTGGACCCCGAGAGCGTCATAGGCTATGTTGTGAGGCGAAATTTTAACCCTGCGCGTTCCAATTCACCAAACAATTTTGCCCCTATCTACATAATGGGGAAAAAGTGAAAGGAAAAGTGTTGGAGGCAAATTGACAGCTGCCACATGTGAACAAGGGAGAATTACAGTTGCTAAGGTGGGGCTCCGACATGGGATACTCAAACTCACCACACACGGGGATATGAACACACACACAAAATGCGCCACACACTACCACGTGCTTGAACACATATGCCACCCTCCGCACACACAAAACTCATCTCACAAAGATTTATCAGGCTGCCAATAGCAATCAATCACAGCTCAGCTTCTCTTTTGCTACAGTTAATTAATCTGAGCTGTGATTGGTTAATATAGGCAACAAAGGACATTCTCAGTATAGCAAAGCTTGTGTAAGGTAATAAGATGTCAGTTAGGGTGTGTTGGTGGAAAGGCTGATGTCAGTCACATTACTTCTATGTGAGAGGATATAGAAACTGCCAGTTACAGACTATTTTTACCACAATAATGCCTCATAAGAAAAGGAATTTCATGGCACGAATGTCAGCTGATGCGAAAAGAAAAGCTGCATTACGGGCCAATGAAAAATGTGAAGACCGAGAAACAAGTCTGACACACATGAGAACAGCAGCTGCTTCCTCAAGAGCCAATGAACTTTCTGAGCAGAGGGAAGCCAGGCTTGCAGACAAGAGAACAAGAGCTGCTTCCTCAAGGGCCAATGAACTTTCTGAGGAGAGGGAAGCGAGGCTTGCAGACATGAAAACAAGAGCTGCTTCCTCAAGAGCCAATGAACTTACTGAGGACAGGGAAGCGAGGCTTGCAGATAAGAGAAGAAGAGCTGCTTCCTCAAGGGCCAATGAACTTTCTGAGGAGAGGGAAGCGAGGCTTGCAGACATGAAAACAAGAGCTGCTTCCTCAAGGGCCAATGAACTTTTTGAGGAGAGGGAAGCGAGGCTTGCAGACATGAAAACAAGAGCTGCTTCCTCAAAAGCCAATGAACTTTCTGAGGAGAGGGAAGCGAGGCTTGCAGACAAGAGAACAAGAGCTGCTTCCTCAAGAGCCAATGAATTTTCTGAGGAGAGGGAAGCGAGGCTTGCAGATAAGAGAAGAAGAGCTGCTTCCTCAAGGGCCAATGAGTCATCTCAGCAGAGAGAAGGCTGACTTGCCACTAAGAGGATTGATATTTCTTCCACCAGGGCACAGGAAATGGTTGGAGATTTGAAACATGCTGCCTTTTGTTACCAGTCAGACATAAACTATCAGGATAATCCTAAAGTTCCTCAGCAACTCATCAACTTCATTGAGGAAATGTTCAATGAAACTTTAATGCTCCTTGAAGATCAGTGCATAGCAATGTCAGGAAAAGCCTTACAGTTGCTTGGTTTGCCTGCTCCAATAAGAAATCCTGAAGGCATCCAAATGTGTAGGGAGATTTCCTAGAAACAAACTACAATATTGCAGAACGAGCCAATATTGTTACCAGATCAAAGGGACGCCTATAACTACATTTTAAGTTTCAGTGAAACCAACAAAGGTGGGATTGTCTTCCTTGATGCTCCAGGTGGAACAGGAAAGACATTTGTAATCAACTTGCATCTGGCAAAATTTCGACAACAAAAAAAGATTGCACTTGCAGTGGCATCTTCTGGAATTGCAGCTACGCTTTTAAAAGGTGGCAGGACAGCACTTTTGACATTCAAACTACCACTTAACCTGTCTCATAGTGACAGCCCGTGTGTAATATTGGCAAGGGATCAGGACTGGCCAAATTGCTTCAAAAATGCAGTGCCATCATTTGGGATGAATGCACCATGTCACACAAAAGGGCTCTGGAAGTAGTGGACAGACTTCTGCAAGACCTGCATAGCAACAAATATATCATGGGAGGAGTAGTTGTTGTTTTGGCAGGTGACTTCCGCCAAACACTACCTGTTATTCCAAGATCAACCCCTGCAGACGAACTGAATGTCTGTCTCAAAGCATCGTACCTTCCAGGTGTGTGCATAACCTACAAGTCAGTGGATACAGTAATAGACCCTGCTCAAGCATTATTTTATCCAACTAAGTTCCTCAATTCCTTGGAGCCACAAGGACTTCCTCCTCACAACCTCTTTCTAAAACCTGGAGCACCTATTCTGCTATTGAGAAATTTGGATCCACCAAAGCTGTGTAATGGAACAAGACTCTTGATTAAGAACCTGTTTCCACATGTAATTGAGGCAACCATTTTGACAGGATGTGCCACAGGAGAAGATGTTTTCATTCAACAATTCCTCTCATTCCTTCTGATTTGCCTTTTGATTTTAAACGCCTCCAGTTTCCTGTTCGACTGGCATTTGCTATGTCCATCAACAAGGCTCAGGGACAGTCCTTGAAAGTAGTTGGAATCGATTTACAATCTCCATGCTTTTCTCATGGTCAACTTTATGTGGCCTGTTCAAGAGTTGGAACAGCCAAAAATTTGTTCGTGTTTGCACCTGAAGGAAGAACTAAGAATGTCGTTTATTAAAAGGCTCTCAAATAAGGAGTAGAAGATTACTTCACATTACTTGGCCAATTTAGTTAAATCTGTGTGGAATATCTCTGGTGTTGAAATATATGTTGTGAAATGCTTCTATCAGCTTAGTTTTTGCCTTTAAATAATTACATTTCTATCTATTTGTTTTGTGGTTTTTGTGTGGAGAATACATTTTTGTTAACACATTCTAGTTTGCTAACAGCAGTTATTAACCCGGGCGAAGTCGGGTAGTACAGCTAGTACCAATATAAAATGAAACAATAACTAACATACAGTGCCTAAATATGTACCAAAAAATTCCATCCAATTAATACCAGTGTACACAGTGCTCATAAAATACCAATATACAAGGCTACTATAATGTCAAAATACAGAGCACAAACAATAGCAACATATAGTGCTCAGATAATATGAGTAGTGTTGAGCCACCCCCGTAGTGTTCGAGTTCGGTTCGGTTCGTCGAACACCCGTGTGTTCGCCGAACTGTTCGTCGAACTGTTCGTCGAACACCTTCGAACACCGTTAAAACCAATGGCAGGCAAACAAAAACACATAGAAACACATAGAAAACACCTTCAAAGGTGTCCAAAAGCTGACAAACTGCTCTGAAGACACAACTAACACATGGAAAAGTGACAAGTACATATAGTCATGCGAAAAGAAAAGAGGTGGAGGAGTAAAAGGAGGGGGAGACACAGATATAGGCATGTCATGCCCTTCTAAAATCCAAAAAGTGAGAAGCCGACACGTTCAGTCCGCTCCTGCCCGTGCCACCTCCGTGTCGCCGGGTTTGTGCCAGAGCCGCGGTGAACCCTGACGGCCAGCCCCCCTCTCCCAATACTGGCGCCTGTCTGCTGGTGGGTCGAGCGAGCCCCCTGTGGTGGAGGCAGGTCTAAGCTTTTTAATTTAAATTGTCTCTCTAATTTGAATGAATACACTTTAAATCCATTTACAAGGATCTATTGGAGGGCAAGTCTCATGCCAGCAGCCGCGTAATTCCAGCTCCAGTAGCGTCCACTAAAGCTGCTGCAGTTAAAAAGCTTTTATAAGGATCGAGCTCGGCTGTCCACCGCAAGGCATCCTACTGCCAGTCCCAGCCCCTATGCCTTGGGGTGCCTCCTGATGCTCTTCACTGAGTATCCCGTGGTCCCGAAGCATTTCCTTTGAAAAAATTAAGTGTCAAAACTACAGGTGGTGTAGCTTGCTTAACAGCCGGGATAATCCGCTGACTAGCAGACACTGCTACTAGGTACAAAGTATTTCCTGGGCTAGATGCAGTTAAAAATTTGTAATTAGATACTCTCGTTGGATGCTGAGAAAGCATTCCATAGAGTCTCCTGGCACGCCATATATGATTCTCTTAAAAAGCTTGGGGTAGGGGTCTAGGGGACCCTTTTATAGCCAAAATCACGGCCCTGTATCGCAATACGTCACCTAGGCTGAAGATAAATGGAACTGTATTACCCTGAGGGCTCGGTTGCTACAGAGGTATTGCACCTCACCCAGAGGTGTGATATCTCACTCTCAGGTAAGGATGGAGTGTGGATCAGGACCCGACACCTGCATGCATTACACCACATTGCCGTGGGGCAGGGCGACCAATATGCCCCTGAGATGGGCACGACAGTCCCTGTCCCTGGCTGGAGTGGGGGGAGGGAACACTGAGGAAGGGGAACCCTGTAGTGCAGGAGCAGGGAGGAAGCAGTTCCTGGGTGCATTGAGAAGGGAGTATAAAAGGTGGGCACCATCTTAGTTCAGTGCAGAGAAGTCTGAGCAGAAGTGGCAGGGAGCAGGGGCTCTGCATGAGCTCTGCTCCGGAGGAGGGCCTAGTAACAGAGGCCCAGGCCTGGAAGAGGGAGAAGGAAGGAAGAGGAGCGGAGAAGGCTCCAGGAACGAGGAATGAAGGGATCCCAGGGGTGCGGACGGGCGAGTCGCCACCGCACGCCCGAATCCACCTGCGTGGAGGGGTCAGGCCAAAGGGGGAGACCGGTCCCCGAAACTAGTGGAGGCAGGAAACGACCCTCAGCTAGAAACCGGAGGCTGTGACATTTTATGTGGCGCAGCCCCTCGCTACACCCGCTAGGAAGGCACCACATAGGGTCAGGGAAACTGGCGCCAAGTTTACCAAGAGGAGGCCCGAGGCAGCCGGACAGAAGGGTTGGTAAGAAAGGCCAGACAAAGGACACACAAAGGGGGTCCTGTGAATCGCTCCAAAGTTATCTGGGAGTTGTCTGAGCCCCTCACCTGGTGAGCACAGTACGACGTGGGCAGCCGTTACCTGCAGACGTGGTCTGGATAATAAGAACTGTGAGTAAAGGCCCTGGACTGCATCACTGACTCCGTGTCATTACTGCTGCTGCCCTGCACCATCAACCCCATCCTCCGCATACACTGCCCTGAGGCTATACTCCTCCCGTGGGGAGTTATGCTATGCTCTGCTGCACCCACAACACCAGCCTCAGCGGTCTGCCCTGGAGCGGCGGTTCACTCTGACCGCAATCCACGGGTGGCGTAGTCGGACATTTAAACATCAAAACCACATAAATAGTTCCGCCACTGGTTTGACCGCCCTGAGCCACGGAACCGGGTCGCCGCCACGGAGACTACAACCACCAGCATCCACCAAAAAGGGTCCGGCTCCGGGTGTCCCAAGGCCCAGGGGGCGCGTCAGAACATTTTCATCACCTTTCACAATCACCAATGGGACAAGGCAGGGATGTTCTCTGTCCCCTCTCTTATACATCCTAGTGACGGAGCACCTGCTCTCATCAATTCGCCATAACCCCAATATTAGGTGGATTGAGGTGGGAGGCACCGAGTACAAGTGCTCTCTATTTGCTGATGATGTCCTAGTATATATCACTCAATCACATATATCCATCCATGCTGTTATGGCTGAAATAGATCACTTTGTTACATGGTCAAATTTTAAAATCAATGCAGCGAAGTCTGAGGCCCTCGATGTCTCCCTCCCCAAATCCATATAGGATTCCATCCAGTCCAACTTTCCCTTTGCCTGGCCCTCACAGGGTATCAAATACTTAGGAATTCCTATTCATAGAGACCTCTCCCATCTATGTTATCTTAATTTTGGGCCCTTTATTGAACAACTCCATACAGACCACAGTTGGCAAGTTAGAACTGTAGGATTCACTACGTGAACCACTGGTGTTTTGTGGAAAAGCACATGTACACTGTGTTCCAAATTATTATGCAAAAAGTGTTTAGGAGTGATAAGGGAAGAATTTGTTTGTTTGTCAGTTAAACTCATTGATGGTGATGTGTGTCAGGGCTCTTTATATCACTGTAAGCAATTGCAGACACCTGTGCTAATTAGTTTGGCAGGTGTGTCCAATGAAAGGCAAGACTACTTAAGAAGGCTGTCTCACATTATTAAGCAGCCTACATTTTCTGCCAAAATGGGAAAGAAAAAGGATGTGTCGGCTGCTGAGAAGCAACAAATTGTGGAGTGTTTAGGTCAAGGCATGACTACAATCAACATTGTGCGATGATCAGGATGAAGTGTCTTGGCAATCAAGAAGTATGTAGCTGATTCACAGTACACACGTGTGCGTGCTGATAAGGGCAAATTGAGGACTCTTTCCTACAAGCAATTACGTCAGGTTAAAAGAGCAGCGGCAAAAAAGCCTTGTCATAGCAGCAGACAAGTTTTTGAAGCTGCTGGTGCCTCCAACGTCCCCCGAACAACAAGATGCAGGGTCCTTCAGAGGTTTGCAGCTGTGCATACGCCATCCTGTCGACCTCCTCTATCCACTTCACACAAGCAGAAACGGCTCCAGTGGGCCAAACATTACATGAAGACTGATTTCAAAACTGTTTTGTTCACGGATGAGTGCCGTGCAGCGCTCGATGGTCCAGATGGATGGAGTGGAGGATGGCTGGTTGATGGACACCCCACGCAAACACGGCTACAGCGCCAACAAGGAGGAGGTGGAGTAATGTTTTGGGCTGGAATCATGGGGAGAGAGATTGTCGGCCCCTTTAGGATCCCTGAAGGCGCTAAAGATGAACTCCATAATGTATGTGGATTTTCTCAAACAGCACTTCCTGCCATGGTTCAAGAAGAAGAACCGTGTATTTCACAGCAAGATCATTTTTTTGCATGATAATGCACCATCTCATGCTGCACATAAAACATCTGCATCTCTGGCTGATATGGGCATAAAAGGGGACAAACTTATGGCGTGACCCCCATGCTCCCCTGACCTCTACCCCATTCAGAACCTCTGGAGCATCATCAAAAGGAGTGTCTATGATGGCGGGAGGCAGTTCACATCTAAGCAACAGCTCTGGGAGGGTATTCTGTCCTCATGCAAAACAATTGAAGCAGAAACCATCCAAAACCTGACAAATTCAATGGACGAGAGAGTTCAGAAGCTCCTTTCGAACAAGGGGTCCTATGTGAAAATGTAACATCACCTAGAATAAAGTTTTGAGTTGAAAACTGTTTGATTTCAGTTTCTAATAACCTGCTAATGCTTATAATTTCAAAAATGACCATTTTTTTGGTCTTTATTAAAATGAAAAGGTTGATCGAAAAGTTTGGCGGATCTAAGAGTGTGGCAACCCAGTAGTCATGATTACTTCGAATTCTGACAATATGAGGGTCATGTTGCAGGTAGTGCAGCAAGAAGGCACTTATGTGTCTTGCGCATCTCGGAGCCCCAAAATTATTTTCCGGGATAGATGCAGCTAAAAATTATTATTAATTTTAAATCTGGTGGAGCTTAGTATAGATGGCCTAATAGAATCAGTGCTGCACACTGCTACAAAGCCCAAATTATTTTCCAGCCAAGATACAGATAAACATGATTAGTAATTTTAAATCTGGTGGAGCTTATTATAGATGGCCTAATAGAATCAGTGCTGCACACTGCTACAAAGCCCAAATTATTTTCCAGCCAAGATACAGATAAACATGATTAGTAATTTGAAAGCTTAAAACGGTTGGTAGGGTGATTTTAACCAATCATCCATCTTTTACTCTCCCCAGGATGACACAGGGGTAGAAAAGTCGTTTCGGATCCATGATTTGTTCATCTTTATGAACGTGAGTCTGTCTACATTATCAGTGGAGAGCCGCGTGCGCTTATCTGTCAGCACACCACCAGCAGCGCTGAGCACACGTTCAGACAGAACGCTGGCTGCGGGGCATGACAAGATCTCCAAGGCGTAAGTGGCTAGCTCCGGCCATTTACCCAGATTGGAAGCCCAAAAAGAGCAAGGGTCCAGTGACACAGTCATGGCTTCAATGTTTACTTGGAGATACTCCTGTACCATCGTCTCTAGGCGTTGACTATGTGTCAGACTTCTTGTCTCCTGTGGCCTTGCAAAGGATGGGCTAAAAAAGTGGTGAAATGATTGCGCAAAATTGATGTTACCAGCAGATACTGTGGTTCTGTTATGGTTTGAGTGCTGAACACTTGACGGTCCCACGGTTGGCAAGTTGGAACTGTGAGATTCACTACGTGCACCACTGGTGTTTTGTGGAAAAGCACATGTAAGATTCTGCAACAGTCTCTGCTGATACTCCTGCATGCGTGCATCCCTTTCTATGGCAGGAATAATTTCTGCAAATTTACTTTTGTACCAGGGATCTAACAGTGTGGCAGCCCAGTTGTCAGGATTTTTTCTATTTCTCCCAATTCGAGGGTCATGTTGCAGGTAGTGCAGCAAGAAGGCACTCATGTGTGTTGCGCATCCAGGAGCACCAAGTCCCTGTTGTGTTGGTGGCGAGATAACAATCATCCTTCCTTCCTCTGTCCTCTCCCCCCAACCTCGCACAACAGAAATGTGATCAAGGTCTCCCTCATCTGATGAGTCTTCCATCAGTTCGTCCTCCACTTCTTCCTGGGCTCCTGCACCTTCCTCACTAGTTTGGCTGCTAACATGCGCCCTGGTAAAACCATCTCCCCCACCCTCACATGCCTGCCGCCTTGGTGCTGCCGACCGTCTGGACCTTGCAGATGTTAGCCCTTCCGCATACAACTCCTCCTCCTCTACTTCCTCCACCTCCTCTTGTGCCACCACCTGACTCCGAATTCTGTTTAACATGTGCTCCAGCATGTAAATCACCGGAATAGTCATGCTGATAATGGCATCGTCAGCACTAAACATCTTCGTCGCCATTTCAAAACTGTGCAGAAGGGTGCATAGGTCCCTGATCTGAGACCACTCCTCCAGCGTGATTTGCCCCAAGTCTGGATCTCGTTGGCCCAGGCTATACGTCAGAACGTATTGCACCAGGGCTTGTCGGTGCTGCCACAGTCTCTGCAACATGTGCAGAGTTGAATTCCACCGGGTAGGCACATCGCATTTTAGCCGGTGAAGTGGCAGGCCCAATGACTTCTGCAGAGATGTAAGTCGCTGAGCTGCGGGATGCGAACGGCGGAAGTGAGCACACAGTGCCCTCTGCAGTAGGCCATGTAGTCTGGGATAGTGGGCTAAAAATTGCTGGACAACCAGGTTCAACACGTGAGCCATACAAGGCACGTGTGTGACATTGCCCCGGCGAAGGGCCGCACCCAGGTTTGCAGCATTGTCGCACACGGCCTTCCCTGGTTTCAGGTCCAGTGGAGACAACCATTCATGAAATTGGTTCTCCAGAGCTGACCACAACTCCTCAGCTGTGTGACTCACATTTCCCAGACATTTCAAAGTAAAAACCGCCTGATGACGTTGAGCCCTACTACCATCATAGTAAGGAGGTGTGCAGGATCCCTTCTGCGCAGTTAGAAAGCTTGTGGCATGACCAGACAGGCTTTGGGTGCAGGTGGAAGACCGAGAGGAGGTTGAGGAGGCAGAAGCAGTGGAGGAACTTTGACATAAAGAGGATTGACGCACAACTCGTGGGGACGGCAAGACTTGGACAGCAGCCCCTTGTCCTGCTGTCACCATAGTTACCCAGTGCCCAGTCAGCGACATGTAACGCCCCTGTCCATGCCTACTCGTCCAAGTGTCTGTGGTGAAATGCACCCTGTCACACACAGAGTTTCTCAAAGAAGCGGTGATGTTGTGTGCGACATGCTGGTGGAGCGCAGGCACACCTTTCCTTGAGAAGTAGTGCCGACTGGGCATCTGGTACTGGGGCACTGCGACGGACATAAGGTCTCGAAAATCCTCTGTGTCCACCAGGCGGAAAGGCAGCATTTCTGTAGCCAAGAGCTTGCAGATGGTGAAATTCAACCTCTTAGCTTTCTCATGGCTAGGAAGAAATGGTCTTTTACTTGTCCACATCTGAGGGACCGAGGGCTGGCTATTGTGCTTAGACGGGGTTGATAAGGGTGTCCCCGGCAAACTGCCGGTCTGTGAGGAAGATGCAGGCGGACATGTTAGGTTGCCTTGATCCAAAGGTGGTGCTATCGATGTCGGACAGCGCTCAACACCAGCTGGTGTTACCACCTCCAAAGAAAATGATGACCTGCCAATCACGCTGGCTGTTGCGGGTAAAGAGGTGGCAGGTCTGTGCCCCAAAACAGGTGTGACTGCTGTCCCCCCAGTCACAGAGGATGAAGAGGCCGCGGATGCACAAGATATGGCAGACGGTGGTTGGCCCGGCCGGCTAGGCCGCATTGTAGCACACTGAGCTTCCCACTGCAACTTATGCTTCATGTCCACGTGCCGGTTCATGCATGAAGTACTCAAACTATGTATTTTTTGGCCTCTACTTAGCTTTTGCTGACAAATGTTACAGATAACACGAGTTGGGTCATCTTTATCGATCTGAAAAAATGCCCAGGCTATGCAAGGCTTAGCACCCATGTGACCTGAAGAGCCACCACGACTTGTGGTGAGAGGCAGAGTTGTGTTTGAGGATGCAGTTGTTGACGTGCTTCCAGTACTACGTCTCTGTCCAGGAAGGCGCAACCTGACCTCGTCGTCACTAGCATCTTCCTCCACCTCCTCTGCTGACCTCATCTCTTGGCTGACTGTGGGTTGACAGTAAGTGGGATCTCCAACCTCATCATCATCACCCTGTGCGTTATCACACCCGTCGTCCTCAGAGCCAACCTGTTCCTGCCCTGACAAAAAACTAAAGTTGTCGCTCCAATCAGGTATTTGAGTCTCATCATCGTCTTACTCATTGTCTCCACCAACAGGAGTTACAGTTTGGGAATGAGGGTCTACATTATGGTCAGAACCTTCTGCGTCTGGTCCTGGATCCGACTCATAAAGATTCTGGGCATCAGTGCAGATCATTTGGTGGTTAACTAATTCACAACTCTGGAGTTGTTTGCGCAAAAAAACAATGGATGGGAACCGAGCAGAGGTGAGTGGCCAAACTGTGGTATTAGGCCAAAACTATTGGCTGGGTTAGATGCAGAAAAAAATTATATTCAATTTGCAACCTGATGGAGGTCAGTATAGATGGACTAATAGAACAAGTCCCACACACAGCTAGAAGCCCAAATATTTTTTCAGAGGTAGACGCAGAAAAAAAAATATTCTGTTTGCAACCTGATGGAGGTCAGTATAGATGGACTAATAGAGAAAGTCCCACACACTGCTAGATGGCCAAATATTTTTTCAGAGCTAGATGCAGAAAAAAATTATATTCAGTTTGCAACCTGATGGAGGTCTGTATAGATGGATTAATAGAACAAGTCCCACACACAGCTAGAAGCCCAATATTTTTTCAGAGGTAGATGCAGAAAAAAATATATTCAGTTTGCAACCTGATGGAGGTCAGTATAGATGGACTAATACAACAAGTCCCACACACAGCTAGAAGCCCAATATTTTTTCAGAGCTAGATGCAGAAAAAAAATATATTTAATTTGCAACCTGATGGAGGTCAGTATAGATGGAGTAATAGAACAAGTCCCACACACAGCTAGAAGCCCAAATATATTTTCAGAGCTAGATGCAGATAAATATTATTTTTAATTTGCAACCTGATGGAGGTCAGTATAGATGGACTAATAGAGAAAGTCCCACACACTGCTAGAAGGCCAAATATTTTTTCAGAGCTAGATGCAGAAAAAAATTATATTCAGTTTGCAACCTGATGGAGGTCTGTATAGATGGATTAATAGAACAAGTCCCACACACAGCTAGAAGCCCAATATTTTTTCAGAGGTAGATGCAGAAAAAAATATATTCAGTTTGCAACCTGATGGAGGTCAGTATAGATGGACTAATACAACAAGTCCCACACACAGCTAGAAGCCCAATATTTTTTCAGAGCTAGATGCAGAAAAAAATTATATTCAATTTGCAACCTGATGGAGGTCAGTATAGATGGAGTAATAGAACAAGTCCCATACACAGCTAGGAGCCCAAATATTTTTTCAGAGGTAGATGCAGATAAAAAATATTTTTAATTTGCAACCTGATGGAGGTCAGTATAGATGGACTAATAGAGAAAGTCCCACACACTGCTAGAAGGCCAAATATTTTTTCAGAGCTAGATGCAGAAAAAAATTATATTCAGTTTGCAACCTGATGGAGGTCTGTATAGATGGATTAATAGAACAAGTCCCACACACAGCTAGAAGCCCAATATTTTTTCAGAGGTAGATGCAGAAAAAAATATATTCAGTTTGCAACCTGATGGAGGTCAGTATAGATGGACTAATACAACAAGTCCCACACACAGCTAGAAGCCCAATATTTTTTCAGAGCTAGATGCAGAAAAAAATTATATATTATATTTGCAACCTGATGGAGGTCAGTATAGATGGAGTAATAGAACAAGTCCCACACACAGCTAGAAGCCCAAATATTTTTTCAGAGCTAGATGCAGATAAAAATTATTTTTAATTTGCAACCTGATGGAGGTCAGTATAGATGGACTAATAGAGAAAGTCCCACACACTGCTAGAAGGCCAAATATTTTTTCAGAGCTAGATGCAGAAAAAAATTATATTCAGTTTGCAACCTGATGGAGGTCAGTATAGATGGACTAATAGAGAAAGTCCCACACACTGCTAGAAGGCCAAATATTTTTTCAGAGCTAGATGCAGAAAAAAATTTTATTCAGTTTGCAACCTGATGGAGGTCAGTATAGATGGACTAATAGAGAAAGTCCCACACACTGCTAGAAGGCCAAATATTTTTTCAGAGCTAGATGCAGAAAAAAATTATATTCAGTTTGCAACCTGATGGAGGTCTGTATAGATGGATTAATAGAACAAGTCCCACACACAGCTAGAAGCCCAATATTTTTTCAGAGGTAGATGCAGAAAAAAATATATTCAGTTTGCAACCTGATGGAGGTCAGTATAGATGGACTAATACAACAAGTCCCACACACAGCTAGAAGCCCAATATTTTTTCAGAGCTAGATGCAGAAAAAAATTATATTCAATTTGCAACCTGATGGAGGTCAGTATAGATGGAGTAATAGAACAAGTCCCACACACAGCTAGAAGCCCAAATATTTTTTCAGAGCTAGATGCAGATAAAAATTATTTTTAATTTGCAATCTGATGGAGGTCAGTATAGATGGACTAATAGAGAAAGTCCCACACACTGCTAGAAGGCCAAATATTTTTTCAGAGCTAGATGCAGAAAAAAATTATATTCAGTTTGCAACCTGATGGAGGTCAGTATAGATGGACTAATAGAGAAAGTCCCACACACTGCTAGAAGGCCAAATATTTTTTCAGAGCTAGATGCAGAAAAAAATTCTATTCAGTTTGCAACCTGATGGAGGTCTGTATAGATGGATTAATAGAACAAGTCACACACACAGCTAGAAGCCCAATATTTTTTCAGAGCTAGATGCAGAAAAAAATTATATTCAATTTGCAACCTGATGGAGGTCAGTATAGATGGAGTAATAGAACAAGTCCCACACACAGCTAGAAGCCCAAATATTTTTTCAGAGCTAGATGCAGATAAAAATTATTTTTAATTTGCAACCTGATGGAGGTCAGTATAGATGGACTAATAGAGAAAGTCCCACACACTGCTAGAAGGCCAAATATTTTTTCAGAGCTAGATGCAGAAAAAAATTATATTCAGTTTGCAACCTGATGGAGGTCAGTATAGATGGACTAATAGAGAAAGTCCCACACACTGCTAGAAGGCCAAATATTTTTTCAGAGCTAGATGCAGAAAAAAATTATATTCAGTTTGCAACCTGATGGAGGTCTGTATAGATGGATTAATAGAACAAGTCCCACACACAGCTAGAAGCCCAATATTTTTTCAGAGGTAGATGCAGAAAAAAATATATTCAGTTTGCAACCTGATGGAGGTCAGTATAGATGGACTAATACAACAAGTCCCACACACAGCTAGAAGCCCAATATTTTTTCAGAGCTAGATGCAGAAAAAAATTATTTTTAATTTGCAACCTGATGGAGGTCAGTATAGATGGACTAATAGAGAAAGTCCCACACACTGCTAGAAGGCCAAATATTTTTTCAGAGCTAGATGCAGAAAAAAATTATATTCAGTTTGCAACCTGATGGAGGTCAGTATAGATGGACTAATAGAGAAAGTCCCACACACTGCTAGAAGGCCAAATATTTTTTCAGAGCTAGATGCAGAAAAAAATTATATTCAGTTTGCAACCTGATGGAGGTCAGTATAGATGGACTAATAGAGAAACTCCCACACACTGCTAGAAGGCCAAATATTTTTTCAGAGCTAGATGCAGAAAAAAATTATATTCAGTTTGCAACCTGATGGAGGTCTGTATAGATGGATTAATAGAACAAGTCCCACACACAGCTAGAAGCCCAATATTTTTTCAGAGGTAGATGCTGAAAAAAAAATATTCAGTTTGCAACCTGATGGAGGTCAGTATAGATGGACTAATACAACAAGTCCCACACACAGCTAGAAGGCCAATATTTTTTCAGAGCTAGATGCAGAAAAAAATTATATTCAATTTGCAACCTGATGGAGGTCAGTATAGATGGAGTAATAGAACAAGTCCCACACACAGCTAGAAGCCCAAATATTTTTTCAGAGCTAGATGCAGATAAAAATTATTTTTAATTTGCAACCTGATGGAGGTCAGTATAGATGGACTAATAGAGAAAGTCCCACACACTGCTAGAAGGCCAAATATTTTTTCAGAGCTAGATGCAGAAAAAAATTATATTCAATTTGCAACCTGATGGAGATCAGTATAGATGGACTAATAGAATGATGCTATGCCCAAAATATTTTACTTCACTAGGTGCAGTAAAAAAATTGGTATTCTATACACAGGTGGTATATCTTGCAACACAGATAGGCTACTCCACTGACTAACACACTCTGCAATAGGCCAAAAAGGATTAGCTTTGCTATATTCAGACAAATGCTGTGAAAAAAACTTGCACAGCACTGGCACAGACCTGCCTGGCAAAAACTGATAGGAACTGATGTAACCTAGTCCTGAAAAGGACTCCAATTACAATTAGTCTTTACTCCCACAACCTATCTATTTAAGAGCACAGACCTGCCTGATAAAAGTCGTAGGAAATGCTGTAACCTAGTCCTTAAAAGGACTGCAATCACAACTATTCCCTACTCCCAAGCTATCTGTAGATTTGTGCGAAAATTGGCTTGAAATTAACAAGGTATAGCGCACACAGCAACAGCGGTGCCGTCTAACACGCAGCTGCAGCAGTGAGAAAATGGTGGCGACGGGGAAAATGGCTTGGTCTTATAGGGCAAGGACATGTGACATACACTGCCAATGACACATGCCCTTGCTTGTGTGAAAAAAAGCACTTCGCTCCGTGTGTGCGCTGCTGATAGGCTGACAGATTGCACCTCCCCACTGTAAATGCGGGAAAGAGAAAAAAAAATGGAGATCTTCATTATTCCTGCAGAGATCCATCCCCTGCCCCTCCCCCCACCCCGCTGTACACTCAAACTGCGTATTAACATTAATTTTCATCATTACTGAGAAAAAATCCAGTTATGATTTTGGTGCACGAACAGTTATCGAACATAACCTCGAACAGCCGAATTTTTCTCAAATCATTCGTGTTCGCCGAACGGCTCGAACACCGCCCAAAACAGCTCGAATTTGAGATTGGCGAACAGTTCGAGTAGAACAACGCTCATCTCTAAATATGAGCCCACAAAAAATCCTATCTAACAAATGTCAATATACAATGCCAAAATAATACAGATATTCAGTGCTCAAATGTTAGCAATCAAATAATACAGTCTCCAAGAAATACAGAGGTTACATGTCCTGAGAAGCTGCTGACCGGTGGAGCAAGCTAAAGAATGAAAACAATCATGTCAAGGGCAAAACCAGAGAATTAGAAACAAGGACAGAATCAAATAATTCAGAAAAATAATAACCTTCTGGCTCTCACGTAAACCTTCGTCCAGCAGTCAGACGAACTAACTGCAGCTCTCTCTTATGGTGTCACACATTTTTCACATGCCCTCAGACCTTAGAACAGCCAATTAGTCTCCTTCTTTCATCAAAATATGCGTTTCACATCATCCTCCCAGTAACCTCACTTTTGTTTCCCTCTTTTGAGATCCTCACAGTCAGACTTTTTGACCCCATCATTTTCTCTGCGAATGGCGGTACTTTACTGCCTGCTGAGCCAACCCAATTTCCTGAATCACTTTACAACATGGTTTTCATACTTTCTATCCTGTGACATTCCCAATGTCATCATGGGGAACTTCAACATGCCCCATTTATATAATCCCATCTTCCCATCTGCCACTCATCTTCTATCTCTAACCTCCTCTCTAACTTTTCCCAGCATACTATATTATACATGAAGACAGATAAGAAGGCATTGGACCTGATCTTCGTCTTATTTTGCTCAATGTATGCATATACTAACTCCCCTCTCTCATTCTTTCACCACAATCTTCTTTTCTTCTATGTCAAAAATTGGCACCTCACTCAGGACATCCCTACGTGTCACACATATGTAAATCTATGTGCCATTAATACACAGAATCACGTGAAGAATTTGCTGTCATCATTGGCCCCCACCCCCACCCTCTAATGTCCCAACTTAGTTTTGAAACATTACAATAATATACTATTTCATTGACCTTATCAGCTCACCATCCAACAATCTGAAATGATTCTTTGATACTATTTACTCCCTCCTTAATCCTAAAGTGCAGGCCCCGATCACCAACATCAGTGCTGACAATATGGCCACGTACTTCTAGGAAAAAATTGGACATATCTGACAGGAAATTCTACTCTAATCCCCTAATTGCATGAATTCTCTTCTCTCCCACAATTCATCAAATATACTTTCCATCTTTGAACTTGTCACAGAAGAAGTCACCAGGCTCCTCTCTTCTTCTCACCATACTACCTGCAACAGTGACCCTATTCTTTCACACTAAAATATTTAACCTATCTCTTTTATCTGGTATCCTTCCACCATTCTTCAAACACACCATCCTAAACCCTTTGTTAAAAAAATATCCCTCGACCAGAACTGCTCTGCTAACTACAAATCTGACTATAATCTCCCCTTTATCTCTAAACACCTGAAATACTTGGTCTCTCATCAAATCCTCTATCTTTCAGATAACTCTCTTCTTGACCCATTACAATCTTGTTTCTGCTCTTTACATTCTACAGAAACTTCCCTCACTATGGTATTTAACAATCTACTAACAGCTACAGCTAATGGTCACTACTTGCTGATTCTCCTGGATCTATCTGCTGCTTTGACACTGAATCACCAGCTCCTCCTCACTATGCTCCGCTCTTTCAGACTCAAGGACACTGCACTCCCTTGGTTCTCTCCCTAGCTCTTTGAATGTTCCTTCAGTGTATCATTTGCTGGCTCTTCTTCCCCTCCTATTCCACTTATTGTTGGCATTCATCAGGTTTCAGTCCTAATTTCTCTTCTGTTTTCTCTATACACTGCCCTAATTGGCCAAACCATCAACAGATTTGGTTTTCAGTACCATCTTTATGCTGATGACACCAAATTATACACATCTTCTCCTGACATCATCCCTGCATTACTACAAAATACCAGTGATTGCCTGGTCTCCCTCTATCTAATAATGAATCTTTAGAAAATTGAACTCCATGTGTTTCCTCCCTTTGCTAACCTGATATTGCCATTTTTGTGGGTGGCTCCAACATAACTCCCAAGCAACATGGTTAATGTCTTGGGGTTATATTTGACTCAGATCTTGACTTTACTCCCTATATCTCCCTATATCTGATCACTTGCTTTCTTTTGTCACCTGCATCTCAAAAACATCACAAGAATTTCAACTTTTCTTACCTTTGACTTTCATTCTCATCTAGAATACTGCAACTCTCTACTATTTGGTTTCCCTCTTAAAAAATCCTCCCCTCTCCAAAGTATCTTGAATGCAGCAGCAAGGGTCATATTTCTGTCCAGCCGCTACACCGATGCCTCTACCTTGTGCCAGACATTGCACTGGTTATGCATCCATAACACAGTGCAATATTAACTTGTCTCTCTCACCCACAAAGCTTTCCACCGCTCTACACCACCCTAGATCTCCTCTTTTATCGCTGTCTACCATCTTACCCATGCTCTGTGTACCACTAATGAAATAATACTTTCAACTTAAGCCAAACCTCCCAATCCCATTTCTAAGACTTCCCTAATGCTGTGCCAGTTCTTTGGAATTTACTACCTCAGACAATCTGGTTAATTCTCAGTTTCCACAGTTTTAAGTGTGCTCTAAAAACACTTTTCTTTAGACTGGCCTATCACCTCACCTCACAAATCTCACTGTTGTATATTCTTCATTTCCTTACCCTCCATTCACTCAGAAGCACTTTGTATCTGTACTTGTACAGATAATGGTTATTGACTCGTTCATGCAGCTTTATTTGAATATCCCTATTTATTATAACTAGCTATTGAACCCATTCTACGCCCGGGTGGCGAGCATTGTTATTGGTATATGGTCCCCCATCCTGTTATGTGCTGTCCCCATTCTGTGCCCCCATCCTGTTATGTGCTGTCCCTATCCTGGCATTTGTGCTGCACCCATCCTGGTATTTGTGCTGCCCCCATCCTGGTATTTGTGGCCCCCATCCTGGTATTTGTGCTACCCAATCCTGTTCCCCCATCCTGTTATGTGCTGCCCCCATCCTATCCTGGTATGCATAGCACCCCTCATCCCTATCCTGGTATGCATGGCACTCCTCATCCTTATTCTGGTATGTATGGCATCCCTCATACCCAATCCTGGTATGTATGGCACCCCTCATCCCCAATCCTGGTATGCATGGCACCCCATCCCTCATCCTGGTGTGCATGACCCCCTCATCCCCAATCCTGGTATGCATGACACCCCTCATCCCAATCCTGGTATGCATGGCACCCCATCCCTAATCCTGGTATGCATGTCTCCCTCATCCCCATTCCTGATATGTATGGTCCCCTCAGCCTTATCCTGGTATTCATGGGCTCCTCACCCCCATCTTGGTATGCATGGCACTCCTCATCCCCCAATCCTGGTATGCATGGCACCCCATCCCTAATTCTGGTATGTATGATACCCCCCATCCCTATCTCGGTATGCATGGTACCCCATTCCTCATCCCTATTCTGGTATGTATGGTACCCCTTATCCTGGTATGCATGGCAAAACATCCCTCATCCTGGTATGCATGATACCCCTAATCCCTATCCTGGTATTCATGGTACCCATCCCTCATCTCTATCTTGGTATGTATGGTACCCCCTCATCCCTATCCTGGTATACATGGTAGCCCCTCATCCGTATCCTGGTATGCATGGCCCCTCATCTCTATCATGGTATGCATGGTACCCCCTCATCCCCAATCCTGGTATGAATGGCACCCCTCATCCCCAATCCTGGTATGCATGGCACCCCTCATCCCCAATCCTGGTACGCTTGGCATCCCTCATCCCTAATCCTGGTATGCATGGTACCCCTCATCCCAATACTGGTATACATGGCACCCCATCCCTCATCCTGGTATGCATGGCCCCCTCATCCCCAATCCTGGTATGCATGGCACCCCTCATCCCAAATCTGGTATGCATGGCACCACTCATATCAATCCTGGTATGCATGGCTCCCTCATCCGCAATGCTGGTATGTATGGCCCCCTCAGCCCTTATGCTGGTATGCATGGTACCTCTCATCCCCATCCTGGTATGCATGGCACCCCTCATCCCCAATCCTGGTATGCATGGCATCCCATCCCTCATTATGGTAAGCATGGTACCCCCCGTCCCCAATCCTGGTATGCATGGCACCCCTCATCCCCAATCCTGGTATGCTTGGCATCCCTCATCCCCAATCCTGGTATGCATGGTACCCCTCATCCCAATACTGGTATGCATGGCACCCCATCCTTCATCCTGGTATGCATGGCCCCCTCAACCCCAATCCTGGTATGCATGGCACACCTCATCTCCAATTCTGGTATGCATGGCACCCCTCATCCCCAATCCTGGTACGCTTGGCATCCCTCATCCCTAATCCTGGTATGCATGGTACCCCTCATCCCCAATCTGGTATGCATGGCACACCTCATCTCCAATTCTGGTATGCACGGCACCCATCATCCTCAATCCTGGTATGTATACTACCCCTCATAACCCTATCCTGGTATGCATGGCACCCCTTATCCCTATCCTGGTATGCATGGTACCCCCTCATCTGTATCCTGGTATGCATGGCCCTTCATCCGTATCCTGGTATGCATGGCACCCCTCATCCCCAATCCTAGTATGCATGGCACCCATCATCCTCAATCCTGGTATGTATGGTACCCCTCATAACCCTATCCTGGTATGCATGGCACCCCTCATCCCTATCCTGGTATGCATGGTACCCCCTCATCTGTATCCTGGTATGCATGGCCCTTCATCCGTATCCTGGTATGCATGGTACCCCCTCATCCCTATCCTGGTATGCATGGTGCCCCCTCATCCCTATCCTGGTATCTATGGTACCCCTCATCCGTATCCTGGTATGCATGGCCCCTCATACGTATCCTTGTATGCATGGTACCCCCTCATCCCTATCCTGGTATGCATGGTACCCCATCTCTCATCCTGGTATGCATGGCCCCCTCATCCCCAATCCTGGTATGCATGACACCCCTCATCCCAATCCTCGTATGCATAGCATCCCATCCCTCATCCTGGTATGCATGTCTCCCTCATCACCATTCCTGATATTTATGGTCCTATCCTGGTATGCATGGGCCCCTCACCCCCATCTTGGTATGCATGGCACTCCTCATCCCCCAATCCTGGTACGCATGGCACCCCATCCCTAATTCTGGTATGTATGGAACCCCTCATCCCTATCCTGGTATGCATGGTACCCCATTCATCATCCTTATCCTTGTATGTATGGTACCCCTAATCCTGGTATGCATGGCAAAGCATCCCTCATCCTGGTATGCATGGTACCCCTCATCCCTATCCTGGTATGCATGGTACCCATCCCTCATCCCTATCTTGGTATGTATGGTACCCCTCATCCTGGTATGCATGGTACCCTCATCCCTATCTTGGTATGTATGGTACCCCCTCATCCCTATCCTGGTATGCATGGTAGCTCCTCATCCCTATCCTGGTATACATGGCCCTTCATCCTTCATCCCTATCATGGTATGTGTGGTACCCCTTCATCACTATGCTGGTATGCATGGTACCCCCTCATCCCTATCCTGGTATGCATGACACCCCTCATCCCAAATCTGGTATTCATGGCACCCCTTATATCAATCCTGGTATGCATGGCTCCCTCATCCGCAATCCTGGTATGTATGGCCCCCTCAGCCTAATGCTGGTATGCATGGTACCCCTCATCCCCATCCTGGTATGCATGGCACCCCTGATCCCCAATCCTGGTATGCATGGCACCCTATCCCTCATTCTGGTAAGTATGGTACCCCTCATCCCTATCCTGGTATGTATGGTACCTCTCATCTCCAATTCTGGTATGTATGGTACCCCTCATCCCAATCCTGGTATGCATGGCATCCCTCATCCCCAATCCTGGTATGCATGGCACCCCTCATCCTCAATCCTGGTATGTATGGTACCCCTCATAACCCTATCCTGGTATGCATGGCACCCCTCATCCCTATCCTGGTATGCATGGTACCCCCTCATCCGTATCCTGGTATGCATGGCCCTTCATCCGTATCCTGGTATGCATGGTACCCCCTTATCCCTATCCTGGTATGCATGGTGCCCCCTCATCCCTATCCTGGTATGCATGGTACCCCATCCCTCATCCTGGTATGCATGGTACCCCCTCATCCCTATCCTGGTATGTATCGTACCCCATCCCTCATCCTGGTATGCATGGTACCCCCTCATCCCTATCCTGGTATCTATGGTACCCCTCATCCATATCCTGGTATGCATGGCCCCTCATACGTATCCTGGTATGCATGGTACCCCCTCATCTCTATCTTGGTATGCATGGTACCCCATCCCTCATCCTGGTATGCATGGAACCCCCTCATCCCTATCCTGGTATGTATGGTACCCCCTCATCCCTATCCTGGTATGCATGGTACCACATCCCTCATCCTGGTATGCATGGTACCCCTCATCCCCAATCCTGGTATGCTTGGTACCACATCCCTCATCATGGTATGCATGGTACCCCCTCATCCCTATCCTGGTATGTATGGTACCCCTTATCCCTATCACACTGCGCACACACAAAAAATAAACACTTATACTCACCTTTCTTCCCTGTGCTCCAGCACTGCATCCCGTTCTGCTGGTGGCCGGGGGAGGAGTGTGGTGCCGGAGTACGCACTTGACCATACCGCGCTGTCCGACGCCATTTTGCTGAAGACACACTGCAAATGTGTCTTCAGTAAAATGACGCCAAAAGCACGTTATACGCATGCGCCGATTCCGACACCGCACTCTTGCTCCGGTCTCTGGCCAGAACAGAGGCGCAGTGGCAACACTCCTCCCGGTCAGGTAAGTATGTAAGTATGGCGCCGGAGATCGCGGTATGCGTTCGGTGCCTACGCATACCGCGATCTCCGGCACCATACACTCCTCTTATCTGTAAAGGCTCGATGCGTTCAATACAGAGGAGGACAATTTTATATTACAGGAGGATCTATGTAAACTAGAAGCTTGGGCTGATAAATGGCAAATGAGCTTTAATGGGGATAAATGTAAGGTAATGCACTTGGGCAGAGGAAATAAAATGTATAATTTTATGCTTAACTGTAAAACACTGGGCAAAACTGTAACTGAAAAAGACCTGGGTGTATTGGTGGACGACAAGCTCACGTTTAGTGGCCAGTGTCAGGCAGCTGCTGCAAAGGCAAATAAAATAATGGGATGCATTAAAAGAGGCATAGATGCTCATGAGGAGAACATAATTTTACCTCTATACAAGTCATTAGTGCGACCACACTTAGAATACTGTGTACAGTTCTGGTCTCCGGTGTATAAGAAAGACATAGCTGAACTAGAGCGGGTGCAGAGAAGAGCGACCAAGGTTATTAGAGGACTGGGGGGTCTGCAATACCAAGACAGGTTATTACACTTGGTGTTATTTACTGTGGAAAAAAGAAGGCTTAGGGGTGATCTTATTACTATGTACAAGTATATGAGGGGACAGTACAAAGACCTTTCTACTGATCTTTTTACTCTGAGTCCTGAGACGGGGACAAGGGGGCATCTTCTATGTGTTAGGATCATTCAGCCATGGAGGGTCCTTGTTGGAGTCGGGGTATCCCCGTAACAAGAAATACACAGACACGTAGTGTATAATCAAGTACTGGGAAGCCCCTGAGCGCGTCTCCCTCTATGGGTGCTGTCCCTTTATTTATAATAATAATCATTTTTTTTTTTTTGTCAGACATGCGCAGTAAAATGCTTTTGTTTCACAGGCAGCGAAATGATGATTCATAACAGTGGAATGTTGATAAGAAAGTTTCATAAACAGAAAAGTGATAATTAGTAGAAGGTTGCTGAGACAGCTAAAACAAGTTACAATCTAGTTTCTGGGCGTCAGTCCAAATGTCCAGATAAGGGAAGAATAACTTCATCTGTGTCTTACATCGTAGTCTTGCGTGAAGTACAACTCCCATCATCCTCTCAGTCCCCCCTTTGATTCTTCCTTATGGACTTTTGGTAGAAAACCTGGTCCGGGAGTTCTTTTCTTTCATATTCTTGAGTCCGTGTTACAAAGCTTATTTATGCATATTAAAATAATTTTTAATCCTATTTTAAACACTACATATATGACTACTATAATTAGCACAATCTGTAATATACCTTGCAGAATTCCAGCCACCCAACCTCCAATACCCTTAAACCAGTTCTTTGGGTTGAGAAAGGAGAAGGTGTCTGACCACCAGCTATCTTTATTTTGGTCATTGTGTCTGTCATATTCATCCCACATCTGCATCAACATTGGATACACAAAGAAAGTGCTGAATATTTTATTAGGAATTCCCATTTGGACCACATGTGGCCTACCTGAAGGTCTAGGCGAGTTGTCGGCTGCTCTTTTGTATAGTGTGTGTTTAGGTACTGCTTGCATATCTACCTGCTGATTCTGAACTATAAATGTGGCCGGTGTTAAGCGTCCTAGAGTACATGCACCTTTTATTCCTACTGGGAGCCATTTGTATGCTCCATTTCCACAAATCCAGAAGGTTCCTTCAGGCAGATCCCATATTGCAGAGTGTTGGAGCACCAACCTATGTACCAAATCTAAAAATTTAGATACATTCTGAAGTATACACCAAGGGGGTTTTTGACCTAATGGACTACAGTATCCTGCATCTGGATTTTCACAAGTCGGTGTACCTGGGTCATATGCACTTGACTCATTACATAATATATTACCTGGTATCTTTGAACATGTATCATTGTTTCCATCGGGGAATAATTGTGAATATTTCCAACCATTATTGTGTATGTATTTTTCTACTATATCAGGTTTAAAAGGTTGAGAAGAAGATACTGTGCTACTAAAACTGAGTTGTATATTTTCTGTAGGAATTAACCCTAAGTCTGTTAGTCCCGTCTTATTTCTAGGAACCCATACACCTCCTTTAAACGCTAAATATTGTAAGTTGTTTATTTTTCCAGTCATATTACCTTGCCACCAGGGAAATCCCACCCACCCCACAACTGGGATGGCAACAGTGGTGTTCCATAATCTAGAATTAACGGTTTGGTTATTTGCTAATTTGTCTGAGCAATTAGTCCATGTAAACACTTCCTCAGGGGTCATGGGTACGGCCAGGAAGGGTATGCTCGTGGCTGATATTGGAGAATGCGTACAAATCCAACAGTCTGCTATTTTCTGTCCGCCATCGAGCAGCCCGTTTACCAATGTCTCATGATGTTTTATAAATTTATTATCTGTAGGTTTTGGGGAACTTAGTTTATCCCACAGGTCTCCCTGATCTATCGTTATAGCTAACACAAGTACAATCACCACTATTTCTTTTTGCAATGGCTTGCATGTACCCATGCTGATTTTCCTTCCAATTTTACTGCAGTTGGAGTTGTCAATAACACCTGATATGGACCCTCAAATCTGGGTTCTAGCGTTCTTCTGTTATGTCTTTTTACGTAGACTTCGTCTCCTGGTTGCAGCTTGTGCGTTCCCTCAATGGAATCTGGATCTGGAATGGAAGAGAACACTAAAGAGTGTATTTTAGACACATGCTTACATAAATTTTGTACATAAGCAGTTAAGCTTTCAGTTTCTAACATTAAAGTCTGTGGGAAATACAATCCTGTATTGGCAACTCTACCAAACAATATTTCATGGGGGGTGAGTTTGCTCTTTCCCTGGGGGGTGTTTCTGACTGAATACAATGCTATTGGGAGACACTCAGTCCATGGTTTCTGTGTTTCTGCCATGGCTTTCTGTATTTTTAACTTAAGTGTTCCATTCATTCTCTCAACCTTACCAGAACTCTATGGGTGGTAAGGGGTGTGTAGTTCACTTTTTATACACAACATTTTCATTACATTCTGAAAGATCTCTCCAGTAAAATGTGTACCTCTATCTGACTCGATCACTTCTGGGATACCATAACGGGGTACCAGTTCATGTGCTATTTTTACTGCAGTGACTTTAGCCGTGGCTGTATGAACTGGATAAGCCTCTGGCCACCCCGAAAACATGTCCACACATACCAGTACATACTCATAGTGTCCATGCTTAGGCATCTGGATGTAATCGATCTGAAGTCTCTGGAACGGATATAGTGGTCTTACATGGTGCTTCTGGGGGGTCTTAACAGTCTGTCCTGGATTGTGGGCTAAACAGATTTCACAAGAACCACATTTTGCTCGAGCTACCTGGCCGAACCCTGGGGCTAACCACTTCTGTCTGACCCTCTGTATCATACCGTTTGCAGACACATGTGTAGGTCCGTGGGCTTCACTGACCACAACAGGGTACCATGCTCGGGGGAGACAAAGCTCATCTCCTTTTCTCCATAGTCCTTCTTTTTCTTCTGCCCCCTGTTTCTGCCACTCTTCTTTTTCTTCTCTACTCACCTGCTGGTGGGCTTCTTTGAGCCGTGTAATTAAGTCAAATTCTGATACTGCACTAATAGTGTGGTCAGTTGTCAGAGGTTTTACTGCAGCTCGCTTAGCAGCCTTGTCGGCTCGGTCATTACCCCTAGCTATCTCGGTGTTGAGTCTTACATGTGCAGGTACTTTTATTACTGCTACTTGTTTGGTTGAGGCAGCTGATTCTAGGATTTGTCTAATCATTTGTCCATGTTTTACTGGTTGACCTGAAGCTGTCATGTAACCTCTAGCTCTCCATATACATCCAAAATCATGTACAATACCATATGCATATCTAGAATCGGTAAAAATATTAGCGGTTTTTTCTTTTGCTAACTGTAATGCTCGTATTAGAGCTAATAGTTCAGCTTCCTGGGCTGAACAGCTGGCCTGCATTGGCTCAGCTTCAATAACATCATAATCTGATACAATGGCATAACCTGTGTGAAAGTTACCAGTTTCATCTGCATACCTACTACCATCTATATACATATGTAGGTCTGGATTGTCAAGAGGGGTGTCCTGTACATTAGGTAGCCCTTGTGTTTCTTGTTCTATACACTGTAAGCAATCATGTATTATATTGTCTTGTTCGTGGTATTGTAAAAAATTTTCATCTTCGTCTTCCTGACCTCCTTCCACTCCCCCCTTTGTCTCTAGTGGTAACAGAGTGGCTAAATTTAGAGACAATATGCGGCGAAAAGTGAGGTTTGGTGGCATTAGTAAGGAGCATTGTAATCTAAGATGTCTAGCCATTGAAATGTGTTTTGGCAATACCTGATTCAGTATGCCATGTACATCATGTGTAGTTTGTACTATTAGGGCATGGTCTAGTACTATTTCTGAGGCTTTTTCTACCAAAAGAGAGACAGCTGCTACTACTCTGACACATGATGGTGCAGCTTTGGTAACATTATCTAATTGAGCAGAATAGTATGCGACAGGTCTTTGTTTATTTTCATGTTTCTGTGTTAGTACTCCTGTAGCATGATTAGACATTTCCGCAGCCATTAATTGGAATGGTTTGGCGTAGTCTGGGATTCCCAAGGCCGGGGCTGACATGAGACCTTTCTTGAGGTCTTGAAAGGCTATGAGTGCTGATTCAGTTAACTGGAAAGGTTCGATTTTTAAACAATCATATAGAGGTTGCATAAGCTGACTAGCATGTATAACCCATTGTCTGCAGTGTGATACTATTCCCAAAAATGCTCTTAATGTTTTGTAGTTCTTGGGAGGAACAAGATCTCTAATGATTTTTAGTCTGTCGGCGGTGAGGTGCCGAATACCTTGTGAAATGCAGTGTCCTAGAAATACTACCGTAGTCATACAAAGTTGTACTTTTTTCTTGTTAACTTTACAGCCCATGTCTGCTAGAAATATTAACAACCTTATTGTGTTGCTGTTTGCGGACTCTTGAGCAGGGGCACATAACAATAGGTCATCAACATATTGGAGAATTACAACCTCATCCGTAGGTTTGAAATTTTGAAGAACTGATCTCATAGCTTCTGAGTACAAGGTAGGTGAATGTATCATACCCTGTGGTAATCTTGTCCATGCTAATTGTCTATTCTTAAATGTAAATGCAAACAGTTTGTAACAGTCTGGGTGTAATGGTACTGAAAAAAATGCATTTGATAAGTCTATGACAGAAAATACTCGTGCTGTTGCTGGGATCTGTGATAGCAACGTGTGTGGATTTGGCACAACAGGAGTAATAGGTTCCAAAATTTTATTTATCTCTCTTAAATCATGTACCATCCGGTATCTAGCAGCTGACCCCTCAGTAGATTTCTTTTTTACGGGGTACAACGGTGTATTGGCTGGTGACTTTACTTCTATCAGTACTCCAGTTTTTAGATAATCTTTTATCTGTTCTCCTATGGCGTGTTCTTGTTGGGCACTAATAGGATACTGTCTCAATTGGGGTAGTGTCACACCTGGAACAGGAGTGACTTTTACAGGAGCTATTGGCATTAGTCCTACATCGGTGTCATGTTGTGCCCATAATTTTTCTGGTACCTCAGAAAGATCTAAAATAATTTGGGTAGGGGCAGGATCTTTCTCATCCTCTAAGGCTTGGACTTTTACAATGTTTTCTAGAGACTCTTGGTCATCAGGCACCAAAATTTGGACTCTACCATCCTTTGTCTCTTACCACTCCTGCTTTTCTAGCCCGAATGTCCTCCCATAGTTTCCTGTTAAACCTGTCATGCCTTGCTACCTGAAAAGTTTTGCAAACTTTCCCTAAATTCTTAGTTGCTTCTACACCACACCTTTCTTTCACGATTGTATAGACATCTTGTTCATCATTTGTGGTCTTAGTCTGTTTGTTGCCCATTTTTCCTGACTATTCCTACCTTAGGAGGCTTTTTGGGTTAGATAAAATATATTCTATATTTTACCTTTCCTCGTTACCTATTCTGTCCTAAGGAGCCATTGTTGCCCATTTTTCCTGACTATTCCTACCTTAGGAGGTTTTTTGGGTTAGATAAAATATATTCTATATTCTACCTTTCCTCGTTACCTATTCTGTCCTAAGGAGCCAGTATCTGAAACGGTTTCTCTGGACCGTTTTGTCTGAAGTGTAGAGTAATTCTAACACACATATATATGGCAACAAGGGCAAGACCAACAATACATAAAATGAACCATACAGTCTCCATTATATATCGTGTCCCTGGAGTATTATCATTACTTCCATGGGCTCATTCTGTCAATCTCTTATCCGTCAAAAAGGAGGACAAAGGTTCGGGAGTTAAGCGTGAGCGAAGGTTTCCCCGAAAGGACACAACCTTATGACTCAGTTAGGCAATCTCCGTAATACTTATGTCATCTACCTTAGTGCGGCTTATGAGGCTATTCCCGACATCCACATCTCTTTCATACCATCCGTTCCATAACCTTCTCTGACCTCTCCTTCGGCAGATCCTACAGTATATACATGAATGACCCGAGCTATAGGTATCCTTCTCTACTAGTTCCTCAATCCCAACACAAGATATGCATGAAATTTACGGACTATCGCAGAGCAGATGTAAGAGAACTAACAGTGTCTCTTACCTGGCCAGGTTTGTCATCTGCTGTTCCGATGTCCCAATCTCAGCGGTTACTCGTGCCGGTCGATGAACTTGAAGGAATACGCAGACCTCGGGTCCCTGTTTCGGGCGCCAGGAATTGTTAGGATCATTCAGCCATGGAGGGTCCTTGTTGGAGTCGGGGTATCCCCGTAACAAGAAATACACAGACACGTAGTGTATAATCAAGTACTGGGAAGCCCCTGAGCGCGTCTCCCTCTATGGGTGCTGTCCCTTTATTTATAATAATAATCATTTTTTTTTTTTTTTTTTTTTTTGTCAGACATGCGCAGTAAAATGCTTTTGTTTCACAGGCAGCGAAATGATGATTCATAACAGTGGAATGTTGATAAGAAAGTTTCATAAACAGAAAAGTGATAATTAGTAGAAGGTTGCTGAGACAGCTAAAACAAGTTACAATCTAGTTTCTGGGCGTCAGTCCAAATGTCCAGATAAGGGAAGAATAACTTCATCTGTGTCTTACATCGTAGTCTTGCGTGAAGTACAACTCCCATCATCCTCTCATATGTCTGGAGAAAAGAAGGTTTAATCATAATCACAGAAGGGGATTCTTTACTGTAAGAGCAGTGAGACTATGGAACTCTCTGCCGCATGATGTTGTAATGAGTGATTCACTGTTAAAATTTAAGAAGGGCATGGATGCCTTTCTTGAAAAGTATAATATTACAGGTTATAAATACTAGATTCCTTGATAGGGCGTTGATCCAGGGAACTAGTCTGATTGTCGTATGGAGTCGGGAAGGAATTTTTTTCCCCAATGTGGAGCTTAATGTTTGCCACATGTTTTTTTTTTGCCTTCCTCTGGATCAACATGTTAGGCTATGGGTTGAACTAGATGGACTTAGTCTTCCTTCAACCTTAAAAAAAAACAAAAAAAACAACTATGTTACTGTTTGGAGCCACATTGCGCAGGTGCGTCGCGCTTGCGCAGTCTATAAAGGCTTCGGACAGAGGGACGCATCTACGATTATATTATAGATGATGACTTTACCTCATACGGCAAGTACATTTTACCTTTCATGCCCACTCCCCAATTCCTTATAGATTGTAATCTTGCGAGCAGGGCCTTCAATCCTCTTGGTATTTGTTGAATTATGTGTTACTCTGTAATGTTTTATCTTGTTTGCACACTCCCCCTTTGAATTGTAAAGTGATACAAGAATATTTTAGTGCTAAAGAGAAATAAAAAAAACTACAGAAAAACCTTCATGATGATCACACAGAATTAAAAAAAAGGAAACAATAAAAGGTTTTCTGTAGTAAAGATGGCAAGAGAGGTGGGTTGATTGGGGCAATTGAAACAGCTTTACTTGGGACAGCAAATTGAATGTTTATTTAACATTTTCATTCTGCTAATTACTGTAGAAAGCCACTTTATAGCCAAAATTAAACTTACATTACTGAGTCATTTAAAAATGTGTAAGATATAAAATAATTAGCAGCCTCTGCAACACAACTCTATTGTATGTACAGTACATTAACCTGCATACATCCTATTTCCATTCCAGATTGTAGGTTACCTATTGATAGTGTTGACTAGTGATGGGCGAGCACTAAAATGCTCGGGTGATCGATGCTCGCGTCGAGCACATTGGAATACTCGGGTGCTCGACCCGAGCAACGAGCCCAAGGTAAGTCTATGGGAAACTCGAGCATTTTTCAGGCGGCTCCCCCCGGCGGTCTGCTGAGGGCCTAAAAATTGCCCAAATCGATGGGAACAGTGCTCAAATTACATGGGAACAGCATGGGGAAGACCCCTGGAAGCATTTCTGACTCCCAAGTGACTGTTGTAAGCAACCTTGTCAGAGGTATTACGCCACTTTTATGGACTCACAATAAAACATACAAAAACGAAACCAAAATGGATTTTCCTGGGAAATATGTTAAGAAACATCCTTTCCAGGGTAATGACTTGTATATAAAGCAAAATAAATATACAAAAGCAAAAATGCTCCTCCACACCTTGGGCTATGTTCACACATAGTGTTTTTGATGTGTTTTTGCACTTTTACATTGCTTTCAACCATGACAAATGCATTCACTGGTAAATGTAATTTTAACATTTTACAACCTTATCTGCCCATGTGGTGTGTGACACATCATCCGACACATCCTGTTTCATTTATGATGGAGGGACTCTGAAAGTCACAAAGCCTATTTTTATAGGGCCATCAGGCGGCCCTTACTATTCTTAAAGGGCCAGAAGCCGCCCCTCGCTATTGTAAGAGAGCCATCAGCCGGCTATGCTTTATTGTTCCCATTATTAACGAATGGGTCTCCCATACTGTTATTGCATATGCAGTGACTGCAAGGGCTGCCAAAAATGTGGAGGAACTCCAATGCCCCTTTCAAGAGACGTAGAGGTCGGAGAGCCTCCTAAAAACAATGTTCCTATTATTAGGAAGTGGGTTTCCCATAGTGCTTGCCTATGCAGTGAATGCAAAAGCTGCCAAAAATTTGGAGGCACTCCAATGCCCCTTGGAAGAGACGTAGAGGTCAGAGAGCCTCCTAAAAACAATGTACCCATTATTAGGAAGTGGGTCTCCCATAGTGTTTGCCTATGCAGTGAATGCAAAAGCTGCCAAAAATTTGGAGGAACTCCAATGCCCCTTGCAAGACACGTAGAGGAGGTGATATGATAGATATGGTGGTGAATAATATGGTTATGGAGGATGAAGAGAAGGAGGAGGACAAGAGCAAATAGACAAAATCAGGAAGCGTATACCCATGTGTAGGTGTGAAGAGGTGAATGGGAATAGACCTCCCAAAAAAAGACACTGGATTTGAGTTTATGTTACGCTGCTATCATTCAGTGGTGTTGAGAAGTCTGGCCCAATCCAGTCCTTGTTCATTTTTATAAGAGTCAGCCTGTCAGCATTTTCAGTTGACAGGTGGATGCGCATATCAGTTACAATTCCACCGGTGGCACTAAAAACCCATCCAAAATGCTAGTGGCAGGGCAGGCCAGGACCTCCAAGGCATAGAGAGACAGTTCATTCCAAATTTCCAGCTTGGATACCCAGTAATTATAAGACACAGAGGAATCACATAGGACATTGGTACAGTCAGAAAGGTACTCCCTCACCTTCTTTCCAAACTTTGCACTCCTTGTGAGAGTACCCCACGCCTCAGGGCCTGTAAGATGGGAGGGTCTGAGAAAACTGTCCCAGAACTTTGAAAGTGTTCCCCTGCCTCTGCTGGGGGCCACTTGGCCGAGGCAGTGCTGCAGTGCTTCCAGCTTGCGACTGATGTGGTCATTTCGGAGGTGGATGCTGAAGAGGAGGAGGAGGTGCAGGAGCTGTAGAATGTGGGGGCAACCCTGATTGACCCAGGGTCCACAATTCTCAGCATCAGGAGGACGTGTTCCGTCCCAAGGTCCGACTGGGTCCCGGCTTCCACTATGTTAACCCAGTGTGCCGTCAGCGAGATGTACCATCCCTGCTCACAAGCAATTGTCCACGTGTCCATGGTTAGGTGGACTTTCACAGGAACTGCGTTGTTGAGGGCACGGCTAATGTTGTGGGCACATCTAATGTTGTAGGACATGTGCTCATGTAATGCGGGGACGGCACACCAGGAGAAATAGTGGCGGCTGGGGATTGAGCACCGAGGGACGGCCGCCGACATCAGGTTGCGGAAAGCTTCCATCTCCATGAACCTAAAAGGCAACATTTTGAGTGCAAGTAGTCGCGAAATGTGTGAATTTAGTAGTGAGGCCTGTGGGGCGTTGGCTGCGTATTTGCACTTGCATTCCAAAGACTGGGGTATGGACAACTGAACGCTGCGCTGGGACAAGGACGTGGACGTGCTTGCAGATGGTGCTACTTGAGAGTGTGCAATGACAGGTGCAGGGCAGGAGGCATCTTAGCATGCGCCATGGACAGAGGATTGGTTTGCACGCACAACAGCGGAAGAAGCAATGGTGCCACCAGCAGACACTGTTCCTGGACCCTGGGGTTCGGCCCACTTAATCGGGTGCCGATTGCCTTTTTAGGGTTATCGGCAGAGTCTTTAAAAAGCAAGTAGACTTGGGAAGACCTAACAGTTGTACTGGCAACTTCCGTCATGTTGGTGTTACAAGGAACGGTTGCCCGCCTTCTGTCTGTTGCCACTACACTGCTTCTTCCTGCCTATTATGGTGCTACGCCTCCCTCCTCCTGTGTGCTGCTGTCCTCGCTGTGCATGTCCTCCTGCCAGGTTGGGTCAGTTACTATATCACCCACCACCTCGTCTTCTACTTCCGCACCCTGGTCCTCCTCCTGACTTTCTGGCAATTGTGTCTCATCATTGTCCACCTCTTGTGACAGTTTCCCACCATCGCCTTTGTGTGACCGTGGCTGCTCAAACATTTGGGCATCGCTAGATGCGATCTCTTCTTGCCCCGCTTCAAGTGGACTGGACGAGAGGCCCAAATCTATAAATGGAAAAGTGAACAGATCTTCGGAGTGTCCAAGTGTGGGATCAGTTGTCTGCAGGCACTCGGCATGGTGGGAGGAAGGAGTATCAGGGTGAGGAATATGCGGTCCAGACTCACGGCTACTGAGACTTGACATTGTGGAAGACAGGGTGGTGGTGGTGGCTAAGTGACTGGAAGCATTATCTTCTATCCAACCAATATCCTTTTCACACTACTCTGTGTTCAATAGTGGTGTACTGCGGTCCTCTATTACTTGGGACAGGAAGGTCGAGCGAGAAGATGTGGGTGTTTGTTGTGGCACAATTTCAGCTAGCCCACGGCCTCGGCCTTGTCCTCTGCATGCACCATCATCACCATCACATCCACTTCCCCGTCCCTTGCCACGCGCCTTGCCCATTTTAAATGGAGGACAATATTTTCCACGTTCAGTACAAATGGCTGGTTTTGAACCGCAGTGATATGTGATACGTGTGACGGAAAACCACAGTTTTAAATAGCTGGCCTGTAGGTAACTATTTTTAACAGTGACCTTGTGTCCATAACTTCGCTGACAAACTGCAACAAAATTTCAATGGAGTCCAGAAATGGCAGAATTTTCAGTGCACTTATATGTGATCCATGTGACAGACAAACCACAGCTTTAACCCCTTTACAACCCAAGATGGTTTGCACGTTAATGACCAGGCCAATTTTTACAATTCTGACCACTGTCACTTTATGAGTGAGGTAATTACTCTGGAAGACTTCACTGGATCCCCCTGATTCTGAGACTTTTTTCGTGACATATTGTACTTCATGATTAAGGTAACATTTCTTTGATATCATTTGCATTTATTTGTGAAAAAAACGGAAATTTGGCAAAAATTTTGAAAATTTAGCAAATTTCAAGATTTGAATTTTTATACCCTTAAATCAGAGAGATATGTCACACAAAGTAGTTAATAAATAACATTTCCCACATGTCTACTTTACATCAGCACAATTTTGTAACCAAATTTTTTTTTTATTAGGGAGCTATAAGGGTTAAAAGTTGACCAGCGATTTCTCATTTTTCCAGCAAAATTTACAAAATCATTTTTTTAGGGACTACATCACATTTGAAGTCATTTTGAGGGGTCTTTATGACAGAAAATACCCAAAAGCGACACCATTCTAAAAACTACACCCCTCAAGATGCTCAAAACCACATTCAAGAACTTTATTAACCCTTCAGGTGCTTCACAGGAATTTTTGGAATATGGAAGAAAAAAATTTACATTTAACTTTTTTCACAAAAATGTTACTTTAGACCCAATTTTTTTTATTTTTTCAGGGGTAACAAGAAAAAATGGACCCCAAAATTTGTTGTGCAATTTCCCCTGAGCACGCAGATACCCCATATTTGGGGAAAAAACACTGTTTGGGCGCACGACAGGGTTTGGAAGGGAAGGAGCGCCAATTGACTTTTTGAATGTAAAATTTGCTTGAATAATTAGCGGACGCCATGTTGCGTTTGGGGAGCCCCTGATGTGCCTAAACAGTGGAAACCCCCAACAAGTGACACCATATTGGGAATTAGACCCCTCAGGGAACTTATTTAGATGTGTGGTGAGCACCTTGAACCCCCAGGTGCTTCACAGAAGTTTATAACATTGAGCCGTAAAAATAACATTTTCTCATATTTCTCACAAAAATGTTTTTCAGCCCCCAATTTTGCATTTTCATAAGGGTAACAGGAGAAATTTCACCATGCAGTTTGTTGTGCAATTCTCCTGAGTAAGCAGATACCCAATATGTGGGGGAAAACCACTGTTTGGGCGCATGGCAGGGTTCGGAAGGAAAGGAGCGCCATTTGACGTTTTGATTGTAAAATTTGCTTGAATAATTAGCGGATGTGCCCCTGATGTGTCTAAACTGTGGAAACCCCCCACAAGTGACACCATTTTGGAAACCCCTCAGGGAACTTATCTAGATGTGTGGTGAGCACCCTGAACCCTCAAGTGCTTTACAGAAGTTTATAACATAAAATAAAAAAATCAAACTTTTTCCACAAAAATGATGTATTAGCTCCAATTTTTTTATTTTCACAAGGGTAAGAGGAGAAAAACTTTAGAGCAATTTCTCCTGAGTACACCATTACCCCATATGTGGGGAAAATACAGTGTTTGGGAGCACGACAGAGTTCAGAAGGGAAGGAGAACTGTGTGACTTTTTGAACGCAAAATTGGCTGGAATCGAGAGCGGATGCCATGTCGCATTTGGAGAGCCTCTGATGTGCCTAAATAGTGGAAACCCCCCACAAGTGACCCCATTTTGGAAACTACACCCCTGAAGGATTTTATCAAAGGGTATAGTGAACACTTTGAACCCATAGGTACGACACAGAATTTGATAACATTAGGTCATCATATTGAACAAGTTGTCATTAGTCTTGAGCGCAAGTGCTCGCTACTTGAATTTGCATCGGGTACTAAAGTATGCACCATGTATCGCGGGTGCTCGAGTGACATGCTCGAGTCCCCACCCACATGTTTCACGGTTATTAGACATTAAAAAAAAAACATCAGGGATCGCTCGTGCATGGCAGGCAATCCCCGCAAGTTTTTTTTGGCCGCGAAGCATATGGGGTGGAGACTCGAGCATGTCCCTTGAGCACCTGCGATACTCAGTGCATACCCGAGCACTCGATGCAAACTCAAGTAGCAAGCACTTGTGCTCAACACTAGTCACCATATTGTCATCTTTTTTTTTCTACTCCTGAAAAAAATCCCTACCCTAACCCGAGCCCAACCCTAACCCTAGCCCAACCCTAAACCCAACCCCAGCCCTAACCCTAGCTCAACCCTAACCCTAGCCCAACCCTAACCCCAACCCTAGCCCAACCCTAACCCCAACCCTAACCCTTGCCCGACCCTAGCCCAACCCTAGCCCAACCCTAACCCTAGCCCAACACTATCCCTAGTCCAACACTATCCCTAGCCCTAACCCTAGCCCAACCCTAACCCTAACCCCAACCCTAACCCTAGCCAAACCCTAACCTCAACCCCAATCCTATCCCCAACCCTAACCCTAGCCCAACCCTAACCCTAGCCTAACCCTAACCCTAACCCCAAGCCTAACCTTAGCACAACCCTAACCCTAGAGTTTATTTTTTACGCAGTTCCTCATGTGGTATAAGTGATTAGATGACTTTATTCTTCGGGTCGGTGCGATTACAGTAATACCAGAATCATATCGGGTTTTTATGATTGACAGCTGTCACACACTAAAAGATGCATTTTTTGTAAAATCTAGATTTTGCATCTCCATATTTTGAGAGCTATAATTGTTCCAAATTTTGGCCCACAGAGTAATGTGATGGCTTGTTTTTTGCGGGATGAGTTGACGTTTTTATTGGTGCATTTTCAGGCACGTGACATTTTTTGATTGCTTTCTATTCCGATTTTTGGGAGGCAGAATAAACAAAAAACAACAATTCAGGAATTGTTTTTTTTTTTAAATTTTTTATGCTGTTCCACATGTGGTAAAATTGATAAGATAGCTTTATTCTTCGGGTCAGTACGTTTACAGCGGTACCACATTTATATTGTTTTTCTATGTTTTGGCGCTTTTACACAATAAAAGCAATTTTCTAGAAAAAAATATTTTTTTGCATTCCTTTATTCTGAGAGCTATAACTTTTTTATTTTTTGGCTGATAGAGCTGTATGGGAGCACCATCCCTGTGCTATACAGGCTGTCAGCGCTGCAGATTATTCCTGGCCCCTAATACCTGGGGCTAATTCTAGAAATGTCTGTAAAAGCACCAGCAGACAGAACTGGAATGGACCCTCTGCTATATGCACTGCAGTCTGCCACATACGCTGCCCGCCTGCTTAGCACTGATATGTATGCAGCTTGATTAGTCCTCAGAAGGACTGTTAGTTGAGATAGATATGTGTAGAATATGTTGTGGTATACCTACACTAACTAAGAAACAAGCGAATCTCTTCCTAGCTCAGCAGCACCTCTCCCTACACTGTCTGATTCCGGAGTGACTGTGACGCGCATGGCAGCGCCAGGTCTGATTTAGACCTGATGACGCTGTGCGGCCAGCCAATCACTCTAATGCCACAACCAACATGGCTGCGGCATTACAGTGTGTAGCAGACAATCCCTGCAAGTTCATTGGCACTCTAAACAGCGCCAAACATGCAGGGAGGGGACCCAAGCTCCCGCTGAGCAACCCCGGAAATACTCTGCGAGCACCTAGCATCTTGAGCAGTGAGATGCTCGTGCGAGCACCAAGCAGTAGCAAGCATGCTCGCTCATCACTAGTGTTGACATAATATACAATACACTGTGCGGAAGGTCAAGTAAAAAAAAAAAACAAGCAAAAATTGAATTTAGTGGGAATGTAATTGAGGTGCTCAGTTTAACATCTCTAGAACATGCCAAAACACCAGATGTCACTGGCAATAACGTTTCTTCCACAGCTGGGCCCGCTGAGCACTTTGAGAGAATTCTATAATAAAATAGTTTATTCTTTTTTTTTTAGAATTTGTGTTTTTTTTCTATATTTTACTTCTTTTCATGTTAGTTGACAATACACAATGTAAGAACATATGCTGAGAAGCTTAACTATTTATTAGTAGCTATGGTGTACAGTATGTTCAATTTTTACTTCTGGCTAAAGATGAGGATCAAATTCAAGTCAAATTGCCCAAAATCCCATTCGACTCAATTCACAAAAAAAAAAGAAGGCGCACATTCTAAACGAGCTAATGGTGGCAATCCACAGCAATCCAATCACATGTTGTAGCACAGCCAATCAGGAGGTGGGGCTATTACAGGCCATACAAAAGATAGGGGCCGGCCAAGGAACGACATGTCATAAATGTGTAAACATGTAAAGGGATAGGAGCTCAGAGCACACAGCATAATGATGGATAAAGGCCTACATCTTCCTCATAGGTCGCCACTAGTGTTGAGCATTCCGATACTGAAATATCGGGTATCGGCCGATATTCACGGTATCGGAATTCCGATACTTAATTCCGATACTTTTACAATATTGAATACCGGAATCGGAAGTTCCCATAATGCCTGCTCTCTGCAGTGTCTCTGAAGGATGACAAGCTGGATGGCAGCGCTCAGCTGCGATCCAGCCTGTCATCAGAATGCCATCCCAGCGTGAGAGAATTCTCCTGATTGTTTAAAAGCCGGCGCGCGGTAGAAAGCCGCCGGCTTTTAAACAATCACTCAGCCCCATACTGCTTCCCCGCAGCCTCCCACCCCGATCCTCCGCTCCCCTCGCCACCTCCCATCCTGATCGTAAGTTATGACCGGGCGGAGAGCACAGCACCAAGGAGCGGCGAGCGAAGGACCCGGGCGGGGAAGCCGGCAGTGAAAAGACTTCACCGCCGGCTTTCCCGTTCTGTGCTGCGCTTTCCCGCCGGTTATTTCAAATGAACAGCTGTGGTATCAGGTGATGCTGATCAGCTGTTCATTTGAAGTCGCCGCGGTGCCCTCAGAGGGTTCATGTGAGTTCAGGCTTGACTGCTTGAACTCACATGAACTTTCCCACGGCCGCTCAGGTCAGCCACACCTCGCAGACCATCAGACCCGTCATGATTGGTGTGTGCGGGTGTCTGTGCGATGTCTGCGGGGGTCTGTGCGATGTCTGCGGGTGTGCGCGGTGTCTGTGCGATGTCTGCGGGGGTGTGCGCGGTGTCTGTGCGATGTCTGCGAGTGTGTGCGGGTGTGCGCGGTGTCTGTGCGATGTCTGCGGGTGTGTGCGGTGTCTGTGCGATGTCTGCGGGTGTGTGCGTGCAGGCAGACATAGGCCGATGTGACACTACTACTCCCATCGGCCTATGTCTGTCCCCCGTCCACTTGTGCCAGCAGGATCAGCTCGATGGGAGCAGTAGTTCCCATCAGCCTGATCCTGCTATTTAAACTGCCCCATGGTCCCCAATAAATTTTAAACACATGTCATTGGTGGCCAGTGGTTACCTACAATAAATTAGTTCATACATTACCTGTCTCCGCCGATCGCCACCTAAAATAAAGTAAAAAATAAAAAACTACACCTATACTCACCTAGACACCTAATTCCCCGAAGCCATCGATCTCCTGTAATAAAATATAAAATAATAAACCACAACCTTATCCTTACCCCTCCGTAGTAGTCCACGAGTGTCCCACGATGATCTCCAGTTCAGAGCAGCCACATAGAATGTGACCGCTTTGAACCGCTGCCGCCGCTAGAATGACGGGGCAGTAAAGCAGCCCCGTCATTGCATAAGCGGGTTCACCGGAGTTCAGGCAGCGCTGCTCCGGTCAGCTCCTTTACGTTCCTGCTGTATCGTGAGAAATTCCCACGGTACAGCACTGCCGTAAAGGAGGTCTCCGGAGCTGCGCTGACTGAATGCACTACGGTGACCTCAGTCAGTGGCTCCCGCTGCCGGGAGCGGACGTGTTCCCGGCAGCGTGAGCTTACAGCAGCCATGCACAGCTGTCACCATCTCCAGATGTGACAGCTGTGCATGGGAGATCAGCGCAGGAACGTGGACAGGTAACTATTTTTTTTTTTAGTAAACTAAGAATTAAATAAAATGGTGTGTTTTATTTCAAATAAATTATTTTTTTCTGGGTGTAGGGTGTGTTTTTTCTTTTTAACACTTTGTAGGTTAGTAATGGGGGTGTCTTATAGACGCCCATCATTACTAACCTGGGCTTCATGGCAGCTGGCGCTGACATGAACCCCAACCCTATTACCCCCTGCCACCGCACCAGGGCAGCGTGGAAGAGCGAGGCTAAGTGCTAGAGTTGGCGCATCCTATGGATGCGCCATTTCTGGGGCGGCTGACGGCTGGTGTTTCTAGCCTGGGAGGGGGCCAATATTCATGGCACCCTTCCTGGGCTATTAATATCAGCCCCCAGCTGTCTGCCTAGCCTTTGCTAGCTATTAAAATAGGGGGGACCCCACGTCATTTTTTTGGGGGGGTCCCCCATTTTAATAGCTAGTAAAGGCTAGGTATTCAGCTGGGGGCTGATATTAGTAGTCTGGGAAGCTCCGTGGGTATTACCCCATTCCCAGGCTTCAAACATCTGCCCCAGCTGTCTGCTTAACCTCCGCTAGAGACTAAAATTAAGGGGAACCCCACGCCAATTTTTTTTTAAATAAATCCTTTATTTTAACACTAAATGACAAGTACAGTAATCAACACTGTCACTGTACTTCATATATATGTGACTGACATGTTTCTATCTATCTAATCTATGTATGATTCTCTATTCCTTCTATTCTAAATTGTCGGGTACAGATGCTGAATTGCCGGCCGGCTTTCTTAAAGAGACGGTGCACGAAAACACTATTATTTTTTTAAATAAATCCTTTACACTAAATGACAAGTACAGTAAGCAACACTGTCACTGTACTTCATATATATGTGACTGACATGTTTCTATCTATCTAATCTATGTGTGAAGCTCTATTCTTTCTGTTGTAAATTGTCGGGTACCGGTGTATGTGCTGATGAATTGCCGGCTTTTCGCATAATACATTCTTCATTATTCTTAGTTGTTTTACTTCATGTAAAATTAACCTACAAGGAAAGAAAGGGTTTATTTTCATTCCGATATTAGTGTCCCATTGACTTGCATTGGTTTCCGGTATCTGAATCGGCGATATCCGATACTTTTTGAGTATCGGTCCGATCCAATCCGATACAATATTTCCTGATATCGGAAGGTATCGCTCAACACTAGTCGCCACACAACATTTGAAGCCTGTCAAGGAGCTGAGCACATTTCATACCAGGTAGATGTGTTACATAGCTGGCATCTAACTAACTGCATTGACTGGCGTTTGCTTTGATTGCTGCATTTTAACCATTTAAATGCCACTGTCATTCTCTGACATTTAAATTACATCATCACCCCCCCGTGATGCAATCGCATGGAACCGATAGGTTATCGCATCAGCTGGGGGCCTTCTGAAGGATCCCATAACTGCCATGTTAGTCCTCCTGTGAAGCTCAGCCACAGGAAACCACAATTTTACTATATATTGCAGTGTATTATATAAACAATCAATCAGATTCAAGTCCCCTAGTGCTACTAAAAAATAAAGGAATAATATTTAAAAATATAAAAAAGATTAAAAATATATAAAAGTTTAAATCACCTCCATTCTCTGCCTTGGGAATAAATAAATAAATAAATAAAACATATTTGGTAACATCATGTCCAAAAAAGTCTGACCCATGAAAATTTTAAATTAGTTAATCCATATGTTAAATTTTGAATGGAAAAAATTAATGGAACAGCAGAATTGCCATTTTTTGGCCACTACACTTCCCTCAAAAAATACCGTAAAAAGTGATATAAATGTTACAAAAAACAAACAAATTGGAATTAGTAAAAACATCAGCTCATGGCACAAAAAACAAGTTCTCACTCAATCAATAAAAAATTAAAACGTTTTGGGCCTCAGAAAATGACAACACAAACATAATTTTTTTTTACAAATTTCAGAACTTTTTTTCACCAGTAAAATGAAAAAAACTAGACCAGTTTGATATTGCTGTTATTGCACCTACCTGGAGAATCATACTGTCAGGTATTTTTACACACCGCAAACTTTGTAAAGACAAAAAAACAATGGCGGAAGTGCGTTTTTTTTGTGTTTTTAAATTGGGGAAAGAGGGAAATTGTTGGGGAGTTTTTTTTTCAAATAAAATTTTTCTTCTGTGTTTTTTTCAAATAAAGATTTATTTCGGTGTGTTTTCTTCTCTTTTTACTTGCTGTGGTAGTAAAGGGGGTATCTGATAGATGCCTCTCCATTACTAACCCATGGGCTTGATGTCAGTGAACATTACACAGCTGATATTAACCCCACCATCCCATGACCCTGACAGCCATCGCATCAGGGCAATCAAGAAGAGTCGAGGCTAAGTGTCAGAATTGGTGCATCTGATGGATGTGCCATTTCTGGGGCGGTGGAAGGCTGGTCTTTTTAGGCTGTGAATGAGCCAATATCCATGGCCCTTCCCAGCCTATTAATATCAACGCCCAGCTGTCTGCTTTGCGTTAGCTGGTTATTAAAAATAAGGGGGACCCCACGTCATTTTTTTAGGGTTCCTCCCATTTTTAATAACCAGCAAAGGCAAAGTAAACAGTTGAGGCAGTTGAGGGCTGATATTGTTAGGCTGAGAAGGTCCATGGATATTGGCCCCTTCCTAGCATAATAAGACCAATTCACAGCTACCTGCTTTCCCTTGACTGTTTATTAAAAATATGGTTATCTCACATCGTTTTTTTATTTATTTATTAAAAAGTACAGTAAAATATACACCCAAGGCATTGCTTCACTCCTCCACTTGGACCTCCGCCTCCTGGTTCAAGATGATTATTTTTAATATTTTTTCATTGTATGTTATTTTAAGTCATTTTCCTTTCCACATTTGTTTGCAGAGCAATTGTCTTGCTCCTATCCCATTTCCTACCTTTTGCAGCCCCCTAGCCCTTACTACAACCATTTTACAGCTATTTTACAATACCAATGTTCAGGTCCCAAGGACTTATATGTGGTCCGGGGTCAAGTGTGGGTACCCGAACCGAACTGTGGACTCAAGTTCTGCCGAACCCGCCGATTCGAACTTCCACGAGTTTGCTCATCCCTACTTGAGAACAAAAAGTGTTGAAAAATATCAACAATTTCAAGGTTACAAGTATATCTCCAGAGATATTGATGTTCCTTTTTACAAGAACTTTACAACCCATGGCACTGTAGCTAATGTCCCTGGACGTGGGCGGAATACAAAATTTGCTGAAAAATTGCAAAGCAGGACAGTCCGAATGGTGGATAAGCAGCCCCAATCAAATTCCAAAGAAATTCAAGCTGTCCTGCAGGCTCAAGGTGCATCAGTGATATTACGAACTATCTGTAAACATTTGAATGAAATGAAATGCTATGGCAGGAGACCCAGGAGGACTCTACTGCTGACACAGAGACATATAAAAAGCTAGACTGCCGTGTGCCAAAATGTATGTGAGTAATGCAAAATCCTTCTGGGAAAGCGTCTTGTGGACAAATGAGACCATGATAGAGAGTTTTGGTAAAGCACATTATTCTACTGTTTACTGAAAACGGCATGAGCCTGCAAAGAAAAGAACACATTACCTGCAGTCAAATACAGTTATATGAAAAAGTTTGGGCACCCCTATTAATCTTAAGATTAATGTTTTATAAAAATTGGTGTTTTTGCAACAGAAATTTCAGTTTGATATATGTAATAACTGTTGGACACAGTTATGTTTCTGCCTTGAAATGAGGTTTATTGTACTAACAGAAAATGTGCAATCTGCATTCAAACAAAATTTGACAGGTGCATAAGTATGGACACCCTTATCATTTTCTTGTTTTAAATACTCCTACCTACTTTTTACTGACTTACTAAAGCACTTTTTTTGGTTTTGTAACCTCATTGAGCTTTGAACTTCATAGCCGGGTGTATGCAATCATGAGAAAAGCTACTTAAAGTGGCCAATTGCAAGTTGTTCTCCTGTTTGAATCTCCTCTGAAGAGTGGCATCATGGGCTCCTCAAAATAACTGTCAAATGATCTGAAAACAAAGATTATTCAACATAGTTGTTCAGGGGAAGGATACAAAAAGCTGTCTCAGAGATTTAACCTGTCAGTTTCCACTGTGAGGAACATAGTAAGGAAATGGAAGAACACAGGGACAGTTCTTGTTAAGGCCAGAAGTGACAGGCCAAGAAAAACATCAGAAAGGCAGAGAAGAAGAATGGTGAGATCAGTCAAGGAAAATCCTCAGACCACCTCCAGAGAGCTGCAGCATCAACTTGCTGCAGATGGTGTCACTGTGCATCGGTCAACTATACAATGCGCTTTGCACAAGGAGAAGCTGTATGGGAGAGTGATGCGAAAGAAGCCGTTTCTGCAAGCATGCCACAAACAGAGTCGGCTGAAGTATGCAAAAGCACATTTGGAGAAGCCAATTTCTTTTTGGAAGAAGGTCCTATGGACTGATGAAACCAAGATTGAGTTGTTTGGTCATACAAAAAGGCGTTATGCATGGCAGCAAAAAAACACAGCATTCCAAGAAAAACACTTGCTACCCACAGTAAAATTTAGTGGAGGTTCCATCATGCTTTGGGGCTGTGTGGCCAATGCCGGCACCGGGAATCTTGTTAAAGTTGAGGGACGCATGGATTCCACTCAGTATCAGCAGATTCTTGACAATAATGTTCAAGAATCAGTGACATAGTTGAACTTACGCAGGGGATGGATCTTTCAGCAAGACAATGATTCAAAACACCGCTCCAAATCTACTCAGGCATTCATGCAGAGGAACAATTACAATGTTCTGGAATGGCCATCCCAGTCCCCAGACCTGAATATCATTGAACATCTGTGGGATCATTTGAAGAGGGCTGTCCATGCTCGGTGACCATCAAACTTAACTGAACTGGAATTGTTTTGTAAAGAGGAATGGTCAAAAATACCTTCATCCAGGATCCAGGAAATCATTAAAAGCTACAGGAAGCGACTAGAGGCTGTTATTTTTGCAAAAGGAGGATCTACTAAATATTAATGTCACTTTTCTGGTGAGGTGCCCATACTTATGCACCTGTCAAATTTTGTTTGAATGCAGATTGCACATTTTCTGTTAGTACAATAAACCTCATTTCAAGGCAGAAACATTACTGTGTCCAACAGTTATTACATATATCAAACTGAAATAGCTGTTGCAAAAACACCAATTTTTAAAAAACATTAAGCTTAAGATTAATAGGGGTGCCCAAACTTTTTCATATAACTGTATGGTGGAGGTTAGTGATGAGCGAGCATACTCGCAAGTACTCAGTACTCACTCGAGCATCTCAATACTCGAGATGCTCGGAGCTCACCAAGTACTTCCGAAATGCTCCGGTGGATGCTAGAGTCCCCTCCCTGCGTGTTTGGCGCTCTTTAGAGTGCTAATCAATATGCAGTGATTGTCTGCCACACACTGTAATGCTGCAGCCATGTTGGTTGTTACTTTACAGTGATTGGCTGGCCGCACAGCGTCATCAGGTCTCTATCAGACCTGGCGCCGCCGTGCTCGTCAGTCTACTCCACAATCAGGCAGTGTAGGGAGAGGTGCTGCTGAGCTAGGGAGAGATTTGGTTGTTTATTAGTTAGTGTAGGTGTGGCAACCTGCTACCACAGGTACCACAGAACCCAAAAGGGTGCATGGACAGACTTCTCCACATGAGGCCCTCATTACATAACATGCACCTCCACCCTTCCACCTCATACCACCAGAGGGAGCCTGTTAGGGATATATATACTGGAGGGTGGAGTTAGGCAGTCAGGTGTGCTGGCACAGAAATCAGTGAAGAAGCAGCATGTGAGCTGCTGTGCTGAGGGCCAGCCAGGGCCTAAAGCACGTGCTGAAGCCTCAGGGCCTAGAGCGTGGACGGAGGCAAGGAGAAGAGTGAGAGGAGTTATGGGGGCAGAGAAGCATCTTAGGCTCACCCCAGAACACAAGCCGGACACCGGGTCCGCGCCTACAGGGTCCTCTACGCCCAGTAGGAACAACTGGCTTACCAGGAGGCTTCCAGACCCCTGGTCATCCTGAAGCTACCATCAATTACAGGACTAGGATGCATGAAGGCCCCGGCATCCAGGGATAGTGGTTGCCAGAGAAAAGTCCTGCTACCAAGTAGTCAGGTGAGAGAGCAAAACAACATAGAAGCTAGGCCAAGTTCCAGGCTGGCCAGAAGCTTAGAGAGAGGAAGACACAGACCAGGAGGCCTTATACCCGCTCACTGGGGAGAGTCCAGAAGTGCACCCTTCCTATCAAGTACCCTGGACCGTACCTGACGTCTTCATCAGTAAAGGTACTGAAGCGAATCACCTGCATCCCTTCCGTCAACCCTGCCCGCGGGGCCCGCTCCGCCTGTGGGGAGCAGAAACATCCCAGCTGCCATCCCATCACCCCCGGAGGTCTGCAGCAGCGCCGGTATTCATTACCGGGAACCACAGGTGGCGTCACGAGACAAACTGTTAACAAAAACCCCCTTTTAAAGAGTGACCCCAGAGGATGGGCCCGGGAGCCGACTGCCCTGACATCCTACAAAGAAGGTAAAGGCCCGGGTACCGAGTCCCCCATATCCCCCTGGGCGAGTCAGCGAGTCATCGCCGCCATTACCGCGTCGCCGCGCGGGAAGAAGAGAGGCATGACCATTGGTAGCACGCGAAGCTTAAGCCCCGCCTCGCGCTCTGACGCAGCACCAGGAAGCGTCAGGTCCTGGAAGGAGACCGCCGTCTGCGGAGCACTCAACCAAGCGGCAACAGGCTGTGCTGAAGCTAGTATGCTTAGATGACAAACCGCACAATGCTGAAGAGTTGTGGACAGCTCTGAAAGAGCAGGCAGATTTGTGGCTGACACTGCTGAACCTACGGCCAGGCATGGTCGTGTGTGACAATGGCCGGAACCTGGTGGTGGCTCTGAGGCGAGGCGAGCTCACACACATACCATGCCTGGCCCATGTGTTTAACCTCGTGGTTCAGCGGTTTCTCAAAACCTACCCGGAGCTGCCGGATCTGCTCGTCAAAGTACACCGCCTGTGTGCCCATTTTAGAGAGTCAGCTATAGCTTCTGCCGCCCTTGCCGTGTTTCAGCAGTGTTTGCAGCTTCCGGCTCACCGACTGGTGTGTGATGTCCCCACGCGTTGGAACTCTAAACTGCAGATGTTGGGAAGGATTTGTGAGCAGAAGAGGGCAGTTGTTGAGTACCAACATCAACAAGGCCGTCGGTATTCAGTTCAGACTCCACACATAAGACCTCAGGAGTGGACATGGATGTCAGACATCTGTATCATCCTCCAAAAGGTGAGGACTCACCAAGATGGTGAGCAGTGATGATGCCATAATTAAAGTCACCATCCCGCTTCTCTGTCTTCTGAAACTCTCCCTGCTCACAATAAAAGAGGATGCATAGCAGGCGGAACACGGTGAGATGGAGCAATGAACCACACAGGGTGATTACACACAGCCCAGCCTCATCTCATCCCAATGTGGCTTGGGTGACAATGAGGAAGAGGAGGAGGAGGAAGAACAGGAGCTAGTTTCATGCGCTATAGACAGTACTACCTGTTATACTGTCTGTTCAGCGTGGATGGCCTGAGGAAAGGGAGGAGGAGGAGGAGAGCATGGTCAGTCGTCCTCTTGGTGAGGACATGGAAGTCTTGCCTGTTAGCACATGGCTAAGTTTATATTACGCTTCCTTTCCCGTGACCCTCGCGTTCTCAAAATTTTGAGTGACAGTCATTACTGGTTGGTGACACTTCTAGACCCACGCTACAAGGAGAACTTTATATCTCTTATTCCTGAGGCAGACAGGTCTACAAAAATGGGGCAGTACCAGAAGGCCCTTGTTGCAGAACTATTAAAAAAATTCCCATCTGAAAACGCTGGCGGCAGAGGTCACAGTTCGTTGAACAACCAAGGAATCCAGGCGAGAGAGACACAAGTCCAATCCAGCAGAGGCAGGGGAACACTGTCAAAGTTCTAGGAGAGTTTTCTCAGCCCCTCGGATAGCGTTGTATCCGAGCGAGTTTTTAGTGCCGCTGGTGGAATTATAACTGATAAGCGCATCCGCCTGTCAACTGAAAATGCTGACAGGCTGACTTTTATAAAAATGAACAAGGGCTGGATTGGGCCAGACTTCTCAACACCACTGAATGATAGCAGCATAACATAAACTCAAATCCAGTGTCTTTTTTGGGAGGTGTATTCCCATGCACCTTTTCACACCCACACATGGGTATACGCTTCCTGATTTTGTCTATTTGCTCTTGTCCTCCTCCTTCTCCTCATCCTCATCCTCCACTACCATATCACTAGGGTGACCGTGGTCCGTGATGCAAGACCCACATATTTTTTTTAAAGGCTGTTTATGATTCCCATAAAAAAAGTTTTTATACAGTATGTTCATGTATATGTGGCACCCCTGAGGGTTCGGTCGCCACAGAGGTACTGCACCTCACTTAGAGGTGTGGTGTCTCCCTTCTCTCAGGTAAGGAGGGAGTGCTGCACGGAACCCCAACACCTACATCCACACTACACTACACCAGGCCAGCAGGAGGGGCAAGACGCAATGTAGTTTCCTGCTGAGCCCTGACCCTGGCTGGGGTGGGGGGAACCCAAAGTTAGGGGGAACCAGTAGTGGGTGTGGGTGAAGGAAGTAGTTTATGGGAGCACTCATACAGTAGATATATAAAAGGTAGACATCTTAACAGTAGTAGGTGGTTGAGTAGGGACAGTTCAGAGGAACAGTCTGGGAGAAGAGTCCCTGTAGGAGCTCTGCTCCACTACAAGGGCCCAGGACTGAGGCCCAGGAGGGGAGCAGGGAGTAAACTCCGTTCTGCAGAAGGGATCCTAGGGGAGTATGGCGAGTGCAGGTGGCACCCGTACACCCCGAACCTGCCAAGTGTCAGGAGGATCTAGGCCACAAGAAGGGGACCGGCCCCTGGCCCAGTCGTGCAGCTTCAGGCCTCGGCTGGAAAAACCAGAGGCTTCTGACTTCTACAGCCAGAAGTCAAACCCCCCACTCCAATCCAAGTAAGGTCAAGCAGGTCTGTGCAACTCCGACAGACAGGGGGGACCTCGCAGCACCCGAACAGGATTCACAATGGGAAGCGCAGGGCAGGAGGGAGTAAGACCCAGTGTGAAGTCGGTCTAGAGAGGTACATAAGAAAGTGGGGTTCTGCCAGGTACACCCGAGCTGCCTGAGGAAGGACCGAACCCCTGCCCGGTGAACGCAGTGCGACCTGAGAGGCTTGCACCAGTATAGTGCACCTGTGGACTGTCTAAGAACTGTGAGTAAATCTTAGATGACTGCACTTACCTGCCTCCGTTTCTTTCTTTCGCCAGTGCCATTTCCCTCCCTGCACTACACCGCCCAGCGCACCTCCTTTTATCTACACTGCCTTGAGGCCTGCTCTACCTGTGGGGAGCCGTTCCATCTCAAGCCGCCCTAACACCTGCCTCAGAGGACTGTCGCAGCGCTGGTGATCCTCACCAGACACCACAGGTGGCGTCACGACAAAATCCCCCATAAATATCCCCTTTTTGCACTGACCGCCCTGGTTCATGGACCAGGCCAGCCACCGTGATCTCCCCCCCCCCAAAAGCATCCATAAGGCCCGGCTGCCGAGTACCCCACGGCCCTGGGGACGAGTAAGATCTTGGCGTCACGAACAGGATGCGTGACCAGCCCGTTATCAGCGGGTATTGTGTGCCTAAGGACTCTTTTACTACATTGAATGTGGCGCCCGCCCCAGAAGAACGGGCGCCATTATGTGCGTGATCAAAGACAACAGTATGGAACCTCCCATCATGGGCTGGGTCCCAGAATGGCGCCAAAAGCATACCCTGCCCCTTGCAACAGTGACTGTCCACATAGATGTGTCCGTCAAGGCAGGAAGGCCGTCACAGGGAGTGATGGACAGCAAATCGCCATGGGATTGCCCCCAAAAGAGGAGAGGAGGGGGAAAAAAGGAATGGAGACAGGGTGTGGTCTCCACCCGTCTAGCCAGACTGCACCCGGCAGCCAGGATGGAAGGAAGCAAGAGTTCAGCCTCCGCCTCTGGCTTGCCGCAGCACCAAGTCACCCCCCTCACCATGGAGGGAGATGTGGAGAAGTTGTCCCCGGAGGACGTGGAGTTCCTCGAGAGCGAGGACCTCGAGCTGGGCCAGCAGGTGGAGCGAGCCCAGCAGGCAGCGGTTGCCCGATGGAAAAGCTAGCTGCTGGAAAAGTTAGCGGCACGACGGAAAGTGAAACCGGATGCCAGCAGCCGTCCACCAGCCCCGGCAGAGCTTGCGGAGAACCAGGAGGCCGTATGGAGTACAGGAGCAGGTAGGAGAGAATCCCCAGTCCCGGGCGCTGTCAGCGCCGACCTGCTCCTGGGCCTCCTTCCCCAGCCCCCGTCGTATGCTGCTGTGCCCTGGCCGGAACCGGTGTACAGCCCGGAACCTCCACCCCCGGGCGCGGAACCAGAGAACCCCCCACCAAGAGCCTTCCCGGAACCTCCACCTCCGAGCGCTGCATCGGAGGATGGCATATACAGTGTCCTTCCGGAACCTCTGATCCCGGGCGCTAAAAATGCGGGCCTACTACTAGGAGCCCTCCCGCCACCTCTGCCTCCAGCACTAGAGTGGCTTTACGGCGTTCCGGTCTTTGACTGGTCCGCCCGCTTTGAGGACCAACAGCCGTTCCCGCTCCTTCCAATACCAGCAGCCCCGGTTGCCTGCCCCGGCGGAGAAGAGTTATGCTGGGACAACCGGGGGGAGACCTGATGAGGTTCTCCCAAGAAACCGAGGCCGCCGCCCAGCAGAGGAAAGAGTTCTGCAGGTGGGAGCTCCGGCAATTGGAAAGGGAGCGACGCGCGCGGGAAGCGCTCAGTGAACGACTGGAGGCCTCATTGTTAAATTTAATTTAAAGACAGGGTGGGGCTTCATCCGCAGTCCCGAATATAACAGGGACATATTTGTCAACTGGCGGGATGTGGAGCCTGAGTTGGAGGAAGGCCATCCCGACCGGAACCTGTATCCGGGAGATCATGTCACGTTCACCCGGCATCATGGTGAGCGTGGCTGGTATGCCCTGCATGTGTACCATGCCAACAAGGAAGCACCGCTGCAGGAAGTCCCTTGTGACCCGTCTGGGTCAGGGAAAAATGAGGAGTACCCCAGGAGGGGACCCCATTACTAGGAACAGTAAATGGGACTGGACTCATTGTATATAGTCACCCGTCCAGGTGCTGTGTTGCAGTATTGAACATGTTTTTCTTATAGTGTGTTTTCTTAGGTACCCGTAAGGGTATAGAGACAGTAGGGAAGAGGACAGTGATCTCCCTAAGAACTTTCTATTATAAATAGTTTTGCACTTCTTAAAGTGCACCCTATTGGTTTTATAAGTAACGATCATTACCTCAGAACAAAAACCCGTTTGGCGTGGCGGAAGACGAGGTCCAGGATTGGATCATCTATGCCCTGCAGCCACGCCCAGGGCCTACGTTGAGGGTTTGCGAACGGGTCCCTCCTTCTGCTGCTGTTGCACCCTGGTGCAGGAACTCTCATGAAAAATGTTTTATTCAAAGAGTATTTTATAATATAACGTTTAAAATGATGTGCCTCCCATAAAGGGAAGAAATGTTGTGTTTATAATCTTATATGCGGATGCATCTTAAAAATTTGCATGTCATTTATGCCATGTTTTGCTTTGTTCCAGCCCGCGGACATGCTGTGTTTTCAGGTAAGGAGGGAGTGCTGCACGGAACCCCAACACCTACATCCAACACTACACTACCCCAGGCCAGCAGGAGGGGCAAGACGCAATGTAGTTTCCTGCTGAGCCCTGACCCTGGCTGGGGTGGGGGGAACCCAAAGTTAGGGGGAACCAGTGGTAGGTGTGGGTGGAGGAAGTAGTTTATGGGAGCACTCATACAGTAGATATATAAAAGGTAGACATCTTAACAGTAGTAGGTGGTTGAGTAGGGACAGTTCAGAGGAACAGTCTGGGAGCAGAGTCTCTGTAGGAGCTCTGCTCCACTACAAGGGCCCAGGACTGAGGCCCAGGAGGGGAGCAGGGAGTAAACTCCGTTCTGCAGAAGGGATCCTAGGGGAGTACGGCGAGTGCAGGCGGCACCCGCACACCCCGAACCTGCCAAGTGTCAGGAGGATCTAGGCCGCAAGAAGGGGACCGGCCCCTGGCCCAGTCGTGCAGCTTCAGGCCTCAGCTGGAAAAAACAGAGGCTTCTGACTTCTACAGCCAGAAGCCAAACCCCCCACTCCAATCCAAGTAAGGTCAAGCAGGTCTGTGCAACTCCGACAGACAGGGGGGACCTCGCAGCACCCGAACAGGATTCACAATGGGAAGCGCAGGGCAGGAGGGAGTAAGACCCAGCGTGAAGTCGGTCTAGAGAGGTACATAAGAAAGTGGGGTTCTGCCAGGTACACCCAAGCTGGGAAGGACCGAACCCCTGCCCGGTGAACGCAGTGCGACGTGGGAGGCTTGCACCAGTACAGTGCACCTGTGGACTGTCTAAGAACTGTGAGTAAATCTTGGATGACTGCACAGAGCTGCCTCCGTTACTTTCTTTCGCCGGTGCCATTTCCCTCCCTGCACTATAACGCCCAGCGCACCTCCTTTTATCTACACTGCCCTGAGGCCTGCTCCACCTGTGGAGAGCCGTTCCATCTCAAGCTGCCCTAACACCTGCCTCAGAGGACTGTCGCAGCGCTGTCGCAGCGCTGGTGATCCTCACCAGACACCACAGGTGGCGTCACGACAAAATCCCCTATAAATATCCCCTTTTTGCACTGACCGCCCTGGGTCACGGACCGGGCCAGCCACCGTGATCTTTCCCCCCCAAAAGCAGCCATAAGGCCCGGCTGCCGAGTACCCCACGGCCCTGGGGGCGAGTCATATACCACCCAGGGGTAAATGTTTGCCAGCCCACACACTTAGTGCATTGGCATTACAAGCATAGGAGACCCTCTCCTTTCTAATGGGAACATTTTTTTATGAGGCTCTCCTCCATGTCTTTTCCAAGGTGCATTGGAGTGCCTCCAAATTTTGGCAGCCCTTGCATTCACTGCATAGGCCAACACTATGGGAGACCCACTTCCTAATAATGGGAACATTTTTTCATGAGGCCCTCTACGTCACTTCCAAGGTGCATTGGATTGCCTCCAAATATTTGGCAGCCCTTGCATTCACTGCATAGGCCAACACTATGGGAGACCCACTTCCTAATAATGGGAACATTGTTTTCAGGAGGCCCTCTGACCTCCACGTCTCTTCCAAGGGGCATTGGAATGCCTCCAAATTTTTGGCAACCCTTGCATTCACTGCATACGCAAATACAATGGGAGACACACTTCCTAATAATGGGAACATTGTTTTCAGGAGGCCCTCTGACCTCCACGTCTCTTCCAAGGGACATTGGAGTGCCTCCAAATTTTTGGCAACCCTTGCATTCACTGCATAGGCAAACACAATGGGAGACCCACTTCCTAATAATGGGAACATTGTTTTCAGGAGGCCCTCTGACCTCCACATCTCTTCCAAGGGGCATTTGAGTGCCTCCCAATTTTTGGCAACCCTTGCATTCACTGCATAGGCAAACACAATGGGAAACCCACTTCCTAATAATGGGCACATTTTTTTTCAGGAGGCCCTCCTCTACGTCTCTTCCAAGGGGCATTGGAGTAGGTTCAAATTTTTGGCAGTCCTTGCATTCACTGCATAGACAAACTGTATGAGAGACCCACTTACTAATAATTAGAACATTGTTTTCAGAAGGCCTTCTTCTAAGTGTCTTCCAAGGGGTATTGGGGTGCATCCAAATTTTCAAAGGGTATTGTGGTGCGTCCAAATTTTGGGCAGCCCTGCCACTCACTGCATATGCCATAACAGTATAGGAGACCCACTCTTTAGTAATGGGAATAACAAAGCATAGCCGACTGATGGCTCTTTAAGAATAGTGAGGGCCGACTGCTGACCCTTTAAGAATGGTAAAGGCCGCCTGATGGCCCTATAAAAATAGGCTTTGTGACTTTTAGAGTCCCTCCTTCAAAAATGAAACAGGATGTGTCTGATCATGTCTCAAACACCACATGACCAGTTAAGGTCATGCTACGTGTGAACATAGCCCAAGGTGTGGAGGAGTATTTTTGTTTTTGGTTATTTATTTTGCCTAATACAAGTCATTACCCTGGAAAGGATGTTCGTTAACATATTTCCCAGGAGAATCCATTTTGGTTTCGTTTTTGTATGTTTACGTTTAGTTGGACCATCATTTATTTTTCAACAGGACAATGACCCCAAACACACCTCCAGGCTGTGTAAGGGCTATTTGACCAAGAAGGAGAGTGATGGCGTGCTACGCCAGATGACCTGGCCTCCACAATCACCAGACCTGAACCCAATCGAGATGGTTTGGGGTGAGCTGGACCGCAGAGTGAAGGAAAAAGGGCCAACAAGTGCTAAGCATCTCTGGGAACTCCTTCAAGATTGTTGGATGACCATCTTCGGTAACTACCTCTTGAAGCTCATCAAGAGAATGCCAAGAGTGTGCAAAGCAGTCATCAAAGCAAAAGGTGGCTACTTTGAAGAACCAAGAATATAAGACATATTTTCAGTTGTTTCACACTTTTTTGTTAAGTATATGATTCCACATGTGTTAATTCATAGTTTTGATGCCTTCAGTGTGAATGTAAAATTTTCAAAGTCATGAAAATACAGAAAAATCTTTAAATGAGAAGGTGTGTGCAAACTTTTGGTCTGTACTGTATACATATATATATATATATATATATACTGTTCAAAAAAATAAAGGGAACACTCAAATAACACATCATAGATCTGAATGAATGAAACATTCTCGTTGAATACTTTGTTCTGTACAAAGTTGAATGTGCTGACAACAAAATCACACAAAAATGATCAATGGAAATCAAATTTATTAACCAATGGAGGCCTGGTTTTGGAGTCACCCCCAAAATTAAAGTGGAAAAACACACTACAGGCTGATCCAACTTTGATGTAATGTCTAGAGATGAGCGTTGTTCTACTCGAACTGTTCGCCAATCTCAAATTCAAGCTGTTTTGGGCAGTGTTCGAGCCGATCGGCGAACACGAACAATTTGAGAAAAATTCGGCTGTTCGAGGTTATGTTCGATAACTGTTCGTGCACCAAAATCATAACTGGATTTTTTCTGAGTAATGATGAAAATTAATGTTAATACGCAGTTTGAGTGTACAGCGGGGCGGGGGGAGGGGCAGGGGATGGATCTCTGCAGGAACAATGAAGATCTCCATTTTTTTTTCTCTTTCCCGCATTTGCAGTGGGGAGGTGCAATCTGTCAGCCTATCAGCAGCGCACACACGGAGCGAAGTGCTTTTTTTCACACAAGCAAGGGCATGTGTGATTGGCAGTGTATGTCACATGTCCTTGCCCTATAAGACCAAGCCATTTTCCCCGTCGCCACCATTTTCTCACTGCTGCAGCTGCGTGTTAGACGGCACCGCTGTTGCTGTGTGCGCTATACCTTGTTAATTTCAAGCCAATTTTCGCACAAATATACAGATAGCTTGGGAGCAGGGAATAGTTGTGATTGCAGTCCTTTTAAGGACTAGGTTACAGCATTTCCTACGACTTTTATCAGGCAGGTCTGTGCTCTTAAATAGATAGATTGTGGGAGTAAAGACTAATTGTAATTGGAGTCCTTTTCAGGACTAGGTTACATCAGTTCCTATCAGTTTTTGCCAGGCAGGTCTGTGCCAGTGCTGTGCAAGTTTTTTTCACAGCATTTGGCTGAATCTAGCAAAGCTAATCCTTTTTGGCCTATTGCAGAGTGTGTTAGTCAGTGGAGTAGCCTATCTGTGTTGCAAGATATACCACCTGTGTATAGAATACCAATTTTTTTACTGCACCTAGTGAAGTAAAATCTTTTGGGCATAGCATCATTCTATTAGTCCATCTATACTGACCTCCATCAGGTTGCAAACTGAATATAATTTTTTTCTGCATCTAGCTCTGAAAAAATATTTGGGCTTCTAGCAGTGTGTGGGACTTGGTCTATTAGTCCATCTATACTGACCTCCATCAGGTTGCAAATTAAAAATAATTTTTTTCTTCATTTAGCTCTGAAAAAATATTTGGGCTTCTAGCAGTGTGTGGGACTTGTTCTATTAGTCCTTCTATACTGACCTCCAGCAGGTTGCAAATTGAATATAATTTTTTTCTGCATCTAGCTCTGAAAAAATATTTGGGCTTCTAGCGGTGTGTGGGACTTAGTCTATTAGTCCATCTATACTGACCTCCATCAGGTTGCAAATTAAAAATAATTTTTTTCTGCATCTAGCTCTGAAAAAATATTTGGGCTTCTAGCAGTGTGTGGGACTTGGTCTATTAGTCCATCTATACTGACCTCCATCAGGTTGCAAATTAAAAATAATTTTTTTCTGCATCTAGCTCTGAAAAAATATTTGGGCTTCTAGCAGTGTGTGGGACTTGGTCTATTAGTCCATCTATACTGACCTCCATCAGGTTGCAAATTGAATAAAAAAATTTTCTGCATCTAGCTCTGAAAAAATATTTGGGCTTCTAGCGGTGTGTGGGACTTGGTCTATTAGTCCATCTATACTGACCTCCATCAGGTTGCAAATTAAAAATAATTTTTTTCTGCATCTAACCCAGCCAATAGTTTTGGCCTAATACCACAGTTTGGCCACTCAGCTCTGCTCGGTTACCATCCATTGTTTTTTTGTGCAAACAACTCCAGAGTTGTGAATTAGTTAACCACCAAAATGAGTGGAAAAAGGCCTGCCGCTGGTGGAAAGGGGAATAGGCGTGTTGGGAAGGGGAAAAAAGGTTGTGTCCGTGGGGTAGGTGCAGAAGAAAGACCATCTTCCAGCCAAACTAAAATGTCTACTTCTTTTAGCGGACAATGTGATAAGATCCCTTTCTTACGGCCACGCCAATCGCTACAAATTCCAGATGAGGCACAAAAACAGCAGGTGCTTCAACGGATATCAAGTGCTCCTTTAAGTGGGCTCTCCTCCACATCAACTTCAACATCACAAATACTCCAGTCCTCAAAGGTGTCACCCAAATCGCACTTGCTTCCTCACAGCTCCCAAATCTCCAGCTGCCCGTCTGAGTATGAGGTAGAACAGATGGTTGAGTCTGCAGAGCTGTTTACTCATACTATAGCCTGGGAATCAGAGGTCGACTCCAGCGCTTCTGTGAATCCAGACGAGGAAATGATCTGCACTGATGCCCAGAATCTTTATGAGTCGGATCCAGGACCAGACGCAGAAGGTTCTGACCATAATGTAGACCCTCATTCCCAAACTGTATCTCCTGTTGGTGGAGACAATGAGGAAGACGATGATAAGACTCAAATACCTGATTGGAGCGACAACTTTAGTTTTTTGTCAGGGCAGGAACAGGTTGGCTCTGAGGACGACGGGTGTGATAACGCACAGGGTGATGATGATGAGGTCGGAGATCCCACTTACTGTCAACCCACAGTCAGCCAAGAGATGAGGTCAGCAGAGGAGGTGGAGGAAGATGCTAGTGACGACGAGGTCAGGTTGCGCCTTCCTGGACAGAGACGTAGTACTGGAAGCACGTCAACAACTGCATCCTCAAACACAACTCTGCCTCTCACCACAAGTCGTGGTGGCTCTTCAGGTCGCATGGGTGCTAAGCCTTGCATAGCCTGGGCATTTTTTCAGATCGATAAAGATGACCCAACTCGTGCTATCTGTAACATTTGTCAGCAAAAGCTAAGTAGAGGCCAAAAAATACATAGTTTGAGTACTTCATGCATGAACCGGCACATGGACATGAAGCATAAGTTGCAGTGGGAAGCTCAGTGTGCTACAATGCGGTCTAGCCGGCCGGGCCAACCACCGTCTGCCATATCTTGTGCATCCGCGGCCTCTTCATCCTCTGTGACTGGGGGGACAGCAGTCACACCTGTTTTGGGGCGCACACCTGCCACCTCTTTACCCGCAACAGCCAGCGTGATTGGCAGGTCATCATTTTCTTTGGAGGTGGTAACACCAGCTGGTCTTGAGCGCTGTCCGACATCGATAGCACCACCTTTGGATCAAGGCAACCTAACATGTCCGCCTGCATCTTCCTCACAGACCGGCAGTTTGCCGGGGACACCCTTATCAACCCCGTCTAAGCACAATAGCCAGCCCTCGGTCCCTCAGATGTGGACAAGTAAAAGACCATTTCCTCCTAGCCATGAGAAAGCTAAGAGGTTGAATTTCACCATCTGCAAGCTCTTGGCTACAGAAATGCTGCCTTTCCGCCTGGTGGACACAGAGGATTTTCGAGACCTTATGTCCGTCGCAGTGCCCCAGTACCAGATGCCCAGTCGGCACTACTTCTCAAAGAAAGGTGTGCCTGCGCTCCACCAGCATGTCGCACACAACATCACCGCTTCTTTGAGAAACTCTGTGTGTGACAGGGTGCATTTCACCACAGACACTTGGACGAGTAGGCATGGACAGGGGCGTTACATGTCGCTGACTGGGCACTGGGTAACTATGGTGACAGCAGGACAAGGGGCTGCTGTCCAAGTCTTGCCGTCCCCACGAGTTGTGCGTCAATCCTCTTTATGTCATTTTTCCTCCACTGCTTCTGCCTCCTCAACCTCCTCTCGGTCTTCCACCTGCACCCAAAGCCTGTCTGGTCATGCCACAAGCTTTCTAACTGCGCAGAAGGGATCCTGCACACCTCCTTACTATGCTGGCAGTAGGGCTCAACGTCATCAGGCGGTTTTTACATTGAAATGTCTGGGAAATGTGAGTCACACAGCTGAGGAGTTGTGGTCAGCTCTGGAGAACCAATTTCATGAATGGTTGTCTCCACTGGACCTGAAACCAGGGAAGGCCGTGTGCGACAATGCTGCAAACCTGGGTGCGGCCCTTCGCCGGGGCAATGTCACACACGTGCCTTGTATGGCTCACGTGTTGAACCTGGTTGTCCAGCAATTTTTAGCCCACTATCCCAGACTAGATGGCCTTCTGCAGAGGGCACGGTCGCTGTGTGCTCACTTCCGCCGTTCGCATCCCGCAGCTCAGCGACTTACATCTCTACAGAAGTCGTTGGGCCTGCCACTTCACCGGCTAAAATGCGATGTGCCTACCCGGTGGAATTCAACTCTGCACATGTTGCAGCGACTGTGGCAGCACCGACAAGCCCTGGTGCAATACGTTCTGACGTATAGCCTGGGCCAACGAGATTCAGAGGTGGGGCAAATCACGCTGGAGGAGTGGTCTCAGATCAGGGACCTATGCACCCTTCTGCACAGTTTTGAAATGGCGACGAAGATGTTTAGTGCTGACGATGCCATTATCAGCATGACTATTCCGGTGATTTACATGCTGGAGCACATGTTAAACAGAATTCGGAGTCAGGTGGTGGCACAAGAGGAGGTGGAGGAAGTAGAGGAGGAGGAGTTGTATGCGGAAGGGCTAACATCTGCAAGGTCCAGACGGTCGGCAGCACCAAGGCGGCAGGCATGTGAGGGTGGGGGAGATGATTTTACCAGGGCGCATGGTAGCAGCCAAACTAGTGAGGAAGGTGCAGGAGCCCAGGAAGAAGTGGAGGACGAACTGATGGAAGACTCATCAGATGAGGGAGACCTTGATCACATTTCTGTTGTGCGAGGTTGGGGGGAGAGGACAGAGGAAGGAAGCATGATTGCTACCTCGCCACCAACACAACAGGGACTTGGTGCTCCTGGATGCGCAACACACATGAGTGCCTTCTTGCTGCACTACCTGCAACATGACCCTCGAATTGTGAGAATTAGAAATAATCCTGACTACTGGGTTGCCACACTGTTAGATCCCCGGTACAAAAGTAAATTTGCAGAAATTATTCCTGCCATAGAAAGGGATGCACGCATGCAGGAGTATCAGCAGAGACTGTTGCAGAATCTTACATGTGCTTTTCCACAAAATACCAGTGGTGCACGTAGTGAATCTCACAGTTCCAACTTGCCAACCGTGGGACCGTCAAGTGTTCAGCACTCAAACCGTAACAGAACCACAGTATCTGCTGGTAACATCAATTTTGCGGAATCATTTCACCACTTTTTTAGCCCATCCTTTGCAAGGCCACAGGAGACAAGAAGTCTGACACATAGTCAACGCCTAGAGACGATGGTACAGGAGTATCTCCAAGTAAACATTGAAGCCACGACTGTGTCACTGGACCCTTGCTCTTTTTGGGCTTCCAATCTGGATAAATGGCCGGAGCTAGCCACTTACGCCTTGGAGATCTTGTCATGCCCCGCAGCCAGCGTTCTGTCTGAACGTGTGTTCAGCGCTGCTGGTGGTGTGCTGACAGATAAGCGCACGCGGCTCTCCACTGATAATGTAGACAGACTCACGTTCATAAAGATGAACAAATCATGGATCCGAAACGACTTTTCTACCCCTGTGTCATCCTGGGGAGAGTAAAAGCTTGATGATTGGTTAAAATCACCCTACCAACCGTTTTAAGCTTTCAAATTACTAATCATGTTTATCTGTATCTTGACTGGAAAATAATTTGGGCTTTGTAGCAGTGTGCAGCACTGATCCTATTAGGCCATCTATAATAAGCTTCACCAGATTTAAAATTAAAAATAATTTTTAGCTGCATCTAGCCCGGAAAATAATTTTGGGGCTCCGAGATGCGCAAGACACATAAGTGCCTTCTTGCTGCACTACCTGCAGCATGACCCTCATATTGTCAGAATTCGAAGTAATCATGACTACTGGGTTGCCACACTCTTAGATCCCCCAAACTTTTCGATCAACCTTTTCATTTTAATAAAGACCAAAAAAATGGTCATTTTTGAAATTATAAGCATTAGCAGGTTGTTAGAAACTGAAATCAAACAGTTTTCAACTCAAAACTTTATTCTAGGTGATGTTACATTTTCACATAGGACCCCTTGTTCGAAAGGAGCTTCTGAACTCTCTCGTCCATTGAATTTGTCAGGTTTTGGATGGTTTCTGCTTCAATTGTTTTGCATGAGGACAGAATACCCTCCCAGAGCTGTTGCTTAGATGTGAACTGCCTCCCGCCATCATAGACACTCCTTTTAATTATGCTCCAAAGGTTCTGAATGGGGTAGAGGTCAGGGGAGCATGGGGGTCACACCATAAGTTTGTCCCCTTTTATGCCCATATCAGCCAGAGATGCAGATGTTTTATGTGCAGCATGAGATGGTGCATTATCATGCAGAAAAATGATCTTGCTGTGAAATACACGATTCTTCTTCTTGAACCATGGCAGGAAGTGCTGTTTGAGAAAATCCACATACATTATGGAGTTCATCTTTAGCGCCTTCAGGGATCCTAAAGGGGCCGACAATCTCTCTCCCCATGATTCCAGCCCAAAACATTACTCCACCTCCTCCTTGTTGGCGCTGTAGCCGTGTTTGCGTGGGGTGTCCATCAACTAGCCATCCTCCACTCCATTCATCTGGACCATCGAGCGCTGCACGGCACTCATCCGTGAACAAAACAGTTTTGAAATCAGTCTTCATGTAATGTTTGGCCCATTGGAGCCGTTTCTGCTTGTGTGAAGTGGATAGAGGAGGTCGACAGGATGGCATATGCACAGCTGCAAACCTCTGAAGGACCCTGCATCTTGTTGTTCGGGGGACGTTGGAGGCACAAGCAGCTTCAAAAACTTGTCTGCTGCTATGACAAGGCTTTTTTGCCGCTGCTGTTTCAACCTGACGTAATTGCCTGTAGGAAAGAGTCCTCAATTTGCCCTTATCAGCACGCACACGTGTGTACTGTGAATCAGCTACATACTTCTTGATTGCCAAGACACTTCATCCTGATCATCGCACAATGTTGATTGTAGTCATGCCTTGACCTAAACACTCCACAATTTGTTGCTTCTCAGCAGCCGACACATCCTTTTTCTTTCCCATTTTGGCAGAAAATGTAGGCTGCTTAATAATGTGAGAGAGCCTTCTTAAGTAGTCTTGCCTTTCATTGGACACACCTGCCAAACTAATTAGCACAGGTGTCTGCAATTGCTTACAGTGATATAAAGAGCCCTGACACACATCACCATCAATGAGTTTAACTGACAAACAAACAAATTCTTCCCTTATCACTCCTAAACACTTTTTGCATAATAATTTGGAACGCGGTGTACATGTGCTTTTCCACAAAACACCAGTGGTTCACGTAGTGAATCTTACAGTTCTAACTTGCCAACCGTGGTCTGTATGGAATTGTTCAATAAAGGGCCCAAAATTAAGATAACATAGATGGGAGAGGTCTCTATGAATAGGAATTCCTAAGTATTTGATACCCTGTGAGGGCCAGGCAAAGGGAAAGTTGGACTGGATGGAATCCTATATGGATTTAGGGAGGGAGACATCGAGGGCCTCAGACTTCGCTGCATTGATTTTAAAATTTTACCATGTAACAAAGTGATCTATTTCAGCCATAACAGCAGGGATGGATATATGTGATTGAGTGATATATACTAGGACATCATCAGCAAATAGAGAGCACTTGTACTCGGTGCCTCCCACCTCAATCCACCTAATATTGGGGTTATGGCGAATTGATGAGAGCAGGTGCTCCGTCACTAGGATGTATAAGAGAGGGGACAGAGGACATCCCTGCCTTGTCCCATTGGTGATTGTGAAAGGTGATGAAAATGTTCTGACGCACCCCCTGGGCCTTGGGACACCCGGAGCCGGACCCTTTTTGGTGGATGCTGGTGGTTGTAGTCTTCGTGGTGGCGATCCGGTTCCGTGGCTCAGGGCGGTCAAACCAGTGGCGGAACTATTTATGTGGTTTTGATGTTTAAATGTCCGACTACGCCACCCGTGGATTGCGGTCAGAGTGAACCGCCGCTACAGGGCAGACCGCTAAGGCTGGTGTTGTGGGTGCAGCAGAGCGTAGCATAACTCCCCACGGGAGGAGTATAGCCTCAGGGCAGTGTATGCGGAGGATGGGGGTGATGGTGCAGGGCAGCAGCAGTAACGACACGGAGTCAGTGATGCAGTTCAGGGCCTTTACTCACAGTTCTTATTATCCAGACCACGTCTGCAGGTAACGGCTGCCCACGTCGTACTGTGCTCACCAGGTGAGGGGCTCAGACAACTCCCAGATAACTTTGGAGCGCTTCACAGGACCCCCTTTGTGTGTCCTTTGTCTGGCCTTTCTTACCAACACTTCTGTCCGGCTGCCTCGGGCCTCCTCTTGGTAAACTTGGCGCCAGTTTCCCTGACCCTATGTGGTGCCTTCCTAGCGGGTGGAGCAAGGGGCTGCGCCACATAAAATGTCAGAGCCTCCGGTTTCTAGCTGAGGGTCGTTTCCTGCCTCCACTAGTTCGGGGACCGGTCTCCCCCTTTGGCCTGACCCCTCCACGCAGGTGGATTCGGGCGTGCGGTGGCGACTCGCCCGTCCGCACCCCTGGGATCCCTTCATTCCTCGTTCCTGGAGCCTTCTCCGCTCCTCTTCCTTCCTTCTCCCTCTTGCAGGCCTGGGCCTCTGTTACTAGGCCCGCCTCCGGAGCAGAGCTCACGCAGAGCCCCTGCTCCCTGCCACTTCTGCTCAGACTTCTCTGCACTGAACTAAGATGGTGCCCACCTTTTATACTCCCTTCTCAATGCACACAGGAACTGCTTCCTCCCTGCTCCTGCACTGCAGGGTTCCCCTTCCTCAGTGTTCCCTCCCCCCACTCCAGCCAGGGACAGGGACTGTCGTGCCCATCTCAGGGGCATATTGGTCGCCCTGCCCCACGGCAATGTGGTGTAATGCATGCAGGTGTCGGGTCCTGATCCACACTCCATCCTTATCTGAGAGTGAGATATCACACCTCTGGGTGAGGTGCAATACGTCTGTAGCAACCGAGCCCTCGGTGCTACAGTTCCATTTATCTTCAGCCTAGGTGACGTATTGTGATACAGGGCCGTGATTTTGGCTATAAAAGGGTCCCCTAGACCCCTACCCCAAGCTTTTTAAGAGAATCATATATGGCGTGCCAGGAGACTCTATGGAATGCTTTCTCAGCATCCAACGAGAGTATCTACTTACAAATTTTTAACTGCATCTAGCCCAGGAAATACTTTGTGCCTAGTAGCAGTGTCTGCTAGTCAGCGGATTATCCCAGCTGTTAAGCAAGCTACACCACCTGTAGTTTGGACACTTAATTTTTTCAAAGGAAATGCTTCGGGACCACGGGATACTTAGTGAAGAGCATCAGGAGGCACCCCAAGGCATAGGGGCTGGGACTGGCACTAGGATGCCTTGCGGTGGACAGCCGAGCTCGATCCTTATAAAAGCTTTTTAACTGCAGCAGCTTTAGTGGACGCTACTGGAGCTGGAATTACGCGGCTGCTGGCATGAGACTTGCCCTCCAATAGATCCTTGTAAATGGATTTAAAGTGTATTCATTTAAATTAGAGGGACAATTTAAATTAAAAAGCTTAGAGCTGCCTCCACCACAGGGGGGCTCTCTCGACCCACCAGCGGACAGGCACCAGTATTGGGAGAGGGGGGCTGGCCGTCAGGGTTCACCGCGGCTCTGGCACAAACCCGGCGACACGGAGGTGGCACGGGCAGGAGCGGACTGGCCGTCTCGGCTTCTCACTTTTTGGATTTTAGAAGGGCATGACATGCCTATATCTGTGTCTCCCCCTCCTTTTACTCCTCCACCTCTTTTCTTTTCGCATGACTATATGTACTTGTCACTTTTCCATGTGTTAGTTGTGTCTTCTGAGCAGTTTGTCAGCTTTTGGACACCTTTGAAGGTGTTTTCTATGTGTTTCTATGTGTTTTTGTTTGCCTGCCATTGGTTTTAACGGTGTTCGAAGGTGTTCGACGAACAGTTCGACGAACAGTTCGGCGAACACACGGGTGTTCGACGAACCGAACCGAACTCGAACACTACGGGGGTGGCTCAACACTAGTAATGTCCTTAAAACAAGTCAAAATGAGGCTCAGTATTGTGTGTGGCCTCCACGTGCCTGTATGACCTCCCTACAATGCCTGGGCATTCTCCTGATGAGGTTGCGGATGGTCTCCTGTGGGATCTCCTCCCAGACCTGGACTAAAGCATCCGTCAACTCATGGACAGTCTGTGGTGCAACGTGACGTTGGTGGATGGAGCAAGACATGATGTCCCAGATGTGCTCATTCAGATTCAGGTCTGGGGAACGGGTGGGCCAGTCCATAGCTTCAATGCCTTCATCTTGCAGGAACTGCTGACACACTCCAGCCACATGAGGTCTGGCATTGTCCTGCATTAGGAGGAACCCAGGGGCAACTGCACCAGCATATGGTCTCACAAGGGGTCTGAGGATCTCATCTCGGTACCTAATGGCAGTCAGGCTACCTCTGGCGAGCACATGGAGGGCTGTGCGGCCCTCCAAGAAATGCCACCCCACACTATTACTGACCCACTGCCAAACCAGTCATTGTGAAGGATGTTGCAGGCAGCAGATCGCTCTCCACGGCATATCCAGACTCTGTCACATCTGTCACATGTGCTCAGTGTGAACCTGCTTTCATCTGTGAAGAGCACAGGGCGCCAGTGGCGACTTTGCCAGTCTTGGTGTGCTGTGGCAAATACAAAGGGTCCTGCACGGTGTTGGACTGTGAGCACAACCCCCATCTGTGGACGTCGGGCCCTCATACCACCCTCATGGAGTCGGTTTCTAACCGTTTCTGCAGACACTTGCACATTTGTGGCCTGCTGGAGGTCATTTTGCAGGGCTCTGGCAGTGCTCCTCCTGTTCCTCCTTGCACAAAGGCGGAGGTAGCGGTCCTGCTGCTGGGTTGTGGCCCTCCTACGGCCCCATCCACGTCTACTGGTGTACTGGCCTGTCTCCTGGTAGCTCTTCCAGCCTCTGGACACTACGCTGGCAGACACAGCAAACCTTCTTGCCACAGCTCGCATTGATGTGCCATCCTGGATGAGCTGTACTACCTGAGCAACTTCTGTGGGTTGTAGAGTCCATCTCATGCTACCACGAGTGTGAAAGCACAACCAACATTCAAAAGTGACCAAAACATCAGCCAGAAAGCATTGGTACTGAGATGTGGTCTGTGGTCCCCACCTGCAGAACCACTCCTTTATTGAGGGTGTCTTGATAATTGCCAATAATTTCCATCCATTGTCTTTTCCATTTGCACAACAGCATGTGAAATTGATTGTCAATCAGTGTTGCTTCCTAAGTGGACAGTTTGATTTCACAGAAGTTTGATTTACTTGGAGTTATATTCTGTTGTTTAAGTGTTCCCTTTATTTTTTTGAGCAGTGTATATACTGTATACTAATCAGCCCCTATTTCCTGCATCAAAAGTGAAAGAGAAAAAAAAAAACAAGCCATCATACAACTTTTTTGATCGCATAATAAAAGAGTTATTTCTCTTGGAGGGAGGGTAGAAAAAAGCAAAAGCGCAAAAACGAATAATACTTGGGTCCTTAAAGAGTCACTGCATTCAATTTATTAAAGTATATAGTAAGCTTGAAAGCTCCTCCTAGTGATGATTGCAGGCAATAAAAATGCTGCCTTTATAAATGTTTATAAATTTGTCACCAGGACAAAAGTGAGCCGTTTTTGCTTGTATTTTATTCCTGCTGCTTCCCTGAGTATTCTGGGTCTTTAAAAAAGAATAAAAATCTGCCATTTAGTTCCAAAGATGATATTCGCTTATGTAATTCACTTTAAAGAATGTACATATTAAATACATGTTTCTGTGTTTTAGAAAATGGACTTAATTGTAATATTTAAGACATTTTTGAACCACCAATGTTTATAAAATGAATCTATTATTACAAACTGCAAGATAGCAAATTAAAAATAAAACTGAAGTGACGTGATTGAGCACTACAGGATTTAATAAAAGTGGAGCAAGCTTCTAATTTTAAAATTCATTGGGGTAAAACATCACCACATATTAATTAAAGTCTATCTCTAATACTGCAAATAAACTGCGAGAAAGAATTGTGTGTCCTGATTTAGCACCGAGCCATCAGGCAACTCTGACAAAAGGAAATTTCAATTTAAGCTTTTTAATTATGATATCAATTTAGATGTTCAAATAGGACAGAACCTCTCAGATAATTGTCCTACATCCCCGCAAGCATTTACTAAAGAGTGACGTCTTATTTTCCCCTATATTGTGTGCTTAGAACATATTCAGTAAATCAGTCACATTAACACAATGGCCCACATTTACTAAAACTGCAATATCCCATTCACGTCTACTAAAAAAGATTGCTGGAGTGATTGGTGCCAAATTTAGTAAAATTGCACATCTCTTAATATATTTGCCACATATAAGACTATTTTTTTTACACAATATTTACCTTAGTAGGGTTAGTTAGAAAAGTTGAAAGTTAACTAAGCCAAACATACTTCCACAGGTACGCCAATATGCCCAGGATTATATTTGCCACATACGTACCTCACCTTGCCTCTGCTGTGAGATGCCAGTACTGACTCACCCGGTGTCTTGCTTATAGTCCAGCTCATCTACAGGGTTCCTCCTGTTAGGTGGCGCACATATTGACCAGCAAGACCCCCTGAGATCACGTCTAAACCATTCAGCATTTTATTTATGTATGTTAATAGCTAAGCACAGTCGGCAGACCAATCAAGGGGCAGGGTTTAGTGATCAATGAGGGTACCAGGCACCTATTTAAATTCTCCAGTTACACTCTGTTTCCAGTTATTGTATTTTAATATTTTTCCTGGTGCGTTTACTCCTGATTAATATCCTAGAACACAGACTGAGCTCATGAAACCACTTCTCTGCTTACTAACCTTCAGATTCCTCACTGGATTTTACTTTAGACTGATTGACCAAGTTATCTTTTGTCTCTGCTTGATTCTATGAACTTGACCCAAGATCCCCTCTTGAACTCAGCCCTGCCTTCTGATTCTGACATTAATTCCAATCCCGTAGTTTTAAAGGAAACTCTTTTACTATTCCACTGCCAACTTGCTCCACCAGCCAGCAGCTACTCTGTGGATGCAGCCCAGGGGCCTCTGCAGTAAAGGACAGATCCTTTTATATGGGTGAAAAACAGAGCAGTCCTTTGGACCTAATAAGCAGTGGCTAGTGCAAAGACTACATGTGAAAGTCCTATTAAAGTGGATCTATCACCAGTTTTTACAATACAAACTGTACATTATTAAATAGATCTCTTAGACCTTATGAGAGTGGTGTACTTACTTTAATAACCCATATCAGATAAGTCATATAAGTCTGTTATATAGCATTTTATAGCTACAGCTAAAGATTGAGAGAGCTCATGAGCCTAAGTGCATTCAGTCTCTGACAGCTGCAGCTTGTACTGAGCAGTGTGAGATCTCTGCAGGTTGAAAGGAAACTGTAGATCTATCAATCAGGCGAAGTGGGAGAGAATGAGTTCAAATTTATTAATTAAAAGGATAATACAGCAATTCTGACATGAATTTCTGGTAAATAATCCAGCCTCATCATTTCATAAGAAATCTATTCATTAATGAATGCAGTTTGATCAGCTTTAAGAGTTGCTACTGCCAGATTCCACTGACATTTGTTAAAAAATATATAAACCGCATTTTTAAATTACGTTAAATTACTTAAAAGGGGTTGTCTGGGACTTTTACATTGATCGCCTATCCTTAGGATAAGTCATCAGTATCTCATTAGTGGGGGTGTAGCAAACAGCACCCTACTTATCAGCTGTTCTGATGGCGGGTGGAATTGCATAGTTTCGGTGCTACACAGCATATCTCCGTCAACTGTATAGTGGCAACAGAGGGGTACTACATATCTGTCCCCTGTTAGAATCAATAGAGGGTGGTTACCTGGCTGCAGTTACTATGCACTTGATGGTGCTATGTAGCTCATCAACTGAGCATTTCTGCCCACCGCCAGCATCGGGAGCAGCTAATCAGCAAACAAGCCATGTGTTCCACCAATCAGATATTGACGATCTATCTGTGACATGCAGAAGTAGTGCTGTTGCTTCAAAAGCATCCAGCAACTATTAGAAGTAACACAAGCACAGGAGACAGGAAGTGTTGTGCTCCAGAAGCATCCAGCAACTAGAGGGGTTAACACAGTCACAGGAGACAGAGAGTGTTTTACCAGAGTATTATCTGAAAGGAAGATAAGGACTGGAAGGACTGGAAGGAAATGTGTCACAGGGATCATCTCCCTCATCAACCCCCCCCCTCCATCTCCATACAGGATAAAGAATGCTGTGTACTATTTTGTCCTTGTGAAGGAAAAGCCTGTGGTTGTGTATGCATAGAAGTGTGCTGCTAGGAGATCTAATCTATGCTGAATTATGCTACTGAAGAGATTGTAATACTGTGCTTTATGAAGAAACTACTGTATTGTTACTGGAGCCGGTTGCTCAAGAAACTCAGACTGTACTGTAATGAAGATTGTTGCTGTAATATCCCTGAATTGCACTGGCCGAGCTTCAGATTCAATTCCACTGTGAAACTGTTGAAAAAGACTCTTGTCAGATGTGTGTGGTCAGCAATTGAATCTATTGTGAGCCTGAGAGAAGCTGCAGCCTATGGTCGCCCTGAGTAATGGTTTCCCCAGGATTCCAACTAATTCATGAAACCCATCTCGCCCTATCTGAACCTAGCGGTGTGCGTGTAACATATCCTAAGAATAGGTCATCAATGTAAAAGTCCTGAACAACTCCTTTAATTCATGATTCATGCTACTGACCCAGCCCCACCCTAACTGCAACCTTTTGGGTTTATCTATCTTCAGATGCACAAAACCTGTAACCTGCAGCTGGAATACTGCTGACATCCCTATCATTCATGATCATTACAGTCTGCTTTTCATTTGAGAAATCAATTACAAGCTCCCATGTAATTATATCATCTACATCAGAAAGACGTGCATACTGGTTGTTTCAGCTCTTGTCACTTCTGGTTGATGCATTCAGTCTAACATCACGGCGTTCTCCTCTTTGGGCTAAATGCACAAGTCATTTGGCATATACATACAATTTCATATCTTCAGGAGCCAGTCTAGTTAAATCTCATGACGTGCAAGAAATGAAAGAGGTTTTCAACCTTACATATTATTGTCAGTAATTTAATAACTATTACATAATTCATGTTGCAATAAATTGACACTCGGATTCTGCAAACAATACTAAAGATTTGTTTAGCAAACTTTCAAACTTTTCAGATACATCAAAGGCAGTATAAAGGGCATAAGTTATGTATTTAATTATAGTTCTTGTAAATAAATAAAGTAACATTGGCTCTTATTCTTTTGCTACTATTTACACTATTTGACACACACCCTTCCTGTAGACAGTGGGGCAGGGTATGTGTGCTTTATGGCAGCTGCAATGAATAGGCGTTAATTGATAGAGACATGTCAGTCTTCACTTCTACAGTTTTCAGGTGATGCAGGATAGCAGCATCCCCCAGAGATCAGGGAGAGACAGATGAGACACACAAAGAGTTTTATCTCTCGGTACAGACAATACCTTTACTATCCGGACATATCGATGCCTCCACCAGTGCCAATAAATCTAGGTCCCAGCTTCCAGGAAGGAACCTTCAATTTGATATTCCTGGTAGACAACCACACAAAGTCATTCACACATAGGTCCGGACCTGGCAAGTGTTTCTTGTTAGCCATATATTTGTACCTGCCTCCCATGATCTTCAAATTACTCTAAACCCCCTGCCACACAGGGGAGAGTGACAAAGCAAAACATTACTCTTCAGGAACTCCCGAAGCTCCTCGCCTACTAAAAGTACGAAACATTCGATGGAAACTGTATGCACCAAAGAACAGTAACCTGCCGGTAGATTCTCGGAGACAAAACACCTGAGGTAAGTCTCTAAATTCTGATTAATGCGCTCGGTCTTCCCATTCAACTGAGGATGGAAGGCAGAGGAAAAAGACAGCTGCTCCCCCAGTTGAGTACAGAAAGCTTTCCAGAACTTAGAAAGAAACTGAGTCCCCAGATCTGACACCACATCGGAGGAACTCTGGGAAGCTTCACTATCTCATTTATAAATACCTGAGCAAGAGTCTTGGCCGGTAATGCGACAAAGTGAACCATTTTACTGATCCTATCTACAACCACCAGAACCACAGTCTTGTCTGCAGATACCGGTAGATCAGTAATAAAATCAATGGACAACTGTGTCCATGGCCTGCTGAGAATAGGCGGTAGAAGAAGAGAACAAGACGGACGGGTATGCAATACTTTAGAACGTGCACAAATACTACAAGCACAAACATGTTCAACCACATCCTGATGCAACCCCGGCCACCAAAAACAAAGAGAAAGGAGGTTTGTGGTTGCTTTACCACCTGGATGACCAGCAAACCCCGAGTTATGAGGTTCCCTAATTACTTTACGGAGCAGATTAGATGGCACAAATATATTCCCCGAAGGGCAGGAGCGTCCCCCTGAGCCTCCAACACCTCACCCTCCAGGTCAGGATACAACGCCGAAATGACTACCCCCTTCTGCAAAATTAGGACAGGGTTCTCATGGTCACCACCACTAGGGAAGCTCGGGGACAAAGCATCAGCCTTGATGTTTTTGACCCCTGGACGGAAAGTGACAACAAAATTGAACCTAGTAAAAACAGGGACCATCTAGCTTGCTTAGGGTTGAGACGTTTAGCAGATTGAAGATATGACAGGTTCTTATGGTCCGTGATAACAGTAATAGGATGGATAGCCCCCTCTAACCAATGTCGCCATTCTTCGAATGCCAATTTAGCCAAAAGCTCCCTATTACCCACGTCATAATTTCTCTCAGCCTACGATAATTTCTTGGAAAAGAAAGTGCATTTACCAGGGGAAGAACACTGAGACAACACAGCCCCAACCCCCACTTCTGAAACATCAACTTCAATGATAAAAGATTGAGAAACATTGGGTTGAATGAGTGTGGGTGCTGTGGCCAAACAACTCTTTAGGGAGGAAAAAGCCTGCTGGGCGGCATTCAACCATTTAGAAAAATCAGACCCCTTCCTTGTCATGTCAGTGAGGGGTTTCACGATTACCGAATAATTTTGGATGAATTTCCTGTAAAAATTAGTAAAGCCCAGAAAATGTTGCAAAGCCTGGTGCCCCAAAAACTGCACCTCCTGTACAGCGAAAACACATTTCTCTAGTTTGGCATATAGTTTGTTATCCCTTAATATCTGGATCACCTATGTAACATGCCCCTGATGTGTCTCAAAATCAGGTGAGTTAAATAAAATATCATCCAGATAGACCACCACAAACCTACCCATCAAATGATGGAAAATATTATTTATGAAATGCTGGAACTCCATGAGAGAATTGGTCAGACCTAAAGGCATAACTAGACTCGCGAAATGCCCCTCAGGGGTATTGAACGCCGTTTTCCAATCATCACTTTTTCTGATTCTAACCAGATTATAGGCTCCCTTTAAATCCAACTTGGAGAACACCTTAGCTCCCACAACCTGGCTGGACAAATCTGGAATCAGAGGAAGAGGGTAAGGATCTTGGATGGTAATTTGATTAAATTCCCGGAAATCTAAACAGGAACGGAGACCGCAATCTTTCTTCTTCACGAAGAGGAACCCTGCTGCCACAGTCGAAGATGAGGGTCTGATATATGCCTTCTCCAGGTTTTCCGCAATGAAATCTTTCATGGCTTGTCTCTCAGGGCCAAAACTTTGGTAGTTTAGTTCCTGGGGTCAGGTTAATAGGACAGTCATATGCACGATGAGGAGCAAAATCCTGACACCCCTTCCCAGAAAATATGTCCTCAAAACCAGACAAAAACCCAGGTAAGGTCTCCGTAGAGACTGTAGAAAGGGAAATGTTTAAGCAGTTCTCATGGCAGTAATCTCCCCATTCCACAATCTCTCTGGATTGCCAAACCACTATCGGATTATGTTTCACCAACTAGGGTGGACCCAGTACAATCGGAGTGGGAAGGCCCTCCAGAACATAACAAGGAATTATCTCATAATGAAAAGTCCCCACCCTCAGTCTCACATTATGTACAATCTGAGTCAGAGCTTTCTGTGCAAGTGGCGCTGAGTCAATGGCATAAATAGGAATGGGCTTGGCTAAAGTACAGCAAGCAAGCACATGAGTTCTCACAAATTCAGCAATCAACCATGCTGACTCCAGCTCCACTGTCTACAAACACAGAAATTTTCTCAGTCCTGCTCTCTAGCACCACTTCTGCTGTCATTGATTATCCAACTCTAGACTACCAAGGGTTAATCGAGTTTCTTTTTGCTTAGGAATCGATGGGAAAGCCACAATAAAATGTCCCTTTTTTCCACAAAAGAAACACACACCCTTTTTCTTGCAGTTTTCAGAGGAAACATATGATGCAGAGGCACCCCCTAACTGCATGGGTTCTTCCAACTCCACAAGTACTGGTTCACCCCCAGACCGCCGCCTGGGCAAAGGGGCATTACCCTGAAAAGAGGGCTCCAGAGAAGGTGGTCTCACCCTACTATCCCGAAGGCATCTATCAACATGTATAGTCAATGACATGTCAGCCTCCAAGGACTCCGGGGTTTCATACACTGCAAAGGCATCTTTCAACCTTTCAGTAATGCCCTGACAAAATTGGCTTCTAAGAGTCGGGTCATTCCATTTGGTATTGGTTGCCCATCTACGGAATTCAGAGCTATATGTCTCCACTGACTGATTCCCCTGCTGAAGGCGATGCAGCATGTACTTAGCCAGGGAGAATCGGTCAGGATGATCATAGATGAGGGCTAGAGCCCCGAAAAACCCCTCTACTGACTGGAGAACAAAAGAACCATGTGGCAAATGAGATCACAATCCCCACTCGCTGCTCCTCATCTCCAGAGGAGTAAGGACGAAGTTTAAAATATAATTTGCAAGCTTCTTTGAACACAAAAAACTTGTCTTTACCTCCTGAAAACTTGTCCGGGAGGGCAATTATGGGTTCAAGCTGGACCGGCCTACCCGCAGAGTCATTAACATTAGGAGTCTGCAGCCGCTGCCATTGCTGCTGAACCTCAGAGTGAAGGTCAGTCACCTCCAGTGACAGTCTGTGCAGTTGCTCAGCCAGCATTGCAACAGGATCCATGAGCCAAGGGGGAGGGAAAAAAAAACACACAAAAAAAAGCAAGCGTCAGTTTTTCTTTTTTTTTTTTTTATGCATGGCCGGTGATAATTTCACGCAAGTTGAGGGAAGAAACAAGGGTACAACAACGGGAAGAGGGGAAGGGAGCCCAACAATTAGGGAAAGGGGGAGTGGAGACCCCTAGGCAGATCTAATATCACCCTGACTACCCTATCGTCCCCATATAGGTTCCGTACCTATCGCCGAAAAGGAAACCTAATCCCTGAATGTCCCTAGAGCTAGGCCCTAGGTAAGGCGGGGAAGGGATGAACGATAGTCAGGCCCCACTGTAACTAAAGACAACAAGATAAATAAACAACCAAAGGGGATACACTTAGCTTAAGAAGACACCAGAGAGATAACGCCAACTGTCCTCCAAGGGAAGTCCAAGAAGAAACTAGTCGACTACTAGTACTCCAGGCATGGACAGAGGAATATAGAACTATCAATGGCGAGTCTCTGGAGACACTGAGAGTTTTTAACTACTAAGCAAGGGTGTGTCAATTAGTAGCAGAAGGTCGAGGTCGCTGCTAGGTCCTAAAGGAAGAAGGATATCACTACACTACAGAGATGAGAAGATCAAGAAGGCGTCTGCAATGCCAAGCGCAGTGACTTTCTACAACAGGATCCAGAGCGACTGTCTGTCACACTTGATACACCGGTGACAGGTAGGCCCAGTCTGAACAGTCAGCAGTAAAGGGTTTGTCTGGGACTTTTACTATAATTCCCTATCCTTAGAATAGGTCATCAATATCTGATTGGTTGGGAGACCGATACCCGACACTCCACTGATCAGTTGTTCTCGATGCCAGCAGTGGGCGATAGTGCTCATTCGCTGAGCAGCACAGCACAGCTCCATCAACTGTATAGCGGCAGCGGCTGGGTACTGCACATCCGCCACCTATGGATTCAAATCAATGTAAAAGTCTGGGACAAATCCTTTAATAAGAGCTAAAACTTCCATTAGAAATAACAACCGAATTGACACTGATTAGTTTCTTTATAGAAATATGACTATTGTGATAGGAAAACAGTAAACACCTTTCAATTTAAAAAAATGCATTACATTTAAGCTTCAAGATACTGGGATCATATAGATAAAATAACTGGAGACTAATAAAATAAAGAGATTTTAGTGTTAGAAAACATGTAAAAGTAAACACAATGTTCATAAGGTTGAAAACAAAGTGTTCTTCAATCCCACTGATTGAGGACTGGGGCGACAGTCACAGAGAACGTAAATGATGATATTGGCCAGTAGCCCAATGTGCCATTAGAATTGAAAACATCTCTAATTACTTTGCAATTGCTGTAGAGCTCCTGGCCCGCAGTAAAGTATATTGTTTTGTCAAAGACATACTGTATGCCTGCCAAAAGTAGTTTCTTTCTTTTTTTGTTAAACTTCAGTATCTGTGTTTCAGAACAAACAATTAATTTTAGCTGCGACACACGCTAATTATATCTTAGCACCTACGGATTCACTTGTTCCTGTGTATGTGTATGTGATTCAAAGTTAACGGTAGTGACATTTTTAGCTAGCCAACATACAACTGTAGTCCCATCTTTTATAGACAATGGAATCAATTCATGGCAAAATGAAATTTGCCTCAAACTTTACAAAAAAAAATTTGATTCACATCTTTTGTTATTCACTTCAGGAGAATGTAGCAAAATGGTAACCGATTGATTAAGTTCAGGGAGGAGTTAAAAAATGTCATACTATGCTTTCTTCATCCCTTCCTGTAGGTCTCCTGCCACCACTGATCTTCCAGTTGGCTCTTCTATCATGTCTTCCTTTTTTTATCTTCTTACTTCCAGCCTGGGCTTTACATTCACTAGGCTCCACGGAGTCACGTGTATGTGATGAACGTCACTGATGTGCATCGCTCCTCACATGATAGATTGAGGCCTACTGAATGGAAGACCCAAGCCAGAAGAAAGAAAGGAAACAGAAGAGCCAATAGGAGGACCGGTGGTGGCGTGATACATATGAGGAGGGCTGAGGAGAGGTGAATATACGATTTTTCTAACCCCTTCCTGGAATGTTCAATTGCATCAATTGTATTTGATGCAAATCAATTTCATCCCCCCACCTCCTCACCTCCTCAAATTGAGTGAATCTATCCAAATCAAATGTCAGAAGATTCTACAATCTTCCATTCCTTTGGACCTAACTACCAACTTTAAACAGCATCCAAATTAAAAAAAAATATGTCTACTATATACAGTGGGAAAAATAAGTTTTTGATATACTGTTGATTTTGCAAGTTTTCCCACCTACAAAGAATGGAGAGGTCTGTAATAGTGATGAGCGAGCATTAAAATGCTCGGGTAATCGTTGCTCGGGTCGAACAAATTGGAATACGCGGGTGCTCGACCCGAGCAACGAGCCCAATGTAAGTCTATGGGAAACTCGAGCATTTTTCAAGCGGCTCCCCCTAGCGGTCTGCAGAGGGCCTACAAATTGCCCAAATCGATGGGAACATTGCTCAAATGACATGGGAACAGCATGGGGAAGACCCCTGGAAGCATTTCTGACACCCAGGTCACTGCTGTTAACAACGTTGTCAGAGTATTGCGCCACTTTTACGGACTCACAATAAAACATACAAAAACTAAACCAAAATGGATTTTCCTGGGAAATATGTTAAGGAACATCCTTTCCAGGGTAATGACTTGTATAGAAGGCAAAATAAATAACCAAAACAAAAAATACTCCTCCACACCTTGGGCTATGTTCACACGTTGCGTTTTTGATGCGTTTTTGCACTTATGCATTGCTTTCAATCAAGACAAGTGCATTCACAAGGAAACGTAATTTTAACATTTTACAACCTTATCTGGCCATGTGGTGTGTGACACATCATCAGACACATGCATACAGTGCTGAAAAGACATGGGAACAGCATGGGGAAGACCTCTGGAAGCATCTCTGACTCCCAAGTCACTGCCTAAAAGTGTGCCCATCATAAGTGATCCTTGGCGCATGCGAAGATGCCTCCCGCCATGCACCTGTCATTGCAGACTTGCAACAATCACCGTCCACATCCTTGTCCCACTGCAGCGTTCAGTTGTCCCTACTCCATTCCTTGGAATGCAAGCGCAAGTATGCAGGCAACCAGCCACTCACCCACCCACAGGCTGCAATACTATACTGCCAAATATTTCACAGCTGCTTTCACTTGAAATGTGGCCTATTAAGCTCGTGGAGGCGGAAGCTTTTCACAACCTCATGCCGGCGGCAGCCGGGTGTCCATACTCGGTCCCCAGCTGCCACGATAATTCCCAGTATCGCCTCCGCCTTCCACAAGCACGGGTCCCACAACATTACCCGTGCCCTCCCCAGTGCACTTACTGGGAAGGACCGCCTAACCACAAACACGTGGACAGGTGAATGTGGCCAGGGACGTTACGGAGCCAGTCCACAACTTTTTTTAGCTGACAGTTGTATTTAGCTCGGCGAAAGGACTGGCATAGAGGGAAACCCTATTTACCCTGCATGTCATTTCTCACAGGAAGTCCTGTAATGCAGCTTGTTGCAGAAGCGATGGCAGCCCGTCCAACATCAACTCGCCTTTGTCGGTGGTGCTTTGACACACACACACACACACACACATCTTTCTTTGCGCATTTAATTTCTTGAATGCAGAGTTGGACAATGGCCTGATCTGTAATGCGGTTTGAGAAATAACATGCATAAGCATGGCTGATCTACATTAAAAAATTAGCCATAGAGTGTCCGGGATCCTTTCCACACACTTTTCTTAGCCAGGACTGCTTCTCGGCAGGGTTGGACGGTCCCACCAGAGAATCCTCTGGTGTGCCTTGGCTTCTACCTCAGGAAAGTTCATGATAGCGCTAACTTTGCAGCTGCTATGGGGTTCTTGAGCGGGGGAGAAAGGTTAGCCCTCAGAATCAAATCCTCTGGTGGGCACAATGTTTTTCAATCTGAAACAGCTTCTCAGTCAGAGTTGTATTTCACCACAGCCATATTCTTTATCCGGGTGAAAGGACTGGCATAGAGGGAAACCGTATCTACCCAGGCTGTCATTTCTGTTATGATCTGCTACAGGGACTAAGGAAAGACAGGAGAACTGTCCCTACAATAGAACTAAACTAGATCTCTACGATGTAAGGGGGAACCTGATCCTGCGATCAGACCCGCTAAAGTCCTCGGCTAGTCTGAACGAAGACCTATAGATGTGAGGGAGGGATCCCTACAAGAATTAGGGACTGGGATAAGTTGGACACCTCCTAGCAGAAATAGTAGCAGTCAAAGACAAACACACAACAAAAAGCATAGAGGTCAGAAGACCTAGCAAAACTAACAGAGAACGGCAACAGAGCACCAAGCTAGCTCAAGAGTAGTAAATACAATGAAGTCCAGCAAGACCAGGAGGGCGGAGCCGGATTAAATAGGCAAAAATGGTCATGTGACCAGCAAACTAAAAAAAACCTAACAGGAGAGTTCTAACAGTACCCCCTCTTCTAAGAGGATCCTCCGGATCCCCTAGGCCCAGGCTTACCAGGAAACCTCCTGTGAAACGCTCTGACAAGTCTGGAAGCAGAAGCATCATCCGCCCTCACCCATGAGTTATCCTCAGGTCCGAAACCCTTCCAAGCGACGAGATACTGCAAACTCCCTCTATACCGTCTAGAATTTAGGATGCGGGAAATTTCATATTCCCCGTCCTCCACCACCGGAGGAACAGTGGCAGAGGCGTCACAATCAGACACATCAGCTTTTTTCAACAGAGAAACATGAAACACCGGGTTAATCTTCCAGGACGTAGGAACCTCCAACCTAATAGCAGATTGGTTAACTATCTGAAGCACTTTAAAGGGCCCTAGGAACTTGGGACCCAATTTTTTAGAAGGAATCCTCAATCGCAGATTCTTAGAGGACAACCAAACCATGTCACCAACAGCAAACAAAACCTCTTGCCGTTTCCTATCAAAGTACCTCTTAGATTTTTTGTTAGCCTCCTGAAGATTACCACGCACATCCGTCCAAACTCTCTCCAAATCACCGGAAAAACTCTCCTCCTCAGGCACAGCCGAAACCAATTTGGAGAATGACCCAAAAGACGGATGTCTCCCAGAACAACAAAAAAAAGGCGAACACCCAGCAGAAGAGGATGTATGGTTGTTAAGAGCAAATTCAGCAAGTGGCAGAAACTCAGACCACCCCTCTTGATTGTCTGCCACAAAACAACGCAAGAACTGCTCAACATCCTGGTTCTTCCTTTCTGTCTGGCCATTAGACTCAGGATGATATCCAGATGAAAACGACAAATGAACTCCCAACCTGTCACAAAAGGCACGCCAAAAATGAGCCACGAACTGAGGTCCCCTATCAGAAACAATGTCAGTAGGAACACCATGTAGTCTGACAATTTCCTTGACAAAGGCCTTAGCGAGTGTCTTAGCGCAAGGCAGTTTGATGAAGGGAACCAAGTGACACATCTTGCTAAAACGGTCCACGACCACCCAGATGACCGTGAAACCTTCAGAGGGGGGAAGGTCAGTAATAAAGTCCATAGCCAGATGTGTCCAAGGTGCACTAGGAACCTCCAGAGGGCAAAGCAACCCCGCAGCAGGAGCATGCGAAGACTTGGATCTAGCACACACAGTACATTGACGCACCCACTTAATGACTTCCTTCTGCCATCCAGGCCACCAAAAACTGCGACCCACAAGTCTCTTGGTCTCAGAAATTCCTGGATGACCTGCCAACCGAGACTCATGACACTAAACAAACAAATCTCTCCTAAAGGTCCTAGGCACAAACAACCTCCCATGGGGAGTGTTAGATGGGGCATTCTCCTGAGCTTTAAGAATCTCATCCTCCAAAACGGAGTCCAAAGCAGCAATCACAACACCTTCTTATAAAATGCTCTCCTCTTCCTCCTCAACACCGACCATGGGAGAAAAGCTGCGAGATAAAGCATCCGCTTTAACATTCTTGGTACCCGGGATGTAAGTAACGGAAAAATTAAACCGCGAGAAAAAAAGTGCCCACCTAGCCTGACGGGCATTCAAGCGCTTGGCAGCATCAAGATAGATCAGATTTTTATGATCAGTGAAAACCTGAATGGGAAATTCAGCACCTTCCAAGAGGTGACGCCAGTGTTCAAATGCGAGTTTAATCGCCAGCAATTCCCGATTACCAATATCGTAATTAAGTTCAGTCTCAGAAAATTTTTTTGAAAAAAAGGCACAGGGATGTACTCCATCCTTGTTTTCCTGAGACAACACCGCACCGACCCCCACCGAAGAAGCATCAACCTCAACCAAAAACGGCTTAGTCACATCAGGCTGCATAAGGATGGGAGCAGAGGTGAACCTCTCCTTTAGAAACACAAAAGCTTCAATGGCCTCAGAAGTCCACTGAACCGCATTAGCACCTTTCCTGGTGAGATCGGTCAGCGGTTTGACAATAATAGAATTTTTTTTTATGAATTTTCTGTAATAATTGGCGAAACCCAAAAACCTCTGTATCGATTTCAAACCAATAGGCCTAGGCCATTCCTGCACAGCTTGAACTTTAACCGGGTCCATCTCAAAACCTTCACTGGAGATAATGTAGCCCAAAAAACTAATTCTCTGTACAGCGAACTCACATTTCTCCAGCTTAGCAAAAAGCGAATTGTCCATTAATAACTGTAATACCTCACGTACGCTCCGCCAATGAGACTCCAGATCAGGCGAATAAATCAGAATGTCATCCAAATACACAACCACATTTTTGCCGATTAAAGGTCTAAGGATGTCATTAATAAGATTCTGAAAAAATGCTGGAGCATTGGTAAGACCAAAAGGCATAACCAGATTCTCAAAATGACCCACAGGAGTGTTAAAAGCAGTCTTCCATTCATCACCCTCCTTCATGCGCAACAAATTGTATGCCCCCCGGAGATCAATTTTAGAGAACCACTTGACCCCCACTAACTGGTTAAATAAATCAGGAATCAATGGCAGTGGGTAAGGATTGCGTACAGTAATTTTATTAATCTCACGAAAGTCCAGACAAGGACGTAAACCGCCATCTTTTTTTTTTACAAAAAAAAATCCAACAGCCACAGGAGACTTGGAAGGCCTAATGTGACCGGCGGCCAAGCTTGTCTGTATGTATTCCTCCAAAGCCTTTCTCTCAGGAATAATAAGATTAAATAAACGACTTTTAGGAAGAGTCGCTCCAGGGACAAATTCAATGGTACAATCATAGTCTCTATGGGGAGGCAAAATTTGTGACTCCTCCTCAGAAAAAACTCTCCAAAAAGCCTGAATAGGTACAGGCAATTCCCCTTTATCCACAGCAGCAATACGTCCGTTACAACACTTGTCATAACACTTAGGGCTCCAGGACTTAATTTCATTGGTAGACCAATCCAGTACAGGATTGTGCAATTTTAACCAGGGTAACCCCAATATTACTGGAGAAGGCAAATTATCCAATACCACCAAATCCAAATTTTCTTGGTGAATACCATTAATAGTGAGGGGAAATTCACAGACCTTATGAGTAACACTCTTCAAGGGAGAGCCATCAGCAGAAACCACAGCAATAGGGGATGACAAAGTTTTAGGTTCTAATCTAAGTTTTTCCAAGAATCCCCCATCAATCACATTCAGAGTAGAACCACAATCCACAAATACCCAAAATTCAATTAATTCATCCTGAGCAGCAGTAGTGGCAGATAGGAATACTCCCTTAGAATTTAAACAGGCAATACGGGCATAACTGACCATTTTTTTTTCTTTCTTCATACGAAGCACACAATTCTTAATAAAATGACCAGAATTTCCGCAATAGAAGCACAAGCCTTCAGAAAGCCTGCGATCTTTTTCCTGAGAGCGGGGTGCCATCGCCCAAATCTCCATCGGCTCTCCATTGTCAGCACAGACCCTCTCAAGACTCGGAGCTGACATAGCAGAGGATTTGCTCTCATTAACCCTTGCACGCAGTCTCCTGTCCACCCGTATAGCTAATTGCATAGCCTCCTGCAAGTTTCCAGGTGTGGGATAAGCAATCAGTAAATCCTTAACCCTTTCACCTAGCCCTGCAAGAAACAAGCTTTTCAAAGCTGAATCGTTCCACCCCACCTGGGCAGACCACCGACGGAAGTGAGAACAATATTTTTCCACATTACCTGATCCCTGCCTCAAACGTCTCAATTCAGAATCAGCAGATGAGACACGATCAGGATCATCATACAACAAACCCAAAGCAGAAAAAAAACTATCCACTGATCTAAAGCACGGATCACTAGTAGTGTTGAGCCACCCCCGTAGTGTTCGGGTTCGGTTCGGTTCGTCGAACACCGGGATGTTCGAGGAACTGTTCGTCGAACTGTTCGTCGAACACCTTAGAACACTGTCGAACACCGTTAAAACCAATGGCAGGCAAACAAAAACACATAGAAACACATAGAAAACACCTTCAAAGGTGTCCAAAAGCTGACAAACTGCTCAGAAGACGCTCTCTTTAAAAAAGCCGGCCGGCAATTCAGCAGCGGCTTACACCGGTACCCAACAATTTAGACAAGAAGGAATAGAGCATCACACATAGATTAGATAGATAGAAACATGTCAGTCACACATATAAGAAGCACAGTGACAGTGTTGGTTACTGTACTTGTCATTTAGTGTAAAGGATTTATTTAAAAAAATAATAGTGTTTTCATGCACCGTCTCTTTAAAAAAGCCGGCCGGCAATTCAGCAGCGGTACCCGACAATTTATAACAGAAAGAATAGAGCTTCACACATAGATAGATATAAACATGTCAATCACATATATAATAAGTACAGTGACAGTGTTGGTTACTGTACTTGTCATTTAGTGTAAAGGATTTATTTAAAAAAATATTAGTGTTTTCATGCACCGTCTCTTTAAAAAAGCCGGCCGGCAATTCAGCATCTGTACCCGACAATTTAGAATAGAAAGATTAGAGTATCACACATAGATTAGATAGATAGAAACATGTCAGTCACATATATATGAAGTACAGTGATAGTGTTGATTACTGTACTTGTCATTTAGTGTTAAAATAAAGGATTTATTTTAAAAAAAATTGGCGTGGGGTTCCCCGTAATTTTAGTCTCTAGCGGAGGTTAAGCAGACGGCTGGGGCAGATGTTTGAAGCCTGGGAAGGGGGTAATACCCACGGAGCTTCCCAGGCTACTAATATCAGCCCCCAGCTGAATACCTAGCCTTTACTAGCTATTAAAATTGGGGACCCCCCAAAAAAAATGACGTGGGGTCCCCCCTATTTTAATAGCTAGCAAAGGCTAGGCAGACAGCTGGGGGCTGATATTAATAGCCCAGGAAGGGTACCATGAATATTGGCCCCCTCCCAGGCTAGAAACACCAGCCGTCAGCCGCCCCAGAAATGGCGCATCCATAGGATGCGCCAATTCTGGCACTTAGCCTCGCTCTTCCCACTGCCCTGTAGCGGTGGCAGTGGGGTAATAGGGCTGGGGTTGATGTCAGCTTATAATGCCAGCTGACATCAAGCCCAGGTTAGTAATGGAGAGGCATCTATAAGACACCCCCATTACTAACCCCATAGTGAAAGTTGAAAAAAAAACACAAACACCCAGAATAAAGTCCTTTAATTGAAATAAACACACAATTCTTTATTGTTCTAAATTAAACCATACTTACCATCACGCCCATTCCAGCTGAAGCCAACGATCTCCTGCAATAAAAGAAAAATAATAAAGCAACCTCATCCTTACCTTTCCATGGTTCCCACGACAGCTTCAGCTCTGCTACATCGAGATGACAGGCTGGACCGCAGCAGAACGCTGCCATCCAGCCTGTCATCCCGTGGACACTGAGAAGCGCAGGCATGCTTGTGCTCCTCAGTGTCTCTCTGTGACGGCATCCAGATGAGCCGACAATGAACTCGGCTCACCTCATGCACGTCACTGACAGCGTGGGAGAATTCTCACGCTGAAGCGCTGAGTGCAGGAGAATTTTCCCACTCTGCCAGTGACGTGCATGAGGCTGATATTTAAATTTGGCGCACAAATCGGTGATTGGTCGCGGGCAGCGTCCGCGACCAATCAGCACGGTAGTGTTTAACTTTGGCGGCAAGATCAGTGATTGGTCGTGCGCCAAGACCGCGACCAATCACCGATTTGGGCGCCACATTTAAATATCGGCCGCGACCAATCAGCACAGCGTTGTTTAAATGTGGATCCAAGATCGGTGATTGGTCGCGGCCGATATTTAAATTTGGCGCACAAATCTGTGATTGGTCGCGGGCAGCGTCCGCGACCAATCAGCACAGTAGTGTTTAACTTTGGCGGCAAGATCAGTGATTGGTCGCGGTCAAGACGGCGACCAATCACCGATTTGTGCGGCACATTTAAATAGCGGCCGCGACCAATTGGATGTCAGCGCCGCTCCCCGGTCCTTCCTTCACACCCTAGCCGCTGATGTCCCCACAGTATCCGCATGGTGTTACAAAGGTCCGGACATTTGTGTTAAAAATCGCTGATTGGTCGCTGGCGCTGCCCGTGACCAATCACCGATTTGGGCACCAAATTTAAATATCAGCCGCGACCAATCACCTATTTGGGCGCTAAATTTAAATATCCTCCGCGACCAATCACCCATCTTGGCTCCACATTTAAACACCGCTGTACTGATTGGTCGCGGACGCTATTTAAATGTGGCGCCAAAATCGGTGATTGGTCGCACCCAGCGTCGGCGACCAATCAGCACAGCGGTGTTTAAATGTGGAGCCAAGATCGGTGATTGGTTGCGGCCGATATTTAAATTTGGCGCCCAAATCGGTGATTGGTCGTGGGCAGCGCCAGCGACCAATCAGCGATTTTTAACACAAATGTCCGGATCTTTGTAACACCATGCGGATACTGTGGGGACATCAGCGGCTAGGGTGTGAAGGGAGGACCGGGGAGCGGCGCTGCGGGTCGGGATACTTCTGCTGCGAGCAGTCGCTCATCTCCCGGCTTCTCGCAACGGAAGTATCCGACCAGGCAGCGGCGCTCCCCGGTCCTCACCAATACGATTAGCTGATTGGTCGCGCTCTCCGCACGCGACCAATCAGTGATCTTGGCGCTAAAGTTAAACACCGCTCTGCTGATTGGTCGCGGACGCTGCCCGTGACCAATCACCGATTTGGGTGCCACATTTAAATAGCGGCCGCGACCAATCAGCGAGCTTGGCGCCAAATTTAAACAACGCTCTGCTGATTGGTCGCGGACGCCAGACGCGTCCAATCAGTGAGATTGGCGCCAAATTTAAACAACGCTCTGCTGATTGGTCGCGGAGTCCAGCCGCGACCAATCAGCGAGATTGGTGCCAAATTTAAACCCCGCTCTGCTAATTGGTCGCGGATGCCGGCCTCGACTAATCAGCATTATTGGCGCCAAATTTAAACACCGCTCTGCTGATTGATCGCGGTCGCCGTCCGCGACCAATCAGTAGTATTGGCGCCAAATTTAAACCCTGCTCGGCTGATTGGTCACGGTTGCCGGCCGCGACCAATCAGCAGTATTGGCGCCAAATTTAAACCCCGCTCTGCTGATTGGTCACAGTTGCCTTCCGCGACCAATCAGCGATTTTGACGCCAAATTTAAACACCGCTCTGCTGATTGGTCGCGGCCGGCGATTGCGACCAATCAGCATTATTGGTGCCAAATTTAAACCCCGCTCTGCTGATTGGTCGCGACCGCCGGCCGCGACTAATCAACATTGTTGCCGCCAAATTTAAACACCGCTCTGCTGAATGGTCGAGGTCGTGACCAATCACCATTATTGGCGCCAAATTTAAACACCGCTTTGCTGATTGGTCGCGACCACAACCTATCAGCATTATTGGCGCAAAATTTAAACCCCGCTCTGCTGATTATTCGCGACCGCCGGCCGTGACCAATCAGTGATATAGTCCGCAAATTTCAACACCGCTTTGCTGATTGCGCCGGGTCTGCCGCATACATATTCTAGAATACCCGATGCGTTAGAATCGGGCCACCATCTAGTTTCATGAAATAATTTAAAAAAAAATTGACGTGGGGCTTCGCACTATATTTGTGTCCAGCCAGGTACAGCAGGCAAGAACGGACTGCCCCCAAACACCAGCTGCCTATTTGTACCTGGCCGGACACAACAATATAGGGAGCCCTTTTTTTCTTAATTATTTCATGAATTTCATGAAATAATTAAAAAAAAAAATACGTGGGGCTTCGCCCTATTTTTGTGTCCAACCAGGTACAACTAGGCAGCTGGGGGCTGGAATCTGCAGCGCAGGGAGGCCCAAGCTTTCTGGGTCCCCCCAGCTGCAAATTGCAGTCCGCAGCCACCCCGGAAAATGGCGCATTCATAGAAGCGCCATCTTCTGGCGCTGTACCCAACTCATCCAAGGCCCTGGTGCGGTGGCTCACTGGGTAATAAATTGGTTAGGGCCAGCTTGGCATTATCAGCTGGCCCTAAGCCCGAAATTCATGGGGTCACGCCAATATTAGACATGACCACCATGAATTTCTAGTAAAGTATTTAAAAAAAACACAACACCCAGAAAAAAGTCCTTTAATTGAAATAAACACACAATTCTTTATTGTTCTAAATTAAACCATACTTACCGTCACGCCCATTCCAGCTGAAGCCAACGATCTCCTGCAATAAAAGTAAAATAATAAAGCAACCTCATCCTTACCTTTCCATGGTTCCCACGATGGCTCCAGCTCTGTTACATCGAGATGACAGGCTGGACCGCAGCAGAACGCTGCCATCCAGCCTGTCATCCCGCAGACACTGAGAAGCGCAGGCTTGCTTGCGCTCCTCAGTGTCTGGCTGTGACGGCATCCAGATGAGCCGAGGTCATGTCCAATGAACTCAGCTCACCTCATGTACGTCACTGACAGCGTGGAAGAATTCTCCTGCACTCAGCGCTTCAGCGTGAGAATTCTCCCACGCTGTCAGTGACGTACATGAGGTCAGCTGAGTTCAATGGACATGAATGAGCTCACCTCATGCACGTCACTGACAGCGTGGGAAAATTCTCCTGCACTCAGCGCTTCAGCGTGAGAATTTTCCCACGCTGTCAGTGACGTGCATGAGGTGAGCCGAGTTCATTGTCGGCTCATCTGGATGCCGTCACAGCGAGACACGGCGGAGCGCAAGCATGCCTGCGCTTCTCAGTGTCCGCGGGATGACAGGCTGGATGGCAGCGTTCTGCTGCGGTCCAGCCTGTCATCTCGATGTAGCAGAGCTGAAGCCATCGTGGGAACCATGGAAAGGTAAGGATGAGGTTGCTTTATTATTTTTCTTTTATTGCAGGAGATCGTTGGCTTCAGCTGGAATGGGCGTGGTGGTAAGTATGGTTTAATTTAGAACAATAAAGGATTGTGTCTTTATTTCAATTAAAGGACTTTATTCTGGGTGTTTGTGTTTTCTTTTAACTTTGACTATGGGGTTAGTAATGGGGGTGTCTTATAGACGCCTCTCCTTTACTAACCTGGGCTTGATGTCAGCTGGCATTATAAGCTGACATCAACCCCAGCCCTATTACCCCACTGCCACCGCTACAGGGCAGTGGGAAGAGCGAGGCTAAGTGCCAGAATTGGGGCATCCTATGGATGCGCCATTTCTGGGGCGGCTGACGGCTGGTGTTTCTAGCCTGGGAGGGGGCCAATATTCATGGTACCCTTCCTGGACTATTAATATCAGCCCCCAGCTGTCTGCCTAGCCTTTGCTAGCTATTAAAATAGGGGGGACCCCACGTCATTTTTTTTGGGGGGGTCCCCCATTTTAATAGCTAGTAAAGGGTAGGTATTCCGCTGGGGGCTGATATTAGTAGCCTGGGAAGCTCCGTGGGTATTACCCCCTTCCCAGGCTTCAAACATCTGCCCCAGCCGTCTGCTTAACCTCCGCTAGAGCCTAAAATTACGGGGAACCCCACGCCAATTTTTTTTTAAATAAATCCTTTATTTTAACACTAAATGACAAGTACAGTAATCAACACTATCACTGTACTACTTATATATGTGACTGACATGTTTCTATCTATCTAATCTATGTGTGATGCTCTATTCCTTCTATTCTAAATTGTCGGGTACAGATGCTGAAATGCCGGCCGGCTTTTTTAAAGAGACAGTGCATGAAAACACTATTATTTTTTTTAATAAATCCTTTACACTAAATGACAAGTACAGTAAGCAACACTGTCACTGTACTTCATATATATGTGACTGACATGTTTCTATCTATCTAATCTAAGTGTGATTCTCTATTCTTTCTATTCCAAATTGTCGGGTACCGCTGCTGAATTGCCGGCCGGCTTTTTTAAAGAGACGGTGCATGAAAACACTAATATTTTTTTTGATAAATCCTTTACACTAAATGACAAGTACAGTAAGCAACACTGTCACTGTACTTCATATATATGTGGCTGACATGTTTCTATCTATCTAATCTATGTGTGAAGCTCTATTCTTTCGGTTCTAAATTGTCGGGCACCGGTGTATGCCGCTGCTGAATTGCCGGCTTTTCATGTTTCACTGTGGGCACTGTTCCCATCGATTTGGGCAATCACTGTAATGCCACAACCACCATGGCTGTGGCATTACAGTGAGTGGCAGACAATCCCTGCATGATTGGTGCTCTAAATAGCGCCAGACATGCAGGACACGCTTTTGGTGCACGAACAGTTATCGAACATAACCTCGAACAGCCGAATTTTTTGCAAATCGTTCGGGTTCGTCGAACAACTCGAACACCGCCCAAAACAGCTCGAATTTGAGATTGGCGAACAGTTCTAGTCGAACACCGCTCATCTCTAATCACTAGGTTGGAGAGAGAGGGCCCATCCCTGAGGATCTTTGTGCAAAAGTGACATTATGAACCCTATGCGCTGTGATTCATCACCAGAGGATCCGGGTCTCAAACGAAAATACAATAAACAAGCATTTTTAAAAGAAAAAAAATCTTGTTGTTCGCCAAAAAATAAATCAGGAAGACGTACCTTTGGTTCCACAAAATGTGCTCCAGAACAGCTACTCACGTGTTGTTGGAGCTTGGCCACCTCCAGAGAGAGTCCCTGCAAGTGTTGAGCCAAATCTTGAACCGAGACCATGATGGAAAACTGGAGGTCTTTCCTTAGAAAAATTTTTTTTTTTTTTTTTTTTAGGGCTGGACTTACTGTTATGATCTGCTACAGGGACTAAGGAAAGACAGGAGAACTGTCCCTACAATAGAACTAAACTAGATCCCTACGATGTAACGGGGAACCTGATCCTGCGATCAGACCCGCTAAAGTCCTCGGCTAGTCTGAACGAAGACCTATAGATGTGAGGGAGGGATCCCTACAAGAACTAGGGACTGGGATAAGTTGGACACCTCCTAGCAGAAATAGTAGCAGTCAAAGACAAACACACAACAAAAATCATAGAGGTCAGAAGACCTAGCAAAACTAACAGAGAACGGCAACAGAGCACCAAGCTAGCTCAAGAGTAGTAAATACAATGAAGTCCAGCAAGACCAGGAGGGCGGAGCCGGATTAAATAGGCAAAAATGGTCATGTGACCAGCAAACTAAAAAAAACCTAACAGGAGAGTTCTAACAATTTCTCCGTCACCAGGTTCCGTCCATTGTCACACACGACCATGCCTGGCTGTATGTTCAGCGGTGAGATCCACAGATCAGGCTGCTGTGTTACAACTTTCAACAACTCTGCAGTTCTGGGCGGTTTGTCAATTAAGCATGCTATCTTCAGCACAGCCTGTTGCCGCTTGGCCAAGGCAGTGCTGCAGTGCTGTCAGCTTGTGACTGATGTGATCATTTCGGAGATGGAGGAGAAGGTGCATTAGCTGAACAATGTGATTACATTGTTGTTAAATTGGTGACGCTGTTTTTTATGCTAAAGAAAGATCCTATTGTTTTGTTTTTTTTAAGACAAATGCATTCTCCGGGAAATGTCATTTTAACATTTTACAACCTGAGCTGGCAATGTGGTGTGTGACACATCATCAGACACTTCCTGTTTTATTTATGATGGAGGGACTCTGAAAGTCATAAAGCCTATTTTTATAGGGACATCAGACGGCCCTTACTATTCTTAAAAGGCCAGCAGTCGGCCCTAGCTATTGTTAGAGAGCCATCAGCCGGCTATGCTTTGTTGTTCCCATTATTAACAAGTGGGTCTCCTATACTGTTATTGCATATTCAGTGACTTCAAGGGCTGCCAAAAATTTGGACGCAACCCAATACCCCTTTGAAGAAACAAAGAGGAGGGTCTCAGTAAAAAAAATGTTCCCATTATAAAGTAGCGGGTCTCCTATAAGTGGTAATGCCCATGCTGTGACTGCAAGGGCTGCCAAAATTTGGGAAAAACCCCCACTAAGAATTTAAAGACACAAAGAGCAGGGCCACAGTAACAAGATACGACATGTTCCCATTGGAAAGGAGAGGGTCTTCTATACAGTTATAGGGTATGCAGTGAGTCCAAAGGCTGACAATTTTAGGAAAAACCCCACTAAAAATTTAAAGACACACAGAGCAGGGCCACAGTAACAAGGTACGACATGTTCCCATTAGAAAGGAGAGAGTCTGCTATACAGTTATAGGTATGCAGTGAATCTAACGTCTGACAGTTTTAGGAAAAACCCCACTAAGAATTTAAAGACACACAGAGCAGGGCCACAGTAACAAGGTACGACATGTTTCCATTAGAAAGGAGAGAGTCTGCTATACAGTTATAGGGTATGCAGTGAGTCCAACGGCTAACAATTTTAGGAAAAACCCCACAAAGAATTTAAAGACACATGGAGCAGGGCCAGGGCCGGCTCCAGGTTTTTCTGGGCCCCGGGCGAAAGAGTCTCAGTGGGCCCCTTTAACACATACCACGATTCATGATGCAGAGATACGGCGGAGAAATATATATATATAGTACAATGCAAAGATTTCACTTCATGAGTGATATCTATTGTAAATTCCACAATAGCTCAGAAACCGGTGAATCGCTCCACACAGAATAGTGGCCCCCATATAAGGCTCCATACGGAATACTGGTCCCCATATAACGCCCATACGGAATACTGGCCCCCATATAACGCTTCATACGGAATACTGGCCCCCATATAAGGCCCCATACGGAATACTTGCCCCCATATAAGGCCCCATACGGAATACTGGCCCCCATATAAGACCCCATACGGAATACTGGCCCCCATATAAGACCCCATACGGAATACTGGCCCCCATATAAGGCCCCATACGGAATACTGGCCCCCATATAAGGCCCCATACGGAATACTGGCCCCCATATAAGACCCCATACGGAATACTGGCCCCCATATAAGACCCCATACGGAATACTGGCCCCCATATAAGACCCCATACAGAATACTGGCCCCCATATAAGGCCCCATACGGAATACTGACCCCCATATAAGGCTCCATGCGGAATACTGACCCCCATATAAGGCTCCATGCGGAATACTGACCCCCATATAAGGCTCCATGCGGAATACTGACCCCCATATAAGGCTCCATGCGGAATACTGACCCCCATATAAGGCTCCATGCGGAATACTGGCCCCCATATAAGGCTCCATACGGAATACTGGCCCCCATATAAGGCTCCATATGGAATACTGGCCCCCATATAAGGCCCCATATGGAATACTGGCCCCTATATAAGGCTCCATATGGAATACTGGCCCCCATATAAGGCTCCATACGGAATACTGGCCCCCATATGACGCTCCATACAGGATACCGGTCCCCATATAATGCTGCATGCAGGCTGTTACCCCCCACATAATGCCCCATACAGGCTGTCCCCCCCTTATAATGCTCCATGCAGGCTGTTACCCCCCACATAATGCCCCATACAGGTCCCTCCCTTTTAATGCTCCATGCAGGCTGTTACCCCCCACATAATGCCCCATACAGGCTGCCCCCCCCTTATAATGCTCCATGCAGGCTGTTACCCCCCACATAATGCCCCATACAGGCTGCCCCCCCCCCTTATAATGCTCCATGCAGGCTGTTCCCCCCCACATAATGCCCCATACAGGCCCCCCCCTTTTAATGCTCCATGCAGGCTGTTACCCCCCACATAATGCCCCATACAGGCTGCCCCCCCCTTATAATGCTCCATGCAGGCTGTTACCCCCCACATAATGCCCCATACAGGCTGCCCCCCCCTTATAATGCTCCATGCAGGCTGTTACCCCCCACATAATGCCCCATACAGGTCCCTCCCTTTTAATGCTCCATGCAGGCTGTTACCCCCCACATAATGCCCCATACAGGCTGCCCCCCCCTTATAATGCTCCATGCAGGCTGTTACCCCCCACATAATGCCCCATACAGGCTGCCCCCCCCTTATAATGCTCCATGCAGGCTGTTCCCCCCCACATAATGCCCCATACAGGCCCCCCCCTTTTAATGCTCCATGCAGGCTGTTGCCCCCCACATAATGCCCCATACAGGCTGCCCCCCCTCTTTATAATGCCCCATGCAGGCTGTCACCCCTCCTCTTTATAATGCTCCATGCAGGCTGTCACCCCTCCTCTTTATACTGCCCCATACAGGCTGTCACCCCTCCTCTTTATAATGCCCCATGCAGGATGTCCCCCCCTCTCTTTATAATGCCCCGTGCAGGCTGTTCCCCACCTTATAATGCCCCATGCAGGCTGTTCCCCACCTTATAATGCCCCATGCAGGCTGTCACCCCTCCTCTTTATACTGCCCCATGCAGGCTGTCACCCCTCCTCTTTATAATGCCCCATGCAGGCTGTCACCCCTCCTCTTTATACTGCCCCATGCAGGCTGTCACCCCTCCTCTTTATAATGCCCCATGCAGGATGTCCCCCCCTCTCTTTATAATGCCCCGTGCAGGCTGTTCCCCACCTTATAATGCCCCATGCAGGCTGGTCCCCACCTTATAATGCCCCATGCAGGCTGTCACCCCTCCTCATTATAATGCCCCAAGCAGGAATCCCCCCCTCTTTATAATGCCCCATGCAGGCTGTTCCCCACCTTATAATGCCCCATGCAGGCTGTCACCCCTCCTCTTTATAATGCCCCATGCAGGCTGTCACCCCTCCTCTTTATAATGCCCCATGCAGGCTGTCACCCCTCCTCTTTATACTGCCCCATGCAGGCTGTCACCCCTCCTCTTTATAATGCCCCATGCAGGATGTCCCCCCCTCTCTTTATAATGCCCCGTGCAGGCTGTTCCCCACCTTATAATGCCCCATGCAGGCTGGTCCCCACCTTATAATGCCCCATGCAGGCTGTCACCCCTCTTCATTATAATGCCCCAAGCAGGAATCCCCCCCTCTTTATAATGCCAAATGCAGGCTGTTCCCCACCTTATAATGCCCCATGCAGGCTGTCACCCCTCCTCATTATAATGCCCCATGCAGGCTGTCACCCCTCCTCTTTATAATGCCCCATGCAGGCTGTCACCCCTCCTCTTTATACTGCCCCATGCAGGCTGTCACCCCTCCTCTTTATAATGCCCCATGCAGGATGTCCCCCCCTCTCTTTATAATGCCCCGTGCAGGCTGTTCCCCACCTTATAATGCCCCATGCAGGCTGGTCCCCACCTTATAATGCCCCATGCAGGCTGTCACCCCTCTTCATTATAATGCCCCAAGCAGGAATCCCCCCCTCTTTATAATGCCCCATGCAGGCTGTTCCCCACCTTATAATGCCCCATGCAGGCTGTCACCCCTCCTCTTTATAATGCCCCATGCAGGATGCCCCCCCTCTCTTTATAATGCCCCGTGCAGGCTGTTCCCCACCTTATAATGCCCCATGCAGGCTGTCACCCCTCCTCATTATAATGCCCCAAGCAGGAATCCCCCCCTCTTTATAATGCCCCATGCAGGCTGTTCCCCACCTTATAATGCCCCATGCAGGATGCCCCCCCCCTCCCCTCTTTATAATGCCCCATGCAGGATGCCCCCCCCTCCCCTCTTTATAATGCCCCATGCCTCCATACATTAAAAAAAAAAAAAAATCAAATACTCACCTCCCTTCTCCTCACCTGCTACCTGCTGCCCGCTGCCTGCTGCCCGCCGCTCGGCTCCGAACTCCAGCGTTGTCGGCGTCTTCCCGCTCAGAGCTCCCTGTGATGGCTCAGGGGAGGGCGCGGTGTAAAGACGTCACCGCGCCCTCTGACCTGAGACGTCACAGGGAGCGCAGAGCAGGAAGACAGCTGATCTGCGGAGGCACGGGGAGAGGTAAGTATCGGGCTGCCGGGGCCCTGAGCAAGCGGCGGAGAAGGGCGGGCGCTGACACCGCTCTCCTCCGCCCATAGCCCAGCGGGGTGCGCGACCGCCAGTGGGCCCCTCTGCCTGCTCAGGGCCCCGGCATTTGCCTGGGTGCGCCGGGTGCTGACGCCGGCCCTGAGCAGGGCCACAGTAACAAGTACGACATGTTCCCATTAGAAAGTAGAGAGTCTGCTATACAGTTATAGGGTATGCAGTGAGTCCAACAGCTGACAATTTTAGGAAAAACCCCACTAAGAATTTAAAGACACACAGAGCATGGCCACAGTAACAAGGTATGACATGTTCCCATTAGAAAGGAGAGAGTCTGCTATACAGTTATAGGTATGCAGTGAATCTAACGTCTGACAGTTTTAGGAAAAACCCCACTAAGAATTTAAAGACACATGGAGCAGGGCCACAGTAACAAGTACGACATGTTCCCATTAGAAAGGAGAGAGTCTGCTATGCAGTTACAGGGTATGCAGTGAGTCCAACGGCTGAATAATTTTAGGAAAAACCCCACTAAGAATTTAAAGACACATGGAGCAGGGCCACAGTAACAAAGTACGACAAATTCCCATTAGAAAGGAGAGAGTCTCCCATAGTGTTGGCCTATGCAGTGAATGCAAGGGCTGCCAAAAACTTGGAGGCACTTCAATGCCCCTTGGAAGAGACGTGGAGGAGGGCCTCATAAAAAAATGTTCCCATAAGAAAGGAGCGGGCCTCCTATAATTGTAATGCCCATGCACTAAGTGTATGGGTTGACAAACATTTACCCCTGGGGGGTATACATGAACAAACTGTATCAAAAAAATTATGTAGGTGTAGCATCACGGTCCATGGTCACCCTGGTGATATGGTGGTGGAGGATGAGGAGAAGGAGGAGGACAAGAGCAAATAGCCAAAATCAGGAAGCGTATACCCATATGTGGGTGTGAAAATGTGCATGGGAATACACCTCTCAAGAAAAGACACTGGATTGGAGTTTATGTTACGCTGCTATCATTCGGTGATGTTGAGAAGTCTGGCCCAATCCAGCCCTTGTTCATTTTTATAAGAGTTAGCTTGTCAGCATTTTCAGTTGACAGGCGGATGCGCTTATCAAGTATAATTCCACCAGTGGCACTACAAACCCACTCTGATAAAACGCTGGCGGCAGGGCAGGCCAGGACCTCCAAGGCATAGAGAGCCAGTTCATTCCATGTATCCAGCTTGGATACCCAATAATTATAAGGCACAGCGGAATCACAGAGGATGTTGGTACGGTCGGCAAGGTACTCCCTCAGCATCTTCCCAAACTTTGCACTCCTTGTGAGAGTACCCCGTGCCTCAGGGCCTGTCCGATGGGAGGGTCTGAGAAAACTCTCTCAGAACTTTGACAGTGTTCCCCTGCCTCTGCTGGATTGAAGTTGTGTCTCTCTCACCTGTACTCCTTGGTTGTCCAACGAAGTGTGCCCTCTGCCGCCAGCGTTTTCAGATGGGAATTTTTTTAATAGTTCCGCAACACGGGCCTTCTGGTACTGCCTCATTTTTGTAGACCTATCAGCCTCAGGAATAAGAGATATAAAGCTCTCCTTGTAGCGTGGGTCTAGAAGTGTCACCAACCAGTAATGGCTGTCACCCAAAATTTTGAGAACGCGAGGGTCATAGGAAAGGCAGCGTGACATAAACTCAGCCATGTGTGCCAGATTGCTAACAGGCAAGACTTCCGTGTCCTCACCAAGAGGATGACGGACCATGCTCTCCTCCTCCTCCTCCTCCTCCTCTCTGTCCTCTGGCCATCCACGCTGAACAGACGATATGACAGCTGTGCAGGTAGTACCGTCTATAGTGCATGAAACTAGCTCCTGTCCTTCCTCCTCCTCCTCCTCTTCCTCATTGTCACTCAATCCACGTTGGGATGAGATGAGGCTTGGCTGTGTGTAATCACCCTGTATGGTTCCTTGCTTCATCTCATCGTGCTCCACCTGCAATGCATCCTCTTTGATTGTGAGCAGAGAGTGTTTCAGAAGACAGAGAAGCGGTATGGTGACGTCATCGCCGCTCACCATCTTGGTGGAGTCCTCAAAGTTTTGGAGGATGGTACATATGTCTGACATCCATGTCCACTCTTGAGGCCTTATATGTCGAGTCTGAACTGAATACCGACGGCCTTGTTGATGCTGGTACTCAACAACTGCCCTCTTCTGCTCACAAATCCTTCCCAACATCTGCAGTGTAGAGTTCCAACGCGTGAGGACATCACACACCAGTCTGTGAGCCGGAAGCTGCAAATGCTGCTGAAACATACCAAGGGCGGTGGAAGCTGTAGCTGACTTTCTAAAATAGGCACACAGGTGGCGTACTTTAACAAGCAGATCCGGCAGCTCCGGGTAGGATTTGAGAAACTGCTGAACCACGAGGTTAATCACATGGGCCAGGCATGGTACGTGTGTGAGCTCGCCTCGCCTCAGAGCCACCACCAGGTTCCGGCCATTATCACACACGACCATGCCTGGCTGTAGGTTCAGCGGTGTGAGCCACAGATCTGCCTGCTCTTTCAGAGCTGTCCACAACTCTTGTCCACAAGCATTGTGCCGTTTTTCACCTAAGCATATTAGCTTCAGAACAGCCTGTTGCCGCTTGGCCGAGGCAGTGCTGCAGTGCTTCCAGCTTGTGACTGATGTGGTCATTTCAGAGATGGAGGCTGAAGAGGAGGAGGAGGCTGAGGAGGAGGAGGTGCAGAAGCTGTTGACTGTGGGGGCAACCCTGATTGACCTAGGGCCCGCAATCCTTGGCGTTGGGAGGACGTGTTCCATCCCAAGGTCCGACTGGGTCCCGGCTTCCACTATGTTAACCCAGTGTGCCGTCAGCGAGATGTACTGTCCCTGCCCACAAGCACTTGTCCACGTGTCCGTGGTTAGTTGGACTTTACCGGTAACTGCGTTGTTGAGAGCACGGCTAATGTTTTGGGACACGTGCTTGTGTAATTTCGGGGACGGCACACCGGGAGAAATAGTGGCGGCTGGGGACTGAGTACCGAGGGACGGCCGCCGCCTTCAGGTTGCAGAATGCTTTCGTCTCCACAAGCCTAAAAGGCAACATTTCGAGCGCAAGCAGTCGTGAAATGTGAGAATTTAGTAGAGTGGGGCGTTGGCTGCATATTTGTGCTTGCGTTCCAAGGATTGGGTTATGGACAACTGAATGCTGCGCTGGGACAAGGACATGAACATGCTTCCTGATGCTGCTACTTGAGAGTGTGCAACGACAGGTGCAGGGCAGGAGGTATCTTCGCATACACCATGGGCAGGGGATTGGTTTGCATGCACAACAGCGGAAGAAGCAATGGTGCCACCCGCAGACACTGTTCCTGGATCCTGGGGTTCGGCCCTCAAAGTCAGGTGCTTTGCTGCCATGTGCCTGATCATGCTGGTGGTGGTCAGGCTGGTCGTTTTACCACCCCTGGTGATGATGGCCTGGCAGGTGATGCAAATGGCCTTTTTGGGGTTATCGGCAGAGTCTTTAAAAAACAACCAGACTCGGGAAGACCTAACAGTTGTACTGGCAACTTCCTTCGTGTTGGTGTTATGGGGAATAGTTGCCTGCCTTCTGTTTGCGGCCACCACACTGCTTCTTCCAGCCTGTTGGGGTGCTCTGCCTCCCTCCCCCTGTGTGCTGCTGTCCTCGCTCTGCATGTTCTCCTGCCAGGTTGGGTCAGTTACTATCAGTGTTGAGCCACCCCCGTAGTGTTCGAGTTCGGTTCGGTTCGTCGAACACCCGTGTGTTCGCCGAACTGTTCGTCGAACTGTTCGTCGAACACCTTCGAACACCGTTAAAACCAATGGCAGGCAAACAAAAACACATAGAAACACATAGAAAACACCTTCAAAGGTGTCCAAAAGCTGACAAACTGCTCAGAAGACACAACTAACACATGGAAAAGTGACAAGTACATATAGTCATGCGAAAAGAAAAGAGGTGGAGGAGTAAAAGGAGGGGGAGACACAGATATAGGCATGTCATGCCCTTCTAAAATCCAAAAAGTGAGAAGCCGAGACGGCCAGTCCGCTCCTGCCCGTGCCACCTCCGTGTCGCCGGGTTTGTGCCAGAGCCGCGGTGAACCCTGACGGCCAGCCCCCCTCTCCCAATACTGGTGCCTGTCCGCTGGTGGGTCGAGAGAGCCCCCCTGTGGTGGAGGCAGCTCTAAGCTTTTTAATTTAAATTGTCCCTCTAATTTGAATGAATACACTTTAAATCCATTTACAAGGATCTATTGGAGGGCAAGTCTCATGCCAGCAGCCGCGTAATTCCAGCTCCAGTAGCGTCCACTAAAGCTGCTGCAGTTAAAAAGCTTTTATAAGGATCGAGCTCGGCTGTCCACCGCAAGGCATCCTAGTGCCAGTCCCAGCCCCTATGCCTTGGGGTGCCTCCTGATGCTCTTCACTAAGTATCCCGTGGTCCCGAAGCATTTCCTTTGAAAAAATTAAGTGTCCAAACTACAGGTGGTGTAGCTTGCTTAACAGCCGGGATAATCCGCTGACTAGCAGACACTGCTACTAGGCACAAAGTATTTCCTGGGCTAGATGCAGTTAAAAATTTGTAAGTAGATACTCTCGTTGGATGCTGAGAAAGCATTCCATAGAGTCTCCTGGCACGCCATATATGATTCTCTTAAAAAGCTTGGGGTAGGGGTCTAGGGGACCCTTTTATAGCCAAAATCACGGCCCTGTATCACAATACGTCACCTAGGCTGAAGATAAATGGAACTGTAGCACCGAGGGCTCGGTTGCTACAGACGTATTGCACCTCACCCAGAGGTGTGATATCTCACTCTCAGATAAGGATGGAGTGTGGATCAGGACCCGACACCTGCATGCATTACACCACATTGCCGTGGGGCAGGGCGACCAATATGCCCCTGAGATGGGCACGACAGTCCCTGTCCCTGGCTGGAGTGGGGGGAGGGAACACTGAGGAAGGGGAACCCTGCAGTGCAGGAGCAGGGAGGAAGCAGTTCCTGGGTGCATTGAGAAGGGAGTATAAAAGGTGGGCACCATCTTAGTTCAGTGCAGAGAAGTCTGAGCAGAAGTGGCAGGGAGCAGGGGCTCTGCATGAGCTCTGCTCCGGAGGCGGGCCTAGTAACAGAGGCCCAGGCCTGCAAGAGGGAGAAGGAAGGAAGAGGAGCGGAGAAGGCTCCAGGAACGAGGAATGAAGGGATCCCAGGGGTGCGGACGGGGGAGTCACCACCGCACGCCAGAATCCACCTGCGTGGAGGGGTCAGGCCAAAGGGGGAGACCGGTCCCCGAACTAGTGGAGGCAGGAAACGACCCTCAGCTAGAAACCGGAGGCTCTGACATTTTATGTGGCGCAGCCCCTTGCTCCACCCGCTAGGAAGGCACCACATAGGGTCAGGGAAACTGGCGCCAAGTTTACCAAGAGGAGGCCCGAGGCAGCCGGACAGAAGTGTTGGTAAGAAAGGCCAGACAAAGGACACACAAAGGGGGTCCTGTGAAGCGCTCCAAAGTTATCTGGGAGTTGTCTGAGCCCCTCACCTGGTGAGCACAGTACGACGTGGGCAGCCGATACCTGCAGACGTGGTCTGGATAATAAGAACTGTGAGTAAAGGCCCTGAACTGCATCACTGACTCCGTGTCGTTACTGCTGCTGCCCTGCACCATCACCCCCATCCTCCGCATACACTGCCCTGAGGCTATACTCCTCCCGTGGGGAGTTATGCTACGCTCTGCTGCACCCACAACACCAGCCTTAGCGGTCTGCCCTGTAGCGGCGGTTCACTCTGACCGCAATCCACGGGTGGCGTAGTCGGACATTTAAACATCAAAACCACATAAATAGTTCCGCCACTGGTTTGACCGCCCTGAGCCACGGAACCGGATCGCCGCCACGAAGACTACAACCACCAGCATCCACCAAAAAGGGTCCGGCTCCGGGTGTCCCAAGGCCCAGGGGGTGCGTCAGAACATTTTCATCACCTTTCACAATCACCAATGGGACAAGGCAGGGATGTCCTCTGTCCCCTCTCTTATACATCCTAGTGACGGAGCACCTGCTCTCATCAATTCGCCATAACCCCAATATTAGGTGGATTGAGGTGGGAGGCACCGAGTACAAGTGCTCTCTATTTGCTGATGATGTCCTAGTATATATCACTCAATCACATATATCCATCCCTGCTGTTATGGCTGAAATAGATCACTTTGTTACATGGTAAAATTTTAAAATCAATGCAGCGAAGTCTGAGGCCCTCGATGTCTCCCTCCCTAAATCCATATAGGATTCCATCCAGTCCAACTTTCCCTTTGCCTGGCCCTCACAGGGTATCAAATACTTAGGAATTCCTATTCATAGAGACCTCTCCCATCTATGTTATCTTAATTTTGGGCCCTTTATTGAACAATTCCATACAGACCACGGTTGGCAAGTTAGAACTGTAAGATTCACTACGTGAACCACTGGTGTTTTGTGGAAAAGCACATGTACACCGCGTTCCAAATTATTATGCAAAAAGTGTTTAGGAGTGATAAGGGAAGAATTTGTTTGTTTGTCAGTTAAACTCATTGATGGTGATGTGTGTCAGGGCTCTTTATATCACTGTAAGCAATTGCAGACACCTGTGCTAATTAGTTTGGCAGGTGTGTCCAATGAAAGGCAAGACTACTTAAGAAGGCTCTCTCACATTATTAAGCAGCCTACATTTTCTGCCAAAATGGGAAAGAAAAAGGATGTGTCGGCTGCTGAGAAGCAACAAATTGTGGAGTGTTTAGGTCAAGGCATGACTACAATCAACATTGTGCGATGATCAGGATGAAGTGTCTTGGCAATCAAGAAGTATGTAGCTGATTCACAGTACACACGTGTGCGTGCTGATAAGGGCAAATTGAGGACTCTTTCCTACAGGCAATTACGTCAGGTTGAAAGAGCAGCGGCAAAAAAGCCTTGTCATAGCAGCAGACAAGTTTTTGAAGCTGCTTGTGCCTCCAACGTCCCCCGAACAACAAGATGCAGGGTCCTTCAGAGGTTTGCAGCTGTGCATATGCCATCCTGTCGACCTCCTCTATCCACTTCACACAAGCAGAAACGGCTCCAGTGGGCCAAACATTACATGAAGACTGATTTCAAAACTGTTTTGTTCACGGATGAGTGCCGTGCAGCGCTCGATGGTCCAGATGAATGGAGTGGAGGATGGCTGGTTGATGGACACCCCACGCAAACACGGCTACAGCGCCAACAAGGAGGAGGTGGAGTAATGTTTTGGGCTGGAATCATGGGGAGAGAGATTGTCGGCCCCTTTAGGATCCCTGAAGGCGCTAAAGATGAGCTCCATAATGTATGTGGATTTTCTCAAACAGCACTTCCTGCCATGGTTCAAGAAGAAGAACCGTGTATTTCACAGCAAGATCATTTTTCTGCATGATAATGCACCATCTCATGCTGCACATAAAACATCTGCATCTCTGGCTGATATGGGCATAAAAGGGGACAAACTTATGGTGTGACCCCCATGCTCCCCTGACCTCTACCCCATTCAGAACCTTTGGAGCATCATTAAAAGGAGTGTCTATGATGGCGGGAGGCAGTTCACATCTAAGCAACAGCTCTGGGAGGGTATTCTGTCCTCATGCAAAACAATTGAAGCAGAAACCATCCAAAACCTGACAAATTCAATGGACGAGAGAGTTCAGAAGCTCCTTTCGAACAAGGGGTCCTATGTGAAAATGTAACATCACCTAGAATAAAGTTTTGAGTTGAAAACTGTTTGATTTCAGTTTCTAACAACCTGCTAATGCTTATAATTTCAAAAATGACCATTTTTTTGGTCTTTATTAAAATGAAAAGGTTGATCGAAAAGTTTGGGGGATCTAAGAGTGTGGCAACCCAGTAGTCATGATTACTTCGAATTCTGACAATATGAGGGTCATGCTGCAGGTAGTGCAGCAAGAAGGCACTTATGTGTCTTGCGCATCTCGGAGCCCCAAAATTATTTTCCGGGCTAGATGCAGCTAAAAATTATTTTTAATTTTAAATCTGGTGAAGCTTATTATAGATGGCCTAATAGGATCAGTGCTGCACACTGCTACAAAGCCCAAATTATTTTCCAGTCAAGATACAGATAAACATGATTAGTAATTTGAAAGCTTAAAACGGTTGGTAGGGTGATTTTAACCAATCATCAAGCTTTTACTCTCCCCAGGATGACACAGGGGTAGAAAAGTCGTTTCGGATCCATGATTTGTTCATCTTTATGAACGTGAGTCTGTCTACATTATCAGTGGAAAGCCGCTTGCGCTTATCTGTCAGCACACCACCAGCAGCGCTGAACACACGTTCAGACAGAACGCTGGCTGCGGGGCATGACAAGATCTCCAAGGCGTAAGTGGCTAGCTCCGGCCATTTATCCAGATTGGAAGCCCAAAAAGAGCAAGGGTCCAGTGACACAGTCGTGGCTTCAATGTTTACTTGGAGATACTCCTGTACCATCGTCTCTAGGCGTTGACTATGTGTCAGACTTCTTGTCTCCTGTGGCCTTGCAAAGGATGGGCTAAAAAAGTGGTGAAATGATTCCGCAAAATTGATGTTACCAGCAGATACTGTGGTTCTGTTACGGTTTGAGTGCTGAACACTTGACGGTCCCACGGTTGGCAAGTTGGAACTGTGAGATTCACTACGTGCACCACTGGTATTTTGTGGAAAAGCACATGTAAGATTCTGCAACAGTCTCTGCTGATACTCCTGCATGCGTGCATCCCTTTCTATGGCAGGAATAATTTCTGCAAATTTACTTTTGTACCGGGGATCTAACAGTGTGGCAACCCAGTAGTCAGGATTATTTCTAATTCTCAAAATTCGAGGGTCATGTTGCAGGTAGTGCAGCAAGAAGGCACTCATGTGTGTTGCGCATCCAGGAGCACCAAGTCCCTGTTGTGTTGGTGGCGAGGTAACAATCATGCTTCCTTCCTCTGTCCTCTCCCCCCAACCTCGCACAACAGAAATGTGATCAAGGTCTCCCTCATCTGATGAGTCTTCCATCAGTTCGTCCTCCACTTCTTCCTGGGCTCCTGCACCTTCCTCACTAGTTTGGCTGCTACCATGCGCCCTGGTAAAATCATCTCCCCCACCCTCACATGCCTGCCGCCCTGGTGCTGCCGACCGTCTGGACCTTGCAGATGTTAGCCCTTCCGCATACAACTCCTCCTCCTCTACTTCCTCCACCTCCTCTTGTGCCACCACCTGACTCCGAATTCTGTTTAACATGTGCTCCAGCATGTAAATCACCGGAATAGTCATGCTGATAATGGCATCGTCAGCACTAAACATCTTCGTCGCCATTTCAAAACTGTGCAGAAGGGTGCATAGGTCCCTGATCTGAGACCACTCCTCCAGCGTGATTTGCCCCACCTCTGAATCTCGTTGGCCCAGGCTATACGTCAGAACGTATTGCACCAGGGCTTGTCGGTGCTGCCACAGTCGCTGCAACATGTGCAGAGTTGAATTCCACTGGGTAGGCACATCGCATTTTAGCCGGTGAAGTGGCAGGCCCAACGACTTCTGTAGAGATGTAAGTCGCTGAGCTGCGGGATGCGAACGGCGGAAGTGAGCACACAGCGACCGTGCCCTCTGCAGAAGGCCATCTAGTCTGGGATAGTGGGCTAAAAATTGCTGGACAACCAGGTTCAACACGTGAGCCATACAAGGCACGTGTGTGACATTGCCCCGGCGAAGGGCCGCAACCAGGTTTGCAGCATTGTCGCACACGGCCTTCCCTGGTTTCAGGTCCAGTGGAGACAACCATTCATGAAATTGGTTCTCCAGAGCTGACCACAACTCCTCAGCTGTGTGACTCACATTTCCCAGACATTTCAATGTAAAAACCGCCTGATGACGTTGAGCCCTACTGCCAGCATAGTAAGGAGGTGTGCAGGATCCCTTCTGCGCAGTTAGAAAGCTTGTGGCATGACCAGACAGGCTTTGGGTGCAGGTGGAAGACCGAGAGGAGGTTGAGGAGGCAGAAGCAGTGGAGGAAAAATGACATAAAGAGGATTGACGCACAACTCGTGGGGACGGCAAGACTTGGACAGCAGCCCCTTGTCCTGCTGTCACCATAGTTACCCAGTGCCCAGTCAGCGACATGTAACGCCCCTGTCCATGCCTACTCGTCCAAGTGTCTGTGGTGAAATGCACCCTGTCACACACAGAGTTTCTCAAAGAAGCGGTGATGTTGTGTGCGACATGCTGGTGGAGCGCAGGCACACCTTTCTTTGAGAAGTAGTGCCGACTGGGCATCTGGTACTGGGGCACTGCGACGGACATAAGGTCTCGAAAATCCTCTGTGTCCACCAGGCGGAAAGGCAGCATTTCTGTAGCCAAGAGCTTGCAGATGGTGAAATTCAACCTCTTAGCTTTCTCATGGCTAGGAGGAAATGGTCTTTTACTTGTCCACATCTGAGGGACCGAGGGCTGGCTATTGTGCTTAGACGGGGTTGATAAGGGTGTCCCCGGCAAACTGCCGGTCTGTGAGGAAGATGCAGGCGGACATGTTAGGTTGCCTTGATCCAAAGGTGGTGCTATCGATGTCGGACAGCGCTCAAGACCAGCTGGTGTTACCACCTCCAAAGAAAATGATGACCTGCCAATCACGCTGGCTGTTGCGGGTAAAGAGGTGGCAGGTCTGCGCCCCAAAACAGGTGTGACTGCTGTCCCCCCAGTCACAGAGGATGAAGAGGCCGCGGATGCACAAGATATGGCAGACGGTGGTTGGCCCGGCCGGCTAGACCGCATTGTAGCACACTGAGCTTCCCACTGCAACTTATGCTTCATGTCCATGTGCCGGTTCATGCATGAAGTACTCAAACTATGTATTTTTTGGCCTCTACTTAGCTTTTGCTGACAAATGTTACAGATAACACGAGTTGGGTCATCTTTATCGATCTGAAAAAATGCCCAGGCTATGCAAGGCTTAGCACCCATGCGACCTGAAGAGCCACCACGACTTGTGGTGAGAGGCAGAGTTGTGTTTGAGGATGCAGTTGTTGACGTGCTTCCAGTACTACGTCTCTGTCCAGGAAGGCGCAACCTGACCTCGTCGTCACTAGCATCTTCCTCCACCTCCTCTGCTGACCTCATCTCTTGGCTGACTGTGGGTTGACAGTAAGTGGGATCTCCGACCTCATCATCATCACCCTGTGCGTTATCACACCCGTCGTCCTCAGAGCCAACCTGTTCCTGCCCTGACAAAAAACTAAAGTTGTCGCTCCAATCAGGTATTTGAGTCTTATCATCGTCTTCCTCATTGTCTCCACCAACAGGAGTTACAGTTTAAGAATGAGGGTCTACATTATGGTCAGAACCTTCTGCGTCTGGTCCTGGATCCGACTCATAAAGATTCTGGGCATCAGTGCAGATCATTTCCTCGTCTGGATTCACAGAAGCGCTGGAGTCGACCTCTGATTCCCAGGCTATAGTATGAGTAAACAGCTCTGCAGACTCAACCATCTGTTCTACCTCATACTCAGACGGGCAGCTGGAGATTTGGGAGCTGTGAGGAAGCAAGTGCGATTTGGGTGACACCTTTGAGGACTGGAGTATTTGTGATGTTGAAGTTGATGTGGAGGAGAGCCCACTTAAAGGAGCACTTGATATCCGTTGAAGCACCTGCTGTTTTTGTGCCTCATCTGGAATTTGTAGCGATTGGCGTGGCCATAAGAAAGGGATCTTATCACATTGTCCGCTAAAAGAAGTAGACATTTTAGTTTGGCTGGAAGATGGTCTTTCTTCTGCACCTACCCCACGGACACAACCTTTTTTCCCCTTCCCAACATGCCTATTCCCCTTTCCACCAGCAGCAGGCCTTTTTCCACTCATTTTGGTGGTTAACTAATTCACAACTCTGGAGTTGTTTGCACAAAAAAACAATGGATGGTAACCGAGCAGAGCTGAGTGGCCAAACTGTGGTATTAGGCCAAAACTATTGGCTGGGTTAGATGCAGAAAAAAAATTATTTTTAATTTGCAACCTGATGGAGGTCAGTATAGATGGACTAATAGACCAAGTCCCACACACCGCTAGAAGCCCAAATATTTTTTCAGAGCTAGATGCAGAAATTTTTTTTATTCAATTTGCAACCTGATGGAGGTCAGTATAGATGGACTAATAAACCAAGTCCCACACACTGCTAGAAGCCCAAATATTTTTTCAGAGCTAGATGCAGAAAAAAATTATTTTTAATTTGCAACCTGATGGAGGTCAGTATAGATGGACTAATAGACCAAGTCCCACACACCGCTAGAAGCCCAAATATTTTTTCAGAGCTAGATGCAGAAAAAAATTATTTTTAATTTGCAACCTGATGGAGGTCAGTATAGATGGACTAATAGACCAAGTCCCACACACCGCTAGAAGCCCAAATATTTTTTCAGAGCTAGATGCAGAAAAAAATTATTTTTAATTTGCAACCTGATGGAGGTCAGTATAGATGGACTAATAGACCAAGTCCCACACACCGCTAGAAGCCCAAATATTTTTTCAGAGCTAGATGCAGAAAAAAATTATATTCAATTTGCAACCTGCTGGACGTCAGTATAGAAGGACTAATAGAACAAGTCCCACACACTGCTAGAAGCCCAAATATTTTTTCAGAGCTAAATGAAGAAAAAAATTATTTTTAATTTGCAACCTGATGGAGGTCAGTATAGATGGACTAATAGACCAAGTCCCACACACTGCTAGAAGCCCAAATATTTTTTCAGAGCTAGATGCAGAAAAAAATTATTTTTAATTTGCAACCTGATGGAGGTCAGTATAGATGGACTAATAGACCAAGTCCCACACACCGCTAGAAGCCCAAATATTTTTTCAGAGCTAGATGCGGAAAATTTTTTTATTCAATTTGCAACCTGATGGAGGTCAGTATAGATGGACTAATAGACCAAGTCCCACACACTGCTAGAAGCCCAAATATTTTTTCAGAGCTAGATGCAGAAAAAAATTATTTTTAATTTGCAACCTGATGGAGGTCAGTATAGATGGACTAATAGAACAAGTCCCACACGCTGCTAGAAGCCCAAATATTTTTTCAGAGATAAATGAAGAAAAAAATTATTTTTAATTTGCAACCTGATGGAGGTCAGTATAGATGGACTAATAGACCAAGTCCCACACACTGCTAGAAGCCCAAATATTTTTTCAGAGCTAGATGCAGAAAAAAATTATTTTTAATTTGCAACCTGATGGAGGTCAGTATAGATGGACTAATAGACCAAGTCCCACACACCGCTAGAAGCCCAAATATTTTTTCAGAGCTAGATGCAGAAAAAAATTATATTCAATTTGCAACCTGCTGGAGGTCAGTATAGAAGGACTAATAGAACAAGTCCCACACACTGCTAGAAGCCCAAATATTTTTTCAGAGCTAAATGAAGAAAAAAATTATTTTTAATTTGCAACCTGATGGAGGTCAGTATAGATGGACTAATAGACCAAGTCCCACACACTGCTAGAAGCCCAAATATTTTTTCAGAGCTAGATGCAGAAAAAAATTATATTCAGTTTGCAACCTGATGGAGGTCAGTATAGATGGACTAATAGAATGATGCTATGCCCAAAAGATTTTACTTCACTAGGTGCAGTAAAAAAATTGGTATTCTATACACAGGTGGTATATCTTGCAACACAGATAGGCTACTCCACTGACTAACACACTCTGCAATAGGCCAAAAAGGATTAGCTTTGCTAGATTCAGCCAAATGCTGTGAAAAAAACTTGCACAGCACTGGCACAGACCTGCCTGGCAAAAACTGATAGGAACTGATGTAACCTAGTCCTGAAAAGGACTCCAATTACAATTAGTCTTTACTCCCACAATCTATCTATTTAAGAGCACAGACCTGCCTGATAAAAGTCGTAGGAAATGCTGTAACCTAGTCCTTAAAAGGACTGCAATCACAACTATTCCCTACTCCCAAGCTATCTGTATATTTGTGCGAAAATTGGCTTGAAATTAACAAGGTATAGCGCACACAGCAACAGCGGTGCCGTCTAACACGCAGCTGCAGCAGTGAGAAAATGGTGGCGACGGGGAAAATGGCTTGGTCTTATAGGGCAAGGACATGTGACATACACTGCCAATCACACATGCCCTTGCTTGTGTGAAAAAAAGCACTTCGCTCCGTGTGTGCGCTGCTGATAGGCTGACAGATTGCACCTCCCCACTGCAAATGCGGGAAAGAGAAAAAAAAATGGAGATCTTCATTGTTCCTGCAGAGATCCATCCCCTGCCCCTCCCCCCGCCCCGCTGTACACTCAAACTGCGTATTAACATTAATTTTCATCATTACTGAGAAAAAATCCAGTTATGATTTTGGTGCACGAACAGTTATCGAACATAACCTCGAACAGCCGAATTTTTCTCAAATTGTTCGTGTTCGCCGACCGGCTCGAACACCGCCCAAAACAGCTCGAATTTGAGATTGGCGAACAGTTCGAGTAGAACAACGCTCATCTCTAGTTACTATATCGTCCACCACCTCGTCTTCCACTTCCACACCCTGGTCCTCCTCCTGACTTTCTGGCAATTGTGTCTCATCATCGTCCACCTCTTGTTACACTTTCCCACCGTTGCCTTTGTGTGACCGTGGCTGCTCAAATATTTGGGCATCGCTACACGCGATCTCCTCTTGCCCCGCTTCAAGTGGACCAGGCGAGAGGCCCGAATCTATAAATGGAAAAATGAACAGCTCTTCAGAGTGTCCAAGTGTGGGATCAGTTGTCTCTGGGTACTCGGCATGGTGGGAGGAAGGAGGATCAGGGTGAGGAATATGCGGTCCAGACTCACGGCTACTGAGACTTGACCGTGTGGAAGACAGGGTTATGGTGGTGGTGGTGGCTAAGTGACTGGAAGCATTATCCGCTATCCAACCAACAACCTTTTGACGCTGCTCTGGGTTCAATAGTGGTGTGCTGCGGTCCCCTAGAAATTGGGACAGGAAGGTCAGGCGAGAAGATGTGGGTGTTTATTGTGGCACAATTTCGGCTTGCCCACAGCCTTGTCCTCGGCCTCTGCATGCACCTTTACCATCACGTCCAGTTCCCCGTCCCTTGCCACGTGCCTTGCCCATTTTAAATGGAGGACAGTATCTTCCACGCTCACTACAAATGACTGAGTTTAGAGCGAACTTATATGAGATCCGTATGATGGAGAAAACAGAGTTTTAAATACCTGGCCTGTAGGTAAGTAGTTTGAACAGCAAACTGCTGTGAATTGCTTCTCTGACACACTGAAAATTTTTTTTAATGGAGGCCAGAAATGGCAGTATTTTCTGACAACGTATAAGCAATCTGTGTGAAGGAGAAAACACAGTTTTAAATGCCTGGCCTGTTGGTAACTGTTTTGAACAGCAAACCAGTGTCAAAAACTTTGCTGACACACTGAAAGAAATTTTTAATGGAGGCGAGAAATTTCAGTATTTTCTGACAACGTATATGTGATCCGTGTGACGGAGAAAACACAGTTTTAAATACCTGGCCTGTAGGTAAGTAGTTTGAACAGCAAATTGGTGTGAATTGCTTCACTGACACACTAAAGGAAATTTTTAATGGAGGCCAGAAATGGCAGTATTTTCTGAAAACGTATATGTGATCCGTTTGACGTTGAAAACATAGTTTTAAATAGCTGGATTTTTAGTGCTGTTATATGGAAAGGACCTGGCTGTATTCTGCAGTGCCAACAAGCAAATGGCGCAGAAAACTGGTGTTCTCTGGATTGCTTTTTAAGCAAATAATGAGGATTAAGATGCAAAAAAAATTATTCCTGGCCCCTGAGACCTGGGCCTATTTCTAGAAATATAACAGCAGCAGAAGGCAGAACTGGAATGGAGCCTCTTGTCCTATGTGCACAGCAGTCTGTTATATACCCTGCCTGCCTATATACACTACCTGCCTGATATCTCTGCAGATGGATTAGTTAGTCATCAAAAGGACTGTTTGTTAAGATGGATATGTGTAATGTACGGTTTTTCTCCCTACACTACCTAATACATGATTAAATCTCTCCCTGACACAGCAGCAGCTCTCCCTACACTGTCTGATCCGGAGTGACTGTGACAAGCATGGCAGCGCCAGGTCTGATATAGACCTGATGACGCTGTGCGGCCAGTCAATCACTGTAATGCCCATAACCAACATGGCTACGGCATTACAGTGCATGGCAGGCAATCCCTGCATGTTCATTGGCTCTCTAAAGAGCGCCAAACATGCAGTGAGGGGACCCGAGTTCCCGTCCGAGCAACCCGGAAATACTCGCCGAGCGCCGAGCTTGTCGAGCACCATGATGCTCGAGCGAGTACCGAGTAGTGGCGAGCACGTTCGCTCATCACTAGTCTGTAATTTTTATTGTTGGTACACTTCAACTGTGAGAGACAAAATCTAAAAAAAATATCCAGAAAATCACATTGTATCATTTTTACATAATTAATTTTCATTTTATTGGATGAAATAGGTATTTGATACAATAGAAAACCAGAACTTAATATTTGGTACAATTTTGTCCCTGCTGTCCTTAGACAACTCTTTGGTCTTGTTCATGGTGGAGAGGTTTGAATGTGATTAATTGAGTGTGTGCACAGGTGTCTTTATACAGGTAATGAGTTCAAAAAGGTGAAATTAATACAGGTAATAAGTTCAGAGTAGGAGGGCTTCTTAAAGAAAAACTAACAGGTCTGTAAGAGCAAGAATTCGTGGTGGTTGGTAGGTGATCAAATACTTATTTCATGCAATAAAATGCAATTTATTTATTTAAAAAACATATAATGTGATTTTCTGTTTTTTATTTTTAGATTCTGTCTCTCACAGGTGAAGTGTACCTACGGTAAAAATTACAGACCTCCCCATTCTTTGTACGTGGGAAAACTTGCAAAATCGACAGTGTATCAAATACTTATATTATAGATGTCCTTAATACACCTTCTTTAAGAAGGCAACCTCCTGATCTTGACTACATTTTTCTGTAACATATACTAGAAGACCATTTTCCTCTTGAATTATGGACGAATGCAGGGCCGGGACAAGGGGCAGGCAGGAAAGGCACCCACCAAGGGCTCTATCTCCACCCTCTCAAATGGGGGCACACTTTGGCAAAAAAAACACCTTACATTGATGAATGCTTGCGGGCGTCCGGAACCTTCCTCCGACCTCAGACATTCAGCACAGTGACGGCTGTGGCGCAGGCACACAGGGGAGCAGTGTCAGTCACTGACACCGCTCATCCCTCTTTCTGCCTGTGCCCCGGGCATCACTCACTCTCTGCACTCAATTGTATTCGTGTCTGTCAGACGCGAATACAATTCATGTTGGCGCCACCCGGGACAGGAGCAGTGGGGCTGTAATCAGCTCCCTGCTCCGCACATAAAGCCATCAGAAGACAGGCTACTTCTGGCTTGCCCCCTTTTGGAGACGGCGCGCACAGGGGATGTCGTATGGCATAATGCAGTGATGTCATCGCGCTGTCCAATGTTCTTTGAAGAGGAGACGAAGAGTGGGGAGTAGATAAGTAGCCCTGATTTGGTGAGTATAAGCTTTTTTGTTATTTTTATTATTTTACTTTGCCAATAAATGGGGGCTATAACAGAAGGGGCTGTCTGTGGGGATATTATTAGGGTCTGGCTGCAGGGACATTATGAGGGGCTGGATATGGGGAAAATATGGGGAAGTTGGCTGTGTGGGCATTGAGGGGCTGACTGTGGGGACAATATGAGGGTCTGAATGTGGGAACATTGAGGGGCTAGATGTGGGGACATTATGAGGGGCTGGCTGTGGAGACAATATGAGGGACTGGTGATGTGGACATTGAGGGGCTGGCTGTGGTGACATAAGAGGGGCTCGCTGTGTGGACATTGAGGGGCTAGATGTGGTGACATTACAAGAAGGGCTGGGTGGAGACATCATATTATATGGGAGACTGTGGGTGACATTATAATGTATGTAGCGGGATGTGGTGGACATCATACTATACATACTATATATGAGGGGCTGTGGTGATGACCATACTATATAACTGGTGACTGTGGTGGACTTTATATTGCATAGTGAGCTGTGGTGGACATCGTAGTGCATATTGGGGGGTTATTGTGGGTATACTGTTTGGACGTCTGTGGTGTCCATCATACCGCGTAGGGGACAGTGTGAGTAGGGGGTTACTGTTTGGAGAGGACAACATGGTGGGCAGTATGAGGGCATAGTGTGAAGATGGGCAACAGAATGGATATGGAGAGGGGGTAGTGTGAAATGTGGGCACAGTATGGAGAGAGGTTGGCATGGTGAGGGGATAATGTAAAGATATAGAGAGTGTAAGGGAAAACAGTGGAGAGGCGAAAGCCATGATATAGGCCATGGTTCATAAGGATAGATTGTGTGGCAGTTATAGCTGATAATGGGCAGTGATGCGGTGATCATAGCTCATAATGGGCAGACAGTGTGGTGGGTGTAGCTCAATAAGGCCATATACCATAGGATGCTTATTTAGAACATGGTATGGACAGATATTTTTATGCAGAGGGCATTTTAATAACACTTTTATTTTTAAGGGCAACATGCAGGGATTTTTTGCAGAAGAGTGGAGAAGAGGGAAGTCTGCAGAGAAGATATGTGAATGTGAAAGTCATCATAGCATCTGGACAAGATCAAGACGAAAAGAAAGAAACTATTCAATCAGAGAATATGTCAATTTTAAGCAGGTCTGGTTTTACACAAAGTGGAGCCCTAGGCAAAAGTTTAAAGTGGGGCCTCAAATGCTCACATATTGCACCATCACACAGAAACATTTACTTTGTATTTACATGGGTTGAGTTCGAGTCGTTAAACAAGCGTAGCCGACAATATTGAAATCCTTTGGTGCTTGTGTGGCGCCCCTGCGGGTTCAGTTGCCACTGCATCTCACCCAGAGGTGTGGTATCTCACTCTCAGGTAAGGATGGAGTACTACCCGGGACCCACACACTTGCATCCATTACACTCCATTTCAGAGGGAAGGGTGAGATTGCTCCTAAGGGAGAGCACAATCCCTGGTCCCTAGCTGGAGGTTGGAACCATGTAGTGGGTGTGGGTGGAGGAAGCAGTTCAGGGCAGGAGTATAAAAAGGGGAGCCATCTTGGGAGTGGTCAGAACAGTCAGAGAGGAGAAGTAGTAGGAGCAGGAGCTCTGTAGGAGCTCTGCTCAGAGAAGCAGACCTATTGTGAGAGGCCCAGGAGGACTGGCTGGAAGAGGAAGGGAGCAGAGAAAGGCTCCAGGAGTGAAGGGATCCCAGGGGCATGGCGAGTGCGGAAGCCACCTGTTCGCCCGAATCTTCAGGAACGTGGAGGGATCAGGCCGCAAAGGGGACCGGTCCCTAACTATTGGAGAACTACAAGGCTCAGCTAGAAACCAGAGGCTCCTGTACTTTCAGGGTGCAGCTGCCCAGACCGCAACTACATCGCTAAAAAGGTAGCCACATAGATTCAGGGATCATAGGATCATAGGATCCGAGGTTACCGGCTTGGGACACTGGTTGCGAGGCGCAGGGCAGGAGGGTGAGAGCCAGCGCAGGAAGACGACCGAGGAAGGCACACAGAATGGGGTCCCGTTATGTACTTCTGAAGCACCTGGGAGTTTGCTGAACCCCTGCCTTGATAAACACAGGACGGCGTGGGAGGTTACCCTCGTCCTGGTAGCCTGGAGTGCAACAACTGTGAGTAAACCTTGAAGACTGCACCCCACTGTGTCCTAGAATTAATATCTGCGCCATCACCTGAACTACACTGCACCGCAACATCTACCTCATCAAATCATCACTGCATCGCCCTGGATCTTAGCTCTGCCTGTGGGGAGCTGTACCAACTCTGCTGCGTCACCACCAGCTCCAGAGGATCTGCACCGCAGCGGCGGCCCCATATAGCCGCATACCACAGGTGACGTCACGAACATTATCTATAAAAAGTTTATTCCCTTTTCTTTAACTCCCCTTTTATTGACCGCCCTGGGCCACGAACCGGGTCACTGCCACTGTGACTTCCCCAGCACTGACCGGCCGACACTGAGTACCCCACGGCCCAGGGGGCGCGTCACTTGTTTCCTGGACTCTTTACACTGGCTGAGGAAGAATGATGGGGACAGAACGATCACTAAGGCTATGTGCGCATGATGCAGAAATGCTCCGGATTTTTCCTGAGCGTTTCTGCATCTCCCTGGCAGAAAAAAACGCATGCGGATTGTACATGCGTTTTTCCTGCCAGGGACATGCGGATGTGAAGCGTTCCTCACATGCATTTCCGCATGCGGGTTGACAAGCGCTTTCCAAGCGATTTTAGCATCACTTGGAAAGTGCTTGACAACTTGGTCACACTATATAAATCCATGCAAACGGCATGGATTTATATACTGTGACCGAAAGAATGTTTAAAAATAAAAAATAAATCTATACTTACCTTCCGATGGCCCCCGGAGTCTTGCTTCACTCCGTCCTGGCTGCCGGCTGATCGCGGTACACTGAAGGACCTGCTGACGTCAGCGTCGCGTGACCCGTCACATGACTATGACATCAGCGCAGGTCCTCTAGTCCATCGCGATCTGCCGGCAAGGGAGGACGAGCGCACAGCCGGCCATCAGAAGGTAAGTATAACATTTATTTTTTATTTTATTCTTTTTTTTACAGTTTTCTATGGTACCCGGGTCTGGAGGAGAGTCTCCTCTCCTCTAGACCTGGGTACCATCCTCACATTAGAACGCATGGAATGCGCATCTACATATACAGTGATGCGGATGACATGCGTTCTAATGCAAGTCAATGGCGGCGAAAACGCAGTGCTTCCGCAAAATAATTGGTAGTGCTGCGTTTTTTTCCGCAATGATAATCCGCAGCAGCAAATGCGGATTATCATTGGGGAACATAGCAGGCCTTCTACCATGCGTTTTTTAAGCGTTTCTGCAGCGTTTTTGCTGCTGCCCAAACACTTAAAAAAAGCATCGCGGGCACACAGCCTAATAGATCAATCTGTCTCGATACAATATCATGCTATCAGCAGCACATATGCAGTTTGCACAGGGCGATGTGCTGCTGCGAACAATGATTTTTGTTCTGGCATAAACAATAGGCAGCATTCTGCTCACTCGTTGGGTGATTGCTGATGTTTACACCTATGAACTCCCTTCTGTGTTATCAGTATTTATAAATGTGGATGCTAAACACACACAGTATGTGACACACATGCATACACAAACTAAAATTACACATAACACACATATACATAGAGCACATGAATACAGATACATGTGTACACAAAGCACATATGTACAGACTCATACATACATACAGAAACATATACTTGTATACACATAGAACATACATACAGACACATGCATACACAGAGCACATACATAAACACACATGCATGGATTGAGCACATACATATCAAAACATGCATATACATGTATACACATAGCACCTACATACAGACACATGCATACACAGAGCACATACATAAACACACATGCATGGATGGAGCACATACATATCAAAACATGCATATACGGAGCACATGCATACAGACACATACATGGACGGATCACATACATATCAACACATGCATGGACGGAGCACATAAATACCGACAAATGCATGGACAGAGCACATACATACCGACACATGCATGGACGGAGCACATACATACAGAGACATACTATAATGGACTCCACAAAGCCATTCAAACAGTATAATGGCCCCCACACAGCTCTGTACACAGTATGATGGACCCAGCACAAACCTTCACAATGTATAATTGCTCTCATACAGTATAATGGCGCCCACAGAGCCCTCCATAAAGTATAAAGGCTCCCACACAGCCCTCCATATAAAATAATGTGCCCCACATAGCCCTCCAAATATTATAGTGGTCCCCACATTTCCTTCCATATAGTATAATCGGTCCTGCATTGCCTCCCATATAGTATAATGTACCCCCATACTCCTCCATATAGAATAATGGCCCCATAGTCCTCCATATAGTATAATGCACTCCCCATAGTCCTCTATATTGTATAATGCACTCCCCATAGTCCTCCATATAGTATAATGTACCCCCATATTCCTCCATACTGTATAATGCGCTCTCCATAGTCCTCCATATAGTTTAATGCATCCCCCATAGTCATACATATAATATATCGCACCCCCTGAGTCCTCCATATAGTATAATGCGCCCCATAGTCATCCATATAGTATAATGCACCCCAATCGTCTTCCATAAAGTATAATGCACCTCCTATAGTCCTCAATACAGTATAATGCACACACCATAGTCCTCCATATAGTACATATAGTATAATTCACACCCCATTGTCGTCCATACAGTATTATGGTTACCAATACTTGCGAATACTTTTGGGCTATACAGGTAATAATTCTATTGTCAGTGGTTGTCAGAACGGGAGGAGGGGGATGTTAGGGAACCTGTTACCTTAGTCTCTGACCCATTTATTTACTTGGGGGCTGAGGGTTCATTGGAGGCAGGGGGCACCATCGGCTTCATCTGCTTAGGGCACCAAAATACCTTGTCCAAGCCCTGGATGGCTGTTTCACAGCTGTACGGTTTCAAGCACATGGCTGCGTTATGGCTCCATACAACCTTATAGTTTCTGTACCTACATACAGTATACCTTCAATTTCAGATGCCATATATACAGAGCTGCTGTCCTTTGTAAACATTAGGACAGAACACTGTAGAGTAAATGCCCCATGCATATTAGAGAGAAGTCGACTGGACCCACCAATTTTAAAGTGAACTTGTGAAAAACCGCTATTAGCCTATATATGGGGTTAATCTGCAGGTTAATAATGTTCAGAAATTGTGCAGCCGCCACACTGGAAGCAATTAAGAGAATTTAGCGACTCTCACTATGCTGCTGACTCCCGTCATTCATAGCAGGGAGCCGGCTCTTTGTCTCAGTTTGTTTCAATTCTTAATAAAATGAATTACATCTACTTGGGGGACAGCAAATAATGATGAATTGAGGGTGGGGGAAGGGGAACAGTAAATGATGAATTGAGGGTGGGGTACAGGGGACAATGAATAATGAATTAAGGGTGGGTGAAGGGGGAAAAAGTGGGAATGTGCTCTGGAAGCGGTGCTCTAGATAACTGTGTTATTTTATGCAGAGACGAGTCCTGGCTGGAAAAAGTGATGGCGGTCTGCTCTGGATGAAGAAAAGTGAAGATGAAGGACTTTAAATAGAGATGTCACCGGTGAGTCAGTGTGTTACCTGTAGACTTACACTGTATACTATATACAGAGCTCCTGTGTATAATGTCACCGGTGATCCCTGTATAACCTGTACACTGACACTATATACAGAGCTTCTGTGTATAATGTCACTGGTGATCACTATATTACCTGTACACTATACACTATATGGAGAGCTCCTGTGTACGTCACTGATGATCTCTGTGTTACCTGTACACTGACACTATATACAGAGCTCCTGTGTATAATGTCACTGGTGATCACTGTATTACCTGTACACTATACACGATATACAGAGCTTCTGTGTATAATGTCATTGGTGATCACTATAATACTTGTACACTGCCACTATATACAGAGCTCCTGTATATAATGTCACTGGTGATCACTTTATTACCTGTACACTTACACTATGCACTGTATACTATGTACAGAGCTCCTGTGTATAATGGCACTCATGGTAATATTAGCATTGTGGTTTTTAATTAATAATCAGTATTATAGTATTTGGTCACTATGTGGTGGTAATATGTGATCTGGTCATGGTGTGGTGGTTTTTGTTCCTTGCATGCTCTACTATTCGATCACTATGTGGTCTTAATATGTGATCTGGTCATGATTTGGCGGTATTTGTCCCTTGTATGTGGTATTATTCAGTCAGTATGTGGTGGTAATATGTGGTCTGGTCATGGTGTGGTGGTATTTGTTCCTTGTATGTGGTATTATTCGGTCACTATGTGGTGGCAATATTTGGGGTGGTCATGGTGTGGAGGTATTTGTCCCTTGTATGTGGTATTATTCGGTTACTATGTGGTGGTAATATGTGGTCTGGTCATGGTGAGATGGTATTTTTCCCTTGTATGTGGTATTATTGGTCATTTTAAAAAATGTATGTGACACATTCCCTAAAAGAAAAATAAAGAAAAATATACCTAAAAAGAGTATTGTATATTTTAAGAAAATTTTTAATAGGTTAGAGTAGAGTAGGCCTAGCCAAAAGAGTGTACCTTGTGGTGGCAGCTTAAAAAATCTTTTGGTCAAAACAAAAGCTGATGGCTGTGTATTTGATCTGGTGTTCAATGGGAACTGTTAATGTGTGATTGGTGAAGACGTGGTACAGAAGTAGAGTTTTTCCAAGAGGGGCGGTGGGACTGTGGAAGGTTCGAGGGGTGGAGGTGGAGGCTGGGGTGGAACCAGGGCAAAGTCTCAAGGGGGACTGAAAATTTTGCCAGTATGGGGCCCTGAAATTCCTGGTGGCAACCTTGATTTGAACTATAAACCCCCCCCAAAAAATTGTCCAATCTATTAAACATATAATTTCTCTGAAAATTAACATTGCAAGTACAGACACTATGGCGCTCATAAGGAAGTACTCAAAACTGCTCATTAATCTAACCGGTGAAAAACTCTCCAGACATTTCCCAAACAACCCACAGCTTAAGCACCTCTGCCAAGATATGATACAATGATTAATATGCTGTACACTGCAGAGTCTAAAGTCTTGTACAGTTCAGCTCTGCAAACATGCACCTGCAGGTGTGCTTACTACACAGTTTTAATTAACTTTTTTTTTCCAAGAAACCAGACTAATCAAAATAGTCTCTAATCAGCATGATAACATCAATGTGCCTGGGCACCATGCTTCTGCTTGTCTCTGTTTGGTCCGTTCATTTATATTCTACAGTTACACGGTTTAGACTTTTTATTGCTGGAGCTTACATTGTATTGGTGCAACTTTCCTACAGTTTAGAAGCCAAGACATAACCAAAAGTTTAGCACAAAATTTCAAGAGACCCTGACTCTGTAGATGTTTTTCAACTACCCTACAATTTTCAGATGGCAGAACATGTACAATATTGGTCTCAAAGCAAAGAGGTGAAATAGAAAGGTTATACCCACCTGTAATATTTTTTTTCCCATAAAAATGAAAAAATTTCACACTGAGCAGCCAATAATATCACTGTAACAAGCCACTACAAATATTATCATTGCTTTGAACTCTAGTTTGTCTTACTCCATTTAAAGACGCACTCCGGTGATTTTTTTTTTAAATGTTTCCCATTGTTAGCAATAATGTATGTATGTGTAATGAATTCAATAATATATTCACTGGTTAGCAATAGAAATAAACGGATCTCTTGAAATTGAAATTCTCAGGCTTCACCGAATTTTCGCAAAAAAATTAGATTCACAGGGAATAAATTTGAGTAAATCTCAATACTGGAAAACTTAGAATTGCTCTTAAAATACACTTAGGTGAGAGGAGAGAGAACCCTGCTGACCATAAGAGCTTGCACTTTACAGGAGAGAAAGAGAGAGGACCCTGCTGACCATGAGAGCTTACACTCTAAGGGAGAGGACCCTACCAAACATAAGAGCTTACACTCTACAGGAGAGAGAGAGGACCCCACTGACCATAAGAGCTTACACTCTACAGAAGAGAGAGAGGACCCTACTGATCATAAGAGCTTACACTCGACAGGACAGAGAGAGAAAGAGAGGACACCATTGAGCATAAGAGTTTATACTCTACGGGAGAAGAGAGAACCCTACTAAACATAAGAGCTTATACTCTACAGCATAGAGAGAAGACCTCACTGATCATAAGACCTTGCACTCTACAGGACAGAAAGAGAGAGGACCCTGCTAATCATAAGAGCTTACCCTCTACAGGACAAAGAAAAGAACCTGCTGAACATAAGAGCTTACACTCTACAGGACAGAAAGAGAGTGGACCCTGCTATTCATAAGAGCTTACCCTCTACAGGACAAAGAAAAGAACCTGCTGAACATAAGAGCTTACACTCTATAGGAGAGATAGACTTACCCAGTGAGTTTGGAGATGGAAAACGACTCCACTGGGAACCGCAGATCTGTGATGGCCCAAGTACTGACCACTACTGAACAAGGCATGATTATTATATGTATTATAATCCTACTAATATTATAAATGCGAAAGTTTGTGAGTATGTATGTTTGTTACTCTTTCACGAAAAAACTACTGGATGGATTTGCATGAAACTTTACAGTAATATAGATTATACATCGGAATAACATATAGGCTACAATTTGTAATGATTTTATGTAATTTTGGTCGTAATATAACGATACATGTCAATTAAGCCGGAAAAAAATCTGTCCTCTGAGAGCTCTCTTAAATACACACATACACAGGTGATATTTAAATGGCTGATTTACAGCAGTCAGAAGAGATTGATAATACAATAATTTGCCCATAGTGGATCATTGTATAGTGAGGTCACAGTTGCCGCCTGTCCACAGTCAGAATACAGGGGTGATCATATACCGTGGCCAGGTACAAGTGTGGCACAAGGGGTTCACACACGACCCCCAGGGACTGACATTTCCTAGAAACTTTGGCAGCTGTCAGTCATGAGCTCACCCTGATACATTACACTCTGGAAACAGCTGAAGGGAGAAGGATAATTTATGACATTTTCTCAGACTTAAAACACAAACAAACAAAAAAAAACACAGAAAACAGCCCATATGTCAGGAACAGGTTACTAGGGAACTACACGTCCCAGCACGGCCTGCCCGCGCCCACAGCCCGGGGGGAGTGTGAGGCTTCCTCCTGCAGGTTGCCCGGGGGCACCGGGCCGTCATTGTCCTCACACAGGGGGTCCCCGCCGCCATTGTCCAACCACATAACACCGTATAATAAAACATGCGCTCACCTGCGCCAGCTGCTGCAGCCGGGAAAGTTCCGAGCGCCTCACCTGGGCGGAGGGGAAGTGACTCACACACGGGGAGGGGCAGTAACCTGAGCGCAGCTCCATGGAGGATGCACACACTGCAGCCTGACAGCACCGGCAGCAGCGCTACACAAATGGCGTCCTCCCCTCCTGTGTGCAGCACAGCCCTGTGTGTGTGCAGCGCAGCATGTCACCCACAGCACCAGCAGGTTGCTCTCAGCTCCCACAGAGCACTGGGAATGGTTGCTATGGGTAACCGCGCCACAGCTGCTCCTCATAGACCAGTCATATACAACTGATATCGTCTGTACAGCGATCGTAATATAATTAATTAGATTGTTTTAGTATTTTGTTTGAACTTTACTAAGTACCTATTTTGTAATTAGTACTTATAAAAATGCCGCGAAAGCGTAAGTCTAACATTTCGCAAAGCTCTAATAAAGCCCGAGCTATGAAAATAATTAGACGTGATGAGACGTCTCAACAAGCCGAGCAACGAAGGCTTGAGCAGGCGGTGCGTTGTGCGGCACATAGAGCTGCAGAGACTACAGAACAATCCCAAGCCCGACGTGAACAGCATGAGGAGTATCTGGCATCTCAACGGGCTGCTGAAACTCCAGAACAGTCCCAAGCCCGACGTCAGCAGCAAGCGACTTACATGGCGTCCCAAAGAGCCACTGAAACTTATGAAATGGCCGAATCTCGCAGACGCACTGTTGCTGAAAGGGCAGCACAGCGACGTCAAACATTTACAAGAAATACATGGATATTGTTTAATAAAGCTGCATTTGAGTATGACGAGACTCTTGATTATGAAACTCACAAGCTTATAAAAGTAGAAGCAAGTGGAAAGAGGAAGCTGCAGGTATGTGTTGTTTGGGCCGGAAAGTAGCTCTTCCTTATATAGACGAGCCAGTTCAACCTTTAAAAGAGCTTTTCTCTAATGAAACTGATGAATCTCGCCTTTTTCTAAATAATATTAGAAAATACAACATGTGCTTTCATATGACGTCTTTTGGAGCAGATCAAATTGTCTCAATGCCAGGGTTTTGCCCGACCTTTACAATACAAGGACAAGTATACCACCGTATCGATTCTTTAATTCCTACGTCCACTTCGCAACCACAATTTTTACAAGTTTATTTCATAGGTGACGAAGAAGAACAAATCAACAGGCGTACTGAGTGCGTGCAAAGCGTAGATAGAAACATAGTTAAAAAATTACAACGAGTACTTCACGACCACAACATTTTGGTGCATGAATTTAAAACGGCTAGAGACAGAATGATCAATGACGATCATTTCAAAGTAGTGATTCACCCAGACCGTGTACCATGTGGTCAACATGAGAGACGATTCAGTGCCCCTACTACAAATGAAATAGCTGCTGTAATAGTTAGTAGCGAACAAACTATGTCTCGGGACATCGTTGTGCTGCCGCGCGATGGCATGCTCACTAGGGTTCCTGATACACATAGATTCTATGACGCTCTCAAGTACCCAATAATTTTTTGGAAAGGACAAGAGGGGTACAGCATTGATATTCCTCAGATAAATCCAATTACCAAACAAGCAATGCCAAGCAAAAAGGTGTCCTGCAAAGATTTTTATGCCTTTCAGTTGATGGTCCGTCGCAGCGATTTTAATTTGATGCTTAAGTGTAGGCTCCTACTTCATCAGTTTTCTGGTCGACATGTATGTAAAGATGGAAAGTGAGCGCTTAAGGTTCATTTCTTTAAATAAAAAAAAACTGCGCGCAGAAAATTATATTCACTTGCAAGATGCAATAAGAAATTATGCGGATTTGGATCCAAATAACTTAGGTCAGATGGTGATTCTCCCGTCATCATTTGTAAATAGCCCGAGATACCTACACAAAAACACACAAGATGCATTCATATACGTACGTAATTATGGGAGGCCTGATTTATTTATTACAATGACTTGCAACCCCGCTTGGCCAGAAATCACCAAAGAGCTTATGGCTGGTCAAAATTCAACGGACAGACATGACTTAACAGCTCGAGTATTTAGAATAAAAGTACAGAAGTTGGTAGCTCTACTTACAAAAGGTAACATATTTGGTGATATGCAATGCTTCATGTACTCGATCGAGAGGCAAAAGCGAGGTTTGCCTCATGTGCACTTACTGCTGTGGTTAAAGGAAAAATTGCATCCGAACCAAATTGACGAAATCATATGTGCTGAGATACCAAACCCAGAAACCAATCAAAAGCTCTATGATACAGTGACAAAAAATATGATTCACGGGCCATGTGGTACATTCAATTCTTCATCGCCATGCATGAAGGAAGGAAAATGTACCAAAAAATATCCGAGGAAGCTTTTAAAAGATACTCAAACCAATGACAAAGGTTATCCTTTGTACAGGCGCAGAGCACCAGAGAATGGTGGACGCACGACGATTATAAAAACCCGTAGAGGAACACAGGAAATATTGGTAGACAATAGCTGGGTGGTCCCATATTCTCCACTCTTATCAAAAAAATTTAATTCTCATTTAAATGTAGAGTTCTGTAATACGGTACAGGCGATTAAATATATTTGTAAATATATTAATAAGGGTAGCGACCAGGCTATTTTTAACATCCGCCAGCAAGGGAATGTTAACATTGACCCAAGAGATGAGGTGCAGACCTTTAGAACCGGCCGATATGTTAGTAGTAGTGTTGAGCCACCCCCGTAGTGTTCGAGTTCGGTTCGGTTCGTCGAACACCCGTGTGTTCGCCGAACTGTTCGTCGAACTGTTCGTCGAACACCTTCGAACACCGTTAAAACCAATGGCAGGCAAACAAAAACACATAGAAACACATAGAAAACACCTTCAAAGGTGTCCAAAAGCTGACAAACTGCTCAGAAGACACAACTAACACATGGAAAAGTGACAAGTACATATAGTCATGCGAAAAGAAAAGAGGTGGAGGAGTAAAAGGAGGGGGAGACACAGATATAGGCATGTCATGCCCTTCTAAAATCCAAAAAGTGAGAAGCCGAGACGGCCAGTCCGCTCCTGCCCGTGCCACCTCCGTGTCGCCGGGTTTGTGCCAGAGCCGCGGTGAACCCTGACGGCCAGCCCCCCTCTCCCAATACTGGTGCCTGTCCGCTGGTGGGTCGAGAGAGCCCCCCTGTGGTGGAGGCAGCTCTAAGCTTTTTAATTTAAATTGTCCCTCTAATTTGAATGAATACACTTTAAATCCATTTACAAGGATCTATTGGAGGGCAAGACTCATGCCAGCAGCCGCGTAATTCCAGCTCCAGTAGCGTCCACTAAAGCTGCTGCAGTTAAAAAGCTTTTATAAGGATCGAGCTCGGCTGTCCACCACAAGGCATCCTAGTGCCAGTCCCAGCCCCTATGCCTTGGGGTGCCTCCTGATGCTCTTCACTAAATATCCCGTGGTCCCGAAGCATTTCCTTTGAAAAAATTAAGTGTCCAAACTACAGGTGGTGTAGCTTGCTTAACAGCCGGGATAATCCGCTGACTAGCAGACACTGCTACTAGGCACAAAGTATTTCCTGGGCTAGATGCAGTTAAAAATTTGTAAGTAGATACTCTCGTTGGATGCTGAGAAAGCATTCCATAGAGTCTCCTGGCACGCCATATATGATTCTCTTAAAAAGCTTGGGGTAGGGGTCTAGGGGACCCTTTTATAGCCAAAATCACGGCCCTGTATCACAATACGTCACCTAGGCTGAAGATAAATGGAACTGTAGCACCGAGGGCTCGGTTGCTACAGACGTATTGCACCTCACCCAGAGGTGTGATATCTCACTCTCAGATAAGGATGGAGTGTGGATCAGGACCCGACACCTGCATGCATTACACCACATTGCCGTGGGGCAGGGCGACCAATATGCCCCTGAGATGGGCACGACAGTCCCTGTCCCTGGCTGGAGTGGGGGGAGGGAACACTGAGGAAGGGGAACCCTGCAGTGCAGGAGCAGGGAGGAAGCAGTTCCTGGGTGCATTGAGAAGGGAGTATAAAAGGTGGGCACCATCTTAGTTCAGTGCAGAGAAGTCTGAGCAGAAGTGGCAGGGAGCAGGGGCTCTGCATGAGCTCTGCTCCGGAGGCGGGCCTAGTAACAGAGGCCCAGGCCTGCAAGAGGGAGAAGGAAGGAAGAGGAGCGGAGAAGGCTCCAGGAACGAGGAATGAAGGGATCCCAGGGGTGCGGACGGGCGAGTCGCCACCGCACGCCCGAATCCACCTGCGTGGAGGGGTCAGGCCAAAGGGGGAGACCGGTCCCCGAACTAGTGGAGGCAGGAAACGACCCTCAGCTAGAAACCGGAGGCTCTGACATTTTATGTGGCGCAGCCCCTTGCTCCACCCGCTAGGAAGGCACCACATAGGGTCAGGGAAACTGGCGCCAAGTTTACCAAGAGGAGGCCCGAGGCAGCCGGACAGAAGTGTTGGTAAGAAAGGCCAGACAAAGGACACACAAAGGGGGTCCTGTGAAGCGCTCCAAAGTTATCTGGGAGTTGTCTGAGCCCCTCACCTGGTGAGCACAGTACGACGTGGGCAGCCGTTACCTGCAGACGTGGTCTGGATAATAAGAACTGTGAGTAAAGGCCCTGGACTGCATCACTGACTCCGTGTCGTTACTGCTGCTGCCCTGCACCATCACCCCCATCCTCCGCATACACTGCCCTGAGGCTATACTCCTCCCGTGGGGAGTTATGCTACGCTCTGCTGCACCCACAACACCAGCCTTAGCGGTCTGCCCTGTAGCGGCGGTTCACTCTGACCGCAATCCACGGGTGGCGTAGTCGGACATTTAAACATCAAAACCACATAAATAGTTCCGCCACTGGTTTGACCGCCCTGAGCCACGGAACCGGATCGCCGCCACGAAGACTACAACCACCAGCATCCACCAAAAAGGGTCCGGCTCCGGGTGTCCCAAGGCCCAGGGGGTGCGTCAGAACATTTTCATCACCTTTCACAATCACCAATGGGAAAAGGCAGGGATGTCCTCTGTCCCCTCTCTTATACATCCTAGTGACGGAGCACCTGCTCTCATCAATTCGCCATAACCCCAATATTAGGTGGATTGAGGTGGGAGGCACCGAGTACAAGTGCTCTCTATTTGCTGATGATGTCCTAGTATATATCACTCAATCACATATATCCATCCATGCTGTTATGGCTGAAATAGATCACTTTGTTACATGGTAAAATTTTAAAATCAATGCAGCGAAGTCTGAGGCCCTCGATGTCTCCCTCCCTAAATCCATATAGGATTCCATCCAGTCCAACTTTCCCTTTGCCTGGCCCTCACAGGGTATCAAATACTTAGGAATTCCTATTCATAGAGACCTCTCCCATCTATGTTATCTTAATTTTGGGCCCTTTATTGAACAATTCCATACAGACCACGGTTGGCAAGTTAGAACTGTAAGATTCACTACGTGAACCACTGGTGTTTTGTGGAAAAGCACATGTACACCGCGTTCCAAATTATTATGCAAAAAGTGTTTAGGAGTGATAAGGGAAGAATTTGTTTGTTTGTCAGTTAAACTCATTGATGGTGATGTGTGTCAGGGCTCTTTATATCACTGTAAGCAATTGCAGACACCTGTGCTAATTAGTTTGGCAGGTGTGTCCAATGAAAGGCAAGACTACTTAAGAAGGCTCTCTCACATTATTAAGCAGCCTACATTTTCTGCCAAAATGGGAAAGAAAAAGGATGTGTCGGCTGCTGAGAAGCAACAAATTGTGGAGTGTTTAGGTCAAGGCATGACTACAATCAACATTGTGCGATGATCAGGATGAAGTGTCTTGGCAATCAAGAAGTATGTAGCTGATTCACAGTACACACGTGTGCGTGCTGATAAGGGCAAATTGAGGACTCTTTCCTACAGGCAATTACGTCAGGTTGAAAGAGCAGCGGCAAAAAAGCCTTGTCATAGCAGCAGACAAGTTTTTGAAGCTGAGTGTGCCTCCAACGTCCCCCGAACAACAAGATGCAGGGTCCTTCAGAGGTTTGCAGCTATGCATACGCCATCCTGTCGACCTCCTCTATCCACTTCACACAAGCAGAAACGGCTCCAGTGGGCCAAACATTACATGAAGACTGATTTCAAAACTGTTTTGTTCACGGATGAGTGCCGTGCAGCGCTCGATGGTCCAGATGAATGGAGTGGAGGATGGCTGGTTGATGGACACCCCACGCAAACACGGCTACAGCGCCAACAAGGAGGAGGTGGAGTAATGTTTTGGGCTGGAATCATGGGGAGAGAGATTGTCGGCCCCTTTAGGATCCCTGAAGGCGCTAAAGATGAACTCCATAATGTATGTGGATTTTCTCAAACAACACTTCCTGCCATGGTTCAAGAAGAAGAACCGTGTATTTCACAGCAAGATCATTTTTCTGCATGATAATGCACCATCTCATGCTGCACATAAAACATCTGCATCTCTGGCTGATATGGGCATAAAAGGGGACAAACTTATGGTGTGACCCCCATGCTCCCCTGACCTCTACCCCATTCAGAACCTTTGGAGCATCATTAAAAGGAGTGTCTATGATGGCGGGAGGCAGTTCACATCTAAGCAACAGCTCTGGGAGGGTATTCTGTCCTCATGCAAAACAATTGAAGCAGAAACCATCCAAAACCTGACAAATTCAATGGACGAGAGAGTTCAGAAGCTCCTTTCGAACAAGGGGTCCTATGTGAAAATGTAACATCACCTAGAATAAAGTTTTGAGTTGAAAACTGTTTGATTTCAGTTTCTAACAACCTGCTAATGCTTATAATTTCAAAAATGACCATTTTTTTGGTCTTTATTAAAATGAAAAGGCTGATCGAAAAGTTTGGGGGATCTAAGAGTGTGGCAACCCAGTAGTCATGATTACTTCGAATTCTGACAATATGAGGGTCATGCTGCAGGTAGTGCAGCAAGAAGGCACTTATGTGTCTTGCGCATCTCGGAGCCCCAAAATTATTTTCCGGGCTAGATGCAGCTAAAAATTATTTTTAATTTTAAATCTGGTGAAGCTTATTATAGATGGCCTAATAGGATCAGTGCTGCACACTGCTACAAAGCCCAAATTATTTTCCAGTCAAGATACAGATAAACATGATTAGTAATTTGAAAGCTTAAAACGGTTGGTAGGGTGATTTTAACCAATCATCAAGCTTTTACTCTCCCCAGGATGACACAGGGGTAGAAAAGTCGTTTCGGATCCATGATTTGTTCATCTTTATGAACGTGAGTCTGTCTACATTATCAGTGGAGAGCCGCGTGCGCTTATCTGTCAGCACACCACCAGCAGCGCTGAACACACGTTCAGACAGAACGCTGGCTGCGGGGCATGACAAGATCTCCAAGGCGTAAGTGGCTAGCTCCGGCCATTTATCCAGATTGGAAGCCCAAAAAGAGCAAGGGTCCAGTGACACAGTCGTGGCTTCAATGTTTACTTGGAGATACTCCTGTACCATCGTCTCTAGGCGTTGTCTATGTGTCAGACTTCTTGTCTCCTGTGGCCTTGCAAAGGATGGGCTAAAAAAGTGGTGAAATGATTCCGCAAAATTGATGTTACCAGCAGATACTGTGGTTCTGTTACGGTTTGAGTGCTGAACACTTGACGGTCCCACGGTTGGCAAGTTGGAACTGTGAGATTCACTACGTGCACCACTGGTATTTTGTGGAAAAGCACATGTAAGATTCTGCAACAGTCTCTGCTGATACTCCTGCATGCGTGCATCCCTTTCTATGGCAGGAATAATTTCTGCAAATTTACTTTTGTACCGGGGATCTAACAGTGTGGCAACCCAGTAGTCAGGATTATTTCTAATTCTCACAATTCGAGGGTCATGTTGCAGGTAGTGCAGCAAGAAGGCACTCATGTGTGTTGCGCATCCAGGAGCACCAAGTCCCTGTTGTGTTGGTGGCGAGGTAGCAATCATGCTTCCTTCCTCTGTCCTCTCCCCCCAACCTCGCACAACAGAAATGTGATCAAGGTCTCCCTCATCTGATGAGTCTTCCATCAGTTCGTCCTCCACTTCTTCCTGGGCTCCTGCACCTTCCTCACTAGTTTGGCTGCTACCATGCGCCCTGGTAAAATCATCTCCTCCACCCTCACATGCCTGCCGCCCTGGTGCTGCCGACCGTCTGGACCTTGCAGATGTTAGCCCTTCCGCATACAACTCCTCCTCCTCTACTTTCTCCACCTCCTCTTGTGCCACCACCTGACTCCGAATTCTGTTTAACATGTGCTCCAGCATGTAAATCACCGGAATAGTCATGCTGATAATGGCATCATCAGCACTAAACATCTTCGTCGCCATTTCAAAACTGTGCAGAAGGGTGCATAGGTCCCTGATCTGAGACCACTCCTCCAGCGTGATTTGCCCCACCTCTGAATCTCGTTGGCCCAGGCTATACGTCAGAACGTATTGCACCAGGGCTTGTCGGTGCTGCCACAGTCGCTGCAACATGTGCAGAGTTGAATTCCACCGGGTAGGCACATCGCATTTTAGCCGGTGAAGTGGCAGGCCCAACGACTTCTGTAGAGATGTAAGTCGCTGAGCTGCGGGATGCGAACGGCGGAAGTGAGCACACAGCGACCGTGCCCTCTGCAGAAGGCCATCTAGTCTGGGATAGTGGGCTAAAAATTGCTGGACAACCAGGTTCAACACGTGAGCCATACAAGGCACGTGTGTGACATTGCCCCGGCGAAGGGCCGCACCCAGGTTTGCAGCATTGTCGCACACGGCCTTCCCTGGTTTCAGGTCCAGTGGAGACAACCATTCATGAAATTGGTTCTCCAGAGCTGACCACAACTCCTCAGCTGTGTGACTCACATTTCCCAGACATTTCAATGTAAAAACCGCCTGATGACGTTGAGCCCTACTGCCAGCATAGTAAGGAGGTGTGCAGGATCCCTTCTGCGCAGTTAGAAAGCTTGTGGCATGACCAGACAGGCTTTGGGTGCAGGTGGAAGACCGAGAGGAGGTTGAGGAGGCAGAAGCAGTGGAGGAAAAATGACATAAAGAGGATTGACGCACAACTCGTGGGGACGGCAACACTTGGACAGCAGCCCCTTGTCCTGCTGTCACCATAGTTACCCAGTGCCCAGTCAGCGACATGTAACGCCCCTGTCCATGCGTACTCGTCCAAGTGTCTGTGGTGAAATGCACCCTGTCACACACAGAGTTTCTCAAAGAAGCGGTGATGTTGTGTGCGACATGCTGGTGGAGCGCAGGCACACCTTTCTTTGAGAAGTAGTGCCGACTGGGCATCTGGTACTGGGGCACTGCGACGGACATAAGGTCTCGAAAATCCTCTGTGTCCACCAGGCGGAAAGGCAGCATTTCTGTAGCCAAGAGCTTGCAGATGGTGAAATTCAACCTCTTAGCTTTCTCATGGCTAGGAGGAAATGGTCTTTTACTTGTCCACATCTGAGGGACCGAGGGCTGGCTATTGTGCTTAGACGGGGTTGATAAGGGTGTCCCCGGCAAACTGCCGGTCTGTGAGGAAGATGCAGGCGGACATGTTAGGTTGCCTTGATCCAAAGGTGGTGCTATCGATGTCGGACAGCGCTCAAGACCAGCTGGTGTTACCACCTCCAAAGAAAATGATGACCTGCCAATCACGCTGGCTGTTGCGGGTAAAGAGGTGGCAGGTCTGCGCCCCAAAACAGGTGTGACTGCTGTCCCCCCAGTCACAGAGGATGAAGAGGCCGCGGATGCACAAGATATGGCAGACGGTGGTTGGCCCGGCCGGCTAGACCGCATTGTAGCACACTGAGCTTCCCACTGCAACTTATGCTTCATGTCCATGTGCCGGTTCATGCATGAAGTACTCAAACTATGTATTTTTTGGCCTCTACTTAGCTTTTGCTGACAAATGTTACAGATAACACGAGTTGGGTCATCTTTATCGATCTGAAAAAATGCCCAGGCTATGCAAGGCTTAGCACCCATGCGACCTGAAGAGCCACCACGACTTGTGGTGAGAGGCAGAGTTGTGTTTGAGGATGCAGTTGTTGACGTGCTTCCAGTACTACGTCTCTGTCCAGGAAGGTGCAACCTGACCTCGTCGTCACTAGCATCTTCCTCCACCTCCTCTGCTGACCTCATCTCTTGGCTGACTGTGGGTTGACAGTAAGTGGGATCTCCGACCTCATCATCATCACCCTGTGCGTTATCACACCCGTCGTCCTCAGAGCCAACCTGTTCCTGCCCTGACAAAAAACTAAAGTTGTCGCTCCAATCAGGTATTTGAGTCTTATCATCGTCTTCCTCATTGTCTCCACCAACAGGAGTTACAGTTTGGGAATGAGGGTCTACATTATGGTCAGAACCTTCTGCGTCTGGTCCTGGATCCGACTCATAAAGATTCTGGGCATCAGTGCAGATCATTTCCTCGTCTGGATTCACAGAAGCGCTGGAGTCGACCTCTGATTCCCAGGCTATAGTATGAGTAAACAGCTCTGCAGACTCAACCATCTGTTCTACCTCATACTCAGACGGGCAGCTGGAGATTTGGGAGCTGTGAGGAAGCAAGTGCGATTTGGGTGACACCTTTGAGGACTGGAGTATTTGTGATGTTGAAGTTGATGTGGAGGAGAGCCCACTTAAAGGAGCACTTGATATCCGTTGAAGCACCTGCTGTTTTTGTGCCTCATCTGGAAATTGTAGCGATTGGCGTGGCCGTAAGAAAGGGATCTTATCACATTGTCCGCTAAAAGAAGTAGACATTTTAGTTTGGCTGGAAGATGGTCTTTCTTCTGCACCTACCCCACGGACACAACCTTTTTTCCCCTTCCCAACACGCCTATTCCCCTTTCCACCAGCAGCAGGCCTTTTTCCACTCATTTTGGTGGTTAACTAATTCACAACTCTGGAGTTGTTTGCACAAAAAAACAATGGATGGTAACCGAGCAGAGCTGAGTGGCCAAACTGTGGTATTAGGCCAAAACTATTGGCTGGGTTAGATGCAGAAAAAAATTATTTTTAATTTGCAACCTGATGGAGGTCAGTATAGATGGACTAATAGACCAAGTCCCACACACCGCTAGAAGCCCAAATATTTTTTCAGAGCTAGATGCAGAATTTTTTTTTATTCAATTTGCAACCTGATGGAGGTCAGTATAGATGGACTAATAGACCAAGTCCCACACACTGCTAGAAGCCCAAATATTTTTTCAGAGCTAGATGCAGAAAAAAATTATTTTTAATTTGCAACCTGATGGAGGTCAGTATAGATGGACTAATAGACCAAGTCCCACACACCGCTAGAAGCCCAAATATTTTTTCAGAGCTAGATGCAGAAAAAAATTATTTTTAATTTGCAACCTGATGGAGGTCAGTATAGATGGACTGATAGACCAAGTCCCACACACCGCTAGAAGCCCAAATATTTTTTCAGAGCTAGATGCAGAAAAAAATTATATTCAATTTGCAACCTGCTGGAGGTCAGTATAGAAGGACTAATAGAACAAGTCCCACACACCGCTAGAAGCCCAAATATTTTTTCAGAGCTAAATGAAGAAAAAAATTATTTTTAATTTGCAACCTGATGGAGGTCAGTATAGATGGACTAATAGACCAAGTCCCACACACTGCTAGAAGCCCAAATATTTTTTCAGAGCTAGATGCAGAAAAAAATTATTTTTAATTTGCAACCTGATGGAGGTCAGTATAGATGGACTAATAGACCAAGTCCCACACACTGCTAGAAGCCCAAATATTTTTTCAGAGCTAGATGCAGAAAAAAATTATTTTTAATTTGCAACCTGATGGAGGTCAGTATAGATGGACTAATAGACCAAGTCCCACACACCGCTAGAAGCCCAAATATTTTTTCAGAGCTAGATGCAGAAATTTTTTTTATTCAATTTGCAACCTGATGGAGGTCAGTATAGATGGACTAATAGACCAAGTCCCACACACTGCTAGAAGCCCAAATATTTTTTCAGAGCTAGATGCAGAAAAAAATTATTTTTAATTTGCAACCTGATGGAGGTCAGTATAGATGGACTAATAGACCAAGTCCCACACACTGCTAGAAGCCCAAATATTTTTTCAGAGCTAGATGCAGAAAAAAATTATTTTTAATTTGCAACCTGATGGAGGTCAGTATAGATGGACTAATAGAACAAGTCCCACACGCTGCTAGATGCCCAAATATTTTTTCAGAGATAAATGAAGAAAAAAATTATTTTTAATTTGCAACCTGATGGAGGTCAGTATAGATGGACTAATAGACCAAGTCCCACACACTGCTAGAAGCCCAAATATTTTTTCAGAGCTAGATGCAGAAAAAAATTATTTTTAATTTGCAACCTGATGGAGGTCAGTATAGATGGACTAATAGACCAAGTCCCACACACTGCTAGAAGCCCAAATATTTTTTCAGAGCTAGATGCAGAAAAAAATTATTTTTAATTTGCAACCTGATGGAGGTCAGTATAGATGGACTAATAGACCAAGTCCCACACACCGCTAGAAGCCCAAATATTTTTTCAGAGCTAGATGCAGAAAATTTTTTTATTCAATTTGCAACCTGATGGAGGTCAGTATAGATGGACTAATAGACCAAGTCCCACACACTGCTAGAAGCCCAAATATTTTTTCAGAGCTAGATGCAGAAAAAAATTATATTCAGTTTGCAACCTGATGGAGGTCAGTATAGATGGACTAATAGAATGATGCTATGCCCAAAAGATTTTACTTCACTAGGTGCAGTAAAAAAATTGGTATTCTATACACAGGTGGTATATCTTGCAACACAGATAGGCTACTCCACTGACTAACACACTCTGCAATAGGCCAAAAAGGATTAGCTTTGCTAGATTCAGCCAAATGCTGTGAAAAAAACTTGCACAGCACTGGCACAGACCTGCCTGGCAAAAACTGATAGGAACTGATGTAACCTAGTCCTGAAAAGGACTCCAATTACAATTAGTCTTTACTCCCACAATCTATCTATTTAAGAGCACAGACCTGCCTGATAAAAGTCGTAGGAAATGCTGTAGCATGATTGCTACCTCGCCACCAACAACTATTCCCTACTCCCAAGCTATCTGTATATTTGTGCGAAAATTGGCTTGAAATTAACAAGGTATAGCGCACACAGCAACAGCGGTGCCGTCTAACACGCAGCTGCAGCAGTGAGAAAATGGTGGCGACGGGGAAAATGGCTTGGTCTTATAGGGCAAGGACATGTGACATACACTGCCAATCACACATGCCCTTGCTTGTGTGAAAAAAAGCACTTCGCTCCGTGTGTGCGCTGCTGATAGGCTGACAGATTGCACCTCCCCACTGCAAATGCGGGAAAGAGAAAAAAAAATGGAGATCTTCATTGTTCCTGCAGAGATCCATCCCCTGCCCCTCCCCCCGCCCCGCTGTACACTCAAACTGCGTATTAACATTAATTTTCATCATTACTGAGAAAAAATCCAGTTATGATTTTGGTGCACGAACAGTTATCGAACATAACCTCGAACAGCCGAATTTTTCTCAAATTGTTCGTGTTCGCCGACCGGCTCGAACACCGCCCAAAACAGCTCGAATTTGAGATTGGCGAACAGTTCGAGTAGAACAACGCTCATCTCTAGTTAGTAGTAACGAAGCAGCGTGGCGGATCTTAGGTCTGCCTCTGCACGAGAGACACCCAACCGTCACTCATCTCGCGATTCATTTACCCAATGGCGAGAGGGTTTACTTTACGGAAAATAATTTTAGAGAGAGATTAGAAGCACCACTTAAAACTACACTAACTGCATTTTTCCTGTTGTGCCAAAGTGATACGTTTGCAAAAACATTACTTTACATTGACGTGCCTCGCTACTATACTTGGAATATGGCACGGAAGCAATGGAAACGTCGTTTACAAGGAACACCTGTCGATGGCTGGCCAGGTGTGAAGGCAGGAGACGCTCTAGGTAGCATTTACACGGTGCACGCTAGCAATTTTGAATGTTATTGCTTGCGTATGCTGCTGAATGTAATAAGGGGTCCAACCAACTTCTCGGATTTAAAAACATTTGAAGGTCATGAACTTGCAACTTTTCGGCAGGTGTGTGAGAAGATGGGGTTGTTGGAAGATGATAACCACTGGGATACCACCTTAGAAGAGGCCGTGCTATGTCGCTCCCCGGCGCAAATAAGAAAGCTGTTTGCCATATTGATATGCACTTGCGGTTTATCCAATCCTCTACAACTCTGGCACAAGTATAAAACTGCGTTATCAGAGGATATCATGCACAGATTTGAAAGAATGGATCACGTTAACGATGATCTCTGTTTCAATGAGGCGTTGGGGCTTATCGAGGACAAAATATTAATAATTTCTGGAAAGAAATTGTCCGATTTTGGTCTACCCTCACCGCGGCGTAGAGGAGAGCTGTCGAACGAGTTGATAAAAGAGCTAAGCTATGATACCAACCAGTTAGACGCTCACGTTTGCGAAACTGAGCCACATTTGCTACCTGATCAAAGAGAGATTTATCACAAAATAGTAGGACGAGTTGAGAATAGTGAAGGTGGACTTTTTTTCCTTGATGCCCCGGGTGGTACAGGAAAAACTTTCTTGCTTAATTTACTTTTAGCAAAAATTTGTAGCGGTCATAACGTTGCATTAGCTGTGGCTTCCTCTGGAATCGCTGCAACATTGTTAAGCGGTGGACGGACGGCACATTCAGTCTTTAAATTACCTCTTAATCTGGTGAACGAAGAAACCCCATCGTGTAATATCAGCAAGAGCAGCGCCCGTGGCCTCCTGTTGCAACAGTGCAAACTAATCGTGTGGGACGAGTGCACAATGTCACACAAACGCGCCATCGAAGCTCTTGATCGTTGTCTACAAGACTTACACAGTAAACAAACAATAATGGGTGGTGTGGTTGTTTTATTGGCTGGGGACTTTAGGCAAACTCTGCCTGTCATCGAGCGAGGCACTGCAGCAGACGAAATTAACGAATGTCTGAAATCCTCATATTTATGGACCAAAGTTGAAAAGCTGCACCTCACCACCAACATGCGTGTCCAGTTATTCAGTGATCTAGAGTCGGGCGCGTACGCTGAGAAACTGCTCGAGATCGGTGAAGGTCGAATCGAAACTGACGAAGAAGGTATGGTTCTATTCACTAACCAATTTTGTCATGTTGTGGATTCGGAAGACGCACCTATTGCTCAAGTTTTTCCAAATTTGCAACAAAACATCCACGATGAAAATTGGCTATGTGAAAGAACTATACTAGCACCAAGAAATGAAACAGTTGCGAAAATCAATAAAATTATCTTGGACCAAGTAACCAGCGATGCAACAACCTACAACTCCATCGACACAGTCATGTCATCTGAAGACTGTACGAGCTACCCCGTGGAGTTTCTTAACTCTTTGGAGCTATCCGGGGTCCCATCTCATAAGCTCGAATTAAAGGTTGGTATACCCGTTTTGTTAATGCGCAACTTGGACGCCCCAAGATTATGTAATGGCACTAGATTGCGAGTCACTGAACTAGGCAGGCACATTGTAAAGGCCACAATTTTAACTGGAGAAGCTAAGGGTGAAAATATTCTTATACCACGCATCCCAATAATACCCAATAACTTACCCTTTAATTTCAAACGTTTGCAGTACCCACTTAAAGTTGCATTTTCAATGACCATCAATAAATCGCAAGGGCAAACTTTGAAGGTAGCGGGGATACATTTAGGCACGCCCTGTTTTTCCCACGGTCAGCTATACGTAGCTTGCTCACGTGTTTCTAAATCGCAAAATCTACATATTTTCGCTGAACGAAAGAAATCAAATAACATAGTTTACAGGAGTATATTGCAGTAAAAACACATAGATAAATTACCTGCAGATGTCCATTATTCCAATTACATACTAATTCTTTACTAACACGAACAATATTAAACGCAAGTAACTTCAGTCCGTCCTGTTTATTAATCAGTGTTTAGTAATCCGTTTGTGATGAAATTTGATATGGATAATTTCAAGCCTGGGGAAGGACATAGGGCTACTTTTTATAAACACACCATACAGGCGAAGATTATATAAAACTGTAAACCTGATTGACTGACACACCTAGCAGTCAACGCACAGCCGAAACCACTGAACTTAGCATCTTGAAATTTGCAGATAGGTTCTATTATAGCTTAAATGAGCACTAAGAAAGGAATTTTGATAATTCCACCCTCAAGAGTTTCCCTCTTCATATTATAGGGGTTCAAAGATTGTATGGAATCCGTCAGTTTTGAAGTTAGACATCTGAAATTTTGGATGTACGAGTAACTAAATAAGATTATTTTTTTTTACTATTAAGATTATTTTTTTTTACTATTATAAAATGATCTGTCACGAAACTTAATGTGGCAGACCAAATTCCACGCGAGCGAAACCATGGGTAAAAGCTAGTCTGTTATATGTAAAAGCTGCAAGACATTGTGGAGAGACCTGCACGGCCATGCAAAATGAATGATAATAGCCCGTTCTCTGATGCTTCAGCAGTGTGGGAAATGGTGCCAGGAAAGGGTTTTGGTTTTTTTTCCGAACTGCGAATCGAAACTCAAAGTGTTCGAATTCGCATGAAACTGTGAATTTTAGAGACTTCAACTTGAACTCGATCCTCCACAGATTGATCTACTCATCTCTAGCTGCTGTTTTCTGTTTTATACGTACTCACTGGAAATTTATAAGACTCAAAATGAGGTTAAAAAGCATTGAGAAAGTAACCGCCATACCACTAAGAAGAGACGCCCTACAAATGCAGTCAATTGGTGCCAGAACGCAGAGGAGCACTGCTGAAAATGGCAAAAGAAAGTGACCGGTGAGTGTATTACCACGCTCGTTACACATACAGGATTGCTGTTCCTTTAAAGCTCTGTTCAGTTTGTCCCATTGTCATCCATTTATAAGGATCCATTATTATAAAAAAAAACTGGATCCTTAACAAGCGGAGCAAAAATGGATGCCTATTTTGTTTTTTTGTTCCTTTTGTAACAAATCTATTTTTATTAGAGGTTCCTCTGAACACCCCCAGTGTTTTGAGCACGCACACTACTAAAATACCATTAACGGATGACATAATAGATGACTATCTGTTTTGATCCATTTCTCATAGACTTCAATGTATTCAGTTGGTATCTGTTTTTTGGCCGCACAAATAAGTTGCGCAGATTTTGTTTTTTAATCCAGCTGAAAAACAGATTGCAGTCAAACGGAAGACATTTTAGAACATTTACATCCCCATTCAAATGAATGGATCCTGTGCTTGATAATTTTATTTCCATTTATGCCATACCAAAATGGATCCAAAAGCTGAAATAACTACTGAAATGACTACAACATAATCAACATAGACATCAACATGGACATATGAATAAAAAGAATGTCTCGCAAGTTACAGAGCATCAGAACTGGGATTGTTCCTGGACTCATTAGACTTTTATATGCACCAAAAGCAGTTTTAATTTGTGAAGATTGAGATCAGTAAGACTCCTAAAATTTGGGTTTGTAGTTAAATAATAAATTTTCTTATAGTACTTTTTAACTTGTGAATTATACAGAATTATTTATACTCTATGCATTTTTCTGATCAGTAATTTATTCAAACATTTTGGGCCCAATTCATCATTTCCAATTTATTGAAGTGAAATTTTTTATCTTGTGATATTCGCAGATGATTTTTTTTTAGCCAAATTATTCAAAATGGTGCATGTGGTTCATGAATATGGTGCAAAGTAAAAATGCACCAACTGAAAACTGCACCAGAAACCTTACTCCAAAAAAAATGAGACATTTTCGTAAAAGTTGCATTTCATGAATTTGTCTGAAGCATCTGGATAAGCAAAGTTATTGAGGAAAAATAAAAAAAGAAAAAGTTAAAAAAGAAAAGCAATTTATGGGCTTTTCAGATACAATATAGAAATTGCCTCAACATATGATCCTCTTATAGGTGGTTATCTTATAAACATTATATTGTTCAATATACTACCATTTGAATTGTTATTTGAAAAAAGTGACACCATTTGAACTTTGGACATTTTTTTATATGTCTATTTTTTTATATTTTCTTCAAAGTTGAATACAATACAATAAATTTTTTCTTGATCTGCAAAATGTAAAATGATTAATAATTAACGCTTAATTGATGATTAATTGATGTTTAATAAAACAAATTGAATATAAAAAAGAAAAGCAATTTAAAAAGTGGGGCAAACACATAGATAATAAGGCACAAATACTAAAGCCACTAATCAGGACAAAATACTCCAGAAAACTGGAGAAACAACGATGAATCGGGGCCTTTGACTGAATAAATAATCTCTAATTATATTTAGACATATTTTGTTCACTGCATGAATCACAATTTTCTGTCCTTTCAAATTTTTTGAAAATGATGCTTTTAAGTATATTTTAGACATACAATCATTTTCATGATAGTTTTAATTCAGAAGTAAACATTGTGCTTTTCATTTGGAAACAAAGAATCGGAAACCAATTTCCTATGTGGAACTTGTAGGTGGGAATGAGCAAAATGAGTTATAGTTTAACAAAAATGCTGCTAAACTCTGTTTATCTGAATTATCATTAAATGTCACATTTGTTGTGTATCCTGTTGCTTTTGTCTGTGAAAAAGTAGTGAAAAGAGGATGTCATCCTACAATAATCCACTCTTTCATTTGTTTTATGAGTTTATAAGCAAACAGTAAAATATTTAAAGGGGTTGTCCACTACGCAGACAACACCTTCTCAATCCCTAAGTTACCTCTCAGTGTCAGTACTGGCGCTCCCCCAGGGATCTTGTCACATTGTTATGTCTCGCGATCCCTGCGACCAATCATCAGCAGCTCTCATTTACTCCGGATGTATGTGATTTTTCCGAAGGCAGAGAGAGAGAAGCCAGCGCCAATTGGCCACAGGGATAGAGTAACATAACAACGTGACAGGATCCCTGGGTGAGCAAGTGCCGACATCGCTGGAACAGCACCAACACTGGAGGTGAGTATAAGTTTTATTATTTTACTGAGGGGAAATATAGGTATTGAGAAGGGGCTGTCTGAGCACTGGACAACCCATGTAATATGAAAGTATATATTAGGCAAAAGGATTCCTTAATTTCAACCAAAAGTTGGCATTTATGCAGCATGATCAGAAGAAACCCATGTAGAATGAGTGCTGTTCCGGGCGACTGACCAGTGTGCTATAGAAGTTAGAACAACTTAAAGAAGCACTTAAGTTATTTTTTATATTCCCTAAACCTGTGTAAATGATAGTGTAGTATAATGTCAGTGTGTGTTAATACACTCACCGTCTTCCCAGGTATTCATCGCCACTTCTGGTGTCACTCAAGATGTAGGAAAGACTAAGTGACACAAAGGGAAGGGGTGAAGGGGGCCGAGACTTTAGAGAAAGGGGGGAGTGGAGACCTCCTAGGCTGACCTGATATTTCCCTGACTCCCTGACTGTCCCTATATTGGTTCTGCACAAATCGCCGCATAGGAGCATAGCCCTGTCTTTCGCTGGTGTATGGACCTGGTTAGGGAAAGGGGGGGGTGAGCGCTAGTCGATCCCCGCTAGCAACTAAAGACAGCAAGGAGAAACAAACAAGGGAAAATAGCTTAGCTTTAGTTGACTTCAGAGAGATGCACACATGTCCTCTTAGCTCCAGAGAGGAATAAGTACTGCTCTTGCTCTAGCCTTCACAAGGGATCATGTGAATATTGCCGGCACTCCCCTCTAGCAAACAGCAGGTATTTATACACCCAGGCTGGGGTGTTAATCAGCAAGAGGAAGGTAGCCACTGGGTCCTAGAGAGACAACTTCTAAGAAGATGTCTGTAATGTCAAATGAAGAGATCTCCTGCAACCAACTGCAAGGCGACTGTCTGTCACTTCTGACACACCCGTGACAGTACCCCCCCCCCTCTACAAGTGGCCTCTGGACACTGAGGACCGGGTTTCTCAGGATAAGAGGTGTGGAATTAACAAACCAACCTGGGAGCGTTCACCTCTGATGCTGAAACCCACATCCTCTCCTCTGAACCATAACCCTTCCAGTGCACCCAATATTGTAGAGAATGGCGTTGGAGACGAGAATCTACAATTCTCGAAATCTGGAAATCCAGATTACCATCAACCATTACTGGGGCCGGTGGTAGAGGTGAGGGCTCAAGAGGTTCCACATACTTCTTGAGTAAGGACCTGTGGAACACGTTGTGGACCTTAAGGGCCTGAGGAAGTTCAAGATGAAGTGCTGCTAGGTTAATGACGGCGATTATTTTATAGGGACCAATAAACCTAGGTCCCAGCTTCCAAAAAGGAACTTTCAATCTTATATTCCTGGTAGACAACCACACAAAGTCATTCAAATTGAGGTCCGGACTAGAGATGAGCGTTGTTCTACTCGAACTGCTCGCCAATCTCAAATTCGAGCTGTTTTGGGCGGTGTTCGAGCAGTTCGGCGAACACGAACGATTTGAGAAAAATTCGGCTGTTCGAGGTTATGTTCGATAACTGTTCGTGCACCAAAATCATAACTGGATTTTTTCTCAGTAATGATGAAAATTAATGTTAATACGCAGTTTGAGTGTACAGCGGGGTGGGGGGAGGGGCAGGGGATGGATCTCTGCAGGAATAATGAAGATCTCCATTTTTTTTTCTCTTTCCCGCATTTACAGTGGGGAGGTGCAATCTGTCAGCCTATCAGCAGCGCACACACGGAGCGAAGTGCTTTTTTCACACAAGCAAGGGCATGTGTCATTGGCAGTGTATGTCACATGTCCTTGCCCTATAAGACCAAGCCATTTTCCCCGTCGCCACCATTTTCTCACTGCTGCAGCTGCGTGTTAGACGGCACCGCTGTTGCTGTGTACGCTATACCTTGTTAATTTCAAGCCAATTTTCGCACAAATCTACAGATAGCTTGGGAGTAGGGAATAGTTGTGATTGCAGTCCTTTTAAGGACTAGGTTACAGCATTTCCTATGACTTTTATCAGGCAGGTCTGTGCTCTTAAATAGATAGATTGTGGGAGTAAAGACTAATTGTAATTGCAGTCCTTTTCAGGACTAGGTTACATCAGTTCCTATCAGTTTTTGCCAGGCAGGTTTGTGCCAGTGCTGGGCGAGTTTTTTTCACAGCATTTGGCTGAATCTAGCAAAGCTAATCTTTTTTGGCCTATTGCAGAGTGTGTTAGTCAGTGGAGTAGCCTATCTGTGTTTCAAGATATACCACCTGTGTATAGAATACCAATTTTTTTACTGCACCTAGTGAAGTAAAATCTTTTGGGCATAGCATCATTCTATTAGTACATCTATACTGACCTCCATCAGGTTGCAAATTGAATATAATTTTTTTCTGCATCTAGCTCTGAAAAAATATTTGGGCTTCTAGCAGTGTGTGGGACTTGTTCTATTAGTCCATCTATACTGACCTCCATCAGGTTGCAAACTGAATATAATTTTTTTCTGCATCTAGCTCTGAAAAAATATTTGGGCTTCTAGCAGTGTGTGGGACTTTCTCTATTAGTCCATCTATACTGACCTCCATCAGGTTGCAAACTGAATATATTTTTTTTCTGCATCTACCTCTGAAAAAATATTGGGCTTTTAGCTGTGTGTGGGACTTGTTCTATTAATCCATCTATACAGACCTCCATCAGGTTGCAAACTGAATATAATTTTTTTCTGCATCTACCTCTGAAAAAATATTTGGGCTTCTAGCTGTGTGTGGGACTTGTTCTATTAGTCCATCTATACTGACCTCCATCAGGTTGCAAACTGAATATAATTTTTTTCTGCATCTACCTCTGAAAAAATATTTGGCCTTCTAGCAGTGTGTGGGACTTTCTCTATTAGTCCATCTATACTGACCTCCATCAGGTTGCAAATTAAAAATAATTTTTATCTGCATCCAGCTCTGAAAAAATATTTGGCCTTCTAGCAGTGTGTGGGACTTTCTCTATTAGTCCATCTATACTGACCTCCATCAGGTTGCAAATTAAAAATAATTTTTTGTCTGCATCTAGCTCTGAAAAAATATTTGGCCTTCTAGCAGTGTGTGGGACTTTCTCTATTAGTCCATCTATACTGACCTCCATCAGGTTGCAAACTGAATATATTTTTTTTCTGCATCTACCTCTGAAAAAATATTTGGGCTTCTAGCTGTGTGTGGGACTTTCTCTATTAGTCCATCTATACTGACCTCCATCAGGTTGCAAATTGAATATAATTTTTTTCTGCATCTAACCCAGCCAATAGTTTTGGCCTAATACCACAGTTTGGCCACTCAGCTCTGCTCGGTTCCCATCCATTGTTTTTTTGTGCAAACAACTCCAGAGTTGTGAATTAGTTAACCACCAAAATGAGTGGAAAAAGGCCTGCTGCTGGTGGAAAGGGGAATAGGCGTGTTGGGAAGGGGAAAAAAGGTTGTGTCCGTGGGGTAGGTGTTAAAGCAACAGTAACATCTGCAGAAGAAAGACCATCTTCCAGCCAAACTAAAATGTCTACTTCTTTTAGCGGACAATGTGATAAGATCCCTTTCTTACGGTCACGCCAATCGCTACAAATTCCAGATGAGGCACAAAAACAGCAGGTGCTTCAACGGATATCAAGTGCTCCTTTAAGTGGGCTCTCCTCCACATCAACTTCAACATCACAAATACTCCAGTCCTCAAAGGTGTCACCCCAATCGCACTTGCTTCCTCACAGCTCCCAAATCTCCAGCTGCCCGTCTGAGTATGAGGTAGAACAGATGGTTGAGTCTGCAGAGCTGTTTACTCATACTATAGCCTGGGAATCAGAGGTCGACTCCAGCGCTTCTGTGAATCCAGACGAGGAAATAATCTGCACTGATGCCCAGAATCTTTATGAATCGGATCCAGGACCAGACGCAGAAGGTTTTGACCATAATGTAGACCCTCATTCCCAAACTGTAACTCCTGTTGGTGGAGACAATGAGGAAGACGATGATGAGACTCAAATACCTGATTGGAGCGACAACTTTAGTTTTTTGTCAGGGCAGGAACAGGTTGGCTCTGAGGACGACGGGTGTGATAACGCACAGGGTGATGATGATGAGGTTGGAGATCCCACTTACTGTCAACCCACAGTCAGCCAAGAGATGAGGTCAGCAGAGGAGGTGGAGGAAGATGCTAGTGACGACGAGGTCAGGTTGCGCCTTCCTGGACAGAGACGTAGTACTGGAAGCACGTCAACAACTGCATCCTCAAACACAACTCTGCCTCTCACCACAAGTCGTGGTGGCTCTTCAGGTCGCATGGGTGCTAAGCCTTGCATAGCCTGGGCATTTTTTCAGATCGATAAAGATGACCCAACTCGTGTTATCTGTAACATTTGTCAGCAAAAGCTAAGTAGAGGCCAAAAAATACATAGTTTTAGTACTTCATGCATGAACCGGCACATGGACATGAAGCATAAGTTGCAGTGGGAAGCTCAGTGTGCTACAATGCGGCCTAGCCGACCGGGCCAACCACCGTCTGCCATATCTTGTGCATCCGCGGCCTCTTCATCCTCTGTGACTGGGGGGACAGCAGTCACACCTGTTTTGGGGCGCAGACCTGCCACCTCTTTACCCGCAACAGCCAGCGTGATTGGCAGGTCATCATTTTCTTTGGAGGTGGTAACACCAGCTGGTGTTGAGCGCTGTCCGACATCGATAGCACCACCTTTGGATCAAGGCAACCTAACATGTCCGCCTGCATCTTCCTCACAGACCGGCAGTTTGCCGGGGACACCCTTATCAACCCCGTCTAAGCACAATAGACAGCCCTCGGTCCCTCAGATGTGGACAAGTAAAAGACCATTTCCTCCTAGCCATGAGAAAGCTAAGAGGTTGAATTTCACCATCTGCAAGCTCTTGGCCACAGAAATGCTGCCTTTCCGCCTGGTGGACACAGAGGAATTTCGAGACCTTATGTCCGTCGCAGTGCCCCAGTACCAGATGCCCAGTCGGCACTACTTCTCAAAGAAAGGTGTGCCTGCGCTCCACCAGCATGTCGCACACAACATCACCGCTTCTTTGAGAAACTCTGTGTGTGACAGGGTGCATTTCACCACAGACACTTGGACGAGTAGGCATGGACAGGGGCATTACATGTCGCTGACTGGGCACTGGGTAACTATGGTGACAGCAGGACAAGGGGCTGCTGTCCAAGTCTTGCCGTCCCCACGAGTTGTGCGTCAATCCTCTTTATGTCAAAGTTCCTCCACTGCTTCTGCCTCCTCAACCTCCACTCGGTCTTCCACCTGCACCCAAAGCCTGTCTGGTCATGCCACAAGCTTTCTAACTGCGCAGAAGGGATCCTGCACACCTCCTTACTATGCTGGCAGTAGGGCTCAACGTCATCAGGCGGTTTTTACTTTGAAATGTCTGGGAAATGTGAGTCACACAGCTGAGGAGTTGTGGTCAGCTCTGGAGAACCAATTTCATGAATGGTTGTCTCCACTGAACCTGAAACCAGGGAAGGCCGTGTGCGACAATGCTGCAAACCTGGGTGTGGCCCTTCGCCGGGGCAATGTCACACACGTGCCTTGTATGGCTCACGTGTTGAACCTGGTTGTCCAGCAATTTTTAGCCCACTATCCCAGACTAGATGGCCTTCTGCAGAGGGCACGGTCGCTGTGTGCTCACTTCCGCCGTTCGCATCCCGCAACTCAGCGACTTACATCTCTACAGAAGTCATTGGGCCTGCCACTTCACCAGCTAAAATGCGATGTGCCTACCCGGTGGAATTCAACTCTGCACATGTTGCAGCGACTGTGGCAGCACCGACAAGCCCTGGTGCAATACGTTCTGACGTATAGCCTGGGCCAATGAGATCCGGAGGTGGGGCAAATCACGCTGGAGGAGTGGTCTCAGATCAGGGACCTATGCACCCTTCTGCACAGTTTTGAAATGGCGACGAAGATGTTTAGTGCTGACGATGCCATTATCAGCATGACTATTCCGGAGATTTACATGCTGGAGCACATGTTAAACAGAATTCGGAGTCAGGTGGTGGCACAAGAGGAGGTGGAGGAAGTAGAGGAGGAGGAGTTGTATGCGGAAGGGCTAACATCTGCAAGGTCCAGACGGTCGGCAGCACCAAGGCAGCAGGCATGTGAGGGTGGGGGAGATGGTTTTACCAGGGCGCATGGTAGCAGCCAAACTAGTGAGGAAGGTGCAGGAGCCCAGGAAAAAGTGGAGGACGAACTGATGGAAGACTCATCAGATGAGGGAGACCTTGATCACATTTCTGTTGTGCGAGGTTGGGGGGAGAGGACAGAGGAAGGAAGCATGATTGTTACCTCGCCACCAACACAACAGGGACTTGGTGCTCCTGGATGCGCAACACACATGAGTGCCTTCTTGCTGCACTACCTGCAACATGACCCTCGAATTGTGAGAATTAGAAATAATCCTGACTACTGGGTTGCCACACTGTTAGATCCCCGGTACAAAAGTAAATTTGCAGAAATTATTCCTGCCATAGAAAGGGATGCACGCATGCAGGAGTATCAGCAGAGACTGTTGCAGAATCTTACATGTGCTTTTCCACAAAACACCAGTGGTGCACGTAGTGAATCTCACAGTTCCAACTTGCCAACCGTGGGACCGTCAAGTGTTCAGCACTCAAACCGTAACAGAACCACAGTATCTGCTGGTAACATCAATTTTGCGGAATCATTTCACCACTTTTTTAGCCCATCCTTTGCAAGGCCACAGGAGACAAGAAGTCTGACACATAGTCAACGCCTAGAGACGATTGTACAGGAGTATCTCCAAGTAAACATTGAAGCCATGACTGTGTCACTGGACCCTTGCTCTTTTTGGGCTTCCAATCTGGATAAATGGCCGGAGCTAGCCACTTACGCCTTGGAGATCTTGTCATGCCCCGCAGCCAGCGTTCTGTCTGAACGTGTGTTCAGCGCTGCTGGTGGTGTGCTGACAGATAAGCGCACGCGGCCCTCCACTGATAATGTAGACAGACTCACATTCATAAAGATGAACAAATCATGGATCCGAAACGACTTTTCTACCCCTGTGTCATCCTGGGGAGAGTAAAAGCTTGATGATTGGTTAAAATCACCCTACCAACCGTTTTAAGCTTTCAAATTACTAATCATGTTTATCTGTATCTTGGCTGGAAAATAATTTGGGCTTTGTAGCAGTGTGCAGCACTGATCCTATTAGCCCATCTATACTAAGCTCCACCAGATTTAAAATTAATAATAATTTTTAGCTGCATCTAGCCCGGAAAATAATTTTGGGGCTCCGAGATGCGCAAGACACATAAGTGCCTTCTTGCTGCACTACCTGCAACATGACCCTCATATTGTCAGAATTCGAAGTAATCATGACTACTGGGTTGCCACACTCTTAGATCCCCCAAACTTTTCGATCAACCTTTTCATTTTAATAAAGACCAAAAAAATGGTCATTTTTGAAATTATAAGCATTAGCAGGTTATTAGAAACTGAAATCAAACAGTTTTCAACTCAAAACTTTATTCTAGGTGATGTTACATTTTCACATAGGACCCCTTGTTCGAAAGGAGCTTCTGAACTCTCTCGTCCATTGAATTTGTCAGGTTTTGGATGGTTTCTGCTTCAATTGTTTTGCATGAGGACAGAATACCCTCCCAGAGCTGTTGCTTAGATGTGAACTGCCTCCCGCCATCATAGACACTTCTTTTGATGATGCTCCAGAGGTTCTGAATGGGGTAGAGGTCAGGGGAGCATGGGGGTCACACCATAAGTTTGTCCCCTTTTATGCCCATATCAGCCAGAGATGCAGATGTTTTATGTGCAGCATGAGATGGTGCATTATCATGCAAAAAAATGATCTTGCTGTGAAATACATGGTTCTTCTTCTTGAACCATGGCAGGAAGTGCTGTTTGAGAAAATCCACATACATTATGGAGTTCATCTTTAGCGCCTTCAGGGATCCTAAAGGGGCCGACAATCTCTCTCCCCATGATTCCAGCCCAAAACATTACTCCACCTCCTCCTTGTTGGCGCTGTAGCCGTGTTTGCGTGGGGTGTCCATCAACCAGCCATCCTCCACTCCATCCATCTGGACCATCGAGCGCTGCACGGCACTCATCCGTGAACAAAACAGTTTTGAAATCAGTCTTCATGTAATGTTTGGCCCACTGGAGCCGTTTCTGCTTGTGTGAAGTGGATTGAGGAGGTCGACAGGATGGCATATGCACAGCTGCAAACCTCTGAAGGACCCTGCATCTTGTTGTTCGGGGGACGTTGGAGGCACCAGCAGCTTCAAAAACTTGTCTGCTGCTATGACAAGGCTTTTTTGCCGCTGCTCTTTTAACCTGACGTAATTGCCTGTAGGAAAGAGTCCTCAATTTGCCCTTATCAGCACGCACACGTGTGTACTGTGAATCAGGTACATACTTCTTGATTGCCAAGACACTTCATCCTGATCATCGCACAATGTTGATTGTAGTCATGACTTGACCTAAACACTCCACAATTTGTTGCTTCTCAGCATCCGACACATCCTTTTCTTTCCCATTTTGGCAGAAAATGTAGGCTGCTTAATAATGTGAGACAGCCTTCTTAAGTAGTCTTGCCTTTCATTGGACACACCTGCCAAACTAATTAGCACAGGTGTCTGCAATTGCTTACAGTGATATAAAGAGCCCTGACACACATCACCATCAATGAGTTTAACTGACAAACAAACAAATTCTTCCCTTATCACTCCTAAACACTTTTTGCATAATAATTTGGAACACAGTGTACATGTGCTTTTCCACAAAACACCAGTGGTTCACGTAGTGAATCTTACAGTTCTAACTTGCCAACCGTGGTCTGTATGGAGTTGTTCAATAAAGGGCCCCAAATTAAGATAACATAGATGGGAGAGGTCTCTATGAATAGGAATTCCTAAGTATTTGATACCCTGTGAGGGCCAGGCAAAGGGAAAGTTGGACTGGATGGAATCTTATATGGATTTGGGGAGGGAGACATCGAGGGCCTCAGACTTCGCTGCATTGATTTTAAAATTTGACCATGTAACAAAGTGATCTATTTCAGCCATAACAGCATGGATGGATATATGTGATTGAGTGATATATACTAGTACATCATCAGCAAATAGAGAGCACTTGTACTCGGTGCCTCCCACCTCAATCCACCTAATATTGGGGTTATGGCGAATTGATGAGAGCAGGTGCTCCGTCACTAGGATGTATAAGAGAGGGGACAGAGGACATCCCTGCCTTGTCCCATTGGTGATTGTGAAAGGTGATGAAAATGTTCTGATGCACCCCCTGGGCCTTGGGACACCCGGAGCCGGACCCTTTTTGGTGGATGCTGGTGGTTGTAGTCTTCGTGGCGGCGACCCGGTTCCGTGGCTCAGGGTTGTCAAACCAGTGGCGGAACTATTTATGTGGTTTTGATGTTTAAATGTCCGACTACGCCACCCGTGGATTGCGGTCAGAGTGAACCGCCGCAACAGGGCAGACCGCTGAGGCTGGTGCTGTGGGTGCAGCAGAGCGTAGCATAACTCCCCATGGGAGGAGTATAGCCTCAGGGCAGTGTATGCGGAGGATGGGGGTGATGGTGCAGGGCAGCAGCAGTAACGACACGGAGTCAGTGATGCAGTCCAGGGCCTTTACTCACAGTTCTTATTATCCAGACCACGTCTGCAGGTAACGGCTGCCCACGTCGTACTGTGCTCACCAGGTGAGGGACTCAGACAACTCCCAGATAACTTTGGAGCGCTTCACAGGACCCCCTTTGTGTGTCCTTTGTCTGGCCTTTCTTACCAACCCTTCTGTCCGGCTGCCAGTTTCCCTGACCCTATGTGCTGCCCTCCTAGCGGGTGTAGCGAGGGGCTGCGCCACATAAAATGTCACAGCCTCCGGTTTCTAGCTGAGGGTCGTTTCCTGCCTCCACTAGTTTCGGGGACCGGTCTCCCCCTTTGGCCTGACCCCTCCATGCAGGTGGATTCAGGCGTGCGGTGGCGACTCGCCCGTCCGCACCCCTGGGATCCCTTCGTTCCTCGTTCCTGGAGCCTTCTCCGCTCCTCTTCCTTCCTTCTCCCTCTTCCAGGCCTGGGCCTCTGTTACTAGGCCCGCCTCCGGAGCAGAGCTCATGCAGAGCCCCTGCTCCCTGCCACTTCTGCTCAGACTTCTCTGCACTGAACTAAGATGGTGCCCACCTTTTATACTCCCTTCTCAATGCATCCAGGAACTGCTTCCTCCCTGCTCCTGCACTACAGGGTTCCCCTTCCTCAGTGTTCCCTCCCCCCACTCCAACCAGGGACAGGGACTGTCGTGCTCATCTCAGGGGCATATTGGTCGCCCTGCCCCACGGCAATGTGGTGTAATGCATGCAGGTGTCGGGTCCTGATCCACACTCCATCCTTACCTGAGAGTGAGATATCACACCTCTGGGTGAGGTGCAATACCTCTGTAGCAACCGATCCCTCAGGGTGCTACAGTTCCATTTATCTTCAGCCTAGGTGACGTATTGCGATACAGGGGCGTGATTTTGGCTATAAAAGGGTCCCCTAGACCCCTACCCCAAGCTTTTTAAGAGAATCATATATGGCGTGCCAGGAGACTCTATGGAATGCTTTCTCAGCATCCAACGAGAGTATCTAATTACAAATTTTTAACTGCATCTAGCCCAGGAAATACTTTGTGCCTTGTAGCAGTGTCTGCTAGTCAGCGGATTATCCCGGCTGTTAAGCAAGCTACACCACCTGTAGTTTGGACACTTAATTTTTTCAAAGGAAATGCTTCGGGACCACGGGATACTCAGTGAAGAGCATCAGGAGGCACCCCAAGGCATAGGGGCTGGGACTGGCAGTAGGATGCCTTGCGGTGGACAGCCGAGCTCGATCCTTATAAAAGCTTTTTAACTGCAGCAGCTTTAGTGGACGCTACTGGAGCTGGAATTACGCGGCTGCTGGCATGAGACTTGCCCTCCAATAGATCCTTGTAAATGGATTTAAAGTGTATTCATTCAAATTAGAGAGACAATTTAAATTAAAAAGCTTAGAGCTGCCTCCACCACAGGGGGGCTCGCTCGACCCACCAGCGGACAGGCACCAGTATTGGGAGAGGGGGGCTGGCCGTCAGGGTTCACCGCGGCTCTGGCACAAACCCGGCGACACGGAGGTGGCACGGGCAGGAGCGGACTGAACGTGTCGGCTTCTCACTTTTTGGATTTTAGAAGGGCATGACATGCCTATATCTGTGTCTCCCCCTCCTTTTACTCCTCCACCTCTTTTCTTTTCTCATGACTATATGTACTTGTCACTTTTCCATGTGTTAGTTGTGTCTTCTGAGCAGTTTGTCAGCTTTTGGACACCTTTGAAGGTGTTTTCTATGTGTTTCTATGTGTTTTTGTTTGCCTGCCATTGGTTTTAACGGTGTTCGAAGGTGTTCGACGAACAGTTCGACGAACAGTTCGGCGAACACACGGGTGTTCGACGAACCGAACCGAACTCGAACACTACGGGGGTGGCTCAACACTAGTCCGGACCTGGCAAACGTTTTCTGTCAGCCATACGTTTATACCTGTCTCCCATGTTCTTTAAATTACTCAGAACATCCCGCCATACCGAGGAGAGTGACTAAGCAAATCGTTCCTCCTCAGTAACTCCCGAAGCTCCTCCTCAACATTGTAAAAGCCAGTTCTGGGTCACACAGTGTTATCTGAAGTGTCCAAATCGTGGTCATGTGAGACAGAAGGGGAGTGGAATGGCACTGGAAATCGGAGAGAAGTGCAATCTGTGATTATATTAACACACTGCCACTACAGTACGTTTACACAGGTTTAGGGAGTAAAAAATTAACTGGAGTGCTTCTTTAAGCTGGTAGCCAGTGGTGATGGGCGAGCACTAAAATGCTCGGGTGCTCGATGCTCGGGTCGAGCACATTGGAATACTCGAGTACTCAACCAAAGCAACGAGCCCAATTTAAGTCTATGGGAAACTCGAGTATTTTTCAGGTGGCTCCCCCCGGCGGTTTGCAGAGGGCCCAAAAATTGCCCAAATCGATGGGAACAGTGCTCAAATGACATGGGGACAGCATGGGGAAGACCCCTGGAAGCATTTCTGACTGCCAGGTCACTTCTGTCAACAACGTTGTCAGAGGTATTACACCACTTTTACGGGCTCACAATAAAACATACAAAAACTAAACCAAAATGGATTTTCCTGGGAAATATGTTAAGGAACATCCTTTCCAGGGTAATGACTTGAATATAAAGCAAAATAAATAACCAAAAACAAAAATGCTCCAACACCTTGGGCTATGATCATACGAAGCGTTTATGATGTGTTTTTTCACTTTTGCATTGCTTTCAACCGTTACAAATGCATTCACCAGGAAATGTCATTTTAACATTTTACAACCTTATCTGGCCATGTGGTGTCTGAGATATCATCAGACACATCCTGCTTCATTTATGAAGGAGGGACTCTGAAAATCACAAAGCCTATTTTTATTGGGCCATCAGGCGGCCTTTACTGTTCTTAAAGGGCCAGCAGTCGGCCCTCACTATTCTTAGAGAGCCATCAGCCGGCTATGTTTTATTGTTCCCATTACTAAAGAGTGAGTCTCCTATACTGTTATTGCATATGCAGTGAGTGGCAGGGCTGCCCAAAATTTGGACGCACCCCAATACCCCTTTGAAGAGACTTGAAGGAGGGCCTGCCTCCTGAAAACAATGTTCCCATTATTAGGAAGTAGGTCTCCCATTGTGTTTGCCTATGCAGTGAATGCAAGGGTTGCCAAAAATTTGGAGGCACTCCAATGCCCCTTGGAAGAGACGTGGAGGTCAGAGGGCCTCCTGAAAACAATGTTCCCATTATTAGGAAGTGGGTCTCCCATTGTGTTTGCCTATGCAGTGAATGAAAGGATTGCCAAAAATTTGGAGGCACTCCAATGCCCCTTGGAAGAGACGTGGAGGTCAGGGGGCCTCCTGAAAATAATGTTCCCATTATTAGGTAGTGGGTCTCCCATTATGTTTGACTATGCAGAGAATGTAAGGGTTGCCAATAATTTGGAGGCACGCCAATGCCCCTTGGAAGAGAAGTGGAGGTCAGAGGGCCTCCTGAAAACAATGTTCCCATTATTAGGAAGCGGGTCTCCCATTGTATTTGCCTATGCAGTGAATGCAAGGGCTGCCAAAAATTTGGAGGCACTCCAATGCCCCTTGGAAGAGATGTGGAGGAGGGCCTCATAAAAAAATGTTCCCATTAGAAAGGAGCAGGTCTCCTATACTTGTAATGCCCATGCACTAAGTGTATGGGCTGGCAAACATTTACCCCTGGGGTGTATACATGAACATACTGTATAAAAAATTTTTTTTATGGGCATCATAAACACCCCTTAAAAAAATTATGTGGGTGATGCAACACGGAGCACGGTCACACTGGTGATATCGTGGTGGAGGATGAGGATGAGGAGAAGTAGGAGAACAAGAGCAAATAGCCCAAATCAGGAAGCATATACCCATGTGTGGGTGTGAAGAGGTGCATGGGAATACACCTCCCAAAAAAAGACACTGGATTTGAGCTTATATTACGCTGCTATCTTTCGGTGGTGTTGAGTAGTCTGGCCCAATCCAGCCCTTGTTAATTTTTATAAGAGTCAGTCTGTCAGCATTTTCAGTTGACAGGCGGTTGCGCTTATCAGTTATAATTCCACCAGCGGCACTAGAAACCCGCTCTGATAAAACGCTGGCGCTGGCGCAGGCCAGGACCTCCAAGGCATAGAGGGCCAGCTCATTCCACTTATCCATCTTGGATACCCAATAATTATAAGGCACTGAGGGATCACGGAGGACGTTGGTACAGTCGGCAAGGTACTCCCTCAGCATCTTCCCAAACTTTGCACTCCTTGAGAGAGTACCCCGCGCCTCGGGGCTTGTGCGATGGGAGGGGCTGAGAAAATTTTCCCAGAACTTTGACAGTGTTCCCCTGCCTTTTCTAGATTGAAGTTGTGTCTCTATCGGCTGTACTCCTTGGTTGTCCAATGAACTGTGACCTCTGCCTTCAGCGTTTTCAGATGGGAATTTTTTTAATAGTTCCGCAACAAGGGCCTTCTGATACATCCCCATTTTTGTAGACCATTTTTGTAGACCAGGAATAAGAGATATAAAGTTCTCCTTGAAGCGTGGGTCTAGAAGTGTCACCAACCAGTAATGACTGTCACCCAAAATTTTGAGAATGTGAGGGTCATGGGAAAGGCAGTGTAACATAAACTCAGCCATGCGTGCCAGACTGCTAACAGGCAAGACTTCCGTGTCCTCACCAAGAGGATGACTGACCATGCTCTCCTCCTCCTCCTCTCTGTCCTCTGGCCATCCACGCTGAACAGACGGTATGACAGCTGTGCAGGTATTACCGTCTATAGCGCATGAAACTAGCTCCTGTTCTACCTCCTCCTCTTCCTCATTGTCACCCAATCCAACGTTGGGATGAGATGAGGCTGGGCTGTGTGTAATCACCCTGCATGGTTCCCTGCTCCATCTCATCGTGCTCCGCCTGCAATGCATCCTCTTTGATTGTGAGCAGAGAGCGTTTCAGAAGACAGAGAAGCGGTATGGAGATGCTAATTATGGCGTCATCATCGCTCACCATCTTGGTGGAGTCCTCAAAGTTTTGGAGGATGGTACATATGTCTGACATCCATGTCCACTCCTGAGATCTTATGTGTGGATTCTGAACTGAGTACTGACTGCCTTGTTGATACAGGTACTCAACAACTGCCCTCTTCTGCTCACAAATCCTTCCCAACATCTGCAGTGTAGAGTTCCAACGCGTGGGGGCATCACACACCAGTCTGTGATCCGGAAGCTGCAAACACTGCTGAAACATGGCAAGAGCGGCGGAAGCTGTAGGTGACTTTCTAAAATGGGCATACAGGCGGCGTACTTTAACAAGCAGATCCGACAGCTCCGGGTAGGATTTAAGAAACCGCTGAACCATGAGGTTAAGCACATGGGCCAGGCATGGTATGTGTGTGAGCTCGCCTTGCCTCAGAGCCACCACCAGGTTCTTGCTATTGTCATACACGACCATGCCTGGCTGCAGGTTCAACGGTGTGAGCCGCAGATCTGCCTGCTCTTTCAAAGCTGTCCACAACTCTTCAGCGTTGTGCGGTTTGTCACCTAAGCATATTAGCTTCAGCACTGCCTGTTGCCGCTTGGCCGAGGCACTGCTGCAGTGCTTCCAGCTTGTGACTGATGTGGTCATTTCGGAGATGGAGGCTGAAGAGGAGGAGGAGGCTGAGGAGGATGAGGTGCAGGAGCTGTAGACCGTGGGGGCAACCCTAATTGACCTAGGGCCCGCTATCCTTGGCGTTGGGAGGACGTGTTCCATCCAAAAGTCCGAACGGGTCCTGGCTTACACTATGTTAACACAGTGTGCCGTCAGCGAAATGTACCATCCCTGCCCACAAGCACTTGTCCACCTGTCCGTGGTTAGGTGGACTTTCCCGGTAACTGCGTTGTTGAGAGCACGGCTAATGTTTTGGGACACGTGCTTGTGTAATGCGGGGATGGCACACTGAGAGAAATAGTGGTGGCTGGGGACCGAGTACCGAGGGACGGCCGCCGCCATCAGGTTGCGGAATACTTCCGTCTCCATGAGCCTAAAAGGCAAGCAGTCATGAAATGTGGGAATTTAGTAGTGTGGCCTGTGGGGTGTTGGCTGCGTATTTGTGCTTGCGTTCAAGAACTGGGATATGGACAACTGAACGCTGTGCTGGGACAAGGACTTGGACGTGCTTCCTGATGCTGCTACTTGAGAGTGTGCAATGACAGTTGCAGAGCAGGAGGCATCTTTGCATGCACCATGAACAGGGGATTGGCTTGCATGCACAACAGCGGAAGAAGCAATGGTGTCACCCACAGACACTGTTCCTGGACCCTGGGGTTCGGCCCACAAAGTCGGGTGCTTTGCTGTCATGTGCCTGATCATGTTGGTGGTGGTCAGGCTGGTCATTTTGCCACCCCTGCTGATGCTGGCCTGGCAGGTGGTGCAAATGGCCTTTTTGGGGTTATCAGCAGAGTCTTTAAAAAACAACCAGATTCGGGAAGACCTAACAGTTGTACTGGCAACTTCCTTCGTGTTGGTGTTACAGGGAACGTTTGCCCACCTTCTGTCTGTGGCCACCACACTGCTTCTTCCTGCCTGTTGGGGTGCTCTGCCTCCCTACCCCTGTGTGCTGCTGTCCTCGCTCTGCATGTCCTCCTGCCAGGTTGGGTCAGTTACTATATCATCCACCACCTCGTCTTCCACTTCCGCACCCTGGTCCTCCTCCTGACTTTCTGGCAATTGTGTCTCATCATCGTCCACCTCTTGTGACACTTTCCCACTGTCGCCTTCGTGTGACCATGGCTGCTCAAATATTTGGGCATCGCTACATGCAATCTAATCTTGCCCCGCTTCAAGCGGATCAGAAGCTGCAAGCCCGGCCCGAATCTGGCCCGAATGGCCCGAATCTATAAATGGAAAAGTGCTCTTCAGAGTGTCCAAGTGTTGGATCAGTTGTCTCCGGGCACTCGGCATGGTGGGAGGAAGGAGGATCAGGGTGAAGAATATGCAGTCCAGACTCACGGCTACTGAGACTTGACTGTGTGGAAGACAGGGTGGTGGTGGTGGTGATGGCTAAGTGACTGGAAGCATTATCCGCTCTCCAACCAACAACCTTTTGACACTGCTCTGGGTACAATAGTGGTGTGCTGCGGTCCACTAGGAATTGGGATATGAAGGTCAGGCGAGAAGATGTGGGTGTTTGTTGTGGCACAATTTCAGCTTGCCCACGGCCTCGGCCTCTGCATTCACCATCACCATCACGTCAAGTTCCCCGTCCCTTGCCACGCGCCTTGCCCATTTTAAATGGAGGACAATATCTTCCACGCTCACTACAAATGGCTGAATTTGGAGCGAAGTTATATGTAATCTGTGTGATGGAGAAACCACAGTCTTAAATACCTAGTCTGTAGGTAACTATTTTGAACAGCAAACCGGTGCCAAAAACTTTGCTGACACACTGAAAAAAAATTAGAATGGAGGCCAAAAATGGCAGAATTTTCAGAAAATGTATATGTGATCGGTGTGACGGACAAACCACAGTTTTAAATACCTGGTCTGTAGGTAACTATTTTGAACAGCAAACCAGTGCCAAAAACTTTGCTGACACACTGAAAAAAAATTTGAATGAAGGCCAGAAATGGCAGTATTTTCAGCGCACTTATATGTGATCCAAGTGATGGACAAACAGTTTTAAATAGCTGGATTTTTAGCGCTGTAATATGGAAAGTACCATGCTGTATTCTGCAGTGCCAACAAGCAAATGGCACAGAAAAACGTTGTTCTCTGAATTGCTTTTTAAGCAAATAATGAGGATTAAGATCCAAAAAAAATTATTCCTGGCCCCTTAGACCTGAGCCTTTGTCTAGAAATATCTAACAGCAGCAGAAGGCAGAACTAGAATGGAGCTTCTTGTGCTATATGCACTGAAGTCTGCTATATACACTGCCTGCCTGATATCTCTGCAGATGGATTAGTCCTCAGGAGTAGAGATGAGCGTTGTTCGACTCGAACTGTTCGCCAATCTCAAATTCGAGCTGTTTTGGGCGGTGTTCGAGCCGTTCGGCGAACACGAACGATTTGAGAAAAATTCGGCTGTTCGAGGTTATGTTCGATAACTGTTCATGCACCAAAATCATAACTGGATTTTTTCTCAGTAATGATGAAAATTAATGTTAATACGCAGTTTGAGTGTACAGCGGGGTGGGGGGAGGGGCAGGGGATGGATCTCTGCAGGAATAATGAAAATCTCCATTTTTTTTTCTCTTTCCCGCATTTACAGTGGGGAGGTGCAATCTGTCAGCCTATCAGCAGCGCACACACGGAGCAAAGTGCTTTTTTTCACACAAGCAAGGGCATATGTCATTGGCAGTGTATGTCACATGTCCTTGCCCTATAAGACCAAGCCATTTTCCCCGTCGCCACCATTTTCTCACTGCTGCAGCTGCGTGTTAGACGGCACCGCTGTTGCTGTGTGCGCTATACCTTGTTAATTTCAAGCCAATTTTCGCACAAATCTACAGATAGCTTGGGAGTAGGGAATAGATGTGATTGCAGTCCTTTTTAGGACTAGGTTACAGCATTTCCTACGACTTTTATCAGGCAGGTCTGTGCTCTTAAATAGATAGATTGTGGGAGTAAAGACTAATTGTAATTGCAGTCCTTTTCAGGACTAGGTTACATCAGTTTCTATCAGTTTTTGCCAGGCAGGTCTGTGCCAGTGCTGTGCAAGTTTTTTTCACAGCATTTGGCTGAATCTAGCAAAGCTAATCCTTTTTGGCCTATTGCAGAGTGTGTTAGTCAGTGGAGTAGCCTATCTGTGTTGCAAGATATACCACCTGTGTATAGAATACCAATTTTTCTACTGCACCTAGTGAAGTAAAATCTTTTGGGCATAGCATCATTCTATTAGTCCATCTATACTGACCTCCATCAGGTTGCAAATTGAATATAATTTTTTTCTGCATCTAGCTCTGAAAAAATATTTGGGCTTCTAGCAGTGTGTGGGACTTGTTCTATTAGTCCATCTATACTGACCTCCATCAGGTTGCAAACTGAATATAATTTTTTTCTGCATCTAGCTCTGAAAAAATATTTGGCCTTCTAGCAGTGTGTGGGACTTGTTCTATTAGTCCATCTATACTGACCTCCATCACGCTGCAAATTCAAAATAATTTTTTGTCTGCATCTAGCTCTGAAAAAATATTTGGCCTTCTAGCAGTGTGTGGGACTTTCTCTATTAGTCCATCTATACTGACCTCCATCAGGTTGCAAACTGAATATAATTTTTTTCTGCATCTAGCTCTGAAAAAATATTTGGCCTTCTAGCAGTGTGTGGGACTTTCTCTATTAGTCCATCTATACTGACCTCCATCAGGTTGCAAATTAAAAATAATTTTTATCTGCATCTAGCTCTGAAAAAATATTTGGCCTTCTAGCAGTGTGTGGGACTTTCTCTATTAGTCCATCTATACTGACCTCCATCAGGTTGCAAACTGAATATATTTTTTTTCTGCATCTACCTCTGAAAAAATATTGGGCTTCTAGCTGTGTGTGGGACTTGTTCTATTAATCCATCTATACAGACCTCCATCAGGTTGCAAACTGAATATAATTTTTTTCTGCATCTACCTCTGAAAAAATATTTGGGCTTCTAGCTGTGTGTGGGACTTGTTCTATTAATCCATCTATACAGACCTCCATCAGGTTGCAAACTGAATATAATTTTTTTCTGCATCCACCTCTGAAAAAATATTTGGGCTTCTAGCTGTGTGTGGGACTTGTTCTATTAGTCCATCTATACTGACCTCCATCAGGTTGCAAACTGAATATAATTTTTTTCTGCATCTAGCTCTGAAAAAATATTTGGCCTTCTAGCAGTGTGTGGGACTTTCTCTATTAGTCCATCTATACTGACCTCCATCAGGTTGCAAATTAAAAATAATTTATATCTGCATCTAGCTCTGAAAAAATATTTGGCCTTCTAGCAGTGTGTGGGACTTTCTCTATTAGTTCATCTATACTGACCTCCATCAGGTTGCAAACTGAATATATTTTTTTTCTGCATCTACCTCTGAAAAAATATTGGGCTTCTAGCTGTGTGTGGGACTTGTTCTATTAATCCATCTATACAGACCTCCATCAGGTTGCAAACTGAATATAATTTTTTTCTGCATCTACCTCTGAAAATACATTTGGGCTTCTAGCTGTGTGTGGGACTTGTTCTATTAATCCTTCTATACAGACCTCCATCAGGTTGCAAACTGAATATAATTTTTTTCTGCATCTACCTCTGAAAAAATATTTGGGCTTCTAGCTGTGTGTGGGACTTGTTCTATTAGTCCATCTATACTGACCTCCATCAGGTTGCAAACTGAATATAATTTTTTTCTGCATCTAGCTCTGAAAAAATATTTGGCCTTCTAGCAGTGTGTGGGACTTTCTCTATTAGTCCATCTATACTGACCTCCATCAGGTTGCAAATTAAAAATAATTTTTATCTGAATCTAGCTCTGAAAAAATATTTTGCCTTCTAGCAGTGTGTGAGACTTTCTCTATTAGTCCATCTATACTGACCTCCATCAGGTTGCAAACTGAATATATATTTTTTATGCATCTACCTCTGAAAAAATATTGGGCTTCTAGCAGTGTGTGGGACTTTCTCTATTAGTCCATCTATACTGACCTCCATCACGCTGCAAATTCAAAATAATTTTTTGTCTGCATCTAGCTCTGAAAAAATATTTGGCCTTCTAGCAGTGTGTGGGACTTTCTCTATTAGTCCATCTATACTGACCTCCATCAGGTTGCAAACTGAATATAATTTTTTTCTGCATCTAGCTCTGAAAAAATATTTGGCCTTCTAGCAGTGTGTGGGACTTTCTCTATTAGTCCATCTATACTGACCTCCATCAGGTTGCAAATTAAAAATAATTTTTATCTGCATCTAGCTCTGAAAAAATATTTGGCCTTCTAGCAGTGTGTGGGACTTTCTCTATTAGTCCATCTATACTGACCTCCATCAGGTTGCAAACTGAATATATTTTTTTTCTGCATCTACCTCTGAAAAAATATTGGGCTTCTAGCTGTGTGTGGGACTTGTTCTATTAATCCATCTATACAGACCTCCATCAGGTTGCAAACTGAATATAATTTTTTTCTGCATCTACCTCTGAAAAAATATTTGGGCTTCTAGCTGTGTGTGGGACTTGTTCTATTAATCCATCTATACAGACCTCCATCAGGTTGCAAACTGAATATAATTTTTTTCTGCATCCACCTCTGAAAAAATATTTGGGCTTCTAGCTGTGTGTGGGACTTGTTCTATTAGTCCATCTATACTGACCTCCATCAGGTTGCAAACTGAATATAATTTTTTTCTGCATCTAGCTCTGAAAAAATATTTGGCCTTCTAGCAGTGTGTGGGACTTTCTCTATTAGTCCATCTATACTGACCTCCATCAGGTTGCAAATTAAAAATAATTTATATCTGCATCTAGCTCTGAAAAAATATTTGGCCTTCTAGCAGTGTGTGGGACTTTCTCTATTAGTCCATCTATACTGACCTCCATCAGGTTGCAAACTGAATATATTTTTTTTCTGCATCTACCTCTGAAAAAATATTGGGCTTCTAGCTGTGTGTGGGACTTGTTCTATTAATCCATCTATACAGACCTCCATCAGGTTGCAAACTGAATATAATTTTTTTCTGCATCTACCTCTGAAAATACATTTGGGCTTCTAGCTGTGTGTGGGACTTGTTCTATTAATCCTTCTATACAGACCTCCATCAGGTTGCAAACTGAATATAATTTTTTTCTGCATCTACCTCTGAAAAAATATTTGGGCTTCTAGCTGTGTGTGGGACTTGTTCTATTAGTCCATCTATACTGACCTCCATCAGGTTGCAAACTGAATATAATTTTTTTCTGCATCTAGCTCTGAAAAAATATTTGGCCTTCTAGCAGTGTGTGGGACTTTCTCTATTAGTCCATCTATACTGACCTCCATCAGGTTGCAAATTAAAAATAATTTTTATCTGAATCTAGCTCTGAAAAAATATTTTGCCTTCTAGCAGTGTGTGAGACTTTCTCTATTAGTCCATCTATACTGACCTCCATCAGGTTGCAAACTGAATATATATTTTTTATGCATCTACCTCTGAAAAAATATTGGGCTTCTAGCAGTGTGTGGGACTTTCTCTATTAGTCCATCTATACTGACCTCCATCACGCTGCAAATTCAAAATAATTTTTTGTCTGCATCTAGCTCTGAAAAAATATTTGGCCTTCTAGCAGTGTGTGGGACTTTCTCTATTAGTCCATCTATACTGACCTCCATCAGGTTGCAAACTGAATATATTTTTTTTCTGCATCTACCTCTGAAAAAATATTGGGCTTCTAGCAGTGTGCGGGACTTTCTCTATTAGTCCATCTATACTGACCTCCATCAGGTTGGAAATTAAAAATAATTTTTTGTCTGCATCTAGCTCTGAAAAAATATTTGGCCTTCTAGCAGTGTGTGGGACTTTCTCTATTAGTCCATCTATACTGACCTCCATCAGGTTGCAAACTGAATATATTTTTTTTCTGCATCTATCTCTGAAAAAATATTGGGCTTCTAGCTGTGTGTGGGACTTGTTCTATTAATCCATCTATACAGACCTCCATCAGGTTGCAAACTGAATATAATTTTTTTCTGCATCTACCTCTGAAAAAATATTTGGGCTTCTAGCTGTGTGTGGGACTTGTTCTATTAATCCATCTATACAGACCTCCATCAGGTTGAAAACTGAATATAATTTTTTTCTGCATCTACCTCTGAAAAAATATTTGGGCTTCTAGCTGTGTGTGGGACTTGTTCTATTAGTCCATATATACTGACCTCCATCAGGTTGCAAACTGAATATAATTTTTTTCTGCATCTAGCTCTGAAAAAATATTTGGCCTTCTAGCAGTGTGTGGGACTTTCTCTATTAGTCCATCTATACTGACCTCCATCACGCTGCAAATTCAAAATAATTTTTTGTCTGCATCTAGCTCTGAAAAATTATTTGGCCTTCTAGCAGTGTGTGGGACTTTCTCTATTAGTCCATCTATACTGACCTCCATCAGGTTGCAAATTCAAAATAATTTTTTGTCTGCATCTAGCTCTGAAAAAATATTTGGCCTTCTAGCAGTGTATGGGACTTTCTCTATTAGTCCATCTATACTGACCTCCATCAGGCTGCAAATTAAAAATAATTTTTATCTGCATCTACCTCTGAAAAAATATTTGGCCTTCTAGCTGTGTGTGGGACTTGTTCTATTAGTCCATCTATACTGACCTCCATCAGGTTGCAAGCTGAATATAATTTTTTTCTGCATCTAGCTCTGAAAAAATATTTGGCCTTCTAGCAGTGTGTGGGACTTTCTCTATTAGTCCATCTATACTGACCTCCATCAGGTTGCAAACTGAATATATTTTTTTTCTGCATCTACCTCTGAAAAAATATTTGGGCTTCTAGCTGTGTGTAGGACTTTCTCTATTAGTCCATCTATACTGACCTCCATCAGGTTGCAAATTGAATATAATTTTTTTCTTCATCTAACCCAGCCAATAGTTTTGGCCCAATACCACAGTTTGGCCACTCAGCTCTGCTCGGTTCCCATCCATTGTTTTTTTGTGCAAACAACTCCAGAGTTGTGAATTAGTTAACCACCAAAATGAGTGGAAAAAGGCCTGCTGCTGGTGGAAAGGGGAATAGGCGTGTTGGGAAGGGAAAAAAGGTTGTGTCCGTGGGGTAGGTGTTAAAGCAACAGTAACATCTGCAGAAGAAAGACCATCTTCCAGCCAAACTAAAATGTCTACTTCTTTTAGCGAACAATGTGATAAGATCCCTTTCTTACGGCCACGCCAATCACTACAAATTCCAGATGAGGCACAAAAACAGCAGGTGCTTCAACGGATATCAAGTGCTCCTTTAAGTGGGCTCTCCTCCACATCAACTTCAACATCACAAATACTCCAGTCCTCAAAGGTGTCACCCCAATCGCACTTGCTTCCTCACAGCTCCCAAATCTCCAGCTGCCCGTCTGAGTATGAGGTAGAACAGATGGTTGAGTCTGCAGAGCTGTTTACTCATACTATAGCCTGGGAATCAGAGGTCGACTCCAGCGCTTCTGTGAATCCAGACGAGGAAATGATCTGCACTGATGCCCAGAATCTTTATGAGTCGGATCCAGGACCAGACGCAGAAGGCTCTGACCATAATGTAGACCCTAATTCCCAAACTGTAACTCCTGTTGGTGGAGACAATGAGGAAGACGATGATGAGACTCAAATACCTGATTGGAGCGACAACTTTAGTTTTTTGTCAGGGCAGGAACAGGTTGGCTCTGAGGACGACGGGTGTGATAACGCACAGGGTGATGATGATGAGGTTGGAGATCCCACTTACTGTCAACCCACAGTCAGCCAAGAGATGAGGTCAGCAGAGGAGGTGGAGGAAGATGCTAGTGACGACGAGGTCAGGTTGCGCCTTCCTGGACAGAGACGTAGTACTGGAAGCACGTCAACAACTGCATCCTCAAACACAACTCTGCCTCTCACCACAAGTCGTGGTGGCTCTTCAGGTCGCATGGGTGCTAAGCATTGCATAGCCTGGGCATTTTTTCAGATCGATAAAGATGACCCAACTCGTGTTATCTGTAACATTTGTCAGCAAAAGCTAAGTAGAGGCCAAAAAATACATAGTTTGAGTACTTCATGCATGAACCGGCACATGGACATGAAGCATAAGTTGCAGTGGGAAGCTCAGTGTGCTACAATGCGGCCTAGCCGGCCGGGCCAACCGCCGTCTGTCATATCTTGTGCATCCGCGGCCTCTTCATCCTCTGTGACTAGGGGGACAGCAGTCACACCTGTTTTGGGGCGCAGACCTGCCACCTCTTTACCCGCAACAGCCAGCGTGATTGGCAGGTCATCATTTTCTTTGGAGGTGGTAACACCAGCTGGTGTTGAGCGCTGTCCGACATCGATAGCACCACCTTTGGATCAAGGCAACCTAACATGTCCGCCTGCATCTTCCTCACAGACCGGCAGTTTGCCGGGGACACCCTTATCAACCCCGTCTAAGCACAATAGCCAGCCCTCGGTCCCTCAGATGTGGACAAGTAAAAGACCATTTCCTCCTAGCCATGAGAAAGCTAAGAGGTTGAATTTCACCATCTGCAAGCTCTTGGCTACAGAAATGCTGCCTTTCCGCCTGGTGGACACAGAGGATTTTTGAGACCTTATGTCCGTCGCAGTGCCCCAGTACCAGATGCCCAGTCGGCACTACTTCTCAAAGAAAGGTGTGCCTGCGCTCCACCAGCATGTCGCACACAACATCACCGCTTCTTTGAGAAATTCTGTGTGTGACAGGGTGCATTTCACCACACACACTTGGACGAGTAGGCATGGACAGGGGCGTTACATGTCGCTGACTGGGCACTGGGTAACTATGGTGACAGCAGGACAAGGGGCTGCTGTCCAAGTCTTGCCGTCCCCACGAGTTGTGCGTCAATCCTCTTTATGTCAAAGTTCCTCCACTGCTTCTGCCTCCTCAACCTCCTCTCGGTCTTCCACCTGCACCCAAAGCCTGTCTGGTCATGCCACAAGCTTTCTAACTGCGCAGAAGGGATCCTGCACACCTCCTTACTATGCTGGCAGTAGGGCTCAACGTCATCAGGCGGTTTTTACTTTGAAATGTCTGGGAAATGTGAGTCACACAGCTGAGGAGTTGTGGTCAGCTCTGGAGAACCAATTTCATGAATGGTTGTCTCCACTGGACCTGAAACCAGGGAAGGCCGTGTGCGACAATGCTGCAAACCTGGGTGCGGCCCTTCGCCGGGACAATGTTACACACGTGCCTTGTATGGCTCACGTGTTGAACCTGGTTGTCCAGCAATTTTTAGCCCACTATCCCAGACTAGATGGCCTTCTGCAGAGGGCACGGTCGCTGTGTGCTCACTTCCGCCGTTCGCAACCCTGCAGCTCAGCGACTTACATCTCTATAGAAGTCGTTGGGCCTGCCACTTCACCGGCTAAAATGCGATGTGCCTTCCCAGTGGAATTCAACTCTGCACATGTTGCAGCGACTGTGGCAGCACCGACAAGCCCTGGTGCAATACGTTCTGACGTATAGCCTGGGCCAACGAGATCCAGAGGTGGGGCAAATCACGCTGGAGGAGTGGTCTCAGATCAGGGACCTATGCACCCTTCTGCACAGTTTTGAAATGGCGACGAAGATGTTTAGTGCTGACGATGCCATTATCAGCATGACTATTCCGGTGATTTACATGCTGGAGCACATGTTAAACAGAATTCGGAGTCAGGTGGTGGCACAAGAGGAGGTGGAGGAAGTAGAGGAGGAGGAGTTGTATGCGGAAGGGCTAACATCTGCAAGGTCCAGACGGTCGGCAGCACCAAGGCGGCAGGCATGTGAGTGTGGGGGAGATGGTTTTACCAGGGCGCATGGTAGCAGCCAAACTAGTGAGGAAGGTGCAGGAGCCCAGGAAGAAGTGGAGGACGAACTGATGGAAGACTCATCAGATGAGGGAGACCTTGATCACATTTCTGTTGTGCGAGGTTGGGGGGAGAGGACAGAGGAAGGAAGCATGATTGTTACCTCGCCACCAACACAACAGGGACTTGGTGCTCCTGGATGCGCAACACACATGAGTGCCTTCTTGCTGCACTACCTGCAACATGACCCTCGAATTGTGAGAATTAGAAATAATCCTGACTACTGGGTTGCCACACTGTTAGATCCCCGGTACAAAAGTAAATTTGCAGAAATTATTCCTGCCATAGAAAGGGATGCACGCATGCAGGAGTATCAGCAGAGACTGTTGCAGAATCTTACATGTGCTTTTCCACAAAACACCAGTGGTGCACGTAGTGAATCTCACAGTTCCAACTTGCCAACCGTGGGACCGTCAAGTGTTCAGCACTCAAACCGTAACAGAACCACAGTATCTGCTGGTAACATCAATTTTGCGGAATCATTTCACCACTTTTTTAGCCCATCCTTTGCAAGGCCACAGGAGACAAGAAGTCTGACACATAGTCAACGCCTAGAGACGATGGTACAGGAGTATCTCCAAGTAAACATTGAAGCCATGACTGTGTCACTGGACCCTTGCTCTTTTTGGGCTTCCAATCTGGATAAATGGCCGGAGCTAGCCACTTACGCCTTGGAGATCTTGTCATGCCCCGCAGCCAGCGTTCTGTCTGAACGTGTGTTCAGCGCTGCTGGTGGTGTGCTGACAGATAAGCGCACGCAGCTCTCCACTGATAATGTAGACAGACTCACATTCATAAAGATGAACAAATCATGGAACCGAAACGACTTTTCTACCCCTGTGTCATCCTGGGGAGAGTAAAAGCTTGATGATTGGTTAAAATCACCCTACCAACCGTTTTAAGCTTTCAAATTACTAATCATGTTTATCTGTATCTTGGCTGGAAAATAATTTGGGCTTTGTAGCAGTGTGCAGCACTGATCCTATTAGCCCATCTATACTAAGCTCCACCAGATTTAAAATTAATAATAATTTTTAGCTGCATCTAGCCCGGAAAATAATTTTGGGGCTCCGAGATGCGCAAGACACATAAGTGCCTTCTTGCTGCACTACCTGCAACATGACCCTCATATTGTCAGAATTCGAAGTAATCATGACTACTGGGTTGCCACACTCTTAGATCCCCCAAATTTTTCGATCAACCTTTTCATTTTAATAAAGACCAAAAAAATGGTCATTTTTGAAATTATAAGCATTAGCAGGTTATTAGAAACTGAAATCAAACAGTTTTCAACTCAAAACTTTATTCTAGGTGATGTTACATTTTCACATAGGACCCCTTGTTCGAAAGGAGCTTCTGAACTCTCTCGTCCATTGAATTTGTCAGGTTTTGGATGGTTTCTGCTTCAATTGTTTTGCATGAGGACAGAATACCCTCCCAGAGCTGTTGCTTAGATGTGAACTGCCTCCCGCCATCATAGACACTCCTTTTGATGATGCTCCAGAGGTTCTGAATGGGGTAGAGGTCAGGGGAGCATGGGGGTCACACCATAAGTTTGTCCCCTTTTATGGCCATATCAGGCAGAGATGCAGATGTTTTATGTGCAGCATGAGATGGTGCATTATCATGCAAAAAAATGATCTTGCTGTGAAATACACGGTTCTTCTTCTTGAACCATGGCAGGAAGTGCTGTTTGAGAAAATCCACATACATTATGGAGTTCATCTTTAGCGCCTTCAGGGATCCTAAAGGGGCCGACAATCTCTCTCCCCATGATTCCAGCCCAAAACATTACTCCACCTCCTCCTTGTTGGCGCTGTAGCCGTGTTTGCGTGGGGTGTCCATCAACCAGCCATCCTCCACTCCATCCATCTGGACCATCGAGCGCTGCACGGCACTCATCCGTGAACAAAACAGTTTTGAAATCAGTCTTCATGTAATGTTTGGCCCACTGGAGCCGTTTCTGCTTGTGTGAAGTGGATAGAGGAGGTCGACAGGATGGCGTATGCACAGCTGCAAACCTCTGAAGGACCCTGCATCTTGTTGTTCGGGGGACGTTGGAGGCACCAGCAGCTTCAAAATCTTGTCTGCTGCTATGACAAGGCTTTTTTGCCGCTGCTCTTTTAACCTGACGTAATTGCCTGTAGGAAAGAGTCCTCAATTTGCCCTTATCAGCACGCACACGTGTGTACTGTGAATCAGCTACATACTTCTTGATTGCCAAGACACTTCATTCTGATCATCGCACAATGTTGATTGTAGTCATGCCTTGACCTAAACACTCCACAATTTGTTGCTTCTCAGCAGCCGACACATCCTTTTTCTTTCCCATTTTGGCAGAAAATGTAGGCTGCTTAATAATGTGAGACAGCCTTCTTAAGTAGTCTTGCCTTTCATTGGACACACCTACCAAACTAATTAGCACAGGTGTCTGCAATTGCTTACAGTGATATAAAGAGCCCTGACACACATCACCATCAATGAGTTTAACTGACAAACAAACAAATTCTTCCCTTATCACTCCTAAACACTTTTTGCATAATAATTTGGAACACAGTGTACATGTGCTTTTCCACAAAACACCAGTGGTTCACGTAGTGAATCTTACAGTTCTAACTTGCCAACCGTGGTCTGTATGGAGTTGTTCAATAAAGGGCCCAAAATTAAGATAACATAGATGGGAGAGGTCTCTATGAATAGGAATTCCTAAGTATTTGATACCCTGTGAGGGCCAGGCAAAGGGAAAGTTGGACTGGATGGAATCCTATATGGATTTGGGAAGGGAGACATCGAGGGCCTCAGACTTCGCTGCATTGATTTTAAAATTTGACCAGGTAACAAAGTGATCTATTTCAGCCATAACAGCATGGATGGATATATGTGATTGAGTGATATATACTAGTACATCATCAGCAAATAGAGAGCACTTGTACTCGGTGCCTCCCACCTCAATCCACCTAATATTGGGGTTATGGCGAATTGATGAGAGCAGGTGCTCCGTCACTAGGATGTATAAGAGAGGGGACAGAGGACATCCCTGCCTTGTCCCATTGGTGATTGTGAAAGGTGATGAAAATGTTCTGATGCACCCCCTGGGCCTTGGGACACCCGGAGCCGGACCCTTTTTGGTGGATGCTGGTGGTTGTAGTCTTCGTGGCGGCGACCCGGTTCCGTGGCTCAGGGTGGTCAAACCAGTGGCGGAAATATTTATGTGGTTTTGATGTTTAAATGTCCGACTACGCCACCCGTGGATTGCGGTCAGAGTGAACCGCCGTTGCAGGGCAGACCGCTGAGGCTGGTGTTGTGGGTGCAGCAGAGCGTAGCATAACTCCCCATGGGAGGAGTATAGCCTCAGGGCAGTGTATGCGGAGGATGGGGGTGATGGTGCAGGGCAGCAGCAGTAACGACACGGAGTCAGTGATGCAGTCCAGGGCCTTTACTCACAGTTCTTATTATCCAGACCACGTCTGCAGGTAACGGCTGCCCACATCGTACTGTGCTCACCAGGTGAGGGGCTCAGACAACTCCCAGATAACTTTGGAGCGCTTCACAGGACCCCCTTTGTGTGTCCTTTGTCTGGCCTTTCTTACCAACCCTTCTGTCCGGCTGCATCGGGCCTCCTCTTGGTAAACTTGGCGCCAGTTTCCTGACCCTATGTGGTGCCTTCCTAGCGGGTGTAGCGAGGGGCTGCGCCACATAAAATGTCACAGCCTCCGGTTTCTAGCTGAGGGTCGTTTCCTGCCTCCACTAGTTTCGGGGACCGGTCTCCCCCTTTGGCCTGACCCCTCCACGCAGGTGGATTCGGGCGTGCAGTGGCGACTCGCCCGTCCGCACCCCTGGGATCCCTTCATTCCTCATTCCTGGAGCCTTCTCCGCTCCTCTTCCTTCCTTCTCCCTCTTCCAGGCCTGGGCCTCTGTTACTAGGCCCGCCTCCGGAGCAGAGCTCATGCAGAGCCCCTGCTCCCTGCCACTTCTGCTCAGACTTCTCTGCACTGAACTAAGATGGTGCCCACCTTTTATACTCCCTTCTCAATGCACCCATTTACTGCTTCCTCCCTGCTCCTGCACTACAGGGTTCCCCTTCCTCAGTGTTCCCTCCCCCCACTCCAGCCAGGGACAGGGACTGTCGTGCCCATCTCAGAGGCATATTGGTCGACCTGCCCCACAGCAATGTGGTGTAATGCATGCAGGTGTCGGGTCCTGATCCACACTCCATCCTTACCTGAGAGTGAGATATCACACCTCTGGGTGAGGTGCAATACCTCTGTAGCAACCGAGCCCTCAGGGTGCTACAGTTCCATTTATCTTCAGCCTAGGTGACGTATTGTGATACAGGGCCGTGATTTTGGCTATAAAAGGGTCCCCTAGACCCCTACCCCAAGCTTTTTAAGAGAATCATATATGGCGTGCCAGGAGACTCTATGGAATGCTTTCTCAGCATCCAACGAGAGTATCTAATTACAAATTTTTAACTGCATCTAGCCCAGGAAATACTTTGTGCCTAGTAGCAGTGTCTGCTAGTCAGCGGATTATCCCGGCTGTTAAGCAAGCTACACCACCTGTAGTTTGGACACTTCATTTTTTCAAAGGAAATGCTTCGGGACCACGGGATACTCAGTGAAGAGCATCAGGAGGCACCCCAAGGCATAGGGGCTGGGACTGGCAGTAGGATGCCTTGAGGTGGACAGCCGAGCTCGATCCTTATAAAAGCTTTTTAACTGCAGCAGCTTTAGTGGACGCTACTGGAGCTGGAATTACGCGGCTGCTGGCATGAGACTTGCCCTCCAATAGATCCTTGTAAATGGATTTAAAGTGTATTCATTCAAATTAGAGAGACAATTTAAATTAAAAAGCTTAGAGCTGCCTCCACCACAGGGGGGCTCGCTCGACCCATCAGCGGACAGGCACCAGTATTGGGAGAGGGGGGCTGGCCGTCAGGGTTCACCGCGGCTCTGGCACAAACCCGGCGACACGGAGGTGGCACGGGCAAGAGCGGACTGAACGTGTCGGCTTCTCACTTTTTGGATTTTAGAAGGGCATGACATGTCTATATCTGTGTCTCCCCCTCCTTTTACTCCTCCACCTCTTTTCTTTTCGCATGACTATATGTACTTGTCACTTTTCCATGTGTTAGTTGTGTCTTCTGAGCAGTTTGTCAGCTTTTGGACACCTTTGAAGGTGTTTTCTATGTGTTTCTATGTGTTTTTGTTTGCCTGCCATTGGTTTTAACGGTGCTCGAAGGTGTTCGACGAACAGTTCGACGAACACACGGGTGTTCGACGAACCGAACCGAACTCGAACACTACGGGGGTGGCTCAACACTACTCAGAAGGACTGTTTGTTGAGATGGATATGTGTAATGTACTTGTTTTCTCCCTACACTACCTAATACACAACCAAATCTCTCCCTAGCTCAGCAGCACCTCTCCCTACACTTAAGGACACTTGAGTATTATGGCAAACAGTGAATATAATTTTATTTGAATACAAAATTCCAAGTATAAAAAGACATATAAAAATAGCAATAGCAAGGGGGTAAGGTGAAAAGTGCCGGAGGCTGGGGAAAACCGAAGGGGGGGCGGGCAGTATAAAATAATAAATTAGTATATAAAGTCAATATATGCCTAGGTGAGTCATTGATGATGTATACAACATAGGGCAAATAGCAAACAATTAATGAAGTATGACATACATTGAGACCTTAACATTGTTCACTATCTATAAATGAATACCCAAGTGCTTTAAAAAGGGAGGTCTAGGTAAAAAACAATAATCCTTATATCACATAATGCGCGGGGCGCGTTCCTACCCGCTGCACAGCTGGGGGACTCCCTGTTGGGGTTATGGGCTCTCTTAACTTTGCTCTTTTTTGGTGAGTCCATGCATTATGTGGTATAGGGATTATTGTTTTTTACCTAGACCTCCCTTTTTACAGCACTTGGGTATTCATTTATAGATAGTGAACAATGTTAAGGTCTCCATGTATGTCATACTTCATTAATTGTTTGCTATTTTCCCTAAGTTGTATACATCATCAATGATTCACCTAGGCATATATTGACTTTATATACTAATTGATTATTTTCTACTGCCCGCCCCCCCTTCGGTTTTCCCCAGCCTCTGGCACTTTTCACCGTACCCCCTTGCTATTGCTATTTTTATATGTCTTTTTAAACTTGGAATTTTGTATTGAAATAAAATTATATTCACTGTTTGCCATAATACTCAAGTGTCCTCCTATCTTTATATGTATTCATTGGAGTAGGCAATATGGACTGGATCTAGGTACTATGGTCTGTCTAGCATTGAACATTTGGCCTCTTTTTTTCTTATACCTCTCCCTACACTGCCTGATTGCGGAGTAAACTGTCGAGCACAACGGAGCCAGGTTTGATATAGACCTGATGACGCTGTGCAGCCAGCCAATCACTGTAATGCCACAACCACCATGGCTGCAGCATTACAATGAGTGGCAGGCAATTCCTGCATGTTGATTGGTGCCAAAACAAACAGGGAGGGGACCCGAGCATCCGTCCGAGCATCTCGCAAGTACTTAGCGAGCTTCGAGCATCTCGAGCACTGAGATGCTCGGGCGAGTACCGAGTACTTGCGTGTATGCTCGCTCATCACTAGTAGCCAGTGGTCTTATCACTTTGTAGATATCACAATACCCACTATGGAAAATGCACAAACCAACCAATTTTGCTTAAACACTGGCTGATATTTCTATTGCTCCATATTCCAGTTCTGAGGCATCAATGTCCGCTGTAAGCATTTTTGATGATGGATACGACACTCCTGCCAATCTTCGGCTTCACATGCCACTTATGCAGCAAGACACGGTGCGTTCTGACACCTTTTTCTCAGTTTGTGCTACAGTAGCTCTTTTGTTGGATCAAACCAGATGGTCTAGCTTTAACTCCCACATCCATAAAAAGTGATGAGCATGCACAACTGGTTCACTGCTTGTCTCTTCTTGAACTACTTTTGATAGGTACTAAACACTGCATACTGGGAACACTGCACAAGACCAAGTCCTTTAGAAACATTCTGGTCATATTGTCTCATTATCACAATTTGGCCTTTATCAAAGCCACTCAGATCAATTCAGCCCAGTTTGCTTGCTGCAAGACCTATCCAATAGTATCATGACATTGCGATATAATATTACAAAGTGATTTTGTAGGACAATATCATTTGCGGTCACATCATATTGGTAACAATGAGTTCCATAAAGTCTTATTTTTAAATATTTATATATGTTTTTAGAAAAATTTGATTAATATGGACACATGGCTGTCAAAAATGGGGTCTCCTTACACAAATTCTCCACCTTCTATGACCCAGAGTAGAGCTTACTCATTCATTTATTAAATGCAAAGCTTTTCATTGGAATTGTCCACATATAATGCTACATTTCTCCTCTGACCAAGCACAGGTCTTCCGGCAGATTCACAATCGTCAGCGTATTCCTGTGCCAGCTACATAAAAAGAGGTTGTCTTGGCGAGACTATCAATGTAATCATTGCCAAGCCGCTTCTTCCCTTTTCTATCGTTAGCGCATTGCCAAGTCAGGCTGATGGTCAAGGTCAACGTGATTTGAGACAAGCTTGTTTATATGGTCTCCATCTCTTAGACCTTAGTCCAACTCTTATGTCCATGGTAAACAGTCTGTGCCAAATTACTAGCAATTAAACTGGTATTCTGGTCTTCCTAAATGATCAGTTATTCACTAGATACTGTAGATGATAATTGTCAAATTGGTTACGGTCCAACTGTTAGGACCCTCATCAATTGCCAGAACAGAGCTTGTGTTTTGCGCAGCACTTGGCTATCTTCCTCTGTGTCATAGACCTTCAATGGAGAGGCAAAACACATATGCATCCACGGATCAATTCAACGCTTCCTGGCTGGGTCACCCAAACTAGCAATTAGTGGGGGTCCCAGAGGTTGAACTCACTCAAATATCTAATAGTAGATAGAGGATAAAATGTGTAGACCTGAATACCCCTTTAAATAAAAAGCTGGATTGGCAGGTACAGGGCAGGAGAAAAATCAGCTTGGCAGCAGCAACTCTGTACAATTCTCTAGTCAAAACTGTGTTTAGCTCTTCAAATGATAAAATAAAGCAATTTTCTCAGTTATTCGATTATGACAACAAAACTCTGCAATGAATTTTATAGTTTAGATTCAGGCACAGGGGAAACTACAAAAGTAATTTTGATAGAGTCACTAAAACTTAGCTGTGCAATTGCATTGATAGCATCAGCTTCACATAGTATAAAGTAATATAATTCTTTTAAGGTAAAAGTTTTATATTACGACTTCTCAATCTTTTTTGACTGGTCCTCTAACATGTTGGTTCCTTGCCGTTCTCATCAGTCATTGGAAAGTTCAGCCTAATTTTTAAGAATATATATAGCCAATTTTGTTTCTAAACCTGAGATTGATATAGCCAGAATAAAGGACTGTGCAGCATATGATCATTCTGTCAAACTTTGTACCCAGCTAGGGATGGGAGAAATGATTTGCAGGACTCCGGTCCATTGGTCAGGTCATTAATCGTCTTGTGCCCATTACGCCGTGGTGATGACGTTGAGCCAGCTCAGGTAATCAACAGAAGAGCCAGGAATGCTGGAAGGTAAGGAGATTCACAGACCTCCGGTCCAGCGGTCACAGATTACTGACCAGGTTGATGGACCGATATTCTGAAAATCTATTCTCCTTTCTATTATTTCCAACTCTTCCGCACGACAAATTAAGAGGTGCCTCACAGTTTGAGAACTGGTTTGTAGTAGTAAAACAGCACGTTTCATCAAGACCAGTGTTGTTTATGTCGGTCTTGATGAGAGGGGTGCTGGAGTCAGATGCTTCTGTTTCATGAAGAGGTGCACGTCTATTCATGAATCTGGAGTGTCTGACGAGTGGCGTTCAACACTGTGTGCCATGCCAGAAATCTTACTGTAGTCAAGAACTCGAGTGAGATTTCTGGTGAAGTGAACGAGACACCTCTTAATGAATTTGACAAGTAGCAGTATCATGCCCTCACAAACCCCCATCTCACTTCAGCTTTGCTCATTTTAGTGGAGCTAGAAGAAATAGAAACTCCAAAAGTTGCAAAATCTTGGTGCAACTCTTAGTTGCGCCTAAATTTTGCGACTTTCAAAGCTTTTACACCAGAATTCTAGCATGAAAGTTTTAATGAACTGGACCCAAAGCGTAAAACAAATACTAAAGCTATATACTGTTCTTCATATGCACCAAGGGAAATGTCTCCAGACAAACAGCATCACATTTGCCCAACTTATCAGATCAGGGAGTAATTACCAGTCTTCCTAAATATTCAAGAGTCTCATTAATATTAAAATCTGTCCACCCGGAGAGACCATTCCAGTTGCTGGATTAGGACTCATCAGAATATTGCATGCACATGCTAATTATTAAATTCGTCCTTCTCACACAAGGTTGATTAAACTATTAAATTATTATTCCATTTTTTGTCACTCACCCAAAATATTATTTTCCCTGTGGTCCTTGCCAGTAGCATTTCATTACTCAACGATATAGAAATCTGTCAACTACACATTAATGTTATCACCAAATACACAGAATAATTCCACGACAATACTAGCTGCAGACTTTTCTGAGACATTTCCATCAAGAATGCGTGTAAATGTACGATTAAATCTATGGTAATATTCTCCAGACACATGTATAACCAGATTTAAAGTCCAAGACATTAGGAATGGTGGTCAGTAATGATGAGTGAGCATGCTCGCTACTGGTCGGTGCTCGCCCGAGCATCTCACTGCTCGAGATGCTCGGCGCTCGCCGAGTATTTCCGGGTTGCTCGGGCGGGAACTCGAGTCCCCTCCCTGCATGTTTGGCTCTCTTTAGAGAGCCAATGAACATGCAGGGTTAGCCTGCCATGCACTGTAATGCCGTAGCCATGTTGGTTGTGGGCATTACAGTGATTGGCTGGCCGCACAGCGTCATCAGGTGTATATCAGACCTGGCGCCGCCATGCTCGTCACAGTCACTCCGGATCAGACAGTGTAGGGAGAACTGCAGCTGTGTCAGGGAGAGATTTGATCATGTATTAGGTAGTGTAGGGAGAAAAAACGTACATTACACATATCCATCTTAACAAACAGTCCTTTTGAGGACTAATCTATCTGCAGAGATATCAGGCAGGCAGGGTGTATAGGAAAGCAGTGTATATAGAAGACTGCAGTGAATATAGCACAAGTGGCTCTATTCCAATTCTACCTTCTGCTGCTGTTATATATTTCTATACAAAGGCACAGGTCTCAGGGGCCAGGAATACTTTTCTTTGGATCTTAATCCTCATTATTTGCTTCAAAAGCAATCCAGAGAACACCATTTTTTCTGCACCATTTGCTTGATGGCACTGCAGAATACAGCCAGGTCCTTTCCATATTAGAGCACTAGAAATCCAACTATTTAAAACTATGTTTTCTCCGTCAAACGGATCACATATACGTTGTCAGAAAATACTGCCATTTCTGGCCTCCATTAAAAATTTCCTTTAGTGTGTCATTGAAGCAATTCACCGCAGTTTGCTGTTCAAACTACTTACCTACAGGCCAGGTATTTAAAACTCTGTTTTCTCTATCACACGGATCACATATAAGTTCGCTCCAAACTCAGTCATTTGTAGTGAGCGTGGAAGATACTGTCCTCCATTTAAAATGGGCAAGGGATGGGGAACTGGACATGATGGTAATGGTGGTGCATGCAGAGGCCGAGGACAAGGCCGTGGGCAAGCCGAAATTGTGACACAACAAACACCCACATCTTCTCGCCTGACCTTCCTGTCCCAATATCTAGGGGACCGCAGCACACCACTATTGAACGCAGAGCAGTGTCAAAAGGTTGTTGGTTGGATAGCGGATAATGCTTCCAGTCACTTAGCCACCACCACCACCCTGTCTTCCACACGGTCAAGTCTCAGTAGCCGTGAGTCTGGACTGCATATTCCTCAACCTGATCCTCCTTCCTCCCACCATGCCGAGTACCCAGAGACAACTGATCCCACACTTGGACAGTCCGAAGAGCTGTTCACTTTTCCATTTATAGATTCGGGCCTCTCACCCGGTCCACTTGAAGTGGGGCAAGAGGAGATTGCGTGTAGCGATGCCCAAATATTTGAGCAGCCACGGTCACACGAAGGCAGCGGTGGGAAAGTGTCACAAGAGGTGGACGATGATGAGACACAATTGCCAGAAATTCAGGAGGAGGACCAGGGTGTGGAAATGGAAGACGAGGTGGTGGATGATATAGTAACTGACCCAACCTGGCAGGACATGCAGAGTGAGGACAACAGCACACAGGGGGAGGGAGGCAGAGCACCCCAAAAGGCAGGAAGAAGCAGTGTGGTGGCTGCAGACAGAAGGCAGGCAACCGTTCCCCGTAACACCAACACGAAGGAAGTTGCCAGTACAACTGTTAGGTCTTCCCGAGTCTGGTTGTTTTTTAAAGACTCTGCTGATAACCCCAAAAAGGCCATTTGCACCACCTGTCAGGCGAGCATCAGCAGGGGTGGCAAAACGACCAGCCTGACCACCATCAACATGACCAGGCACATGGCAACAAAGCACCCAACTTTGTGGGCCGAACCCCTGTTTCCAGATACAGTGTCTGCGGGTGGCACCATTGCTTCTTCCGCTGTTGTGCATGCAAGCCTATCCCCTGTCCATGGTGCATGCGAAGACGCCTCCTGCCCTGCACCTGTCGTTGCATACTCTCAAGTAGCAGCATCAGGAAGCATGTCCATGTCCTTGTCCCAGCGCAGCGTTCAGTTGTCCATACCCCAGTCCTTGGAACGCAAGAGCAAATATGCAGCCAACGCCCCACAGGCCACACTACTAAATTCTCACATTTCACGACTGCTTGAATTCGAAATGTTGCCTTTTAGGCTCGTGGAGACTAAAGCATTCCGCAACCTGATGGCGGCGGCCGTCCCTCGGTACTTGGTCCCCAGCCGCCACTATTTCTCCCGGTCTGCCGTCCCCGTATTGCACAAGCACGTGTCCCAAAACATTAGCCGTGCTCTCAACAGCGCAGTTACCGGTAAAGTCCACCTAACCATGGACACGTGGATAAGTGCTTGTGGGCAGGGACGGTACTTCTCACTGACGGCACACTGGGTTAACATAGTGTAAGCCAGGACCCAGTCGGACCTTGGGACGGAACACGTCCTCCCGACGCCAAGGATTGCGGGCCCTAGGTCAATTAGGGTTGCCCCCACGGTCTACAGCTCCTGCACCTCATCCTCCTCAGCCTCCTCCTCCTCTTCAGCCTCCATCTCTGAAATGACCACATCAGTCACAAACTAGAAGCACTGCAGCAGTGCCTCGGCCAAGCGGCAACAGGCTGTGACGAAGCTAATATGCTTAGCTGAAATACCACACAATGCTGAAGAGTTGTGGACAGCTCTGAAAGAGCAGGCAGATCTGTGGCTCACACCGCTGAACCTACAACCAGGCATGGTCGTGTGTGACAATGGCCAGAACCTGGTGGCGGCTCTGAGGCGAGGCGAGCTCACACACGTACCATGCCTGGCCCACGTGCTTAACCTCAAGTTTCAGCGGTTTCTCAAATCCTACTCGAGCTGCCGGATCTGCTTGTTAAAGTACGCCGCCTGTATGCCCATTTTTGAAAGTCAGCTACAGCTTCCGCCGCCCTTGCCGTGTTTCAGCAGCGTTTGCAGCATCCGGCTCACAGACTGGTGTGTGATGTCCCTGTTGGCATATACAACAGATTAGGACTTATTATAAGTGAAAGGAGGACTTTATGCTAACCACACAGCAGATGGCGATAGTGTGTAAAGTTATATGCTTGCTGTAATGTGTGGGAGGAAAGCTCTCAATTGTTGGTTGTTTTTACTTCCTGTGTTTTCTTTCTTCCTTTCCTGAATGTGTTATGTCAGCAGCACACAGATTGTGTGACACTGAATTGTATCTCATGTTTAACCAGTATGAAGTAAATACCGTTTACTCAAGATATCTTGCTGATTGAAGCTCTCGTAAGTACAGTGGTGACTGTAAGAAGATGCACTCTGCGACAGTCCCTACGCGTTGGAACTCTGAACATGTTGGGAAGGATTTGTGAGCAGAAGAGGGCAGGTGTTGAGTACCAGCATCAACGAGGCCGTCGGTATTCAGTTCAGACTCCACACATAAGGCCTCAGAAGTGGACATGGATGTCAGACATATGTACCATCCTCCAAAACTTTGAGGACTCCACCGAGATGGTGAGCGGCGATGACGCCATAATTAGCATCACCATACCGCTTCTCTGTCTTCTGAAATGCTCTCTGCTCACAATCAAAGAGGATGCATTGCAGGCAGAGCACGATGAGATGGAGCAGGGAACCATACAGGGTGATTACTAGTGTTGAGCCACCCCCGTAGTGTTCGGGTTCGGTTCGGTTCGTCGAACACCGGGATGTTCGAGGAACTGTTCGTCGAACTGTTCGTCGAACACCTTAGAACACCGTCGAACACCGTTAAAACCAATGGCAGGCAAACAAAAACACATAGAAACACATAGAAAACACCTGCAAAGGTGTCCAAAAGCTGACAAACTGCTCAGAAGACACTCTCTTTAAAAAAGCCGGCCGGCAAATTCAGCAGCGGCATACACCGGTACCCGACAATTTAGACAAGAAGGAATAGAGCATCACACATAGATTAGATAGATAGAAACATGTCAGTCACACATATAAGAAGCACAGTGACAGTGTTGGTTACTGCACTTGTCATTTAGTGTAAAGGATTTATTAAAAAAAATATTAGTGTTTTCATGCACCGTCTCTTTAAAAAAGCCGGCCGGCAATTCAGCATCTGTACCCGACAATTTAGAACAGAAAGAATAGAGCTTCACACATAGGTTAGATAGATAGAAACATGTCAGTCACATATATAATAAGTACAGTGAGAGTGTTGCTTACTGTACTTGTCATTTAGTGTAAAGGATTTATTTAAAAAAATAATAGTGTTTTCATGCACTGTCTCTTTAAAAAAGCCGGCCGGCAATTCAGCATCTGTACCCGACAATTTAGAACAGAAAGATAGAGCATCACACATAGATTAGATAGATAGAAACATGTCAGTCACATATATATGAAGTACAGTGATAGTGTTGGTTACTGTACTTGTCATTTAGTATTAAAATAAAGGATTTATTATTAAAAAAATTGGCGTGGGGTTCCCCTTAATTTTAGGCTCTAGCGGAGGTTAAGCAGACGGCTGGGGCAGATGTTTGAAGCCTGGGAAGGGGGTAATACCCACGGAGCTTCCCAGGCTACTAATATCAGCCCCCAGCTGAATACATAGCCTTTACTAGCTATTAAAATGGGGGACCCCCGAAAAAAAATGACGTGGGGTCCCCCCTAATTTAATAGCTAGCAAAGGCTAGGCAGACAGCTGGGGGCTGATATTAATAGCCCAGGAAGGGAGCCATGAATATTGGCCCCCTCCCAGGCTAGAAACACCAGCCGTCAGCCGCCCCAGAAATGGCGCATTCATAGGATGCGCCAATTCTGGCACTTAGCCTCGCTCTTCCACGCTGCCCTGGTGCGGTGGCAGGGGGTAATAGGGTTGGGGTTGATGTCAGCTTATAATGCCAGCTGACATCAAGCCCAGGTTAGTAATGGAGAGGCTCACTGGGTAATAAAGGGGTTAGGGCCAGCTTGGTATTATCAGCTGGCCCCAAGCCCAAAATTCATGGGGTCACGCCAGTATTAGACATGACCGCCATGAATTTCTAGTAAAGTATTTAAAAAAAACACAACACCCAGAATAAAGTCCTTTAATTGAAATAAAGACACAATTCTTTATTGTTCTAAATTAAACCATACTTACCATCACACCCATTCCAGCTGAAGCCAACGATCTCCTGCAATAAAAGAAAAATAATAAACCAACCTCATCCTTACCTTTCCATGGTTCCCACGACAGCTTCAGCTCTGCTACATCGAGATGACAGGCTGGACCGCAGCAGAACGCTGCCATCCAGCCTGTCATCCCGCAGACACTGAGAAGCGCAGGCTTGCTTGCGCTGCTCAGCGTCTCTCTGTGACGACATCCAGATGAGCCGAGTTCATGTCCAATGAACTCGGCTCACCTCATGCACGTCACTGACAGCGTGGGAAAATTCTCACGCTGAAGCGCTGATTGCAGGAGAATTTTCCCACGCTGTCAGTGACGTGCAGGAGGTGAACTGAGTTCATTGGACATGAGCTCACCTCATGCACATCACTTTCAATTTATTTCAATTAAAGGACTTTATTCTGGGTGTTTGTGTTTTTTTAACTTTGACTATGGGGTTAGTAATGGGGGTGTCTTATAGACGCCTCTCCATTACTAACCTGGGCTTGATGTCAGCTGGCATTATAAGCTGACATCAACCCCAACCCTATTACCCCCTGCCACCGCACCAGGGCAGCGTGGAAGAGCGAGGCTAAGTGCCAGAATTGGCGCATCCTATGAATGCGCCATTTCTGGGGCGGCTGACGGCTGGTGTTTCTAGCCTGGGAGGGGGCCAATATTCATGGCTCCCTTCCTGGGCTATTAATATCAGCCCCCAGCTGTCTGCCTAGCCTTTGCTAGCTATTAAATTAGGGGGGACCCCACGTCATTTTTTTGGGGGGGTCCCCCATTTTAATAGCTAGTAAAGGCTATGTATTCAGCTGGGGGCTGATATTAGTAGCCTGGGAAGCTCCGTGGGTATTACCCCCTTCCCAGGCTTCAAACATCTGCCCCAGCCGTCTGCTTAACCTCCGCTAGAGCCTAAAATTAAGGGGAACCCCACGCCAATTTTTTTAATAATAAATCCTTTATTTTAATACTAAATGACAAGTACAGTAACCAACACTATCACTGTACTTCATATATATGTGACTGACATGTTTCTATCTATCTAATCTATGTGTGAAGCTCTATTCTGTCTGTTATAAATTGTCGGGTACCGCTGCTGAATTGCCGGCCGGCTTTTTTTAAAGAGACGGTGCATGAAAACACTATTATTTTTTTTGATAAATCCTTTACGCTAAATGACAAGTACAGTAAGCAACACTGTCACTGTACTTCTTATATATGTGACTGACATGTTTCTATCTATCTAATCTATGTGTGAAGCTCTATTCTGTCTGTTATAAATTGTCGGGTACCGCTGCTGAATTGCCGGCCGGCATTTTTAAAGAGACGGTGCATGAAAACACTATTATTTTTTTTGATAAATCCTTTACGCTAAATGACAAGTACAGTAAGCAGCACTTTCACTGTACTTCGTATATATGTGGCTGACATGTTTATATCTATCTAATCTATGTGTGAAGCTCTATTCTTTCGGTTCTAAATTGTCGGGTACAGGTGTATGCCGCTGCTGAATTGCCGGCTTTTCATGTTTCACTGTTGGCACTGTTCCCATCGATTTGGGCAATCACTGTAATGCCACAACCACCATGGCTGTGGCATTACAGTGAGTGGCAGACAATCCCTGCATGATTGGTGCTCTAAATAGCGCCAGACATGCAGGACACGCTTTTGGTGCACGAACAGTTATCGAACATAACCTCGAACAGCCGAATTTTTTGCAAATCGTTCGGGTTCGTCGAACAACTCGAACACTGCCCAAAACAGCTCGAATTTGAGATTGGCGAACAGTTCTAGTCGAACACCGCTCATCTCTAGTGATTACACACAGCCAAGCCTCATCTCATGCCAACGTGGATTGGGTGACAATGAGGAAGAGGAAGAGGAGGAGGAAGGACAGGAACTAGTTTCATGCATTATAGACGGTACTACCTGCACAGCTGTCATACCAAATGTCCAGCGTGGATGGCCAGATGACAGAGAGGAGGAGGAGAGCATGGTCAGTCATCCTCTTGGTGAGGACACGGAAGTCTTGCCTGTTAGTATTCTGGCACGCATGGCTGAGTTTATGTTACGCTGCCTTTCCCATGACCCTTGCGTTCTCAAAATTTTGGGTGACAGTGACACTTCTAGACCCACACTACAAGGAGAACTTTATATCTCTTATTCCTGAGGCGGATAGGTCTACAAAAATGGGGCAGTACCATAAGGCCCTTGTTGCGAAACTATTAAAAAAATTCCCATCTGAAAACGCTGGCGGCAGAGGGCACACTTCGTTGGGCAACCAAGGAGTTCAGGCGAGAGAGACACAACTTCAATCCAGCAGAGGCAGGGGAAAACTGTCAAAGTTCTGGGAGAGTTTTCTCAGACCCTCTCATCTCACAGGCCCTGAGGCACAGGGTACTCTCACAAGGAGTGCAAAGTTTGGGAAGATGCTGAGGGAGTACCTTGTCGACCGTACCAACGTCCTCCGTGATTCCTCTGTGCCTTATAATTATTGGGTATCCAAGCTGGATACGTGGAATGAACTGGCTCTCTATGCCTTGGAGGTCCTGGCCTGCCCTGCCACCAGCGTTTTATCAGAGCGGGGTTTTTAGAGCCGCTGATGGAATTATAATTGATAAGCGCATCCGCCTGTCAAATGAAAATGCTGACAGGCTGACTCTATAAAAATGAACAAGGGTTGGATTGGGCCAGACTTCTCAACACCACCGAATGATAGCAACATAACATAAACTCAAATCCAGTGTCTTTTTTGTATTCCCATGAACCTTTTCACACCCACACATGGGTATACGCTTCCTGATTTTGTCTATTTGCTATTGTCCTCCTCCTTCTCCTCATCCTCCACCACCATATCACCAGTGTGACCGTGGTCCGTGATGCAACACCCACATAATTTTTTTAAAGGGTTTTTATGATGCCTGTGAAAAAAGTTTTTTATACAGTATGTTCATGTATACCCCCCAGGGATAAATGTTTATCCTATACTTGTAATGCATGGGCATTACAAGAATAGGAGACCCGCTCCTTTCTAATGGGAACATTTTTTTATGAAGCCCTCCTCCACGTCTCTTCCAAGGGGCATTGAAGTGTCTCCAAATTTTTGGCAGCCCTTGCATTCACTGCATAGGCCAACACTATGGGAGACTCTCTCCTTTCTAATGGGAATTTGTCATTACTATGGCCCTGCTCTGTGTGTCTTTACATTCTTAGTGGGGTTTTTCCTAAAATTGGTCAGCCGTTAGACTCACTGCATACCCTCTAACTGTGTAGCAGACCCTCTCCTTTCTAATGGGAACATGTCGTACTTTGTTACTGTGGCCCTGCTCCGTGTGTCTTTAAATTCTTAGTGGGGTTTTTCCTAAAATTGGTCAGCCATTGGACTCACTGCATACTCTATAACTGTATAGCAGACCCTCTCCTTTCTAATGGGAACATGTCGTACCTTGCTACTGTGGCCCTGCTCTATGTGTCTTTAAATTCTTAGTGGGGTTTTTCCTAAAATTGGTCAGCCGTTGGACTCACTCCATACCCTATAACTGTATAGCAGACCCTCTCCTTTCTAATGGGAACATGTCGTACCTTGTTACTGTGGCCCTGCTCTGTGTGTCTTTAAATTCTTGGTGGGGTTTTTCCTAAAATTGGTCAGCCGTTAGACTCACTGCATACCCTATAACTGTATAGTAGACCCTCTCCTTTCTAATGGGAACATGTCGTACCTTGTTGCTGTGGCCCTGCTCCATGTGTCTTTAAATTCTTAGTGGAATTTTTCCTAAAATTGGTCAGCCATTGGACTCACTGCATACCCGATAACTGTATAGCAGACCCTCTCCTTTCTAATGGGAACATGTCGTACCTTGTTGCTGTGGCCCTGCTCCATGTGTCTTTAAATTCTTAGTGGGGTTTTTCCCAAATTTTGGCAGCCCTTGCAGTCACAGCATAGGCATTACTACTATAGGAGACCCGCTCCTTTATAATGGGAACATTTTTTTTTACTGAGACCCTCCTCTATGTCTCTTCAAAGGGGTATTGGGTTGGGTCCAAATTTTTGGCAGCCCTTGCAGTCACTGGATACGCAATAACAGTATAGGAGACCCACTTGTTATTAATGGGAACAGCAAAGCATAGCCGGCTGATGGCTCTCTAGCAATAGCTACGGCCGACTGCTGGCCTTTTAAGAATAGTAAGGGCCATCTGATGTCCCTGTAAAAATAGGCTTTATGACTTTGAGAGTCCCTCAATCATAAATTAAAAAGGATGTGTCTGATGATGTGTCACACACCACATGGCCAGATAAGGTTGTAAAATGTTAAAATGACATTTCCCGGTGAATGCATTTGTCTTAAAAAATAAAGTAAAAAAACCAAAACAATAGGATCTTTCTTTAGTATAAAAAACAGCGTCACCAATTTAACCTCAGTGTAATCATATTGTTCAGCTCATGCACCTCCTACTCTATCTCTGAAATGATCACATCAGTCACAAGCTGCAGCACTGCCTTGGCCAAGCGGCAACAGGCTGTGCTGAAGAAAACTTGCTTAATGCTTAATTGACAAACCGCCCAGAGCTGCAGAGTTGTTGAAAGCTGTAACACAGCAGCCTGATCTGTGGCTCTCACCGCTGAACATAAAGTCCGGCATGGTCATGTGTGACAATAGGCGGAACCTGGTGACGGAGAAATGACATTCGGGGTAGATACGGTTTACCTCTATGCCAGCCCTTCCACCAAGCTAAAGAATATGGCTGTGGTGAAATACAACTCCCACTGAGAAGCTGTTTCAGATTGAAAAACATTGTGCCCACCAGAGGATTTGATACTGAGGGCTAACCTGTCTCACCCGCTCAAGAGCCCCATAGCAGCTGAAAAGTTAGCGCTATCATGAACTCTCCTGAGGTAGTAGCCAAGACACTCCAGATTCTCTGGTGGGACTGTCCAACCCTGCTGAGAAGCAGTCCTGGCTAAGAAAAGTGTGTGGGAAGGTTCCCAGACACTCTATGGCTTCTTTTTTACGGAGGAGGAAACATATGCAAACATGGGGAGAACATCCAAAGTCCTTGCAGATGTTGTCCTTGCTGGGATTTGAACCCAGGATCCCAGCGCTGCAAGGCTTCAGTGCTAACCACTGATCCAATGTGCTGCCGTTCACCCTCTAATATCTAACAGGCTGGAGAAACTTGCACCTACTGCCACTCTATCTTCAGCTCCTTTGTGAGAAAATGTATTTGGGCAGCCACTCAGTCTACCAAATAAAATTCCTGAGAAGGAAATTGGGGATGGCTTTGCTACTGGTACTGGGGGCAGTGCTAATACCATGGCGTCATACCATAGTTTGCTGGAAATATTCCAGGCTGGTAGGAGGCAAGCAAATTCCCACAGAAAAGTACCAGCAGTAATCTTCAGGCCACATTTCAAGTGCAAGCAGCTTTAGAGGACTTCCTGGGAGAAATGACACGCAGAGTAGATACGGTTTCCCTCTATGCCAGTCCTTTCACCGAGCTAAATACAACTCTCAGCCAAAAAAGTTGTGGACTGGCTCCGTACCGTCCCTGGCCAAATTTACCTGTCCACGTGTTTGTGGTTAGGCGGTCCTTCCCAGTAAGTGCACTGGGGAGGGCACGGGTAATGTTGTGGGAACCATGCTTGTGGAAGGTGGAGGCGATACCGGGAAATATAGTGGCGGCTGGGGACCGAGTATGGACACCCGGCCACCGCCGGCATGAGGTTGTGAAAAGCTTCTGCCTCCACGAGCCTAAAAGGCCATATTTCAAGTGCAAAGAGCTGCACTGAAATCTGGCAGTTTAGTGTTGCTGCCTGTGGGTGAGTGGGTGGCTGGCTGAATACTTGAACTTGCATTCCAAGTAACAGAAAACTAAGCAGATGGTGGCCTCTATCATCTTTATGGCCTCACCTCAGCACTATGAATTCTCCTGAAGGAGAAGCCAACGCCCGCCGGAGGAGTCTCTGGTTCTCTGGTGAGCCCGTCCAACCCTGCCTGAAAGCAGGCCTGGCTAAGAAAAGTGTGGGGGAAGGTTCCCGGACACTCTTTGGCTGCTTTTTTAATGTGGATCGGCCATGCTTATGCATGTTATTTCTCAAAACGCATTACAGATCAGGCCATTGTCCAACTCTGTATTCAAGAAATTAAATGCGCAAAGAAAGATGTATGTGTGTCAAAGCACCACTGACAAGTGCGAGTTGATGTTGGACAGGCTGCCATTGCTTCTGCAACAAGCTCAATTGCAGGACTTCATGGGAGAAATGACACGCAGAGTAGATACGGTTTCCCTCTATGCCAGTCCTTTCACCGAGCTAAATACAACTCTTAGCAAAAAAAGTTGTGGACTGGCTCTGTACCGTCCCTGGCCACATTCACCTGTCCACATGTTTGTGTTTAGGCGGTCCTTCCCAGTAAGTGTACTGGGGAGGGCACAGCTAAAGTTTGTGGGACCCGTGCTTGTGGAAGGTGGAGGCGATACTGGGAAATATAGTGGTGGCTGGGGACCTAGTATGGACACTTGGCCGCCGCTGGCATGAAGTTGTGAAAAGCTTCTGCCTCCACGAGCCTAAAAGGCCACATTTCAAGTGCAAGCAGCTGTCAAAAATTTGGCAGTATAGTATTGCAGCCTGTGGGTGGGTGGGTGGGTGGCTGCCTGCATACTTGCGCTTACATTCCAAGGAATGGGGTAGGGACAACTGAATGCTGCAGTGGGACAAGGACGTGGACGGTGATTGTTGCAAGTCTGCAACGACAGGTGCATGGCGGGAGGCATCTTCGCATGCGCCAAGGATCACTTATGATGGGCACACTTTTAGGCAGTGACCTGGGAGTCAGAGATGCTTCCAGAGATCTTCCCCATGCTGTTCCCATGTCTTTTCAGCACTGTATGCATGTGTCTGATGATGTGTCACACACTACATGGCCAGATAAGGTTGTAAAATGTTAAAATGACATTTCCTGGTGAATGCATTTGTCTTGGTTGAAAGCAATTCAAAAGTGCAAATGACTCGCCCCCTGGGCCGTGGGGCACTCGGATCCGGGCAGTAGGGGAACGATGGGAGTAGTAGTGGCAACCCGGTTCCGTGGCTCAGGGTGGTCAGGCCAGTGGTAGTCCGTTATACGCTGATGATTATGTCCGACTACGCCACCCGTGGATTACGGTTATTAGGAACCGCTGGGGCTGATGAGGAGTGCAGCTAGGGTAGTGTGACTCCCCACGGGAAGAGTGTGGCCCCAGGGCAGTATAATGGATGGTGGGAGTGATGGTGGTGAGAGTCCCAGTGCTGTTAGTGCTGGAGGAGCAAGGAGCACACAGACAACAGGTTGCAGTCCAGGGTCTTTACTAGAACAGGTAAACTGACCCACAAGCAGTCCCGGCTAGGAGGGGACCTGGATGTCTGAGAGCAATGGGGAAATTTGCCCTGGTCAGGGTGAGAGTGTAGGCCTACAGTGCTTTTTGCGCTCCTTCTGGCTATCTCCTCCTTATAGGGTAACAGCCCACGGTCCGAGCTCTCCGTGTATTCTCGCCTGTATGGCCTGCGACGTGGGTTCCTTTCTGCTCCCAGCCTGTTACGGCTTTGCTGGTCCCTTCTGTTGTGGCAGGGCCTCCAGGCTTCTTAGGCCAAGGAATATACAGTCCCCTGCGGACTGGTTATCTGCTGTAGGATGTGGAATCCTCTCAGCCTCAGACACCAAAGTCTGGTAAATTAAGTCCTTTATCTGCCAAGACAGGCTTACTTCGCCTCTTGTCTCTGGCTTGTGGCTCTCCTCCTGCCACACTTCCTCTTAGGTGCAATACAACTTTCTGTCCCTGCTCTGATCCGGGACACGTCTCAGTACTGAGACAGGTCATCCGGTTCTCCCTAACCCTGCCCCCAGCACCAGCTTTTATGGGGGCAGCCTGCTCCCCCTATTGGCCTGAGACAGGAGGTACTGCATGCTAATGTTCCCCTGACTAGAGAACCTCCCCCTTGCTCTCAGACACAGCTTTATTACATTTTGTGGCATCCAGGCCAGGGTGACACATTCCCCCCTAGTAAAATTTAGTACTCCGGGACTAAACAATAAACAAAGACAATATGCATGGCCATAAAACATTATCAGGAAAGTGACGCACAGATTGGGTTCTTAAGGTCACAGTGTGGTCTGTGACTGAGTGTCCATATCACCAATACAATGGGGAGCCTTAACCAGGTGGGGGTCTGTCCTACCCCAAGTCCTTCACAGTCTTAGTTCATTCCTTGGTTAGGCTCCGAACGCAGTCCATACAAGATTCCGGTTATGAAAAGTCCATAACCTGTGAGTCCTTACGGTAGCTGCAAGAAACTGAAACACAGAATTACCAAACATGAATGTAACTTGACAAACATTTCAACATTTGGCAACAGGGTTATTTACAATTTTAGTGCACTCTATATTCTCCAGCGAGCGGGTATCTGCCCCTTTGTGCTCCTGGTTGATCTCCTTAACCCACTGTCTGGTGGTGGACCGACTTGGCTTTCCCCACTAGCGTTAGGGGTACAGCTACCAGCTGGGTGTACAGGTAGGGCAGGCAGCTGTCTGCGGGTTCTTTGGCTTACCGCAGGCATGGCAGGCTCACTGTTAGCAGAGGGTTGACTCTCCTGGGCTGCTGGTACAGGCTCTTCTTCCTCTGGAACTGCTTGCTCTTCTTCACCTTTCGGCTCTGGTGTTGGTTGTTGCTGTGCCGGTTGCAGGAAATGCAGGACGGGTACCACTATGGCATCATTTATTCGAGTCCAGGACTGAGGGAACTCTCCGAGAACTGTGCTGATCATTTCTTCCTTGTCCTCTGCGGGTTCAAGGTCACCTTGATCCCCTTCTACACTACGGAGTTGCTCGGGGCACCTTTTTAGGTGGTCTCTGGAGATGGTACTAGTGGTTTCTCCTCCGTCCTTGGTGATCACGCACACCTTCGGGTTGTCGTGATCAGACTGCAGTACGGTGTAGGGTTTCCTTTCCCACTGGTCGTCCAACTTGTGAAGCCTTCTCTTTCGCTTCAGGACCTGCTCACCAGGTTCTAGGGGGCCAGCAGGGGCGTGTTGGTTGAAGAGTTTTTCTTTCCTCTCACTCACCTGGGCCAGGCTCTTCTCCACACTCTCCTGTACCTTCTTGTACTGCAGTTGCCTTTCCGTATCCCAGTCCGCATCCGGGGAGGTGTCCTCAGGCGTTAGGACTCCCATCTCCAGGTCTACGGGCAGCTTACCTGGTCTGGCTCGCATCAGGTAAGCCGGGGTGCAGTTTGTAGCATTCACCGGGATATGGTTGTATAGGTCTATCAGGTCCGGCAATTTTTCTGGCCACGGGCTGCATCCCTCCAGTGGCAACGTCTTCAGGAGGTCAATGACTATATTGTTCATTTTCTCACACATCCCGTTGGTTTGTGGGTGGTAAGGCGTTGTCCGAATCTTCTTACAGCCATAGAGGTTGCAGAACTCTGGAAAGATTTCAGCCTCGAACGCTGGACCCTGGTCTGTCAGGACCTGTTCCGGATACCCGTGTGGACGGCAGAAGTATTGCTGGAAGACTTTGGCCGCTGTTTGGGCTGTCAAGTCCTTTACCGGGACCACCACTAGAAAACGGGAATAGTGGTCCACGATTGTCAGGGCATAGATGTATCCTGACCGGCTTGGAGCCAATTTGACGTGGTCCAGAGCTACCAGCTCAAGAGGCTGCGTGGTGACGATGGGCCTCAAGGGTGTCTTCTGGCTGGTGCGGTCCTTCCTCCTTAGGTGACAAGGGCCACAGTCTCTGCACCATTTTTCTACAGCTCCTCTCATGCCGACCCAAAAGAACCTTCCTCTTAGCAGGAACTCCAGTTTCTTCCAACCGAAGTGCCCCGCTCTGTCATGGTAAGCCCCCAGGACCATAGCTGTATCCCGCCTTGGGACCACGACTTGCCAGGTCAGCTTGTGCGTCCGGTGGTTGACAATCCTTCTGCACAACTTGCCTTCATAGAGGATCAGCTTGCTCTTCTCTTTCCATAGCAGCTTGACTTCCTCTGGGGCGTCCGGATCCATGCGGGCGTCTTCCTGGGTCAGCAGATCTTTCACCAGGCGGATGGCAGGGTCACTATCTTGGGTCTCGGCCCAGCTGTGGTGAGGTAGGGGATTGATCATCACGGTTGTTAGATCCTCCTCCTTCATGCGGTGGGAGTATTGAGCGGCTCCATACTGGTGAAACGCGGGGAGTTCTACCTCCTCCAGCTCTTCTGGGTCTTCGTCACCTTCAGGTAAGTGGGGCATTCTCGATAGGGCGTCAGCGTTGGCATTGGTTTTGCCTGCCCGGTACTTGATCACGAAGTCATAATTGGAGAGACGGGCCATCCACTGCTGTTCCAGGGCACCCAGTCTTGCATTGTCCAGGTGTGTCAACGGGTTGTTGTCCGTGTACACGGTGAACTTTGCAGAGGCCAGGTAATGCTTGAAGCGTTCCGTCACGGCCCACACCACCGCCAAGAATTCTAGCTTGAAGGAGCTGTAATTCTCCGGGTTCCTCTCGGTGGGCCTCAGCTTCCGGCTGGCGTATGCGATCACCCGTTCTCTGACCTGTTGGTTTTGGGACAGTACGGCTCCCAGTCCCACATTACTGGCGTCTGTGTGGAGGATAAAAGGCTGGCCGTAATCAGGGTAGGCCAGGATCTCATCCCCTGTGAGGGCCATCTTTAGCTGGCGGAAGGACTCCTCTTCTGGTTTATCCCACTTGAAGGGTGGCTTTTGACTTCTGGACTTAGACTGCCCGATCAGGAGGTCCTGCATAGGAGCTGCCATCTTAGTGAACCCGGGGATGAACCTTCGGTAGTAGCCTACCAACCCGAGGAACTGTCTCACCTCTTTGATGTTCGAGGGGCTTGGCCAGCTCTTGATTGCCGTGACCTTGTCAGGGTCGGGGGCCACTCCTTCCGCGCTTACCACGTGCCCTAGGTACTGGACCTTTGGTTTCAGCAGGTGACACTTCGATGGTTTCACCTTCAGGCCATAGCCTGCCAGGGCTTCGAACACCTCGGCCAGGTGCTTTAGATGGTCCTCGTAGGTTTTCGAATAGACGATCACGTCGTCCCGGTAAAGGAGGACCGTCTCGAAGTTTCGGTGCCCTAGACAGCATTCCATCAACCGCTGGAAGGTCCCTGGTGCGTTGCAGAGCCCGAAAGGCATACAGTTGAACTCGCTCAGTTCCATCGGGGTGGTGAAGGCGGTCTTCTCCTTGTCAGCCTCTGCCACAGGAACCTGCCAGTACCCGCTATCAAGGTCCAAAGTAGAAAAGAAGTTAGCTGATTTTAGTGCGGCTAAAGACTCCTCTATTCTAGGCAGCGGGTATGCGTCTTTATGGGTGATACGGTTCATTTGTCTATAGTCTACGCACATTCTCATGGTGCCGTCTTTCTTTTTCACCAGAACCAAGGGGGCTGCCCTGGGGCTACAGCTATCTCTAATGACCCCAGTTTCTTTCATTTCTTTTAGCATGCCCTTTGCGTTCTGATAATGTGCAGGGGGTACAGGCCTGTGTCTCTCTTTTATTGGTGGGTGGCTCCCTGTGGGGATGTGGTGTTCTATCCCTTTTACTCTGCCGAAGTCTAGCGGGTGCTTACTAAAGACTCTCTCGTACTCCTGTACCACCCGGTAGACTCCTTGTTTTTGGTGCAGGGGAGTGGAGTCAGCACCCACATGGAGTTTCTGGCACCAGTCCTCCTTTTGTTTCTGGGAGCCATTACCCTCTGCCTGTGGAGATGGAGGCAAGGGTTCCACGGCCATGATGGCTTTGTGTTCGACAACAAACAGTTTGGCGAGTGTAGCGTACCTGGGTAAGTGTACCTTCCTCTCCCCAATGTTGAGGATGCGGACGGGCACCCTCCCTTGACGGACATCAACCACCCCCCGGGCTGTCAAAATGGTGGGCCTGCTGTCTGAGTACACGGGTTCTACCATGGCTTGGTAGTCTCTACCTCTCAACCCGATTGCAGTCCGACACCAGATCATCATTTCACTTTTGGGAGGCATGGAAATGGGGAATGGGTCACTCAGTCTTACGCTACCGATCTCACCACCAGACAGTTCTACCTACTGCCGTCTCATCAGGGCTTTTATCTCCTTATTGAGGACTCTCTGTTGGCTGGAGCTAGCATTCACCGCCACCTGTTGTAGAATTACAATTACCTCTGAAAGACAATTTTCAATCACGTTAGTACCCACAGTTATTTTAGGGTGACTTTCACGACGGTCAATGTCCACAACAATTACTCCCTGTGCCGGCAGTTCAACTTTACCAATCTTAATGGTCATCTCCTTGAACCCCATCTGCGGCACGGGTAAGCCATTACTGGCGATGATGCTCAACTTACTGTCTGGATACCATGTGATATCAGCATCAGTCCAATACTGCTTAAAAAGTACATAAGGGATAGTGGTTACTTGTGACCCAGTATCCAGCAAGGCGCTCATGGGGATACCGTCCAGCACCACGGGTAAAGATTAAAGATAAAACCCGGCACTCACTGAGTGCCGGGTTTTATCTTTAATCTATACTTGGTTTGGCACCTTACCCGGGCACCACCTCCACCAGGTGTGCGATAGTTTTGCTTTATACAGCACCACGGGTAAAACCGGGCGTCCCCCAACGTACTTATCACGCCAATTCTAAGGGCCTGGTGATCTTATGCCTGTGGGTTGGCCCTCTGCCCCAGGTTGGACCCGTTTAAATGACAGTACCTGGAAATGTGTCCGGGCTGGTTGCATCAACGGCAAATGGGCTGTCCATCCTCTGCATAGCGGTCTGTGGGCCTCCCTCGGAACGACGGGATCCTCCTCTGTCGACGCCACGGGACATCCTCCGGACTTGAAGCCAGCTCGATGGGTCTTGACGGGTCCACTTGCAACGCCTGGATGGTCTTGGTCAACGCCGCGACGCTCCTGGTCAGCTCCTGGACTTGGTGGTGCAGGTCTTTCGACGGGGCTTGGTTCAGGACCTGTGCATCAGCCCCCACGGGGTCCATAGAGGAGGGCGCCGCCTCCTGGTGGTAGGTGAGAGCAGGGTGCCGGGGGTTTATAGCGCCACTGGTTGCAGATTCACGGAGCACCCTGATGGCCCTGTCCTTAAATTGGGCAAAGGTCAGGTCTGTTATGATCTGCTACAGGGACTAAAGAAAGACAGGAGATCTGTCCCTACAATAGAACTAAACTAGATCCCTACGATGTAACGGGGAACCTGATCCTGCGATCAGACCTGCTAAAGTCCTCGGCTAGTCTGTACGAAGACCTATAGATGTGAGGGAGGGATCCCTACAAGAACTAGGGACTGGGAAAGTTGGACACCTCCTAGCAGAAATAGTAGCAGTCAAAGACAAACACACAACAAAAAGCATAGAGGTCAGAAGACCTAGCAAAACTAACAGAGAACGGCAACAGAGCACCAAGCTAGCTCAAGAGTAGTAAATACAATGAAGTGCAGCAAGACCAGGAGGGTGGAGCCGGATTAAATAGGCAAAAATGGTCATGTGACCAGCAAACTAAAAAAAAACTAACAGGAGAGTTCTAACAGTACCCCCTCTTCTAAGAGGATCCTCCGGATCCCCTAGACCCAGGCTTACCAGGAAACCTCCTGTGAAACGCTCTGACAAGTCTGGAAGCAGAAACATCATCCGCCCTCACCCATGAGTTATCCTCAGGTCCGAAACCCTTCCAAGCGACGAGATACTGCAAACTCCCTCTATACCGTCTAGAATTTAGGATGCGGGAAATTTCATATTCCCTGTCCTCCACCACCGGAGGAACAGTGGCAGAGGCGTCACCATCCGACACATCAGCTTTTTTCAACAGAGAAACATGAAACACCGGGTTAATCTTCCAGGACGTAGGAACCTCCAACCTAACAGCAGATTGGTTAACTATCTGAAGCACCTTAAAGGGCCCTACGAACTTGGGACCCAATTTTTTAGAAGGAATCCTCAATCGCAGATTCTTAGAGGACAACCAAACCATGTCACCAACAGCAAACAAAACCTCTTGCCGTTTCCTATCAAAGTACCTCTTAGATTTTTTGTTAGCCTCCTGAAGATTACCACGCACATCCGTCCAAACTCTCTCCAAATCACCGGAAAAACTCTCCTCCTCAGGCACAGCCGAAACCAATTTGGAGAATGACCCAAAAGACGGATGTCTCCCAGAACAACAAAAAAAAGGCGAACACCCAGCAGAAGAGGATGTATGGTTGTTAAGAGCAAATTCAGCAAGTGGCAGAAACTCAGACCACCCCTCTTGATTGTCTGCCACAAAACAACGCAAGAACTGCTCAACATCCTGGTTCTTCCTTTCTGTCTGGCCATTAGACTCAGGATGATATCCAGACAAAAACGACAAATGAACTCCCAACCTGTCACAAGAGGCACGCCAAAAACGAGCCACGAACTGAGGTCCCCTATCAGAAACAATGTCAGTAGGAACACCATGTAGTCTGACAATTTCCTTGACAAAGGCCTTAGCGAGTGTCTTAGCGCAAGGCAGTTTGATGAAGGGAACCAAGTGACACATCTTGCTAAAATGATCCACGACCACCCAGATGACCGTGAAGCCTTCAGAGGGGGGAAGGTCAGTAATAAAGTCCATAGCCAGATGTGTCCAAGGTGCACTAGGAACCTCCAGAGGGCAAAGCAACCCCGCAGCAGGAGCATGCGAAGACTTGGATCTAGCACACACAGTACATTGGCGCACCCACTTAATGACTTCCTTCTGCCATCCAGGCCACCAAAAACTGCGACCCACAAGTCTCTTGGTCTCAGAAATTCCTGGATGACCTGCCAACCGAGACTCATGACACTCAACAAACAAATCTCTCCTAAAGGTCCTAGGCACAAACAACCTCCCATGGGGAGTGTTAGATGGGGCATTCTCCTGAGCTTTAAGAATCTCATCCTCCAAAACGGAGTCCAAAGCAGCAATCACAACACCTTCTTGTAAAATGCTCTCCTCTTCCTCCTCAACACCGACCATGGGAGAAAAGCTGCGAGACAAAGCATCCGCTTTAACATTCTTGGTACCCGGGATGTAAGTAACGGAAAAATTAAACCGCGAGAAAAAAAAGTGCCCACCTAGCCTGACGGGCATTCAAGCGCTTGGCAGCATCAAGATAGATCAGATTTTTATGATCAGTGAAAACCTGAATGGGAAATTCAGCACCTTCCAAGAGGTGACGCCAGTGTTCAAATGCGAGTTTAATCGCCAGCAATTCCCGATTACCAATATCGTAATTAAGTTAAGTCTCAGAAAAATTTTTTGAAAAAAAGGCACAGGGATGTACTCCATCCTTGTTTTCCTGAGACAACACCGCACCGACCCCCACCGAAGAAGCATCAACCTCAACCAAAAATGGCTTAGTCACATCAGGCTGCATAAGGATGGGAGCAGAGGTGAACCTCTCCTTTAGAAACACCAAAGCTTCAATGGCCTCAGAAGTCCACTGAACCGCATTAGCACCTTTCCTGGTGAGATCGGTCAGCGGTTTGACAATAATAGAAAAATTTTTTATGAATTTTCTGTAATAATTGGCGAAACCCAAAAACCTCTGTATCGATTTCAAACCAATAGGCCTAGGCCATTCCTGCACAGCTTGAACTTTAACCGGGTCCATCTCAAAACCTTCACTGGAGATAATGTAGCCCAAAAAACTAATTCTCTGTACAGCGAACTGACATTTCTCCAGCTTAGCAAAAAGCGAATTGTCCATTAATAGCTGTAATACCTCACGTACGCTCCGCCAATGAGACTCCAGATCAGGCGAATAAATCAGAATGTCATCCAAATACACAACCACATTTTTGCCGATTAAAGGTCTAAGGATGTCATTAATAAGATTCTGAAAAAATGCTGGAGCATTGGTAAGACCAAAAGGCATAACCAGATTCTCAAAATGACCCACAGGAGTGTTAAAAGCAGTCTTCCATTCATCACCCTCCTTCATGCGCAACAAATTGTATGCCCCCTGGAGATCAATTTTAGAGAACCACTTGGCCCCCACTAACTGGTTAAATAAATCAGGAATCAATAGCAGTGGGTAAGGATTGCATACAGTAATTTTATTAATCTCACAAAAGTCCAGACAAGGACGTAAACTGCCATATTTTTTTTTTACAAAAAAAAATCCAACAGCCACAGGAGACTTGGAAGGCCTAATGTGACCGGCGGCCAAGCTTGTCTGTATGTATTCCTCCAAAGCCTTTCTCTCAGGAATAATAAGATTAAATAAACGACTTTTAGGAAGAGTCGCTCCAGGGACAAATTCAATGGTACAATCATAGTCTCTATGGGGAGGCAAAATTTGTGACTCCTCCTCAGAAAAAACTCTCCAAAAATCCTGAATAGGTACAGGCAATTCCCCTTTATCCACAGCAGCAATACGTCCGTTACAACACTTGTCATAACACTTAGGGCTCCAGGACTTAATTTCATTGGTAGACCAATCCAGTACAGGATTGTGCAATTTTAACCAGGGTAACCCCAATATTACTGGAGAAGGCAAATTATCCAATACCACCAAATCCAAATTTTCTTGGTGAATACCATTAATAGTGAGGGGAAATTCACAGACCTTATGAGTAACACTCTTCAAGGGAGAGCCATCAACAGAAACCACAACAATAGGGGATGACAAAGTTTTAGGTTCTAATCTAAGTTTTTCCAAGAATCCCCCATCAATCACATTCAGAGTAGAACCACAATCCACAAATACCCGAAATTCAATTAATTCATCCTGAGCAGCAGTAGTGGCAGATAGGAATACTCCCTTAGAATTTAAACAGGCAATACGGGCATAACTGACCATTTTTTTTTCTTTCTTCATACGAAGCATACAGTTCTTAATAAAATGACCAGAATTTCCGCAATAGAAGCACAAGCCTTCAGAAAGCCTGCGGTCTTTTTCCTGAGAGCGGGGTGTCATCGCCCCAATCTCCATCGGCTCTCCATTGTCAGCACAGACCCTCTCAGGACTCGGAGCTGACATAGCAGAGGATTTGCTCTCATTAACCCTTTCACGCAGTCTCCTGTCCACCCGTATAGCTAATTGCATTGCCTCCTGCAAGTTTCCAGGTGTGGGATAAGCAATCAGTAAATCCTTAACCCTTTCACCTAGCCCTGCAAGAAACAAGCTTTTCAAAGCTGAATCGTTCCACCCCACCTAGGCAGACCACCGACGGAAGTGAGAACAATATTTTTCCACATTACCTGATCCCTGCCTCAAACGTCTCAATTCAGACTCAGCAGATGAGACACGATCAGGATCATCATACAACAAACCCAAAGCAGAAAAAAAAACTATCCACTGATCTAAAGCACGGATCACTAGGTTGGAGAGAGAAGGCCCATCCCTGAGGATCTTTGCGCAAAAGTGACATTATGAACCATATGCGCTGTGATTCATCACCAGAGGATCTGGGTCTCAAATGAAAATACAATAAACAAGCATTTTTAAAAGAAAAAAAATCTTGTTGTTCGCCAAAAAATAGATCAGGCAGACGTACCTTTGGTTCCACAAAATGCGCTCCAGAACAGCTACTCACGTGTTGTTGGAGCTCGGCCACCTCCAGAGAGAGTCCCTGCAAGCGTTGAGCCAAATCTTGAACCGAGACCATGATGGAAAACTGGAGGTCTTTCCTTAGAGAAAATGTTTTTTTTTCTTTTAGGGCTGGACTTACTGTTATGATCTGCTACAGGGACTAAGGAAAGACAGGAGATCTGTCCCTACAATAGAACTAAACTAGATCCCTACGATGTAACGGGGAACCTGATCCTGCGATCAGACCCGCTAAAGTCCTCGGCTAGTCTGTACGAAGACCTATAGATGTGAGGGAGGGATCCCTACAAGAACTAGGGACTGGGAAAGTTGGACACCTCCTAGCAGAAATAGTAGCAGTCAAAGACAAACACACAACAAAAAGCATAGAGGTCAGAAGACCTAGCAAAACTAACAGAGAACAGCAACAGAGCACCAAGCTGGCTCAAGAGTAGTAAATACAATGAAGTCCAGCAAGACCAGGAGGGCGGAGCCAGAGTAAATAGGCAAAAATGGTCATGTGACCAGCAAACTAAAAAAAACCTAACAGGAGAGTTCTAACAAGGTTGGGGTTCTGAAAGAACATGAGGCGCAGTTGGGCCCTGTGGGCGCTAGACAGCAGACCTTCTATGAATTGTTCTGTTAGCAGCTTATCCGTTTCCTGCACACTGCCAGGGTCAGTTTGTTGAATAGCCCTCAAGGCTTCCTGCAGATTTAGGGCATAGTCTCTGATGCTGTCCTGTGCCCGCTGCTTACATCCATAGAACCTCATTTTAATCTCACCGGAGGTACGTGTGTCAAAGGTACCCCGCAGCCGGGCCAGAATACCCTTCACAGTCCTTTTCTCCTCAATGGGCCATGATTTTACCTCCCTTTGGGCTGCGCCAGTTAACTGCCCTGTCAATATGCTGACCTTCTGTTCCTCTGTCAGGGGGTAAACCTGGAACAAACTGTACAGCCTTTCCTTAAAGTCAGTTAGGGCATGGGGCTCCCCTGAGTACTTGGGCAGCCAAGCCGCTCCAGGGATGTAGGGCAGGGAAAATAGCATCACCGCTGCTGCAGCTGCGTTGGTGGTAGTGGGCGCCTCTGTGTCCGACATCTTCCTCCCCCCTAGTTAAGCGTGGCCTACCTTCCGACGATCCTCTTCTGTAGGCCGCGGCTCCGCTGCTGCTGCTCTGGACGAGGACCTTGCGTCGTGTCCTGATGACGTCAGCGTCACTCTCTCTCCCTTCCAGGACCTTGCGCAGCGTCGGTGCGTGGGGCAGAGCTTCAGGTCTCGTGCGCTTTCGGCATCCACGCCCCTCTTCTTCCCGCGCGGAGTCCTGAAGATGGCGTCCGACGGCGGGAAAACGACTTCGGATGGCGGGAAAACAGCTGAAGATGGCGGGAACCGACTGAAGATGGCGGGAACCGGCTCCGGATGGCGGGAGCCTTCACCACGGCAGGTATGACAGACTTTTGAAGGCACGCAGTACCCGGTGGTTGCGGGCACGAAATCCTGCCGACTACGCCAAAGCTGACTCGCCCCCTGGGCCGTGGGGCACTCGGATCCGGGCAGTAGGGGAACGATGGGAGTAGTAGTGGCAACCCGGTTCCGTGGCTCAGGGTGGTCAGGCCAGTGGTAGTCCGTTATACGCTGATGATTATGTCCGACTACGCCACCCGTGGATTGCGGTTATTCGGAACCGCCGCTGCATGCAGACCGCTGGGGCTGATGAGGTTCGTGACGCCACCTGTGGTATGCTGCTATATGGGGTCGCCGCTGCGGTGCAGATCCACTGGAGCTGGTGGTGACGCAGCAGAGTTGGTTCAGCTCTCCACAGGTAGAGCTAAGCTCCAGGGCAGTATAAATGATTAAAGAGGTAGATGTTGTCAGTGCAGTGTAGTGCAGGGCTGGTGGTGCAGTAATGAGTCAAGGACACAGTGGGGTGCAGTCTTCAGGCTTTACTCACAGTTTTAGGCAGTTCCAGGTTACCGCTGCAGCCGGTAATGACCGCCCACGTCGTCCTGTGTCCACCAGGGTAGGGGTCCAGCCATCTCTCAGTTATCTCAGGAGCACTTAAAAGGGACCCCGTTCTATGTACCTTTCCTGGTCGTCTCACTGCGCTGGCTCTCGCCCTCCTGCCCTGCACCTCACAATCAGTGTCCCAAGCCAGTGGCCTCCGTCCTTGTCGGGCGACGTGCTCTCAGTCCCCTGGACCCTATGCGGCCACCTTTTTGGTGATATAATTGTGGATTTTGGCTGCAACACCTTGAAAATGCTGCAGCCTCTGGTTGGCTAGCTGAGCCTGGTTGTTCTCCACTAGTTTGGGGCCGGTCCCCTTCTGCGACCTGATCCCTCCACATCAGCGTGAATTTGGGTGCACCGGTGGCCTCTGCACTTGCCGTGCCCCTGGGATCCCCTCTGTATTTCTTTGGAGCCCTACTGCACTGCTCCCATCCTCTCTCTTCACTTTCCTCCTCCTGGACCTCTCTGACTAGGCCCAACTCCTCTCACTCCTCTTCCTTACTTTCCTCAGCAGAGCTCCTCCTGAGCTCTCACTGACTCCTCTCAACTGAACCCCTTCTCCTCACTGACTCTAGAACCTTCTACCCTCCTTTTTATACTCCTAACCCCTGTGCTACACTGATCTACTTCCTCCACCCACACCCACTACATGTTTCCCCCTCCCTTGGTTCCCCCCCTTCCAGCCAGGGACAGGGCTCAGCAGTGAACAAGTGCATCTTGCCTCGCCTTCTGGTCTGGAGTGGTGTAGTGTTGGATGCAGGTGGGTGGGTCCCGGGTAGTACTCCCTCCTTACTTGAGAGTGGGGTACCACACCTCTGGGTGAGATGCAGTACCTCTGTGGCGACTGGACTCGCAGGGGCGCCACACAACTGCCTGATTGTAACTGCCCACGTCGTCCTGTGTAGTGCTGAGCCACCCCCGTAGTGTTCGGGTTTGGTTCGTCGAACACCGGGATGTTCGTGGAACTGTTCGTCGAACACCTTAGAACACTGTCGAACACCGTTAAAACCAATGGCAGGCAAATAAAAATACATAGAAAACACCTTCAAAGGTGTCCAAAAGCTGACAAACTGCTCAGAAGACACTCTCTTTAAAAAGCCGGCCGGCAATTCAGCATCGGTACCCGACAATTTAGAACAGAAAGAATAGAGCATCACACATAGATTAGATAGATAGAAACATGTCAGTCACATATATAAGAAGTACAGTGACAGTGTTGGTTACTGTACTTGTCATTTAGTGTTAAAGGATTTATTAAAAAAAATAATAGTGTTTTCATCCACCGTCTCTTTAAAAAAACCAGCCGGCAATTCAGCATCGGTACCCGACAATTTAGAACAGAAAGAATAGAGCATCACACATAGATTAGATAGATAGAAACATGTCAGTCACATATATAATAAGTACAGTGATAATGTTGATTACTGTACTTGTCATTTAGTGTTAAAATAAAGGATTTATAAATAAAAAAATTGGCGTGGGGTTCCCCGTAATTTTAGTCTCTAGCGGAGGTTAAGCAGACGGCTGGGGCAGATGTTTGAAGGCTGGGAAGGGGGTAATACCCTCGGAGCTTCCCAGGCTACTAATATCAGCCCCCAGCTGAATACCTTGCCTTTACTAGCTAGCAAAACAGGGGACCCCAAAAAAAAATGACGTGGGGTCATCCCTATTTTAATAGCTAGCAAAGGCTAGGCAGACAGCTGGGGGCTGATATTAATAGCCCAGGAAGGGTGCCATGAATATTGGCCCCCTCCCAGGCTAGAAACACCAGCCGTCAGCCGCCCCAGAAATGGCGCATCCATAGGATGCCCCAATTCTGGCACTTAGCCTCGCTCTTCCCACTGCCCTGTAGCGGTGGCAGTGGGGTAATAGGGCTAGGGTTGATGTCAGCTTATAATGCCAGCTGACATCAAGCCCAGGTTAGTAATGGAGAGGCGTCTATAAGACACCCCCAGTAGTAACCCCATAGTCAAAGTTAAAAAAAACACAAACACCCAGAATAAAATCGTTTAATTGAAACAAACACACAATTCTTTATTGTTCTAAATTAAACCATACTTACTATCATGAATTTCATGAAATAATTTAAAAAAATTGACGTGGGGCTTTGCCCTATTTTTGTGTCCAGCCAGGTACAGCAGGCAGGAACGGGCTGCCCCCAACCACCAGCTGCCTACCTGGCCGGACACAGCAATATAGGGAAGCCCTTTTTTTTAAATTATTTCATGAATTTCATGAAATAATTAAAAAAAAAAATACGTGGGTCTTCTCCCTATTTTTGTGTCCAGTCAGGTACAACTAGGCAGCTGGGGGCTGGAATCCGCAGCGCAGGGAGGCCCAAGCTTTCTGCCCCCCCCCTCTGCAAATTGCAGTCCGCAGCCACCCCAGAAAATGGCGCGTTCATAGAAGCGCCATCTTCTGGCGCTGTACCCAACTCATCCAGGGCCCTGGTGCGGTGGCTCACTTGGTAATAAAGGGGTTAGGGCCAGCTTGGTATTATTCATGGGAACACGCCAATATTAGACATGACCGCCATGAATTTCTAGTAAAGTATTTAAAAAAACACAACACCCAGAATAAAGTCCTTTAATTGAAATAAACACACAATTTTTTAATGTTCTAAATTAAACCATACTTACCATCACGCCCATTCCAGCTGAAGCCAATGTCTTCTGCAATAAAAGTAAAATAATAAACCAACATCATCCTTACCTTTCCATGGTTCCCAGGATGGCTCCAGCTCTGCTACATCGAGATGACAGGCTGGATCGCAGCAGAAAGCTGCCATCCAGCTTGCCATGCCGCAGACACTGAGAAGCTAGTAAAGGCAAGGTATTCAGCTGGGGGCTGATATTAGTAGCCTGGGAAGCTCCGTTGGTATTACCCCCTTCCCAGGCTTCAAACATCTGCCCCAGCCGTCTGCTTAACCTCCGTTAGAGACTAACTTCAAAATGGCCACCATGGTCACCACCCATCTATAAAAGTTTTTCCCCTCCCATATACTAATGTGCCACAAACAGGGAGTTGATATAGCCAACCATTCCCATTTAATTTATGTGTATCCATATAAATGGCCCACCCTGTATATGGTGCTATCAGAAAAAAAATGAGCGCAGCGCTCGGCAGCCCCACAGTAAATGAATGGAGTGGCATTTGAGCATTTGCTTCACCATACTAATGAGGATAAAAGTGTCCTGTTTTGCCAGTAGTCAGACCCCCACCAATTAACACCTGTGGATAGGTGATAATTTGTTTGGACTGGCCAACCCCTTTAACTTTGCATTTAGGAAGAAATGATCATAAGTTCATACTGATGTACTCTATATTGTGATTGTGTCCATAGTTCCACATATGATTTATGCAGCATGAGACAACTAACCCACTTGCAAAAATTTAGACGTATGAATGTATAAAATTAATAAACATTACCAACTGAATTGACCAATTAAAGATGATGAGGCAGCATCATCAAAAGAGAGAAAATATAATAATAAAGGCTCATTCACATGTCAGGTTTCCCCTACTAGTGCTATACATTATTTTCACAGACATCACACGTATACATGACAATCTATGGGGCTGTTCACATGCCAGATTTCTTTGAAGGGAGTGGTATGAAAAAAATCATAGAGACATGTTCACTATTGATCAAAATTGGTAATGCAAGTGAATGGGTCAATGAAAAAAATCATACAGCACTTGGAGTCTGTCCATTTTTCACTGACTGATAGGAGAAAGTAGAGAAACTTTTTTTCTCATCAGTGAAAAAAACAGATGAAACTCTAACCAAACTTTGATGAAAACCACTGATGAAACTCGGTCGTTTTTCTCGTACGTGAAAAAACTGATGTCTGCATAAGCCTTTAATGTGATCACAATATTGCAAACTTCTTATAATGGATCACAACGTTCAAATCTTGGACTGACCCAAGCTACAATAAAGTAATAAAGGGACCAGTGCTTGAGGATATTTAGAGGGTCAAAGTATGACCAGTGAAAGAGGCAAATGCATAATCAAAGTTAAAGTGGAAATACTCGTTAAGATGTTTTTTTCTTTTGGGTAGATATAATGCTTAAGGTAAATGCCCGTAGTAGTGTATATTGGAGAAGGAAGAGAGCATTCATGTAGATATTAGGAAATTGTGTGCATGACACCGATGTAAATACAGCTGTGTGGTCATCCTCTGCTCGGACTTTTCACCAAATATCATGCAAGTGTCTACTTTATACTTTATAATAAATAGTTTTGACTATATTACAGAGTAATAAATAAATAATTCATAAATAATTGTCCAGCTCAGCCCAACACTGAGGCACACAATTCTTTCTAAATGAAATGACACAACATTTTTCTCTTCCCGTCTGAGCCTCCATAAATAGATGGAAATTGATGGCAGTAGTATATTTTTTATGCTAATAAAAAGTTTTGGGGCTGAAAAAGTCTCTTCTGAACTAGACCATCAAGTGCGGATTCATCATGTTGTAGATCATCTGCGAACCATCATTTTCATGATGTATAATGCTGGTTGTCAAGGCTTAGATGACAGATTACTCCTTGCACCATTACCTTGCTGATATGTTCCTGTCTGGGAAAGTCTGCTTGTAAAATACCTTATTAGGATTAGTTGCCTTTTATGATTAATTATGTGAGCAATGATGCATTATGCTACAAATCTTCATGAAAAGGAACAATTTCATACAATACAACGTTCATTTATATCGGTAACTGTGCATCCCTAAAGAGTAGCAAGCTGTTATACTTTTAGGAATTTAGCCATACAATACTAAAAAAAATAAAAGTGCTAAAGTCGACTATAAATCTCTTTTAGCGAAGTGTTTAGTAAATGGAAAATGGATTTGATTTTGCAGAATTACTTACACTGGGTAATTTCTTATGAAACTGTTCGAGCATCCTGTAGGAAGCGTGAATTGTCTGTGCCCTTTAAGAATGACTTTTGCTATCGAAACTTATCAGAGAACCATGAGCCTTCATATCCATGATCACTTTGTTACTCACCCCTTCATCCCCTCTCTGCAGTGGCTGCAATGCTCTTCTGTGACATTATTTGACTGAGACACCTAAAACCAGCTATGGCAGCATGTAACCGCCTGAGTATTCAGGTGGTTGGACTTCCTTCTGCTACTCAACTCCTCTATTACAATCCTACTGTCATAGCTTTGCTATACTAAAGCAGTGTTGCAAATAAAGCCCTGATATTCTAATCATCATCATTGTTCCGGCACTGCTACAATTCTGCTATTCCAGTCAACTCTGTTTCATTTCTGCTACATCAGTTCATTGTCTCCTCTCTACAGGTCATTGCTTCTTTGTTGACTCAGCTGTCTTTGTGCACCAATGCCACCTGTCAGCCCTTGTACTGCTCTTCGGGACCTGTAGCTTCGAGGATCCACTTCACCAGGTGAGATATAATATACTAACAGCCATGTAGCTTCACAGTTTCAAAATCACATTATTTTTGAGCACTGCTTAAAAAACGGTGAATTAGTTTGGGTCATTTAAAAAGGTTGTCCCCTTTCAGAAAATCTTTATCTCTGGCTGCTGTTTTATTTGATAAAAAAATGCGGTGAGATGGCTTTTATACTATTTTGGATCAAAATATTGTCAACTAAATACCCTATGTTTTTTACATTTATTACTACTATTTACTCAATTACTTACTGCAGGGTATTTGCTCATTTTATTTTTATCCTAGATATTTTGTTTGTTAATCGTCACAGTGTGAATGTGCACCAATACATTGCACTTATACTAATATGTAATGCAAGGAGAAAATGGGACACTTTCCACTGGGCGTTAAAATAAGCTTTATTTGCGGTTACAAACAGAGATTGTGGAGACAATGTGTCTGACAGTTGTTTCCCGCGTAATTCACCCTTCCTCTGAGCCATAAATGCAAATAAAACTTATTTTAATGCACATTGATGAGTGCCCCATTTTCCATAAATTGTAGATTAACTTGTAAAATTTAGTAAAACATTTAGGTTGCATTTGCCTACAAGTGTATACAGTAACCACTTTGACAGTAACCGGTCATTAAGTTGTTCAAAGAGTATTTTTTTCCGCAAAGTAATTTTCTGAGGAACGACTGAGATGTAAAGATTTGCTTTTCAGTTATGACATAACAATATCAAGTCATTCTACCCAACCCTGTTTCCTTTACAATACAATCCCTATATTGAAAGTATCATCCTTTTTTTCCACTAAACGCAAATATTGATCCACATTGTTCTATAACGTAGACTAAGTGTACATTTCATGTAACAATTGTTGTTGTTTTTTCCTATTATTTTCCGTGATAACGGTAAAAACACGGGCAAGAAAAAAAAAATTGTGCAATTGCAGCATGTTCCCATATCCCCTGTGCAGAAATGTAAAATTTTTCTGCAACGTTTTCTACACATTTCATCCGCAAATGTGTGCACCGAAATACACAACAGCGATCTGCTCCATTTATTTCATTTTTCGTTGCTTTTTTAAAATGCATTTTTGCATTTTTGGAACTTTTGTTAATGCAGATTTTCTACATTGTTTTTTAATGCACTTTTTTTTTATTGCCGAAATACTATTGCAATTTTAAACGCGTTTTTTCTTGTTCTTAGTATAAGTCTATGGAAGAAAAATAGTTCCAAAGACCACACCGCTGTGCAGCATCTTCAAATGCTCAGAGAAAGTTTTCATGAAATCACATCCTCTTTGAAGCGTTTTTGCAAAAAAAATGCTGCAAAAATAACACCATTTTTACACTATGTGGAAACACAACTATAAAATAGATAAACTCCTGTCTTTTTAAGATTAAGTAGATGATATATAATCTATTACGCATCGCCACTTATAACAATGAAATATGTCAAAAGGGTACACTTTCCCCAGGGGGGTTCCCAGCCAGTGAGAAATCATTAAATTAGTGACATTTGCGAGCAGTACAATGTGCGCTCAGCATCCTGTCAACATGCATTACCAATCATTTCTCTCTTTCTCTAAGGAGGCAACAGATACAAATGAGCTGGTAACACTAAAACATATTCCCTCCTGTTTTGTTTGGACAGTGTCCTACAGCCTCTAGTTAATTAAGAAAATTACATATATTTTCTGCTAGTTGGATATTTCCCTTTCACATCCTCTTGTCTTTGTGGAGTTGTTCTCTATTTTCCATTTTCTGTGCTCTTAGTCTCAGTTTTGCTTTTCTGTTCATTGCCATCTCTCTGGTCTCCTGCAGGTTGCGTGGCCCATTCATGTCACCAGAAGCCCTCCAGATCTTCCCCTTCCTCTGAGGTTACAGTTCCTGAGAGAGTGCACTATCTCCTCATATCATGTTGTAGATTCCTAATCATAGCCATGACTTTTTCCATATTACACCTCTTTACATCTGCAGTATGCCTATTAGCTTCAAAGTTGGACTGTCACTAGTGATGGGCGAACACTAAAATGCTCGGGTGCTCGTTGTTCGAGTCAAGCACATCGGAAAACTCGGGTGCTCGACCCGAGCAACAAGCCCAATGTAAGTCTATGGGAAACTCAAGCATTTTTCAGGCGGCTCCCCCCCGGCTGTCTGCAGAGCTCCTAAAAATTGCCCAAATCGATGGGAACAGTGCTCAAATGGCATGGGAACAGCATGGGGAAGACCCCTGTAAGCATTTCTGACTCCAAGGTCACTGCGGTCAACAATATTGTCAGAGGTATTACGCCACTTTTACGGACTCACAATAAAACATACAATGGATTTTCCTGGGAAATATGTTAAGGAACATCCTTTCCAGGGTAATGACTTGCATATAAGGCAAAATAAATAACCAAACACAAAAATACTCCTCCACACTATAGGCTATTTTCACACGTAGCCGTTTTTGCTCTTTTGTATTGCTTTCAACCGTGACAAATGCATTCACGGGGAAAAGTCATTTAAACATTTTACAACCTTATCTGGCCATGTGGTGTGTGTGGCACATCATCAGACACATACTGTTTAATTTATGAAGGAGGGACTCTGAAAGTCACAAAGCCTATTTTTATAGGGCCATCAGGCGGCCTTTACTGTTCTTAAAGGGCCATCAGTCGGCCCTCACTATTCTTAGAGACCCATCAGCCGGTTATGCTTTGTTGTTCCCAGAACTAAAGAGTGGGTCTCATATACTGTTATTGCGTATGCAGTGAAGGTCAGGGCTGCCCAAAATTTGGACGCACCCCAATACCCCTTTGAAAATTTGGATGCACCCCAATACCACTTTGAAGAAACTTAGAGGAGGGCCTCCTTAAAACAATGTTCCCATTATTAGGAAGTGGGTCTCTCATACTGTTTGCCTATGCAGTGAATGCAAAGGCTGCCAAAAATTTGTAGGCACTCCAATGCCCCTCGGAAGACACATGGAGGTCAGAGGGTCTCCTGAAAACAATTTTCCCATTATTAGGAAGTGGGTCTCCCATTGTGTTTGCCTATGCAGTGAATGAAAGGATTGCCAAAAATTGGGAGGCACTCCAATGCCCCTTGGAAGAGACGTAGAGGGCCTCATGAATAAATGTTCCCATTATTAGGAAGTGGGTTTCCCATAGTGTTGGCCTATGCAGTGAATGCAAGGTCTGCCAAAAATTGGGAGGCACTCCAATGCCCCTTGGAAGAAACGTAGAGGGCCTCATGAAAAAATGTTCCCATTATTAGGAAGTGGGTATCCCATAGTGTTGGCCTATGCAGTGAATGCAAGGGCTGCCAAAAATTGGGAGGCACTACAATGCCCCTTGGAAGAGACATAGAGGGCCTCATGAAAAAATGTTCCCATTATTAGGAAGTAGGTCTCCCATAGTGTTGGCCTATGCAGTGAATGCAAGGGTTGCCAAAAATTGAGAGGCACTCCAATGCCCCATGGAAGAGACGTAGAAGGCCTCATGAAAAAATGTTCCCATTATTAGGAAGTGGGTCTCCCATAGTGTTGGCCTATGCAGTGAATGCAAGGGCTGCCAAAAATTGGGAGGCACTACAATGCCCCTTGGAAGAGACATAGAAGGCCTCATGAAAAAATGTTCCCATTTTTAGAAAGTAGGTCTCCCATAGTGTTGGCCTATGCAGTGAATGCAAGGGTTGCCAAAAATTGAGAGGCACTCCAATGCCCCTTGGAAGAGACGTAGAGGGCCTCATAGAAAAATGTTCCCATTATTAGGAAGTGGGTCTCCCATAGTGTTGGCCTATGCAGTGAATGCAAGGGCTGCCAAAAATTGGGAGGTACTCCAATGCCCCTTGCAAAGACGTGGAGGAGGGCTTCATAAAAAAAATGTTCCCATTAGAAAGGAGCGGGCCTCCTATACTTGTAATGCCCATGCACGAAGTGTATGGGCTGGCAAACATTTACTCCTGGGGGGTATACATGAACATACTTTATAAAAAAAATTCTTTACGTGCATCATAAACCCCCTTTTATGTGGGTGTTGCATCACGGACCACGGTCACCCTGGTGATATGGTGGTGGAGGATGAGGATGAGGAGAAAGAGGAGGACATGAACAAATAGCCAAAATCAGGAAGGATATACCCATGTGTGGGTGTAAAGAATACACTTCCCAAAAAAAGACACTGGATTTGAGTTTATGTTACGCTGCCATCATTTGGTGGTGTTGAGAAGTCTGGCCCAATCCAGCCCTTGTTCATTTTTATAAGAGTGAACCTGTCAGCATTTTCAATTGACAGGCAGATGAGCTAATCAGTTATAATTCCACCAGTGGCACTAAAAACCCGCTCTGATAAAACGCTAGCGGCAGGGCAGGCCAGGATCTCCAAGGCGTAGAGAGCCAGTTTATTCCACGTGTCCAGCTTGGATAAGCAAAAATTATAAGGCACGGAGGACGTTGGTACGGTCGGCAAGGTACTCCCTAAGCATCTTCCCAAACTTTGCACTCCTTGTGAGAGTACCCCGTGCCTCAGGGCCTGTGCGATGGGAGGGTCTGAGAAAATTCTCCCAGAACTTTGACAGTGTTCCCCTGCCTCTGCTGGATTGGAGTTGTGTCTCTCTCGCATGTACTCCTTGGTTGTCCAATGAACTGTGACCTCTGCCGCCAGCGTTTTCAGATGGGAATTTTTTTAATAGTTTCGCAACAAGGTCCTTATGATACTGCCCCATTTTTGTAGACCTGTCCGTCTCAGGAATAAGAGATAGAAAGTTCTCCTTGTAGCATGGGTCTAGAATTGTCACCAACCAGTAATGACTGTCACCTAAAATTTTGAGAATGCGAGGGTCATGGGAAAGGCAGTGTAACATAAACTTAACCATGCTTGCCAGACTGCTAACAGGCAAGACTTTCGTGTCCTCACCAAGAGGACGATTGACCATGCTCTCCTCCTCCTCCTCTCTGTCCTCAGGCCATCCACGCTGAACAGACAATATGACAGTTGTGCAGGTAGTACAGTCTATAGCGCATGAAACTAGCTCCTGTTCTTCCTCCTCCTCCTCCTCTTTCTCATTGTCACCCAGTCCACATTGGGATGAGATGAGGCTGGGCTGTGTGTAATCCCCCTGTATGGTTCCTTGCTCCATCTCATTGTGATCCGTCTGCAATGCATCCTCTTTGATTGTGAGCAGAGAGCGTTTCAGAAGACAGAGAAATGGGAAGGTGATGCTAATTATGGCGTTATCGCCGCTCACCATCTTGGTGGAGTGCTCAAAGATTTGAAGGATGGTACATATGTCTGACATCCATGTCCACTCCTGAGGTTTTATGTGTGGAGTCTGAACTGAATATCGCCGGCCTTGTTGATCTGGTACTCAACAAATCCTTCCCAACATCTGCAGTGTAGAGATCCAACGCGTGGGGACATCACACACCAGTCTGTGAGCCGAAAGCTGTAAACGCTGCTGAAACACGGCAAGGGCGGCGGAAGCTGTAGCTGACTTTCTAAAATGGGCACACAGGCGGCGTACTTTAACAAGCAGATCCAGCAGCTACGTGTAGGATTTAAGAAACCGCTGAACCACGAGGTTAATCACATGGGCCAGGCATGGTACATGTGTGAGTTCGCCTCGCCTCAGAGCCGCCACCAGGTTCCGGCCATTGTCACACATGACCATGCCTGGCTGTAGGTTCAGCGGTGTGAGCCACTGATCTGCCTGCTCTTTCAGAGCTGCCCACAACTCTTCAGCATTGTGTGGTTTGTCACCTAAGCATATTAGCTTCAGCACAGCCTGTTGGCGCTTGGCCAAGGCAGTGCTGCAGTGCTTCCAGCTTGTGACTGATGTGGTCATTTCGAAGATGGAGGCTGAAGAGGAGAAGGAGGCTGAGGAGGATGAGGTGCAGGAGCTGTAGACTGGGGGGCAACCCTGACTGACCTAGGGCCCACAATCCTTGGCTTCTCCTTGAGCCTAAAAGGCAACATTTCAAGCGCAAGCAGTCGGGAAATGTGAGAATTTAGTAGTGTGCCCTGTGGGGCGTTGGCTGCGTATTTGCGCTTGCGTTGCAAGGACTGGGGTATGGACAACTGAATGCTGTGCTGGGACAAGGATGTGGACGTGCTTCCTGATGCTTCTACTTGAGAGTATGCAACAACAGGTGCACGGCAGGAGGCATCTTCGCATGCACCATGGACACCATGGCTTGCATGCACAACAGCGGAATAAGCAGTGATGCCACCCACAGACACTGTTCCTGGACCCTGGGGTTCGTCCCACAAAGTCGGGTGCTTTGCTGCCATGTGCCTGATCATGCTGGTGGTGGTCAGGCTGGTAGTTTTGCCACCCCTGCTGATGCTGGCCTGGCAGGTGGTGCAAATGGCCTTTTTGGGGTTATCAGCAGAGTCTTTAAAAAACAACCAGACTCGGGAAGACCTAACAGTTGTACTGGCAACTTCCTTCGTGTTGGTGTTATGGGGAACGGTTGCCTGCCTTGTGTCTGTGGCCACCACACTGCTTCTTCCTGCCTGTTGGGGTGCTCTGCCTCCCTCCTCCTGTGTGCTGCTGTCCTCGTTCTGCATTTTCTCCTGCCAGGTTGGAACAGTTACTAGATCACCCACCACCTCGTCTTCCACTTCCGCACCATGGTCCTCCTCCTGACTTTGTGGCAAATGTGTCTCATCATCGTCCACCTCTTGTGACACTTTCCCACCGTCACCTTCGTGTGACCGTGGCTGCTCAAATATTTGGGCATCGCTACATGCGATCTCCTCTTGCCCCCTTCAAGTGGACCGGGCGAGAGGCCCGAATCTATAAATGGAAAAGTGAACTGCTCTTCAGAGTGTCCAAGTGTGGGATCAGTTGTCTCCAAGCACTCGGCATGGTGGGAGGAAGGAGGGAGAAAGGAGGATCAGGGTGAGGAATATGCGGTCCAGACTCACGGCTACTGAAACTTGACCGTGAAGAAGACAGGGTGGTGGTGGTGGCAAAGTGACTAGGAGTATTATCCGCTATCCAACAAAGAACCTTTTGACACTGCTCTGGGTTCAATAGTGGTATGCTAGGGTTCTCTAGAAATTTGGACAGGAAGATCTGGCGAGAAGATGTGGGTGTTTGTTGTGGCACAATTTCAGCTTGCCCACGGCCTCGGACTCTGCATGCACCACCACCATCACGTCCAGTTCCCCGTCCCTTGCCTCGCGCTTTGCCATTTTAAATGGAGGACAATATCTTCCACGCTCACTACAAATGGCTGAATTTGGAGCGAATCCGTGTGATCCAGACAAACCACAGTTTTAAATACCTGGCCTGTAGGTAACTATTTTGAACAGCAAACCTGTGTCAAAAACTTCGCTCACACACTGAAATTTTTTTTAATGGAGGCCAGAAATGGCAATATTTTCAGCACAATTATATGTGATCCATGTGACGGACAAACCACAGTTTTAAATAGCTGGCCTGTAGGTAACTATTTTTAACAGCGCCGACCTCGTGTCAATCAGTTCACTGACACACTGCAACAAAATTTAAATGGAGGCCAAAAATGGCTATATTTTCAGCGCAATTATATATGATCTGTGTGACGGACAAAGAACAGTTTTAAATAGCTGGCCTGTAGGTAACTATTTTTAACAGCAAACTGGTGTCAATAACTTCACTGACACACTAAAACAAAATTTTAATGGAGTCCAGAAATGGCAATATTTTCAGCGCAATTATATGTGATTCGTGTGACGGACAAACCACAGTTTTAAATAGCTGGCCTGTAGGTAACTATTTTTAACAGCAAACTGGTGTCAATTGCTTCACTGACATACTGCAACAAAATTTCAATGGAGGCCAGAAATGGCAATATTTTCAGCGCAATTTTATGTGATCCGTGTGACGGACAAACCACAGTTTTAAATAGCTGGATTTTTAGCACTGTAATATGGAAGGGACCTGGCTGTATTCTGCAGTGCCAACAAGAAAATGGTGCAGATAAATGATGTTCTCTGGATTGCTTTTTAAGCAAATAATGAAGATTAAGATCCCCCCAAAAAATATTCCTGCTCCCTGAGACCTGGGCCTATGTCTAGAAATGTTTAACAGCAGCAGCAGACAGAACTTGAATGGAGCCTCTTGTGCTATATGCACCGCAGTCTGCTATATACACTGCCTGCCTGCCTATATACACTGCCTGCCTGATATCTCTGCAGATGAATTAGTCCTCAGAAGGACTGTTTGTTGAGATGGATATGTGTAATATACTTCTGCTCTACCTACACTACCTAATAAACAAGCAAATCTCTCTCTAGCTCAGCAGCACCTCTCCCTACACTGTCTGATTGAGGAGTAGACTGGCGAGCACGGCGACTCCAGGTCTGATATAGACCTGATGACGCTGTGCGGCAAGCCAATTACTGTAATGCCACAACCAACATGGCTGCAGCATTACAGTGAGTGGCAGGCAATCCCTGCATGTTGATTGTCGCTCTAAAGAGCGCCAAACATGCATGGAGGGGACCCGAGCATCTGCCCGAGCATCTCACAAGTACTCGGCGAGCTTCGAGCATCTCGAGTACTGAGATGCTCGGGGGAGTACAGAGTACTTGCGAGTATGCTCGCTCATCACTAACTGTCACTTCTATGTCCTTGCCTGACATCCTTAGCCTGCCAACTGCTGACTACTTCACTAGATGGTAGGGAGCTGACTGTTGTTTCAAAAAGCTTTGCATAATCAACAGTACAAGCAAATATAAGAAACTTTCTAATATATCTTATCAGAGAAATATCTGCCTTTCTCCATTTATATGCCGCTTCTTCTCTCTTCTGCCTTTTGTAATTACCCTTTAGTCTGAACAACTATAATTTGTTTAATTCAAAACAAGATGGATGAACAACTCACTGAGGGATCAGATTGCAGTTGTCTATTAAAATCTGTCGAGGGAAAAGGAGGAGGGGTGAGAAGTAGAGAAAGGAAGAAAAGCAAAGAAACATAGACACACAATGATGTTGCTGCTGCTTCCTAGTATGTGTTTTATCTAATGCTAGAGCAGGATTCTCAGCTACACTGCTCGGTACTGCTGTATGATGTCCTACATAATATGCTGATTCTGCTTTTTGGGTAGGTTTTATAGAGACAGAAGAGCAATAATAGCTCATGTCTGTTTGCAATGTTCTTGGAAGACATCATAGGAACTAGGCTTAACCCACTAGCTAAGAGACAACTGAGAATCAGATATTAGAGTCAGCGAAAGGGAAAATGGTAAAAAATGACGGATTTACATCACACAATGGCCACAAAGACAGAAGCATGTACACCCACATGGTAGCTTATTCTCAAAAGTCAGCTGAAACAAGAGGAAATCCTTTACCACGGGGCAGAAAATTATCTTGATGAAGACAAACTGTAATGTGACACTTAACCTAGCACAGGCCACTAATTGTGTCAAGTTAGGTGCTGACCTCTGAGTTACAATTTTCTGTTGTAAGATTTCTTACTGCATCTTGGTATGTGTGTTGAATTACAAAATACTACATTTGTATGTTGCCTGATTAAGGTCCATATACAAGGACCGGCTGGCGCCACAATGCAAAACTTTTATGGATCTGTACTCATTTGACTGCGTGTTTACATGGGCAAACCAAAGGAAACGATGTGCACTGAGTGGTCTATACTAGATCGTTCCATGCACATAGGCTACCATAGTTCTCGGCAGAGCGAGTCCTGTTTACCCAGAACGATGCACCTCAGAGAACGATGATCTTTTATGCTCCACAAAAGATCATTTCACCTGATGAACAAGTGTTGGGTGACGGCAGCCAGTATACAAGATAATCCTCTCTCCTCCTGTACCAGTCGACGTCACGTTGTGTTCAAGATCATTGTAATTGCTTTTGCAATGTATACCTCTTTATCACATGTAAAGCGCCATGGAATAAATGGCGCTATAATAAATAATAATAATAATCGTGAAACAAGTATTTTTAACAACATTCGTTCATGATGGTCTCGCAGTGTAAATGTCCATTTAGTGCTCATGCAAATTTCCATGCAAATTCATCTGATTTTGGACCGCAAAGTACAGACTGGCCATGGGTCTCTAGACTCAAGGGTGACAACCTCATTGAAATACATGATGCTGTCGTGCTCCAGTCCGGAGACTCGCAGCCAGTCCGTGCATTGTGGTCCGAGATCGGACATCTGCATGAGCCCTTAGTTAACACCAGATGGCAGCACTAGTGGTTCTAAATTTAATGCATAGGCATGTTCAATAATAACATTATTGTATTTGTTAGAGCAGCACTATGTACTCCAGAGCTGCTCTTTCCTGAGAATAGGAAGTTGAAACGATGGTCAACCATTCTGCTGGCATTCCATTTTACATTAAGATATTTACTTTGCATTCCTTCCTTTACTTTTGGATGTCTTCATCGAGTTAGGAACATCGGTTTACTTATGTTGCGCAGCAAGAAATGTAAACTGCTCTTTTGAAGAGATAGCATTAATTTCAATAAAAAATAATAAAAAAAATAAATAAATAAGATATTTTGAAGAATTAACTATAAATGTGCTTTATGTTCCGATAACATTTATTGACTTTGTCATTATCTAAGAAAAGGGGGTTATTGTTGTCAAACTTTTTTGGGAGTAGAGGCTCTGCTGGATCTTGCAGATGCACCGAATCCTAATGTATTTAACAAGATTTGGAGTGCTTTATTGATCTTGATTAGACAGCCTTGCCACATACAATCTCTTACAATAAATCTCATCCCATTACCAGAATTGATGGTGTCAGGTTTATCTTTCTGCTGCTTATCCTGGCAATGTTTCTCTTACAAAAGCAAACAATGTTAAACACTTTCCAACAAACATTGACCATAGACAGAAAACAAGATAAAATATGAATACAGGTGCAATGTTTATGGGTTTTTTATTATTTGTATGAAGAATCAAATATATATCTTATGCTTTAATATAAAAAAACAAATCTCCACTATTCCATTTAATGTTATTATTTTTTTTTACCCTTAGAGCTCGTATGCAAGGGTACAGTGCTGAGCCATAGGCTATTACATTTATCCAGCTTGTCCCGGTGGGTAATTGGTTTGTTGCTTTCATTGATGGCATTTACTAATATATTCAAAAGGTTCTAGTCTCAGCACTCCTGATGAATCATGGCCGTAACAGGAAAGTGAATGCAATCTTTTATACACAAGAAAAGGATTTGGAAACACTTCTTTGGATGAAGTAAAGCATACACTTAACTTATAAGAGTTAAAACCTAAAATTAAAAAGTCCCCCAATGTCACGCCGGGTGTGGGAAAGACTTAGTGCAACACAAAGGGAAGAGGGTTCGGGGAGCCCAGATACTAGGGAAAGGGGGTGTGGAGGCCTCCTAGTCTGGTCTAGTGTCACCCTGTCTCAACTACGTCCCTATATTGGCTCTTCACCAATCGCCACACGCGTGCCTTGCCCTGACTTTCCCTGGCGTATGGCTAAGGCTAGGGAAGGAAGGAGATGAGCACTAGTCGATCTCCACTAAACTCTATAGACAACAAGGGTAGACAAACAGGGGGGAACTGCTTAGCCTTAGGCGACTCCAGACAAATGCAAACTCGGCCTCAAGCTCCAGATGTTATGATCTGCAACAAGTACTAAGGAAAGAAGGGGGAAAGCTATCCCTACAGTAAGACTAAGCTGAATCCCTACAATGTAGCGGGCTGCCTGTTCCTTGCGAACAGACCCACCTTAGTCCTCGGCTAGTCTGAACGAAGACCTAATGCATAAAGTGAAGGGGTCCCTAAAAGAACTAAGGACTGGAACAAAAATGAGACACCTCCTGAACAGAGAAAGTTGTTGCAGAACATGAAAAGAAAAACTGACAAAAAGGTACTAGAGGTCCCAGAAGGACCAAGCAAACTGACAGAGATAGGCACAGAAGCACCTGGCTAGAAAAACAGTCAAACAACACTGAAGTCCAGCACAGCCAAAAGGGCGGAGCTGGAATATAAAGGCAGATGGTCACGTGACCGCAAAACACAAGATGGAAAAAACAAACAGGAGGGTTCTAACACCAGAGAGGACGAAGTACTGCTCTTGCTAAAGTCTCACAAGTAGTAATGAATATCGCCGGCACCTCCCTCTCAGATACACCAGGTATTTATACACCCAGGCCAAGGAGCTAATTAGCCAGAGGAAGGTAGCCGCTGGGTTTTAGAGACAGCCTCTAAGAACATGTCTGTAATGCCAAATGTAGAGATCTCCTGCAACCAACAGCGGGGCGACTGTCTGTCACCTGATACACCCATGACACCCATACACAAGAGATGGCTGTCTGAACAATGCTTCAGCTGATCATTTTACCAAAAGCCATCTTGGTTATTATCTCTCTCATTGGCCAAGTGCTCCTTTCTTCTCCATGAGAACGTTGCCAACAGACATTTCTGCCGGCGACTTATCTCCGGGAAAACAAAAAGATCGGCAGTCTGAAATTGGACATGTGCGATCGACATCTCCACTGACGATCAGTTGGCTGCACCATTATACACATTAGAGCAACAGCCAAACCCCTCAATATCGTTGAGTTTAACTTACATTAATCTAGTGTGTATACTTAACCAAAACTTTCCCCACAGGATTAGGCTGATGTGAGAATGAGTAAATTGGATTTAGGAAGTTGATTTTGAGCAATGCTTAGTATCTGCTAAGAGGGGGTTGCTATTTGCATTAAAGATGTCAGTAATAGCACGATTTCTAAAAAAAAATTTTTTAAATCAAATGCTAAATGACAAAAGAAAATTTAAATATCAGAACTGCCTTTTCTTGGCTATGGCACTTTTCTAAAAAAATAAAAATTAAAAAAATTAAAAAAAGCAATAAATAGCAATCAAAATATCATAGTCACCCTAAAATAGTATCAATAAATGCTACAGCTCATCACACAAAAAGACAAGCCATAATGCAAGGCCAAGGATGGAAAAACAAAAAAATTTATGTGTCAAAAAAAAAAGCAAAAACAAACTTTTTTTTTATGAAGTTAAGAATTTTTTCACTACTAAAATATGCAAAGAAAACACCTTATGTTTGGTATCGTCATAATTGTCATCTTGCCAGATCAATTTATGTCACAAAGAATGTTGTAAAAACAAGCTCCATCTCATATTGACCATTTCATCCCACTTAAAATATTTTGCTGTTTTCCGGACAATCACTCATAAGGTAATGTGGGACATCTGTATCATTGCCTGTCTTTCCTGTCTTTGCTTCCGTCGCCGGATATGCCAGCACTCTTGCTGCAAGCAACCCAAAGCAATAACTCGAGTTCTATGTCCTCTGTGAGAGCTGACTTTTGTCAGTGTTTGCTTCCTGATATGTGGCCTGAACGGGTCTATGAGCTATTTGAGCTTCTGAAAGCCTGCTGACCACTGAATTTCTGAGTGTCCTGCTTGAATTCCTAGTAGACATTCCTGATTTTGACCTTATCTCGTATTTTGACTACTCTCTTGCCTTACGATTTTATCTCTGTACTGACCTCTTGGTTTGGACCTGGCTATCGGACCATTCTTCTTGCCAGCTCGCACAACCAAACAGCAGCTGACTCTGTGGCCCCAGCCCAGGAGTCCCTGGTAAGTCCAGATCCCTGTATAGTGGTTAAATGGCCAACCTCTGGGATCTGGAAAACAAAGTAGCTAGCCAAGCCTGTTCATGATTTTTACAACTGCTACGTAACCACAAAAAGTTGCCCAATTGCACTATGCCAATGGTATAAATTTTGAAAGAAAAGGAGGATAAAATGGATGTTCAATAAATAAAATAAATGTAAAGTCATGAAGGGGTTTACTTCTATATAGCGATCTTAACCTAGCTTCACCTAGGGGTGGCTAGGTAGCATCTAGAGAGTAGCTGCTGAAGGAAAAATAAGAGGGTAGTGAAGAGTAGTGAAAAGAGCTGAGGGAAAAACAATATATAAAAAATGGGTTGGACCCAGAGGGTCAAGGAGAAGGACAAAAATTACTCCAAATGAATAGTCAGGGATAGCCAGATCAGGGTCAAGAAGGTAATTTAGAGATTGTAGGTTGAGTGGGCAATGTCCAAGAGTCCAAGGCATCAGAGATGGATTAACACCTAATCTTTTATGCATTCCCTCAGGTTAAAAAACAAAATTAGTATAAAAACAATGTAGTGACATTTGCACCATTTGTTATCAAGCAAGACAAGAATAAAATGCAGCAGCCGAAATATCTCTACATTGCTTTGCTACTATTTTTGTCTTGTAACTGAATGAATAAAAGATATGTTTTATTTTACCTACAGTATCTCTAGTGCCTTGGACCCTTGGACATTGTTTCTTTGGCTGGATGGGAGGTCAAGCCAAGTTTGCACCTGCAGAGTTCTTGTAATGCTTCAGACTTTACTAAAAAAAAAATACTCATCTTTTGAGTCTTTACAGTTTCAAATAAAAGATACTGTTAGAGAATCAACTTGCAGCAGCTTTACAATATACATTTATATTTTACAATATATGAAATTTCTGCTATTTTAAAAACAATTTTTCATTTTTTCATTCCCATTTTGGAAAATTTGCTAAAACATGATTTGATTTGATTTTTTTCTACATTGTCGTTGACCAGATTGAATCATCAAAATGTTTAAGAAGAATGAAGGTATTCTACCATAAACTATCAGCTTTTGGGAGATTGGATACTATTATAATTGAAATTTTATACTGACACAGCTGGAGTTTCTATATTATATTAATATTTGTGATTTGCAGTAAAACTGTCCATGTTTGGGATAATTGTTCTCCCATTTTATCAAAGCAATCACCGGAACAGCTCCCCATCAACTACTAACAGATATGAAAACCCCGATCTAAAAAAATAAAATTGAGTTTTTCAGAGGGATTTTTTTCCAAGTTGAGAGCAATTTGAATGCTTTTTGCTAAGGTAATTTTCATGATAATGAACATAGAATTAGATTTCATCTAGATTAAGAGGGGTGTATAAAAATAAAACAATGTGTTCGTATACCGGAGGATTTATTTTAGAGAAGCTGCCAAAGTTTTATTGACCGTCATTTTGAACTGGTCCTATGAAAGCGTTATGGTCAGTGAAACATAACAGATTTATTTTTAATTTACTGCTGGAGAGGACGGAGAATTATACCTAGAAATGCTTTGTGCAGCATCTATCTAATTGGATTGGAAGTACCGAAAACAGTGTGAAATTAAATGACTTTTACAGACCAATACACAGTAGCAGCTGTATTGTCGTTTTTCTCATTTATGGCTTTATGATTTATTTTTGGTGCATTGCTTTAGGAATAGGAGGCTGCAATTCATATATAAAAAAACTGTTGTTTTTGGTCATATTAGATGAGAACAATCAAATGATCAAATATCATTTATCTCTTCTCCCCAAACCTTCATTTTAATACAGTAGTCATGAAATCTCGGGGTTACATTTGGTGATATTTGTGAGTAGACCTCACCAGTTTGATTAATTTGCTAAATAAGTCCAGATGAGTAAATTACTGGGTGAATGATGCACTAGTAATTGACTGGCAGAGCTCTGGGGATGATAGACTTGTGCGGTGTAGGAGGTGATCTTGCAGATGTTATGGGATGATGGTTCCTGATTCACCAGTGGTATTTTGTCAGAATTCTGGCATTAATTGCTTTTTAAAATTCGATAAATATTGGTCCAAAGAAAGGGTGCAGATTAAGGATAAGCGTCCCAAGAGCACTTAATAAAATACAAAACCAAGAAATAAAATGCGCAGGGACTAGATAAATAAAAAGTGGGCCTGGATCAATATGATCAATGCTTCGTATTTATAGTAGTCTCCTGGCATCCATATGCCTTGGAATAGGTTTCAGATCGCTAATGGTAGTGGCTCCCTTAGTGGCAATGATGTCCCTTACGTGTTCCCCGACCTTTCATCTCAATTCTCCTCCTAGTCATGCTAATACATACAGCAATGGCAAAAATTAAGAGACCGCTGCAAAATTTTCAGTTTCTCTGATTTTTCTCTTATTAGGTATATTTTTGAGTAAAATGTACATTGTTGTTTTAGTCTATAAACTACTGACAACATGTCTCCGAAATTCAAAGCTAAAAATTTTGTATTTATTTGCAGCAAATGATAAATCGTCAAAATACTAAAAAAGAAACAGCCCTTTCAAGACCTCAAATTACTCATGTTTTAACAGTTCCGAAATCAATATTTGGTGGACTAACCATTATTTTTAATCACAGCTTTCATGTGTCTTGGCTGCTTTCCACCAGTCTTTCCATGCTTTCCAATAGAAAACAATTCAGCAGTCTCTTAATTTTTAACTTTTAAACACTTAACTTTTGTCAGAGCTGTATATCTTCTTGCATGCTTCTCTGTTTCTCCACATTATTACATGCACTGTTTGCACTTTACATTATTTATTGTATGGGATTACAACATAGTTGGCATCTCTATTACACTTAGAAAATTGATTACTCAATATTTATTGACAAACATTAAGTTTTTTTTTTACCTAGGTGTCCTGTTCTGCTTTGATTTTTGGTGAAAGATTACAACATTTCTGTCTATGTTTGTTATGTCAGATATTTATTCCCTGTTTTTTTTTAACAAACTATTTAATAAAGATTCTTTGATTATTTTTTATTTATCTAGTTCTAGCACATTTTCTTTTTTCGTTTTGTAAAATATTGGTTCAACTTAGAGTTTTCACACCAGTTTCTCGCAACGCTGCCAAAATCAGCAGATTTCTGGCTGCACGGGGACTTGATGTCACAGCTTGTCTAATTCATGACGAGCTGTTGTATTCCCTATGCCTCAGGGACTGGAGTTAGATTTCTGGCATAGCGCAGAGAGGCACAAGCCTCTTGCCAGATGCCCCAGATTCACCAAGAGGCATGCACCTCTTCATGGATCAAGAGCATCCAACTCCACCATGCCTTCACATCAAGACCATCGAGAAAATCTCTAGTCTTGATGAATTGGGTCCAATATGTAATGTTTCTTGACATGCAGAGTGGTTTTGTGGTTAGGGTAGGAAATATATTTCTGATTACTGGGGGTTTGACTGCTAAAGCCCCACCCAGCCCTATGGAGCCACATCTGAATGGAGCGGTGGACAAGCATGTGCATCTCCACTTCATTCATTGTCTATGGAACTGATGAATTAAAGCGAGTAAAGTGCTTCCCCATCTCCAGCAGCTGCAGATAGGGGACAACTTTCAGTGTTAGGACAATCCATTTAAGTCAGCAATGAATACTAGAAAATTTTATCTCTGAAGCTCTGAAGCCATTAAGTCTGAAGCAAAATAAGAAAAGTTATGTTTGTCTCATATTTTTATGTAGCTGAATTCTATAAGCAGATTGCAAGTGAAAGGTTTAGGGAATAAAACAATCTACATCTGTATGTAATGTAGTGTAAGGCCACAGCCACACTAGCAGTATTTGGTCAGTATTCGGTCAGTATTTTTTCTCAGGAGTGGGAGCCAAAACCAGGTAAGGAACAATCAGAGAAAAGGTATAATAGTAGCAAGTCACCAATTCTGCATTTATCACCCTCTCCTGGTTTTGGCTCCCACTCCTGAGAAAAAATACTGACCAAATACTGACAAAATACTGATAGTGGGGCCGTGGCTTAAGTGCAATAAAATACTCACTGATTGCCTTCTTTCCAGTTTCCAACTGCGCACTAGTCCTCTTCTCGCTCATGTGGCTTGCCGGTAACGCTGAGGTTTATGTGTGAATTGGTAGTCACTTTGACAATGTAATTTCTGGAGTTTTGTTCTGATGCTGCATGGACTTAGAATTAGGGATGATTGGACCCATAGAAGTTCGAGTTCTGGAACCTGACCGAACTTTACTCCAAAGTTCAGTTCGGGTACCAGAACTCTACCCGAACTTCAACCAGAACCAGAACCCAGTGAAAGCAATGGGAACCCGAACTTTGGAGATTGGAGTCTCTCTCTAGTTCGCTCATCTCTACTTACAATGAAAAAATGACTTGTAGCTCTCACATAAACCGAAGTGTGATCCAACAAGATGGATTTTCAGTCTCTTGAGTGAGAAGGGGTGTTAGGTGTCAGTCTGGTGCTGGATTTGAAATGGGTCTAAGACCTTCTGTGGTCTCCCATTTCAGTCCAGCCAGGGCTGATGCTGCTCAGCATCATCATCAGCCCCAACGCCTAGCTGGTCCGCGAGCACTGTTTATCTCCCAGGTAGTTGTGCCTAGCAATGTTAAGCCTCGGTTGCAGAGGGAGACAGGTCTTGTGGAAACTAAGTCCAGGATTTGCCGCACTGAGCATGTCCGTGACCTGGCGGATCATGATTGGTGGATTGGCACTCACCTAACCCGGTGACCTGGCACCGCCTGATTGGTCCACGGGTAACGTCACCAATGGCGCGTCGGTGGGCAGGGCTTAGTCTTTAAAAGGCCCACCCACAAACATGGCGACGCGCTCAGATCATTTTGCAAGTGTTGCTGTTGTGTGGACGAGTGTATTCCACGTGCTTTCTAGCTGCTCTCTCCATGACCTGCCGATGCCAGAGTTCGCTCGGCTGATTAGCACAGGTCACTCAGGCAGGCTTAGATTAGCTTAGGCAGGTAGCTACGTCTTGCAGCCTGGCTCAGCCAAAGGGGTCGCCTAACACCTCGAGCAGCCTGCACGTGTACCCATCGTGAAGTCACACACGCATCTTAGTGCCAATCCCTACAGCATAGCGCCTGTATCGAAGACAGGGCTACCGCTTACCCTTCGGTCGCATGTCTCCCTGCGGTTCTTGGAGATTGTGTGAACCGCTGAAGCCCGCTCCGTATGCATTAACACGGAGTGGTTCTTCAGTTAAGTAGGTACTATCCCGGTCACTCTTCTCCCGTGCAGTTAACGGAGATAGAGCGAACCGCTATACCCATTCCTGTGTGCTGAAACACGGAAGGGTTTAACATTTAAGTTGGTTACTTTACTTTCCACCCGGAAAGTGTTCGGCAGCAGTCCTCCCCGGGGTCGGTTGCGTTCCATTTTAATAAAGTTGTCTGCAACCGCCCTCTTAACAAGGGGACTGGGGCGGCACTGGAAAATGGGGAAGACAGCGATTTGTGAGTATTTTATTGCTCTTACTGCACTCTTTATTGGTCTTACACTACATTACATATGCATTTTGACAGGTTTAGGAAATAAAAAAAAATCTTTGGAGTGCTTCTTTAAAAAGTTAGTATAAAATCATTATTCTTATTATTTGATGACTTCAAAGCAAAAGCATTTTTGTAGGTGAACGCTTGTAGAGGACAAGAGAAAAAAATGACCAAACCAAGATGAGGGCAACTGAGAGGGAGATTAAAGGAAAGACATGTAAGTGCCTTTCACTAAGAAGAACAGTAAGCTGAGGCCGGAGCAGATGAAAGAGGAGAGAAGATAAATGATTGACTGCTCTGTCTGATAGGAAATGACATATCCTTACATCCTTACTGATGCCATTCACTGCCTTTACAATATTCAATACACAGTAAAAGAAGAATATGTCTATGATAAAGCTGAGAGTGATTTCCCTGTGTAGAACATTTAACTGAGGCTTTTATCACATCAGTTTTGGGGGGTAGACAAATAAGGGCCCCAAACTCACCTGCGGGCTGCCACACCACCACTATCCATCAGTTGCTACACAGTATCAAAGAAGTTTAACTTACAGATGTGTCCACCCTAACCTTTTATTGGATATAGCTAAAGGTTCTAATTTCCCCCAAAAGAAATTCAAAAAAATATTGTGATATTCTAGCAAATCCCTTGACAGGCTGCAATTCCCATCACAACCACAGGGGGACACACATAGCATAGCCCAAAATAATAAAAAAAAAGCCCTGCACAGCAATTAGATTTTAGACTAGAAAGGGCCCAAATAATGTTCTTGCACAGGGGCCCTTTTCTGTCTGTGTCCACCATTGCTGGCTCCAATATATGATTTCCAACCATTTCCAAACTGTATGTCAAAGGGACTTAAATAGAAGCAAGGGCATCTCATAGCAAAGACTGGGCCAGCTACATAGGCTGCCACTATGGTATGCATACCCTCAGTATCATAGCACGAAAAGGCAGCTTATGAGGGCTCAATGGTAATTTATGGCGCCCTGTGATTTCTATCTACACCTCTGCAAATGTGTCCATAAAGAAATTCATCATTATGTTTCGGCTGTATACACTGAAACAATTACTGCGTGGCCTGGAATGAACTTATTGTGTTAAGTAGAACTAATAGAATCTCATTATAATCAAAGGAAGAGTTATAAACCATAGTGACTGGCCAGGTGTTGTGATGTGTCGTTCTTCTGTCAGAATGAATAAATAAATATATATTTAATTTACTCTTGAGAGAAAAACCTTGGCATTTTTCATTAAAATGTGCTGGCAGGTTGAACTGGCATTTGTTGTGATCATTTTGTCGTAAGAAATTAGCAACAATTATTAGGTTATTTTGAGAAAACTAATGCATGAAATAACATAAAAATTAAAGTAACAAATAAAAAGAAGTTCCATATTATTTAAAGAATGTCTTCCATTTCAGGTGATTCTTCAGAATAAACTGTTATTTGTATAGGTGAGAAATAACACTATTTCTGGACATTATATGACTTGTATCCTAACTTTATGATCAGTTTTCGCCCTTGCAGGTTTTATCTGTTATTTTCAGTTGCCTCTGAGCTAGAAGGTGGAGACTAACTGCTATGATGTCTCAAGTACACAGTACATAGGGACATGAGGGATTCCTGCTGACCTGTCTCTTTTTAGCACATGTAAAGAAGCACCAAAAGTATGGAGGACAGGACTGAGCAGTGTAGCTGGAAATCCAGCACTCGGGAGAGGTAAACCTGTTTCTAAAATGTAGCAGCATAATTTGTATGTGACTCTCTTATAGCCTCTTGTGATGATCGAATATGCCTCATTAAACCTTTCGGTGAGCACGCTCGGGAGCTCACCAAGTATTTGGTGTGCTCAGCGTTTCATTCATTGTCACCGTGCCTGCAATAGTCAAGGCTGTTAGACAGTAGTGACACATGCAGGCTATCTCTGCATGTGTCCCAGCTGTCTAACTGCCGTGATACTTGCAGGCACGGCGACAATGAATGAAAGGCCAAGCACGCCAAAATACTCGGCGAGCACCTGAGCGTGCTCACCGAAAGGGTTAATGAGGCATATTCGATCCCTTATAGCCACTGCTTCTTTCTCTGCTCCTCTTCCTCTCTCTACAGATTTCAAAAGACATCTATAACCAGACACCTAATTGAGCTGCTAGTTCATCTTATTTTGACCAATATGGACTTTACTGTAGCTGTATTTTGAATGATGATTTAGGAGACAGATGGGGCACTCTTAAGTATGTGAATAATGGCTAAGTGGCTCATGGGCAAGTGGCTAATAAGTTGAGGAAGAAGACAATTTCTCTGATAAATTACAAAGTTTCTTATAGTTAATTGTACTATTAATTTGTGTAAAGTTTTTTTAAAATGACAGTGACTATTTAAATCATGTATTTGTATTTTATTTAAATGTTCCTGTTTTCATACTCGCTACTGTAGTGCACAAAATAGGCAGACATTGGTATTTTTCTACAGGTCAATTTATGCTTTGCCTAATCTCAAATCTTACCTTATATATCAGGGCCTTATTAGTAGTGTTGAGCCACCCCCGTAGTGTTCGAGTTCGGTTCGGTTCGTCGAACACCCGTGTGTTCGCCGAACTGTTCGTCGAACTGTTCGTCAAACACCTTCGAACACCGTTAAAACCAATGGCAGGCAAACAAAAACACATAGAAACACATAGAAAACACCTTCAAAGGTGTCCAAAAGCTGACAAACTGCTCAGAAGACACAACTAACACATGGAAAAGTGACAAGTACATATAGTCATGCGAAAATAAAAGAGGTGGAGGAGTAAAAGGAGGGGGAGACACAGATATAGGCATGTCATGCCCTTCTAAAATCCAAAAAGTGAGAAGCCGACACGGCCAGTCCGCTCCTGCCCGTGCCACCTCCGTGTCGCCGGGTTTGTGCCAGAGCCGCGGTGAACCCTGATGGCCAGCCCCCCTCTCCCAATACTGGTGCCTGTCCGCTGGTGGGTCGAGCGAGCCCCCCTGTGGTGGAGGCAGCTCTAAGCTTTTTAATTTAAATTGTCTCTCTAATTTGAATGAATACACTTTAAATCCATTTACAAGGATCTATTGGAGGGCAAGTCTCATGCCAGCAGCCGCGTAATTCCAGCTCCAGTAGCGTCCACTAAAGCTGCTGCAGTTAAAAAGCTTTTATAAGGATCGAGCTCGGCTGTCCACCTCAAGGCATCCTACTGCCAGTCCCAGCCCCTATGCCTTGGGGTGCCTCCTGATGCTCTTCACTGAGTATCCCATGGTCCCGAAGCATTTCCTTTGAAAAAATTAAGTGTCTAAACTACAGGTGGTGTAGCTTGCTTAACAGCCGGGATAATCCGCTGACTAGCAGACACTGCTACTAGGCACAAAGTATTTCCTGGGCTAGATGCAGTTAAAAATTTGTAATTAGATACTCTCGATGGATGCTGAGAAAGCATTCCATAGAGTCTCCTGGCACGCCATATATGATTCTCTTAAAAAGCTTGGGGTAGGGGTCTAGGGGACCCTTTTATAGCCAAAATCACGGCCCTGTATCGCAATACGTCACCTAGGCTGAAGATAAATGGAACTGTAGCACCCTGAGGGCTCGGTTGCTACAGACGTATTGCACCTCACCCAGAGGTGTGATATCTCACTCTCAGGTAAGGATGGAGTGTGGATCAGGACCCGACACCTGCATGCATTACACCACATTGCCGTGGGGCAGGGCGACCAATATGCCCCTGAGATGGGCACGACAGTCCCTGTCCCTGGCTGGAGTGGGGGGAGGGAACACTGAGGAAGGGGAACCCTGTAGTGCAGGAGCAGGGAGGAAGCAGTTCCTGGGTGCATTGAGAAGGGAGTATAAAAGGTGGGCACCATCTTAGTTCAGTGCAGAGAAGTCTAAGCAGAAGTGGCAGGGAGCAGAGGCTCTGCATGAGCTCTGCTCCGGAGGCGGGCCTAGTAACAGAGGCCCAGGCCTGGAAGAGGGAGAAGGAAGGAAGAGGAGCGGAGAAGGCTCCAGGAACGAGGAATGAAGGGATCCCAGGGGTGCGGACGGGCGAGTCGCCACCGCACGCCCGAATCCACCTGCGTGGAGGGGTCAGGCCAAAGGGGGAGACCGGTCCCCGAACAAGTGGAGGCAGGAAACGACCCTCAGCTAGAAACCGGAGGCTCTGACATTTTATGTGGCGCAGCCCCTCGCTACACCCGCTAGGAAGGCACCACATAGGGTCAGGGAAACTGGCGCCAAGTTTACCAAGAGGAGGCCCGAGGCAGCCGGACAGAAGTGTTGGTAAGAAAGGCCAGACAAAGGACACACAAAGGGGGTCCTGTGAAGTGCTCCAAAGTTATCTGGGAGTTGTCTGAGCCCCTCACCTGGTGAGCACAGTACGACGTGGGCAGCCGTTACCTGCAGACGTGGTCTGGATAATAAGAACTGTGAGTAAAGGCCCTGGACTGCATCACTGACTCCGTGTCGTTACTGCTGCTGCCCTGCACCATCACCCCCATCCACCGCATACACTGCCCTGAGGCTATACTCATCCCGTGGGGAGTTATGCTACGCTCTGCTGCACCCACAACACCAGCCTCAGCGGTCTGCCCTGTAGCGGCGGTTCACTCTGACCGCAATCCACGGGTGGCGTAGTCGGACATTTAAACATCAAAACCACATAAATAGTTCCGCCACTGGTTTGACCGCCCTGAGCCACGGAACCGGGTCGCCGCCACGAAGACTACAACCACCAGCATCCACCAAAAAGGGTCCGGCTCCGGGTGTCCCAAGGCCCAGGGGGTGCGTCAGAACATTTTCATCACCTTTCACAATCACCAATGGGACAAGGCAGGGATGTCCTCTGTCCCCTCTCTTATACATCCTAGTGACGGAGCACCTGCTCTCATCAATTCGCCATAACCCCAATATTAGGTGGATTGAGGTGGGAGGCACCGAGTACAAGTGCTCTCTATTTGCTGATGATGTCCTAGTATATATCACTCAATCACATATATCCATCCATGCTGTTATGGCTGAAATAGATCACTTTGTTACATGGTAAAATTTTAAAATCAATGCAGCGAAGTCTGAGGCCCTCGATGTCTCCCTCCCCAAATCCATATAGGATTCCATCCAGTCCAACTTTCCCTTTGCCTGGCCCTCACAGGGTATCAAATACTTAGGAATTCCTATTCATAGAGACCTCTCCCATCTATGTTATCTTAATTTTGGGCCCTTTATTGAACAATTCCATACAGACCACGGTTGGCAAGTTAGAACTGTAAGATTCACTACGTGAACCGCTGGTGTTTTGTGGAAAAGCACATGTACACCGCGTTCCAAATTATTATGCAAAAAGTGTTTAGGAGTGATAAGGGAAGAATTTGTCTGTTTGTCAGTTAAACTCATTGATGGTGATGTGTGTCAGGGCTCTTTATATCACTGTAAGCAATTGCAGACACCTGTGCTAATTAGTTTGGCAGGTGTGTCCAATGAAAAGCAAGACTACTTAAGAAGGCTCTCTCACATTATTAAGCAGCCTACATTTTCTGCCAAAATGGGAAAGAAAAAGGATGTGTCGGCTGCTGAGAAGCAACAAATTGTGGAGTGTTTAGGTCAAGGCATGACTACAATCAACATTGTGCGATGATCAGGATGAAGTGTCTTGGCAATCAAGAAGTATGTAGCTGATTCACAGTACACACGTGTGCGTGCTGATAAGGGCAAATTGAGGACTCTTTCCTACAGGCAATTACGTCAGGTTGAAAGAGCAGCGGCAAAAAAGCCTTGTCATAGCAGCAGACAAGTTTTTGAAGCTGCTTGTGCCTCCAACGTCCCCCGAACAACAAGATGCAGGGTCCTTCAGAGGTTTGCAGCTGTGCATACGCCATCCTGTCGACCTCCTCTATCCACTTCACACAAGCAGAAACGGCTCCAGTGGGCCAAACATTACATGAAGACTGATTTCAAAACTGTTTTGTTCACGGATGAGTGCCGTGCAGCGCTCGATGGTCCAGATGGATGGAGTGGAGGATGGCTGGTTAATGGACAACCCACGCAAACACGGCTACAGCGCCAACAAGGAGGAGGTGGAGTAATGTTTTGGGCTGGAATCATGGGGAGAGAGATTGTCGGCCCCTTTAGGATCCCTGAAGGCGCTAAAGATGAACTCCATAATGTATGTGGATTTTCTCAAACAGCACTTCCTGCCATGGTTCAAGAAGAAGAACCGTGTATTTCACAGCAAGATCATTTTTCTGCATGATAATGCACCATCTCATGCTGCACATAAAACATCTGCATCTCTGGCTGATATGGGCATAAAAGGGGACAAACTTATGGTGTGACCCCCATGCTCCCCTGACCTCTACCCCATTCAGAACCATTGGAGCATCATTAAAAGGAGTGTCTATGATGGCGGGAGGCAGTTCACATCTAAGCAACAGCTCTGGGAGAGTATTCTGTCCTCATGCAAAACAATTGAAGCAGAAACCATCCAAAACCTGACAAATTCAATGGACGAGAGAGTTCAGAAGCTCCTTTCGAACAAGGGGTCCTATGTGAAAATGTAACATCACCTAGAATAAAGTTTTGAGTTGAAAACTGTTTGATTTCAGTTTCTAACAACCTGCTAATGCTTATAATTTCAAAAATGACCATTTTTTTGGTCTTTATTAAAATGAAAAGGTTGATCGAAAAGTTTTGGGGATCTAAGAGTGTGGCAACCCAGTAGTCATGATTACTTCGAATTCTGACAATATGAGGGTCATGCTGCAGGTAGTGCAGCAAGAAGGCACTTATGTGTCTTGCGCATCTCGGAGCCCCAAAATTATTTTCCGGGCTAGATGCAGCTAAAAATTATTTTTAATTTTAAATCTGGTGGAGCTTATTATAGATGCCCTAATAGGATCAGTGCTGCACACTGCTACAAAGCCCAAATTATTTTCCAGTCAAGATACAGATAAACATGATTAGTAATTTGAAAGCTTAAAACGTTTGGAAGGGTGATTTTAACCAATCATCAAGCTTTTACTCTCCCCAGGATGACACAGGGGTAGAAAAGTCGTTTCGGATCCATGATTTGTTCATCTTTATGAACGTGAGTCTGTCTACATTATCAGTGGAGAGCCGCGTGCGCTTATCTGTCAGCACACCACCAGCAACGCTGAACACACGTTCAGACAGAACGCTGGCTGCGGGGCATGACAAGATCTCCAAGGCGTAAGTGGCTAGCTCCGGCCATTTATCCAGATTGGAAGCCCAAAAAGAGCAAGGGTCCAGTGACACAGTCGTGGCTTCAATGTTTACTTGGAGATACTCCTGTACCATCGTCTCTAGGCGTTGACTATGTGTCAGACTTCTTGTCTCCTGTGGCCTTGCAAAGGATGGGCTAAAAAAGTGGTGAAATGATTCCGCAAAATTGATGTTACCAGCAGATACTGTGGTTCTGTTACAGTTTGAGTGCTGAACACTTGACGGTCCCACGGTTGGCAAGTTGGAACTGTGAGATTCACTACGTGCACCACTGGTATTTTGTGGAAAAGCACATGTAAGATTCTGCAACAGTCTCTGCTGATACTCCTGCATGCGTGCATCCCTTTCTATGGCAGGAATAATTTCTGCAAATTTACTTTTGTACCGGGGATCTAACAGTGTGGCAACCCAGTAGTCAGGATTATTTCTAATTCTCACAATTCGAGGGTCATGTTGCAGGTAGTGCAGCAAGAAGGCACTCATGTGTTTTGCGCATCCAGGAGCACCAAGTCCCTGTTGTGTTGGTGGCGAGGTAACAATCATGCTTCCTTCCTCTGTCCTCTCCCCCCAACCTCGCACAACAGAAATGTGATCAAGGTCTCCCTCATCTGATGAGTCTTCCATCAGTTCGTCCTCCACTTCTTCCTGGGCTCCTGCACCTTCCTCACTAGTTTGGCTGCTACCATGCGCCCTGGTAAAACCATCTCCCCCACCCTCACATGCCTGCCGCCTTGGTGCTGCCGACCTTCTGAACCTTGCAGATGTTAGCCCTTCCGCATACAACTCCTCCTCCTCTACTTCCTCCACCTCCTCTTGTGCCACCACCTGACTCCGAATTCTGTTTAACATGTGCTCCAGCATGTAAATCACCGGAATAGTCATGCTGATAATGGCATCGTCAGCACTAAACATCTTCGTCGCCATTTCAAAACTGTGCAGAAGGGTGCATAGGTCCCTGATCTGAGACCACTCCTCCAGCGTGATTTGCCCCACCTCTGAATCTCGTTGGCCCAGGCTATACGTCAGAACGTATTGCACCAGGGCTTGTCGGTGCTGCCACAGTCGCTGCAACATGTGCAGAGTTGAATTCCACCGGGTAGGCACATCGCATTTTAGCCGGTGAAGTGGCAGGCCCAACGACTTCTGTAGAGATGTAAGTCGCTGAGCTGCGGGATGCGAACGGCGGAAGTGAGCACACAGCGACCGTGCCCTCTGCAGAAGGCCATCTAGTCTGGGATAGTGGGCTAAAAATTGCTGGACAACCAGGTTCAACACGTGAGCCATACAAGGCACGTGTGTGACATTGCCCCGGCGAAGGGCCGCACCCAGGTTTGCAGCATTGTCGCACACGGCCTTCCCTGGTTTCAGGTCCAGTGGAGACAACCATTCATGAAATTGGTTCTCCAGAGCTGACCACAACTCCTCAGCTGTGTGACTCACATTTCCCAGACATTTCAATGTAAAAACCGCCTGATGTCGTTGAGCCCTACTGCCAGCATAGTAAGGAGGTGTGCAGGATCCATTCTGCGCAGTTAGAAAGCTTGTGGCATGACCAGACAGGCTTTGGGTGCAGGTGGAAGACTGAGAGGAGGTTGAGGAGGCAGAAGCAGTGGAGCAACTTTGACATAAAGAGGATTGACGCACAACTCGTGGGGACGGCAAGACTTGGACAGCAGCCCCTTGTCCTGCTGTCACCATAGTTACCCAGTGCCCAGTCAGCGACATGTAACGCCCCTGTCCATGCCTACTCGTCCAAGTGTCTGTGGTGAAATGCACCCTGTCACACACAGAGTTTCTCAAAGAAGCGGTGATGTTGTGTGCGACATGCTGGTGGAGCGCAGGCACACCTTTCTTTGAGAAGTAGTGCCGACTGGGCATCTGGTACTGGGGCACTGCGACGGACATAAGGTCTCGAAAATCCTCTGTGTCCACCAGGCGGAAAGGCAGCATTTCTGTGGCCAAGAGCTTGCAGATGGTGAAATTCAACCTCTTAGCTTTCTCATGGCTAGGAGGAAATGGTCTTTTACTTGTCCACATCTGAGGGACCGAGGGCTGGCTATTGTGCTTAGACGGGGTTGATAAGGGTGTCCCCGGCAAACTGCCGGTCTGTGAGGAAGATGCAGGCGGACATGTTAGGTTGCCTTCATCCAAAGGTGGTGCTATCGATGTCGGACAGCGCTCAACACCAGCTGGTGTTACCACCTCCAAAGAAAATGATGACCTGCCAATCACGCTGGCTGTTGCGGGTAAAGAGGTGGCAGGTCTGCGCCCCAAAACAGGTGTGACTGCTGTCCCCCCAGTCACAGAGGATGAAGAGGCCGCGGATGCACAAGATATGGCAGACGGTGGTTGGCCCGGCCGGCTAGGCCGCATTGTAGCACACTGAGCTTCCCACTGGAACTTATGCTTCATGTCCATGTGCCGGTTCATGCATGAAGTACTCAAACTATGTATTTTTTGGCCTCTACTTAGCTTTTGCTGACAAATGTTACAGATAACACGAGTTGGGTCATCTTTATCGATCTGAAAAAATGCCCAGGCTATGCAAGGCTTAGCACCCATGCGACCTGAAGAGCCACCACGACTTGTGGTGAGAGGCAGAGTTGTGTTTGAGGATGCAGTTGTTGACGTGCTTCCAGTACTACGTCTCTGTCCAGGAAGGCGCAACCTGACCTCGTCGTCACTAGCATCTTCCTCCACCTCCTCTGCTGACCTCATCTCTTGGCTGACTGTGGGTTGACAGTAAGTGGGATCTCCGACCTCATCATCATCACCCTGTGCGTTATCACACCCGTCGTCCTCAGAGCCAACCTGTTCCTGCCCTGACAAAAAACTAAAGTTGTCGCTCCAATCAGGTATTTGAGTCTTATCATCGTCTTCCTCATTGTCTCCACCAACAGGAGTTACAGTTTGGGAATGAGGGTCTACATTATGGTCAGAACCTTCTGCGTCTGGTCCTGGATCCGACTCATAAAGATTCTGGGCATCAGTGCAGATCATTTCCTCGTCTGGATTCACAGAAGCGCTGGAGTCGACCTCTGATTCCCAGGCTATAGTATGAGTAAACAGCTCTGCAGACTCAACCATCTGTTCTACCTCATACTCAGACGGGCAGCTGGAGATTTGGGAGCTGTGAGGAAGCAAGTGCGATTTGGGTGACACCTTTGAGGACTGGAGTATTTGTGATGTTGAAGTTGATGTGGAGGAGAGCCCACTTAAAGGAGCACTTGATATCCGTTGAAGCACCTGCTGTTTTTGTGCCTCATCTGGAATTTGTAGCGATTGGCGTGGCCGTAAGAAAGGGATCTTATCACATTGTCCGCTAAAAGAAGTAGACATTTTAGTTTGGCTGGAAGATGGTCTTTCTTCTGCAGATGTTACTGTTGCTTTAACACCTACCCCACGGACACAACCTTTTTTCCCCTTTCCAACACGCCTATTCCCCTTTCCACCAGCAGCAGGCCTTTTTCCACTCATTTTGGTGGTTAACTAATTCACAACTCTGGAGTTGTTTGCACAAAAAAACAATGGATGGTAACCGAGCAGAGCTGAGTGGCCAAACTGTGGTATTAGGCCAAAACTATTGGCTGGGTTAGATGCAGAAAAAAATTATTTTGAATTTGCAACCTGATGGAGGTCAGTATAGATGGACTAATAGAGAAAGTCCGACACACTACTAGAAGGCCAAATATTTTTTCAGAGGTAGATGCAGAAAAAAATATATTCAGTTTGCAACCTGATGGAGGTCAGTATAGATGGATTAATAGAACAAGACCCACACACAGCTAGAAGCCCAATATTTTTTCAGAGGTAGATGCAGAAAAAACTATATTCAGTTTGCAACCTGATGGAGGTCAGTATAGATCAGGGTTCCCCAACTCCAGTCCTCAAGGCCCACCAACAGGTCATGTTTTCAGGATTTCCTTAGTATTGCACAGGTGATGGAATTATTGCCTGTGCAGGTGATGCAATTATCACCTGTGTAATACTAAGGAAATCCTGAAAACATGACCTGTTGGTGGGCCTTGAGGACTGGAGTTGGGGAACCCTGGTATAGATGGACTAATAGAACAAGTCCCACACATTGCTAGAAGCCCAAATATTTTTTCAGAGGTACTGTAGATGCAGATAAAAATTAGTTTTAATTTGCAACCTGATGGAGGTCAGTATAGATGGACTAATAGAGAAAGTCCGACACACTACTAGAAGGTAAAATATTTTTTCAGAGGTAGATGCAGAAAAAAATATATTCAGTTTGCAACCTGATGGAGGTCAGTATAGATGGATTAATAGAACAAGATCCACACACAGCTAGAAGCCCAATATTTTTTCAGAGGTAGATGCAGAAAAAAATATATTCAGTTTGCAACCTGATGGAGGTCAGTATAGATGGACTAATAGAACAAGTCCCACACACTGCTAGAAGCCCAAATATTTTTTCAGAGGTACTGTAGATGCAGATAAAAATTAGTTTTAATTTGCAACCTGATGGAGGTCAGTATAGATGGACTAATAGAGAAAGTCCGACACACTACTAGAAGGCCAAATATTTTTTCAGAGGTAGATGCAGAAAAAAATATATTCAGTTTGCAACCTGATGGAGGTCAGTATAGATGGACTAATACAACAAGTCCCACACACAGCTAGAAGCCCAAATATTTTTTCTGAGGTACTGTAGATGCAGATAAAAATTAGTTTTAATTTGCAACCTGATGGAGGTCAGTATAGATGGACTAATAGAGAAAGTCCGACACACTACTAGAAGGCCAAATATTTTTTCAGAGCTAGATGCAGAAAAAAATTATATTCAGTTTGCAACCTGATGGAGGTCAGTATAGATGGATTAATAGAACAAGACCCACACACAGCTAGAAGCCCAATATTTTTTCAGAGGTAGATGCAGAAAAAAATATATTCAGTTTGCAACCTGATGGAGGTCAGTATAGATGGACTAATAGAACAAGTCCCACACACTGCTAGAAGCCCAAATATTTTTTCAGAGGTACTGTAGATGCAGATAAAAATTAGTTTTAATTTGCAACCTGATGGAGGTCAGTATAGATGGACTAATAGAGAAAGTCCGACACACTACTAGAAGGCCAAATATTTTTTCAGAGCTAGATGCAGAAAAAAATTATATTCAGTTTGCAACCTGATGGAGGTCAGTATAGATGGACTAATAGAGAAAGTCCGACACACTACTGGAAGGTCAAATATTTTTTCAGAGGTAGATGCAGAAAAAAATATATTCAGTTTGCAACCTGATGGAGGTCAGTATAGATGGATTAATAGAACAAGACCCACACACAGCTAGAAGCCCAATATTTTTTCAGAGGTAGATGCAGAAAAAAATATATTCAGTTTGCAACCTGATGGAGGTCAGTATAGATGGACTAATAGAACAAGTCCCACACACTGCTAGAAGCCCAAATATTTTTTCAGAGGTACTGTAGATGCAGATAAAAATTAGTTTTAATTTGCAACCTGATGGAGGTCAGTATAGATGGACTAATAGAGAAAGTCCGACACACTACTAGAAGGCCAAATATTTTTTCAGAGCTAGATGCAGAAAAAAATTATATTCAGTTTGCAACCTGATGGAGGTCAGTATAGATGGATTAATAGAACAAGACCCACACACAGCTAGAAGCCCAATATTTTTTCAGAGGTAGATGCAGAAAAAAATATATTCAGTTTGCAACCTGATGGAGGTCAGTATAGATGGACTAATAGAACAAGTCCCACACACTGCTAGAAGCCCAAATATTTTTTCAGAGGTACTGTAGATGCAGATAAAAATTAGTTTTAATTTGCAACCTGATGGAGGTCAGTATAGATGGACTAATAGAGAAAGTCCGAAACACTACTAGAAGGCCAAATATTTTTTCAGAGCTAGATGCAGAAAAAAATTATATTCAGTTTGCAACCTGATGGAGGTCAGTATAGATGGACTAATAGAGAAAGTCCGACACACTACTAGAAGGCCAAATATTTTTTCAGAGCTAGATGCAGAAAAAAATTATATTCAGTTTGCAACCTGATGGAGGTCAGTATAGATGGATTAATAGAACAAGACCCACACACAGCTAGAAGCCCAATATTTTTTCAGAGGTAGATGCAGAAAAAAATATATTCAGTTTGCAACCTGATGGAGGTCAGTATAGATGGACTAATAGAACAAGTCCCACACACTGCTAGAAGCCCAAATATTTTTTCAGAGGTACTGTAGATGCAGATAAAAATTAGTTTTAATTTGCAACCTGATGGAGGTCAGTATAGATGGACTAATAGAGAAAGTCCGAAACACTACTAGAAGGCCAAATATTTTTTCAGAGCTAGATGCAGAAAAAAATTATATTCAGTTTGCAACCTGATGGAGGTCAGTATAGATGGACTAATAGAGAAAGTCCGACACACTACTAGAAGGCCAAATATTTTTTCAGAGCTAGATGCAGAAAAAAATTATATTCAGTTTGCAACCTGATGGAGGTCAGTATAGATGGATTAATAGAACAAGACCCACACACAGCTAGAAGCCCAATATTTTTTCAGAGGTAGATGCAGAAAAAAATATATTCAGTTTGCAACCTGATGGAGGTCAGTATAGATGGACTAATAGAACAAGTCCCACACACTGCTAGAAGCCCAAATATTTTTTCAGAGGTACTGTAGATGCAGATAAAAATTAGTTTTAATTTGCAACCTGATGGAGGTCAGTATAGATGGACTAATAGAGAAAGTCCGACACACTACTAGAAGGCCAAATATTTTTTCAGAGCTAGATGCAGAAAAAAATTATATTCAGTTTGCAACCTGATGGAGGTCAGTATAGATGGATTAATAGAACAAGACCCACACACAGCTAGAAGCCCAATATTTTTTCAGAGGTAGATGCAGAAAAAAATATATTCAGTTTGCAACCTGATGGAGGTCAGTATAGATGGACTAATAGAACAAGTCCCACACACTGCTAGAAGCCCAAATATTTTTTCAGAGGTACTGTAGATGCAGATAAAAATTAGTTTTAATTTGCAACCTGATGGAGGTCAGTATAGATGGACTAATAGAGAAAGTCCGACACACTACTAGAAGGCCAAATATTTTTTCAGAGCTAGATGCAGAAAAAAATTATATTCAGTTTGCAACCTGATGGAGGTCAGTATAGATGGATTAATAGAACAAGACCCACACACAGCTAGAAGCCCAATATTTTTTCAGAGGTAGATGCAGAAAAAAATATATTCAGTTTGCAACCTGATGGAGGTCAGTATAGATGGACTAATAGAACAAGTCCCACACACTGCTAGAAGCCCAAATATTTTTTCAGAGGTACTGTAGATGCAGATAAAAATTAGTTTTAATTTGCAACCTGATGGAGGTCAGTATAGATGGACTAATAGAGAAAGTCCGACACACTACTAGAAGGCCAAATATTTTTTCAGAGCTAGATGCAGAAAAAAATTATATTCAGTTTGCAACCTGATGGAGGTCAGTATAGATGGACTAATAGAGAAAGTCCGACACACTACTGGAAGGTCAAATATTTTTTCAGAGGTAGATGCAGAAAAAAATATATTCAGTTTGCAACCTGATGGAGGTCAGTATAGATGGATTAATAGAACAAGACCCACACACAGCTAGAAGCCCAATATTTTTTCAGAGGTAGATGCAGAAAAAAATATATTCAGTTTGCAACCTGATGGAGGTCAGTATAGATGGACTAATAGAACAAGTCCCACACACTGCTAGAAGCCCAAATATTTTTTCAGAGGTACTGTAGATGCAGATAAAAATTAGTTTTAATTTGCAACCTGATGGAGGTCAGTATAGATGGACTAATAGAGAAAGTCCGACACACTACTAGAAGGCCAAATATTTTTTCAGAGCTAGATGCAGAAAAAAATTATATTCAGTTTGCAACCTGATGGAGGTCAGTATAGATGGATTAATAGAACAAGACCCACACACAGCTAGAAGCCCAATATTTTTTCAGAGGTAGATGCAGAAAAAAATATATTCAGTTTGCAACCTGATGGAGGTCAGTATAGATGGACTAATAGAACAAGTCCCACACACTGCTAGAAGCCCAAATATTTTTTCAGAGGTACTGTAGATGCAGATAAAAATTAGTTTTAATTTGCAACCTGATGGAGGTCAGTATAGATGGACTAATAGAGAAAGTCCGAAACACTACTAGAAGGCCAAATATTTTTTCAGAGCTAGATGCAGAAAAAAATTATATTCAGTTTGCAACCTGATGGAGGTCAGTATAGATGGACTAATAGAGAAAGTCCGACACACTACTAGAAGGCCAAATATTTTTTCAGAGCTAGATGCAGAAAAAAATTATATTCAGTTTGCAACCTGATGGAGGTCAGTATAGATGGATTAATAGAACAAGACCCACACACAGCTAGAAGCCCAATATTTTTTCAGAGGTAGATGCAGAAAAAAATATATTCAGTTTGCAACCTGATGGAGGTCAGTATAGATGGACTAATAGAACAAGTCCCACACACTGCTAGAAGCCCAAATATTTTTTCAGAGGTACTGTAGATGCAGATAAAAATTAGTTTTAATTTGCAACCTGATGGAGGTCAGTATAGATGGACTAATAGAGAAAGTCCGACACACTACTAGAAGGCCAAATATTTTTTCAGAGCTAGATGCAGAAAAAAATTATATTCAGTTTGCAACCTGATGGAGGTCAGTATAGATGGACTAATAGAGAAAGTCCGACACACTACTGGAAGGTCAAATATTTTTTCAGAGGTAGATGCAGAAAAAAATATATTCAGTTTGCAACCTGATGGAGGTCAGTATAGATGGATTAATAGAACAAGACCCACACACAGCTAGAAGCCCAATATTTTTTCAGAGGTAGATGCAGAAAAAAATATATTCAGTTTGCAACCTGATGGAGGTCAGTATAGATGGACTAATAGAACAAGTCCCACACACTGCTAGAAGCCCAAATATTTTTTCAGAGGTACTGTAGATGCAGATAAAAATTAGTTTTAATTTGCAACCTGATGGAGGTCAGTATAGATGGACTAATAGAGAAAGTCCGACACACTACTAGAAGGCCAAATATTTTTTCAGAGCTAGATGCAGAAAAAAATTATATTCAGTTTGCAACCTGATGGAGGTCAGTATAGATGGATTAATAGAACAAGACCCACACACAGCTAGAAGCCCAATATTTTTTCAGAGGTAGATGCAGAAAAAAATATATTCAGTTTGCAACCTGATGGAGGTCAGTATAGATGGACTAATAGAACAAGTCCCACACACTGCTAGAAGCCCAAATATTTTTTCAGAGGTACTGTAGATGCAGATAAAAATTAGTTTTAATTTGCAACCTGATGGAGGTCAGTATAGATGGACTAATAGAGAAAGTCCGACACACTACTAGAAGGCCAAATATTTTTTCAGAGCTAGATGCAGAAAAAAATTATATTCAGTTTGCAACCTGATGGAGGTCAGTATAGATGGACTAATAGAGAAAGTCCGACACACTACTAGAAGGCCAAATATTTTTTCAGAGGTAGATGCAGAAAAAAATATATTCAGTTTGCAACCTGATGGAGGTCAGTATAGATGGATTAATAGAACAAGACCCACACACAGCTAGAAGCCCAATATTTTTTCAGAGGTAGATGCAGAAAAAAATATATTCAGTTTGCAACCTGATGGAGGTCAGTATAGATGGACTAATAGAACAAGTCCCACACACTGCTAGAAGCCCAAATATTTTTTCAGAGGTACTGTAGATGCAGATAAAAATTAGTTTTAATTTGCAACCTGATGGAGGTCAGTATAGATGGACTAATAGAGAAAGTCCGACACACTACTAGAAGGCCAAATATTTTTTCAGAGGTAGATGCAGAAAAAAATATATTCAGTTTGCAACCTGATGGAGGTCAGTATAGATGGATTAATAGAACAAGACCCACACACAGCTAGAAGCCCAATATTTTTTCAGAGGTAGATGCAGAAAAAAATATATTCAGTTTGCAACCTGATGGAGGTCAGTATAGATGGAATAATAGAACAAGTCCCACACACTGCTAGAAGCCCAAATATTTTTTCAGAGGTACTGTAGATGCAGATAAAAATTAGTTTTAATTTGCAACCTGATGGAGGTCAGTATAGATGGACTAATAGAGAAAGTCCGACACACTACTAGAAGGCCAAATATTTTTTCAGAGGTAGATGCAGAAAAAAATATATTCAGTTTGCAACCTGATGGAGGTCAGTATAGATGGATTAATAGAACAAGACCCACACACAGCTAGAAGCCCAATATTTTTTCAGAGGTAGATGCAGAAAAAAATATATTCAGTTTGCAACCTGATGGAGGTCAGTATAGATGGACTAATAGAACAAGTCCCACACACTGCTAGAAGCCCAAATATTTTTTCAGAGGTACTGTAGATGCAGATAAAAATTAGTTTTAATTTGCAACCTGATGGAGGTCAGTATAGATGGACTAATAGAGAAAGTCCGACACACTACTAGAAGGCCAAATATTTTTTCAGAGCTAGATGCAGAAAAAAATTATATTCAGTGTGCAACCTGATGGAGGTCAGTATAGATGGATTAATAGAACAAGACCCACACACAGCTAGAAGCCCAATATTTTTTCAGAGGTAGATGCAGAAAAAAATATATTCAGTTTGCAACCTGATGGAGGTCAGTATAGATGGACTAATAGAACAAGTCCCACACACTGCTAGAAGCCCAAATATTTTTTCAGAGGTACTGTAGATGCAGATAAAAATTAGTTTTAATTTGCAACCTGATGGAGGTCAGTATAGATGGACTAATAGAGAAAGTCCGACACACTACTAGAAGGCCAAATATTTTTTCAGAGCTAGATGCAGAAAAAAATTATATTCAGTTTGCAACCTGATGGAGGTCAGTATAGATGGACTAATAGAGAAAGTCCGACACACTACTAGAAGGCCAAATATTTTTTCAGAGGTAGATGCAGAAAAAAATATATTCAGTTTGCAACCTGATGGAGGTCAGTATAGATGGATTAATAGAACAAGACCCACACACAGCTAGAAGCCCAATATTTTTTCAGAGGTAGATGCAGAAAAAAATATATTCAGTTTGCAACCTGATGGAGGTCAGTATAGATGGACTAATAGAACAAGTCCCACACACTGCTAGAAGCCCAAATATTTTTTCAGAGGTACTGTAGATGCAGATAAAAATTAGTTTTAATTTGCAACCTGATGGAGGTCAGTATAGATGGACTAATAGAGAAAGTCCGACACACTACTAGAAGGTCAAATATTTTTTCAGAGGTAGATGCAGAAAAAAATATATTCAGTTTGCAACCTGATGGAGGTCAGTATAGATGGATTAATAGAACAAGACCCACACACAGCTAGAAGCCCAATATTTTTTCAGAGGTAGATGCAGAAAAAAATATATTCAGTTTGCAACCTGATGGAGGTCAGTATAGATGGACTAATAGAACAAGTCCCACACACTGCTAGAAGCCCAAATATTTTTTCAGAGGTACTGTAGATGCAGATAAAAATTAGTTTTAATTTGCAACCTGATGGAGGTCAGTATAGATGGACTAATAGAGAAAGTCCGACACACTACTAGAAGGCCAAATATTTTTTCAGAGGTAGATGCAGAAAAAAATATATTCAGTTTGCAACCTGATGGAGGTCAGTATAGATGGATTAATAGAACAAGACCCACACACAGCTAGAAGCCCAATATTTTTTCAGAGGTAGATGCAGAAAAAAATATATTCAGTTTGCAACCTGATGGAGGTCAGTATAGATGGACTAATAGAACAAGTCCCACACACTGCTAGAAGCCCAAATATTTTTTCAGAGGTACTGTAGATGCAGATAAAAATTAGTTTTAATTTGCAACCTGATGGAGGTCAGTATAGATGGACTAATAGAGAAAGTCCGACACACTACTAGAAGGCCAAATATTTTTTCAGAGCTAGATGCAGAAAAAAATTATATTCAGTTTGCAACCTGATGGAGGTCAGTATAGATGGATTAATAGAACAAGACCCACACACAGCTAGAAGCCCAATATTTTTTCAGAGGTAGATGCAGAAAAAAATATATTCAGTTTGCAACCTGATGGAGGTCAGTATAGATGGACTAATAGAACAAGTCCCACACACTGCTAGAAGCCCAAATATTTTTTCAGAGGTACTGTAGATGCAGATAAAAATTAGTTTTAATTTGCAACCTGATGGAGGTCAGTATAGATGGACTAATAGAGAAAGTCCGACACACTACTAGAAGGCCAAATATTTTTTCAGAGCTAGATGCAGAAAAAAATTATATTCAGTTTGCAACCTGATGGAGGTCAGTATAGATGGACTAATAGAGAAAGTCCGACACACTACTAGAAGGCCAAATATTTTTTCAGAGGTAGATGCAGAAAAAAATATATTCAGTTTGCAACCTGATGGAGGTCAGTATAGATGGATTAATAGAACAAGACCCACACACAGCTAGAAGCCCAATATTTTTTCAGAGGTAGATGCAGAAAAAAATATATTCAGTTTGCAACCTGATGGAGGTCAGTATAGATGGACTAATAGAACAAGTCCCACACACTGCTAGAAGCCCAAATATTTTTTCAGAGGTACTGTAGATGCAGATAAAAATTGTTATGCACACGCCCGGGCTAAGCGGCGTGTGCGTGTGATTGTAGTGATTCCACTGGACCGTGCCGGAGAGTGAATGCCTGGAGGGGCGTGACTAAGTATTCACCCGATCCGACCAGGGTCGCACGACGGCATACGACGCCAGTGCACCAAGGAGGAACCGAGCAGAGGGACCAGGTGCTACTCCAGGACAGACCCCGGACACGGCTGTTGACCCACACAGGGGAATACAGGAACAGGCTGGTAGGCTGGCACACAGACTGGTGGGTATAGGCAGGCACGACTGGTATGCAGGCAGGCGGTTATGCAGGCAGGGGGGTGAAGGCAAGCACAGCTAGAGTGCAGACAGGCAGGCACTAGCAGGTAGGAACACAGGCGGGATAGGACCCAGTACACACCGGGACTCAGGAACAATACAGGCAGAGGGTTACAGGCAAGCACAGCTAGAGTGCAGACAAGGCTGAGCAGGGAGGACAGGGCTCTGTTCACACGGAACAGACAGGAAGGGAAAGACAGAGCCAGATACTCACACAGTACTTGCAGAGACAACAAGCAGGAGTTAGGTACGAGTTCAGACTCTGCAGAAAAAGGAAGGGAACGGACATAGAGGTAAAACAGGTAAAGGACAGGAGAGAGTTCAGACTGGAACTGAGTGTACGGAGGAGACCGACACTGCAGAGGGATACAGGAGCGGGTCTGGGAATACGGCCCCCAGAGAGGCGGAACGAACAGGCTAGGAGCGTGTTCAGACAGGACAGACCAGACACAGGAGCGGGTCTAGGAAATCGGCCACTAGAAGGCGAGAGGAACAGGCAAGGAGCGTGTTCAGACAGGACAGACCAGACACAGGAGCGGGTCTAGGAAATCGGCCACTAGAAGGCGAGAGGAACAGGCTAGGAGCGTGTTCAGACAGGACAGACAAGAGAGCACAGAAAGGACTCAGTTCAGACACGGGAGCTGATACCGCAAAGCAGGAGACATACAGGACACAGTTCAGACACGGGAGCTGATACCGCAAAGCAGGAGACATACAGGACTCAGTTCAGACACGGGAACTGATACAAAAAGCAGGAGACAAGAGACGGGACCTGGCACCTTCAGAGTGCAAGCACACACTGAAGGAAACACTATGCTCAGGCAGGGATAGAAGGGAGCTGCTGAGCTATATACCAAGTGACAGACAGCAATAGGCTGAGGACGCACAAGGGGTGTGACCCACAGCAGGTACAAAAGGCAGGAAGTGATCGGGCGCCGCCCTTAAGCAGCAGAAACAGACACAAACAGACAGCATGGAGGGAAGCCAGAGAGACATTCTGGACAAGAGATCAAGTGCGCCCTCTTGCACAGTGGGAGATGGACCACCATGCAAGGACGCCGCCAGGTATGTTACAGTACCTCCCCCCTTACGCCCCCTCTTCTTCAGGCCTGCCAGAATCTTCCGCAGGGAATTCGAGGGCCAGTCGTTCACTGGGTTGGAGGGGGACAGAGACTTAAGGGTAATCTCTGCTTCGAGGTACATCTTGTCAAGCTCACAGGAAGAAATAGACGGGTTATCACGTACATAATGAGGAAAAGTCACTGTCTCTTTGTTATCTGGTGGTATCCCGGAGGATTCAGGAAACAACTGGAGGTCCTCCGCCGGGTCAGAAGAGTGCAGAGGCTCAGAGAAAACAACTGCTTCAGAGTACACTAGGTCGGACTCACTGGAGGAAGCAGGCGAGGTATCGGGTACCGAGTATAGGAAAGTCTCTGTCCATTCACCACCAGGTGGCACCCCGAAGGGTTCTGGAGACAGCTGGCGGTCCTCCGCCTGGTCAGAGGGGTGTAGAGACTCACGGGTAACCTCTGCTTCAGAGTACACTAGGTCGGACTCACTGGAGGAAGCAGGCGAGGTATCGGGTACCGAGTATAGGAAAGTCTCTGTCCATTCACCACCAGGTGGCACCCCGAAGGGTTCTGGAGACAGCTGGCGGTCCTCCGCCTGGTCAGAGGGGTGTAGAGACTCACGGGTAACCTCTGCTTCAGAGTACACTAGGTCGGACTCACTGGACGAAGCAAGCGAGGTATCAGATCCAGGATATAGGAAAGTCTCTGTCCATTCACCACCAGGTGGCACCCCGAAGGATTCTGAACACAACTGGAGGTCCTCCGCATGGTCAGAGGGGTGTAGAGACTCACGGGTAACCTCTGCTTCAGAGTACACTAGGTCGGACTCACTGGACGAAGCAAGCGAGGTATCAGATCCAGGATATAGGAAAGTCTCTGTCCATTCACCACCAGGTGGCACCCCGAAGGATTCTGAACACAACTGGAGGTCCTCCGCCTGGTCGGAGGGGTGTAGAGACTCAGGAGTAACCTCTGCTTTGGAGTACACTAGGTTGGACTCACTGGACGAAGCGAGCGAGGTATCAGGTACAGAGTATAGGAGAGTCTCTGTCCTTTCGCTACCAGGTAGCACCCCGAAGGGTTCAGGAGACAACTGGAGATCCTCCGCCTGGTCGGAGGGGTGTAGAGACTCGGAGGTAACTACCACTTTGGGGTACCCATTGTCAGGCTCACAGGATGAAGCGGACAAAGTATTGAGTACCGGGTGTAGAGAAGTCTCTCTCCATTTGTCATCGAGTGGTATCCCGGAGGGTTCAGGAGGCAACAGGGGATCCTCCGCCAGGTAGTAGAGGTGCACAGACTCTGAGGTAACCACAGCTTTGGAGCATCCTTGTACATGCACACCGGTTAAAGAGAAAGAAGCATCTGATGCCGGGTGCAGGAAGTTCTCCTGTGTGGAGTCTGGATGGGCAGAAGTCTCTTCGGCCAGGAGAACTGGTGCACTACCCACGCACATTACCCATTGGGGTTTCTCCGGGATACAGGGAGATGAAGCTTCAGTAGGGACTTCAAGGTTGGGGTCAGGAGGTCTCAGGGAGGACAGACCCTGGCGTGACGGCTTGCCTCTAAGTCTAGCACGTCTGGACTGCCTCTTGAGGTTGAGAGAAGTATTCCGGAAAGCGTAGTCACCCTGTGAGGATTCTGGGTGGGCAGTAGTCTCATTGGGCTGGAGGACTATTGCGCTACCCACACACATTACCCGTCGGGGCTGCTCCGGGATATTGGGAAGTGAAGCTTCAGCAGGGGCTTCAGAGTTAGGGTCCTCGAAGACCATACGAAAGGCCACCAGGAAGGCCTGCAGGTCAAGGATGACAGGATCCCATGCTTCCCATAGGGGGGTGACCCATTTCAAGGCATCACCCGCTAGGTAGTCAATCATAAAGGCCACTTTAGCCCAATCGGAAGGAAAATAGAGAGGGTAGGCCTTAAAGTGTAGCATGCATTGCCCCACAAATGCACGACACTGTCTTGGATCCCCATAGTAACGTGGCGGATCCGCAGGAACGAGGGCTGATAGATCCATCTGGACGGGTGCGTAATTCGCCTGGAACTCAGCTAAAGGGGGAAAAAAAATTTATTTATTTTATTTTAATGCATGTATTCGCTGGAAAAACTTCTCAAAGAGCGAAGGCCGTGGGGCTCAAAGGGAACCATGGCCTGAGCATGCTGTTATGCACACGCCCGGGCTAAGCGGCGTGTGCGTGTGATTGTAGTGATTCCACTGGACCGTGCCGGAGAGTGAATGCCTGGAGGGGCGTGACTAAGTATTCACCCGATCCGACCAGGGTCGCACGACGGCATACGACGCCAGTGCACCAAGGAGGAACCGAGCAGAGGGACCAGGTGCTACTCCAGGACAGACCCCGGACACGGCTGTTGACCCACACAGGGGAATACAGGAACAGGCTGGTAGGCTGGCACACAGACTGGTGGGTATAGGCAGGCACGACTGGTATGCAGGCAGGCGGTTATGCAGGCAGGGGGGTAAAGGCAAGCACAGCTAGAGTGCAGACAGGGAGGCACTAGCAGGTAGGAACACAGGCGGGATAGGACCCAGTACACACCGGGACTCAGGAACAATACAGGCAGAGGGTTACAGGCAAGCACAGCTAGAGTGCAGACAAGGCTGAGCAGGGAGGACAGGGCTCTGTTCACACGGAACAGACAGGAAGGGAAAGACAGAGCCAGATACTCACACAGTACTTGCAGAGACAACAAGCAGGAGTTAGGTACGAGTTCAGACTCTGCAGAAAAAGGAAGGGAACGGACATAGAGGTAAAACAGGTAAAGGACAGGAGAGAGTTCAGACTGGAACTGAGTGTACGGAGGAGACCGACACTGCAGAGGGATACAGGAGCGGGTCTGGGAATACGGCCCCCAGAGAGGCGGAACGAACAGGCAAGGAGCGTGTTCAGACAGGACAGACCAGACACAGGAGCGGGTCTAGGAAATCGGCCACTAGAAGGCGAGAGGAACAGGCAAGGAGCGTGTTCAGACAGGACAGACCAGACACAGGAGCGGGTCTAGGAAATCGGCCACTAGAAGGCGAGAGGAACAGGCTAGGAGCGTGTTCAGACAGGACAGACAAGAGAGCACAGAAAGGACTCAGTTCAGACACGGGAGCTGATACCGCAAAGCAGGAGACATACAGGACACAGTTCAGACACGGGAGCTGATACCGCAAAGCAGGAGACATACAGGACTCAGTTCAGACACGGGAACTGATACAAAAAGCAGGAGACAAGAGACGGGACCTGGCACCTTCAGAGTGCAAGCACACACTGAAGGAAACACTATGCTCAGGCAGGGATAGAAGGGAGCTGCTGAGCTATATACCAAGTGACAGACAGCAATAGGCTGAGGACGCACAAGGGGTGTGACCCACAGCAGGTACAAAAGGCAGGAAGTGATCGGGCGCCGCCCTTAAGCAGCAGAAACAGACACAAACAGACAGCATGGAGGGAAGCCAGAGAGACATTCTGGACAGGAGATCAAGTGCGCCCTCTTGCACAGTGGGAGATGGACCACCATGCAAGGACGCCGCCAGGTATGTTACAAAAATTAGTTTTAATTTGCAACCTGATGGAGGTCAGTATAGATGGACTAATAGAGAAAGTCCGACACACTACTAGAAGGCCAAATATTTTTTCAGAGGTAGATGCAGAAAAAAATATATTCAGTTTGCAACCTGATGGAGGTCAGTATAGATGGATTAATAGAACAAGACCCACACACAGCTAGAAGCCCAATATTTTTTCAGAGGTAGATGCAGAAAAAAATATATTCAGTTTGCAACCTGATGGAGGTCAGTATAGATGGACTAATAGAACAAGTCCCACACACTGCTAGAAGCCCAAATATTTTTTCAGAGGTACTGTAGATGCAGATAAAAATTAGTTTTAATTTGCAACCTGATGGAGGTCAGTATAGATGGACTAATAGAGAAAGTCCGACACACTACTAGAAGGCCAAATATTTTTTCAGAGGTAGATGCAGAAAAAAATATATTCAGTTTGCAACCTGATGGAGGTCAGTATAGATGGATTAATAGAACAAGACCCACACACAGCTAGAAGCCCAATATTTTTTCAGAGGTAGATGCAGAAAAAAATATATTCAGTTTGCAACCTGATGGAGGTCAGTATAGATGGACTAATAGAACAAGTCCCACACACTGCTAGAAGCCCAAATATTTTTTCAGAGGTACTGTAGATGCAGATAAAAATTAGTTTTAATTTGCAACCTGATGGAGGTCAGTATAGATGGACTAATAGAGAAAGTCCGACACACTACTAGAAGGCCAAATATTTTTTCAGAGGTAGATGCAGAAAAAAATATATTCAGTTTGCAACCTGATGGAGGTCAGTATAGATGGATTAATACAACAAGACCCACACACAGCTAGAAGCCCAATATTTTTTCAGAGGTAGATGCAGAAAAAAATATATTCAGTTTGCAACCTGATGGAGGTCAGTATAGATGGACTAATAGAACAAGTCCCACACACTGCTAGAAGCCCAAATATTTTTTCAGAGGTACTGTAGATGCAGATAAAAATTAGTTTTAATTTGCAACCTGATGGAGGTCAGTATAGATGGACTAATAGAGAAAGTCCGACACACTACTAGAAGGCCAAATATTTTTTCAGAGCTAGATGCAGAAAAAAATTATATTCAGTTTGCAACCTGATGGAGGTCAGTATAGATGGATTAATAGAACAAGACCCACACACAGCTAGAAGCCCAATATTTTTTCAGAGGTAGATGCAGAAAAAAATATATTCAGTTTGCAACCTGATGGAGGTCAGTATAGATGGACTAATAGAACAAGTCCCACACACTGCTAGAAGCCCAAATATTTTTTCAGAGGTACTGTAGATGCAGATAAAAATTAGTTTTAATTTGCAACCTGATGGAGGTCAGTATAGATGGACTAATAGAGAAAGTCCGACACACTACTAGAAGGCCAAATATTTTTTCAGAGCTAGATGCAGAAAAAAATTATATTCAGTTTGCAACCTGATGGAGGTCAGTATAGATGGACTAATAGAGAAAGTCCGACACACTACTAGAAGGCCAAATATTTTTTCAGAGGTAGATGCAGAAAAAAATATATTCAGTTTGCAACCTGATGGAGGTCAGTATAGATGGATTAATAGAACAAGACCCACACACAGCTAGAAGCCCAATATTTTTTCAGAGGTAGATGCAGAAAAAAATATATTCAGTTTGCAACCTGATGGAGGTCAGTATAGATGGACTAATAGAACAAGTCCCACACACTGCTAGAAGCCCAAATATTTTTTCAGAGGTACTGTAGATGCAGATAAAAATTAGTTTTAATTTGCAACCTGATGGAGGTCAGTATAGATGGACTAATAGAGAAAGTCCGACACACTACTAGAAGGCCAAATATTTTTTCAGAGGTAGATGCAGAAAAAAATATATTCAGTTTGCAACCTGATGGAGGTCAGTATAGATGGATTAATAGTACAAGACCCACACACAGCTAGAAGCCCAATATTTTTTCAGAGGTAGATGCAGAAAAAATATATTCAGTTTGCAACCTGATGGAGGTCAGTATAGATGGACTAATAGAACAAGTCCCACACACTGCTAGAAGCCCAAATATTTTTTCAGAGGTACTGTAGATGCAGATAAAAATTAGTTTTAATTTGCAACCTGATGGAGGTCAGTATAGATGGACTAATAGAGAAAGTCCGACACACTACTAGAAGGCCAAATATTTTTTCAGAGGTAGATGCAGAAAAAAATATATTCAGTTTGCAACCTGATGGAGGTCAGTATAGATGGATTAATAGAACAAGACCCACACACAGCTAGAAGCCCAATATTTTTTCAGAGGTAGATGCAGAAAAAAATATATTCAGTTTGCAACCTGATGGATGTCAGTATAGATGGACTAATAGAACAAGTCCCACACACTGCTAGAAGCCCAAATATTTTTTCAGAGGTACTGTAGATGCAGATAAAAATTAGTTTTAATTTGCAACCTGATGGAGGTCAGTATAGATGGACTAATAGAGAAAGTCCGACACACTACTAGAAGGCCAAATATTTTTTCAGAGGTAGATGCAGAAAAAAATATATTCAGTTTGCAACCTGATGGAGGTCAGTATAGATGGACTAATAGAACAAGTCCCACACACTGCTAGAAGCCCAAATATTTTTTCAGAGGTACTGTAGATGCAGATAAAAATTAGTTTTAATTTGCAACCTGATGGAGGTCAGTATAGATGGACTAATAGAATGATGCTATGCCCAAAAGATTTTACTTCACTAGGTGAAGTAAAAAAATTGGTATTCTATACACAGGTGGTATATCTTGCAACACAGATAGGCTACTCCACTGACTAACACACTCTGCAATAGGCCAAAAAGGATTAGCTTTGCTAGATTCAGCCAAATGCTGTGAAAAAAACTTGCACAGCACTGGCACAGACCTGCCTGGCAAAAACTGATAGGAACTCATGTAACCTAGTCCTGAAAAGGACTGCAATTACAATTAGTCTTTACTCCCACAACCGATCTATTTAAGAGCACAGACCTCCCTGATAAAAGTCGTAGGAAATGCTGTAACCTAGTCCTTAAAAGGACTGCAATCACAACTATTCCCTACTCCCAAGCTATCTGTATATTTGTGCGAAAATTGGCTTGAAATTAACAAGGTATAGCGCACACAGCAACAGCGGTGCCGTCTAACACGCAGCTGCAGCAGTGAGAAAATGGTGGCGACGGGGAAAATGGCTTGGTCTTATAGGACAAGGACATGTGACATACACTGCCAATGACACATGCCCTTGCTTGTGTGAAAAAAAGCACTTCGCTCCGTGTGTGCGCTGCTGATAGGCTGACAGATTGCACCTCCCCACTGTAAATGCGGGAAAGAGAAAAAAAAATGGAGATCTTCATTGTTCCTGCAGAGATCCATCCCCTGCCCCTCCCCCCACCCCGCTGTACACTCAAACTGCGTATTAACATTAATTTTCATCATTACTGAGAAAAAATCCAGTTATGATTTTGGTGCACGAACAGTTATCGAACATAACCTCGAACAGCCGAATTTTTCTCAAATTGTTCGTGTTCGCCGAACGGCTCGAACACCGCCCAAAACAGCTCGAATTTGAGATTGGCGAACAGTTCGAGTAGAACAACGCTCATCTCTACTTATTAGATCAGGATAGGATAGCATTACTATTATTGAGATGATTGTATCTTTTGAAATTCAAATTCATAAGGTTCAGCAATTTTTATTTGTTTAATTCAATTAGCAGCTAATTGAAAGTAATCCAATTGCCCTGAAAAGATGTGTGTAATATTCTAAGATTTTATAGGACTCCTTTCAACTAATGTCTATCTATCTAATGCAATTATAGCCTTATAAATATAAAAGTGAAGACACTGTAAAAAAAAATGGAAAGTAACCCGGTAGTAACCAAGAGCCCATTTATTAAACTAGAACACTGACGAGTAGGAACAGCAAGCGGTAGTAGAAGTTCTTGTAGTTAGCAAAAGGAGTTGTAGGAAACAATCCGTAGATAGGTGAGAACAATCTAGGTAAGAATGTTCAGGAGCTTGGAGACTGGAAACTAGGCTAACAGCTAGACACAATACTCAAGCAATGAGTGAGAGATCCATGCAGCTTTAAGTAGGCCCAAACAGGAAACAAGATCGATCCTACAGGTTCAGAATCTGCCATCTAAAGGGCAAATTGCAGAACACAACAACAGCCTACAGTGGTAAGGAGTGGGATTGCAAGTACAATTATTAAGGTGAACAATAGCAGCCATTAGTGGTCAAACTGCAAACTGTAGAAGGACAACTGGAATCCTGACAGGTGTGTATAGATGTAAAATTTGACTAGTAAAACAGGTATGTAGAGAAAAATGTTTTGACACAGACACTTTGTGAGGTAGATAGTCATAGTTAATTGTCTGGATTCTGTCAGAGACGCCATCAGGAATCAGTTAGATTTGCATTGGTATACCCAGGATTTCAGTTCTACTGTATAGGAAGACTATAGAGACATGCACACCGGGTTGTCTTTCGAGAAAGTCTTGTTTATTATAGACCCATCTTTTATAAGGGGGCTGGTTACACAAAAGATTGCTTAAGATTGCTTAACTACTATGTAACTATTAGCTTAAATATCGGTAAAAAACAATGGTTTGGCAGAGACAACAAGATAATGTCTTCATATCTTGATAAATTGCAATTATGGCTCCTACTGTATGTGGCGTGTGGACGTAGGTGTCAAAAACCACCATAAACAGTTTGTCCTTGGCAGAAATAGAAGTTCGTGCTTTCCCTTAATTTTACAGAGGATCCCGAAATCCAGGTGTGAAAAACTTGTTGCATCATTCCCAAGAAGACTTATGGCTGTACTAGCTCTAAAGGGTGCTTCTACTCAATACTGAGCAAAGGGTCTGAATACTTATGACCATGTGATATTTCAGTTTTTCTTTTTTAATAAATTTGCAAAAAATTCTACATTTCTGTTTTTTTCAGTCAAGATGGGGTGCAGAGTGTACTTTAATGAGAGAAAAAAATAACTTTTTAGAATTTAACAAATGGCTGCAATGAAACGAAGAGTGAAAAATTTAAAGGGGTCTGAATACTTTCCGTACCCACTGTATGTGGCGTGTTGAAGTAGGAGTCAAAAACCAACATAAACAGTTTGTGCTTGGCAGAAATAGAAGTTTGTGCTTTCCCTTAGTTTTACAGAATAAGAGAATTTTCATTTGTAAATTTTCTTCTATATTTACAAAAAAAAAATATTACCCCTTCTTAAAAATGATTGTCAAAGAAATGCAAAAACTCAGTACTGTCACTTTTGACAAACAAGCTCACCATCTGACTCATGCCTTTTTTCAGCTTTGCTGTGTAAATGGTGGCGGAACCAGCAAGGTAATTTCATTATTATTAGAGGATAAGGGATTTCATGATAACTCTTTTTTTTATGGTTGAAAGATATGATAGCAACACTATGAACAACACTCTGTACGCAGCATTACTACTGCACTATATATAACAAAAGTATGCCTCAAATAATGATGCCTTAAACATTTTTTACAAATTAATAACCCCAACATTTAAAAAAAGTATCAAACACATTTTTCTCTTCTGCAAACATCTATTCAATATATACTAAAATAAAATACATGAACTTTCTTTATTACATTTATTTTACTTGTTATATAAAAACACTGGTGGTCAAAACACAATTCCTAATGGTTAGTGGTACCAGTGGCAAATGTAATCAGGGCCGGCGTTAGGGGCAGGCAGAACAGGCATCTGCCTAGGGCTCCCCCTCCCAGGGGCCCCCAGCCTGTGGTGTGCCGCTAATAGAGGAACACCACGAGGCAGCTATGGGGCCCATGAGTCAGCAGGGGCCGATGCCAGCGCCGCCCCCCTCTCCTGCATCGCTTATTTAACTGTATCGGCATCATAGATGCCAGTACAGTTGAAAGCATTGATGGAAGAGAGAGCGTCATGTGGCGCTCCCTCTCCCATCATTCCCTCTCTGCCTCTGTCGCAGTGGTGCAATGACGTCATCTCATCGTGCACCGGGCAGTGGAGCTGCTGAGACACTCTGCAGAGACCGGAGGCACAAGGAGAAGTAAGTATGGTATGTACAGTACAGACCAAAAGTTTGGACACACCTTCTCATTTAAAGATTTTTCTGTATTTTCATGACTATGAAAATTGTACATTCACACTGAAGGCATCAAAACTATGAATTAACACATGGAATTATATACTTAACAAAAAAGTGTGAAACAACTGAAAATATGTCTTATATTCTAGGTTCTTCAAAATGGCCACCTTTTGCTTTGATGACTGCTTTGCACACTGTTGGCATTCTCTTGATGAGCTCCAAGAGGTAGTCACCGGAAATGGTCTTCCAACAATCTTGAAGGAGTTCCCAGAGATGCTTAGCACTTGTTGGCCCTTTTGCCTTCACTCTGCGGTCCAGTTCACCCCTAACCATCTCGATTGGGTTCAGGTCTGGTGACTGTGGAGGCTAGGTCATCTGGCGTAGCACCCCATCACTCTCCTGCTTGGTCAAATAGCCCTTACACAGCCTGGAGGTGTGTTTGGGGTCATTGTCCTGTTGAAAAATAAATGATGGTCCAACTAAACGCAAACTGGATGGAATAGCATGCCGTTGCAAGATGCTGTGGTAGCCATGCTGGTTCAATATGCCTTTAGTTTTGAATAAATTCCCAACAGTGTCACCAGCAAAGCACCCCCACACCACGCCCATTATTCTGTATGGAGGACTATAGAGGGTGCATTATACTGTATGGAGGACTATGGGGTGTTTTATACTGTATGGAGGACTATGATGAGTGTATTATAATGTATGAAGGACTATAGGGCACATTATACTATATAGAGGACTATGGGGCGCATTATATTATATGGAAGACTATGGGGAGTGCATTATACTAAACAAGCTCAATGCTGCCTATTCATCGAGTGATTGGATTGTTTATACCCGAACACAAATCATTGTTCTTAGCAGCACATCGCCTGGTGTAAGCTACAGATGTGCTGCTGATAACATGATACTGTATGAGGACAGATTGATCTATTAGTGATCATTCTGTCCTCATCATTCTTCCTTAGCCGGTGTAAAGAGGCCAGGAAACAAGCACCGAATGACTTCAATATTGTCGATCGCGCTCGTTTTACGGCATGAACTCAGCGCATGTAAATACATCAGAAATGTTTCTGTGTGATGGTGCAATATGTGAGCATTGGGGGCCCTACTTTAAACTTTTGCCTAGGGCCCCACTTTGTCTAAAACCAGCCCTGAATGTAATTAGTCAAATATGATATGATTACTGTTCCTAAGGGTTCAATTTTGATTGAATGTGAAACTTCAAAATGCCTGCTAACTTCTCAAAACATAAAAAGTCAAAATGCGGTAAACAGTATAAAGTTCTAACCTAAACATCCTGTCACTGATGATTAAGTGTTCAGAAACTTTTCTTCCGAGACGTTATAAATCAGCTGAAATACAGGAATGATCATGCTGTGTGTACTATAGGCACAATACAGGACTTTCAATGTGTTTACACTTCTGATATCTGAAGGGTAAAACAGATTATATATCTGGCAAAGTGACTTTCTGAAAAAGCATAAATCTATAAGAAACAAAAAATATTAAATCATTTTTGGTTTTGAAATAACCAATTTATACTAAATATATTTTTTGGTTAAATGTTAAACTGTTATACTGCATATACAGTGGGGGAAATAAGTATTTGATCCCTTGCTGTTTTTGTAAGTTTGCCCACTGAGAAAGACATGAGCAGTCTATAATTTTAAGGGTAGGTTAATTTTAACATTGAGAGATAGATAGATATCCAAAAAAAAATCAAGAAAATCTTAGTGTATAAATTAGATAAATTTTTTTGCATTTTGCTGTGAGAAATAAATATTTGATCCCCTACAAACCATTATGAGTTCTGGCTCCGGCAGACCAGTTAGACACTCCTATTCAACTCGTTACCTGCATTAAAGACAGCTGTCTTACATAGTCACCTGTATAAAAGACTCCTGTCCACAGACTCAATTAATCAGTGAGACTCTAACCTCTACACCATGGGCAAAACCAAAGAACTTTCTAAGGATGTCAGGTACAAGATCAGGAAAAGGAACATGATGTCATTGGAATCACTGAAACTTGGTGGGACGACACACATGATTGGAATACAAGGCTAAAAGGATACAACTTATTTGCAAGAAACAGACTTGATAAACGAGGAGGAGGTGTCGCATTGTATGTTATATCTGCACAGAGATTGAAGCAGAGACTGGGAGTTCCGTGGAAACTGTTTGGGTAACAATACAAGGAGAGAACAATGGAAAGGACACCATTGTAGGCATTTACTACAGGCCACCTGGGCAAGCTGAAGATATGGATGAACTCTTTATGTATCAAATGACCAAGTTCTCCAAAAAATATGACGCAGTGGTCATGGGAGATTTCAACTATCCGGACATTTGTTGGGAATCTCTCTCAAGTAAAGCTAACTTGTCAAGCAAATTCTTATCCTCTCTTGCTGACAACTTTATCTTGATATATATTTCTACAGGGAAATGCTGTAGACATAGTATATCTTGACTTCAGCAAAGCATTTGACAAAGTATCTCACACCATCCTTATTGAAAAAATTACCAAGTATGGAATGGACAAGGCAACTGTTAGGTGGATTCATAACTGGCTTAGTGATCGGACTCAAAGAGTGGTCGTAAATGGCTTCACATCCAGTTGGATGAATGTCTCAAGTGGGGTACCACAGGGCTCTGTCCTGGGACCTGTATTGTTCAACATCTTTATCAATGATTTAGATGAAGGAATTGAGGGTAAACTGATTAAATTAGCTGATGACACAAAGCTAGGAGGGATAGCTATTACTAGAAGACGTAAATAAACTGGAGCAGTGGGCAGTAACTAACAGGATGTTTTTTAACAGGGAAAAATGCAAAGTACTACATCTGGGCAATAAAAATGAAAAAAAGCATATACAAAATGGGAGGAATAGAGCTAAGCAACAGTACATGTGAAAAAGACTTAGGTATACTAATAGATCATAGACTGAACATGAGTCAACAGTGTGATGCAGCAGCAAAAAAGGCAAATACAATTCTAGGATGTATTAACAGAAGCATACAGTCTAGATCACGTGAAGTCATTATCGCACTTTACTCCTCTTTGGTCAGACCTCATCTGGAATACTGCGTCCAGTTTTGGGCACCACATTTTAAAAAAGACATTGACAAACTGGAGCAAGTTCAGAGAAGAGCAACCAGAATGGTGATCGGTCTGCAAACCATGTCCTATGAGGAACGGTTACAGGATTTGGGAATGTTTAGCTTGCAAAAAAGAAGACTGAGAGGAGACTTAATAGCTGTCTACAAATATCTCAAGGGCTGTCACATTGTAGAAGGATCATCTTTATTCACATTTGCACAAGGAAAGACTAGAAGCAATGGGATGAAACTGAATGGGAGGAGACACAGATTAGATATTAGAAAAAACTTTTTGACAGTTAGGGTGATCAATGACTGGAACAGGCTGCTACGAGAGGTGGTGAGTTCCGCTTCAATGGACATCTTCAAACAGAGGCTGGACTGACATCTGTCTGAGATGATTTAGTGAATCCTGCTTTGAGCAGGGGGTTGGACCAGATGACCCAGGAGGTCCCCTCCAACTCTACCATTCTATGATTCTATGATTCCATGATAGACCTGCACAAAGCTGGAATGGGCTACAAAACCATAAGTAAGATGCTGGGTGAGAAGGAGACAACTGTTGGTGCAATAGTAAGAAAATGGAAGAAATACAAAATGACTGTCAATCGAAATCAATTTGGGGCACTATGCAAAATCTCACCTCGTGGGGTATCCTTGATCATGAGGAAGGTGAGAGATGAGCCTAAACCTACATGGGGGGAGCTTGTTAATGATCTCAAGGCAGCTGGGACCACAGTCACCAAGAAAACCATTGGTAACACCTAACGCCTTACAGATTTAAAATCCTGCAGTGTCCGCAAGGTCCCCCTGCTCAAGAAGGCACATGTGCAGGCCCGTCTGAAGTTTGCCAATGAACACATGGATGATTCTGTGAGTTATTGGGAGAAGGTGCTGTGGTCAAATGAGACAAAAAATGAGCTCTTTGGCATTAACTCAACTCGCCATGTTTGATGGAAGAAAAAGGATGAGTACAACCTAAGAACATCATCCCAACCGTGAAGCATGGTGGGGGAAACATTATAATTTGGGGCTGCTTTTCTGCAAAGGGGACATGACGACTGCACCGCACTGAAAGGAAGATGGATGAGGTCATGTATCGCAAGATTTTGGTCAACAACCTCCTTCCCTCAGTAAGAGTATTGAAGATGGGTCATGGCTGTCGTCTTCCAGCAAGACAATGACCCAAAACATACAGCCAATGAAACAAAGGAGTGGTTCAAAAAGAAGAACAGTAAGGTCATGGAGTGGCATAGCCAGTCTCCAGAACTTAATCCCATGGAAAACTTATGGAGGGAGTTGAAGCTCCGAGTTGCCAAGCGACAGCCTCCAAATTTTAATGATTTAGAGATGATCTGCAAAGAGGAGTGGACCAAAATTCCTCCTGACATGTGCGCAAACCTCATCATCAACTACAAAAAAAAGTCTGACTGCTGTGCTTGCCAACAAGGGTTTTGCCACCGAGTATTAAGTGTCGTTTGCCAGAGGGATCAAATACTTATTTCTCACTGCAAAATGCAAATAAAATAATCTAATTTATACAATGTGATTTTCTTGATTTTTTTGGGGGGGATATTCCATCTCTCAATGTTAAAATTAACCTACCCTTAAAATTATAGACTGTTCATGTCTTTGTCAGTGGGCAAACTTCCACAATCAGCAAGGGATCAAATACTTATTTCACCCACTGCAAATCATGAAAAAATGTAAAATATTAATTTCCACACAAAATGAATTAGTATAAAAACCCTACTAAAGCTCTGATCACACCTGTTTAAAAGAAAGCCATGATATCTCCAGATCAACATGTTAGGCTATAAGTTGAACTCGATGGACTTAAGTCTACCTTCAACCTTGAAAACTATGAAACTGTGAAGCTATATCACCTCAAGGACCCAATGAACTTATAATGGGGCGATTGAGCTTCTATTGTGATTCTTGTATTTTCTCAATAAGAATAGCGCTTCATGCATCACTATTTTGCAAATATGCCCAACTCTCCAACGGAACTTCCATGGTGCATATGAACACAGCCTAAGTCATATGTTAAAATTCTTTAGCTATTTCTCTGAATGCTCAGACATACTTGCCAAAAGCTCTGAGTTTGTTAGGTCACTAATGTCTAGGTCATGAAATGAGTGGGTCTTATTAAAATCCCACCCATATACAAGTAGGAATGCTGGGGTGTTTCTGGTTAATTTGGGGCATTCGTAGAGAGTGGGCTTAAATGTTCTAAATTTTGTGTTTTAACAGTTGGTAATTTTGTCAGTATGACAGGTTATTTACTCATTTGGTTTTTATCTTAAGTTCTGTCTGTTAAATGAACACAAAGAGAATACACACCTATGCATTGCACTTATAACAATATATGCTCTTGCTCAATTTTTTTGGTTTTGGTTCAGTTTTTTGTGCTTTGTACAAACAATGGTGTGGCTCTCTTTTTTGGGCTGTTCATTTTGTTTATATAGCTTTCCACAGACAGGTGTCTGAACAGTCGGGATCCAGGTCCTGCTCTGCTCTTCTCTATTTTTATGTCTGCTGACACATAGTGAGGTGAACTACAAGAGTTAGGTCCTGTCCTGATTGAGTACACCTTGTCTCAGCGGGATGGCTTTTATGCTTTTTTGATCAAAGCAATATTAACTAAGTACCCTGTCCTATTTTCATATACTATTAGTATTTATTTACTTACTACATGGTATTTGCTCATTTTGTTTTTATCTTAGATTCAGTTTATGGCCATTAAAGAAATGACCACAGTGTGAATGCACACCTATGCATTGCATTTATACTAACATGTTCTCTGTATCAATTGTTGGGTTTTAATTTTGTCAATGGCAATAAATATGTCGACTATGCTTACTTTATCAGACTCCTAAATGACAAATCTGTATGTGATTACATAATCCAACATTTCATTTATTCCATCTAACTCTGCAGATATTCAGTAGGTTTACACAAAGCTTCTTAAGAAACAAATGTAGGATAAAAAATACCATATACAAGAGGACACTATTAGATTATTTTAGGAAAAAAAATAAATAAAATGTACATAGAAAATGATCTTTCAAGACATATTACACTATTATTTTTCTGCACAGGTTAAGCAGCAGGGTGGCTCAGTGGTTAGCACTGAGATTTCCTCCTCAAAGGACAAAGGTTCAAATCCTAAGGACACCATGCAAGGTGTTTATATATTCTACATGGGTTAACATAGATTTCCTGTGGGCACTCTGATTTCTTCTTAAAGACATACTGATAGAGAATTTGCACTGTGATGTGTGCTCCAAAATGGGACAGTGATGATAATGGTGCTATGTAAGAAAATAAATTAGAATTGATGATGATGAAATTGTAATTATCCCTATAGCGAGTGAAAATGTCAGCAGAAAATGCACATTTACAGAAAATATACAATATCTGGCATTTTAGAATATATATTGAAAGCCATAGGGGCTGATTCATTAAGTTGTTTACACCAGAATTCTGGCATAAAACATCGAAATAAGTAATATACCAACATTGTTGTAGAATAAGCTGGACTGGGCATGGCAATACTCTTTCAAATTTATGAAAAATTGCGCTACTTTTGTGGTGTATGTTACCCCAGAAGTGTACTCCAGCATGCCAGTTAAGAGATGCATATAATTAATTTAGCAGCGTGCGCCTCTTAATGAATTAGACACAGCATACTTAAGTGAGCCCCTTCATTAAGACTGGCATTCACAACGCCATTGTGCAGTGGTCCCTCAATGTCTTGCTAAGTGAAAAATTAAATATTTTCACTAAAATTCTTGTGACCCAGTTTTCTCATTTGCAATGTTAGCAGTGTGGAATGACAAATACATAATTAGTGGAATTTCAGGACTCTAATGCAGCATTCTGATTCTTTTTAAGTCTCATTCAGATGTTCATTTTTCACATGCATGTTTTTCATGGATAGAACACATGTTCATTATAGTTTATGTAACTATTCATATGTATGTGTTTTTTTGCAGACTGAGGGCCCCAATTCATTAAGGTGTTTATGCCAGAGTTCTGGCATAAATCACCTAAATCTGTTGCAATATTTTTGGACAATTTGAAAGTTGAGCAAAAATATTGTGATATTTGGTGTCACACAACAGCTTTGGCAAGCTATGCCAATTTAGGCATAGCATGGGCCGAACACGGAAATTGATTAGAATCTACGCCACTTTAAGGGAAGTAACTTTCTCCAGAAATGTACTCAAGTCCCTGACTCGAGTACATTTCTGGCACCGGCGCATGCGAGGTAACAGCCACGACTAATTTATTAAGCTGCATTCGCCTCTTAATGAATTAGGTGCATTGTACTACAGCGAGCCTCATCATTAAGACTGGTATGCACAATACCCTGTCTTAATGAATCAACTTCTATGTGTTTGCAAAAAAAAAATGAAAACTGGTTACTACTCACCTGTCTTTGGTCCAGAGTCAAGCCCTCCTTTCTTCTTCTATGGCTTTTGCTCTTTGCTGTGGTCCACACCGGGTTTCACAAGCAATGAACTCCTGTGACTTTATCGCCCTAAGCTTTTTAAGGCCGACCCAGACAGCTGTATATGTCAGAGTATTCAGTAAGCTTTACATACAATTACCATGTGTCTTGGAGTTTGCATCAGCATCCATTTCTCTTAGCTGGCAATTATCTCTTCAGCAACCTCATGCTTGTTTCTCAACTATGAGCATATACTTCTGGCTCAGACCTGCTGATTAATCCTTCATCTGCTGTAAGCAAAACTAATTCTTCTCTGGTACTATTCACACTACAAATGTTGTTGCAACAGTGTGTATCGTGTGTACAAGCATTTATTTTGACTATTTCTAACTCCTATCTGCAACTAATCATTTGTTTGCTGATTAACCCTTTGTCTGCTGTAAGCACCACAATTTCTCTTCTTGTGCGGATCATACTACAAATGATGCTGAAACAGTGTATCTTCTTTAAAATCAAATATTCAGCTTTCCTTTTCTTTACTGCTGCCTAAATCTCTGCAAAGGACCACTCTTCTGCAGATAGCATATTACTGTCTTTAACCATTTGTCTGCTGCAAGTTATGGACTGTCTATATATCAACAGTTACTGTGTATGTCTACACTCGTTGCTTTGTGTCTTCTGGTGTTTTATGCTCCACTTGTCTGCTTGCCATTCAATATACCCATTGGTCTTGGTTATCGCTGATCCACATGCCATCTACAAAATTCAGGCTGTTGTGTCATCACTAGTGATGAGCGAGCACTAAAATGCTCGGGTACTCGTTGTTCGAGTCGAGCAAATTGGAATGCTCGAGTGCTCGGTCCGTGTAAGTAGCCCAATGTAAGTCTGGGAAACTCAAGCATTTTTCCGGCGGCTTCCCCTGGAGGTCTGCAGAGGGCCTAAAAATTGCCCAAATCAATGGGAGCAGTGCTCAAATGACGTGGGAACAGCATGAGGAAGACCCCTGGAATAATTTCTGTCTCCCAGGTCAATGCTGTCAACAATGTTGTCAGAGGTATTACGCCACTTTTTCGGACTAACAATAACACATACAAACGGGAAACCAAAATGGATTTTCCTGGGAAATATGTTAAGGAATATCCTTTCCAGGGTAGTGACTTGTATATAAGGCAAAATAAATATACAAAAAAAAGTTTTTGATGCATTTTTGCACTTTTGCATTGCTTTCAACCAAGACAAATGCATTCACCAGGAAATGTAATTTTAACATTTTACAACCTTATGTGGCCATATGGTGTGTGACACATCATCAGACACATCCTGTTTCAGTTATGATGGAGGGACTCTGAAATTCAAATAGCCTATTTTTATTGGGCAATCAGGCGGCCCTTACTATTCTTAAAGGGACAGCAGTCGGCCCTTGCTATTGTTAGAGAGCTATCAGCCGGCTATGCTTTGTTGTTCCCATTATTAACGAGTGGGTCTCCTATACTGTTATTGCATATGCAGTAACTGCAAGGTATGCCAAAAATTTGGAAGCAACCCATTACCCCTTTGAAGAGACATAGAGGAGGGTCTCAGTAAAACAAATATTCCCATTGTAAAGGAGTGGGTCTCCGATAGTGGTAATGCCCATGCTGTGACTGCAAGGGCTGCCAAAATTTAGGAAAAACCCCACTAACAATTTAAAGACACATAGAGCTGGGCCACAGTAAGGAGTACGACATGTTCCCATTAGAAAGGAGAGGGTCTACTATTCAGTTATAGGGTATGCAGTAAGTGCAACGCCTGCCAAAATTTAGGAAAAACCCTACTAACAATTTAAAGACACATAGAGCAGGGCCACAGTAATGACATGTTCCTATTAGAAATGAGAGGGTCTGCTATTCAGTTATAGGGTATGCAGTGAGTCCAACGGCTGCCAAAATTTAGGAAAAACCCCACTAAAAAATTAAAAACACATACAGCTGGGCCACAGTAACGAGTATGACATGTTCCCATTAGAAAGGAGACGGTCTGCTATTCAGTTATAAGGTATGCAGTGAGTGCAACAGCTGCCAAAATTTAGGAAAAAGCCTCCTAACAATTTAAAGACGCATAGAGCGGGGCCACAGTAACGACATGTTCCCATTAGAAAGGAGAGGGTCTGCTATTCAGTTATAGGGTATGCAGTGAGTCTAACGGCTGTCAAAATTTAGGAAAAACCTTACTAACAATTTAAAGACACATAGAGGTGGGCCAGAGTAATGACATATTCCCATTAGAAAGGAGAGGGTCTCCCAGCAATGGATGTCAAAAATTTGGAGGCACTCCAATGCCCATTGCAAGAGACGTAGAGGTCGGAGGGCCTCCTGAAAACAATGTTCCCATTATTAGGAAGTGGGTCTCCCATACTGTTTGCCTATGCAGTGAAGCAACGGTTGCCAAAAACTTGGAGGAACTCCAATGCCCCTTGCAAGAGACGTAGAGGTCGGAGGGCCTCCTGAAAACAATGTTCCCATTATTAGGAAGTGAGTCTCCCATACTGTTTCCCTATGCAGTGAAGCAACAGCTGCCAAAAATTTGGAGGAACTCCAATGCCCCTTGCAAGAGACGTAGAGGTCGCTTGGCCTCCTGAAAACAATGTTCCCATTATTAGGAAGTGGGTCTCCCATGCTGTTTGCCTATGCAGTTGTAACACAGGTACTTTAGATGCAGTGACACAGAAACACAGACCAGCCAATACGAGGTTAATAAACAGGGGGGGTTTATAAGAACAAGGTCATTCTCCACGCAGGGAGCAACAAGAAAAATATGGGGGGAAAACAAGGAAAATAGCAGGTGAAAGTCTATAACTAACAGTTCACAGTCTGAAAAGATGTAGCAGAGCCGAACCGGTTGTAAACGTCAGTTTGTACACTTAGCTGACTCTGGCTCCTCACAAGACAGTCGCCAGCGGATGCAGGTGATGATTTCTTCAGGCTTCCCCACCCAAACAATGCTCCGTCTTCTGGCGGCAGTGGGCAGTCTCCGGTTTTACCCGCTGAGCCCCTAGTCCATAACCCGGCACCTCACGTGCCCGGCTCCACGGACCCTGCGTCCCTTGTCTCTATAGTCGGGCTTGACTACTCCGGTCCACTGCACCCGACTCCTCCTCCCTTTACTCGAGCCAGGAGCCTGAACCCTCCCACACTGTTCTCCTGCGCAGAACTCAGCTCCGCTTTCCCGCGCAAAAAGTCCTCGTCTCTTCCTCTCTCCAGTCACACCAGGAGTCCCTGACTTCCCAGCTTTGTCTCTGGACACACCCCCAACTTCCCAGTCACATGACTCCTGTGCTCGCAGTCTGTCTCCCCCCTGCAACAGGAGGTAAGGCCCCGGCAGTTCCGGATCCCTTGCTCTGAAAGCACTTAAACCCCGATCTTCCCCCTTACATTGTGAAGCAATGACTGACATAAATTTTGGAGAAACTCCAATGCCCCTTGCAAGAGACATAAATATGTTGATATGGTACATATGATGGTGATATGGTGTTGGAGGATTAGGATGCGGAGAAGGAGGAGGGCAAAAGCAAATAGACAAAATCAGGAAGGGTATACCAATGTCTGGGTGTGAAGACAGAGGTGCATGGGAATAGAGTTAGACCTCCCAAAAAAAAGACACTGTATTTGAGTTTATGTTACGCTGCTATCGTTCGGTGGTGTTGAGAAGTCTGGCCCAATCCAGCCCTTGTTCATTTTTATAAGAGTCAGCCTGTCAGCATTTTCAGTTGAAAGGCGGATGCACCTATCGGTTATAAGTCCACCAGTGGCACTAAAAACCTGCTCTGACAAAACGCTAGCGGCAGGGCAGGCAAGGACCTCCAAGGCGTAGAGAGCTAGTTCATGCCACGTGTCCAGCTTGGATACCTAATAATTGTAAGGCACAGAGAAATCACGGAGGATGTTGGTATGGTCAGCAAGGTACTCCCTCAGAATCTTCTTCAACTTTTCCCTCCTTGGGAGAGTACCCCGGGCATCAGGGCTTGTGCGATGAGAGGGTCTGAGAAAATTGTCCCAGAACTTTGAAAGTGTTCCTCGTTTGGACAACGCAAGAGTCACGGGAAAGGCAGCGTAACATAAACTCAGCCATGTGTGCCAGACAGCAAAGAGGCAAGACTTCCATGTCCTCACCATGAGGACCATGCTCTCCTGCTCCTCCTCTTCCTCCTCCTCCCTGTCCTCAGGCCATCCACACTGAACAGAGGGTATGACAGTTGTGCAGGTAGTACCATCTACAGCGCCCGAAACTAGCTCCTGTTCTTCCTCCTCCTCCTCCTCCTCTAACTCATTGTCACCCAATCCACATTGGGATGAGATGAGGCTGGGCTGTGTGTAATCACCCTGTATGGTTCCTTGCTCCTTCTCATCGTGCTCCGCCTGCAATGCGTCCTCTTTAATTGTGAGCAGAGAGAGTTTCAGAAGACAGAGAAGCGGGATGGAGACGCTAATTATGGCGTCATCTCCGCTCACCATCTTGGTGGAGTCTTCAAAGTTTTGGAGGATAGTACATATGTCTGACATCCATGTCCACTCCTGAGGTCTTATGTGTGGAGTCTGAACTGAATACTGACAGCCTTGTTGATGCTGGTAGTCAACAACTGCCCTCTTCTGCTCACAAATTCTTCCCATCATCTGCTATGTAAAGTTCCAAAGCATGGGGACATCGCAGATCAGTCGGTGAGCTGGAAGCAGCAAATGCTGCTGAAGCACGGCAAGGGTGGTGGAAGCTTTAGCTGACTTTCTAAAATGGGCACATAGGCGGCGTACTTTGACAAGAAGATCTGGCAGACCTGGGTAGGTTTTGGGAAACCGCTGAACCACGAGGTCAAGCACATTGGCCTAGGCATGGTACGTGTGTGAGCTCGCCTCACCTCAGAGCCGCCACCAGGTTCCGGGCATTGCAACAGATGACCATGCCTGGCTGTAGGGTCAGGGGTGTCAGCCATAGATCTGCCTGCTCTTTCAGAGCTGTCCACAACTCTTCATCATTGTGCGATTTGTCACTTAAGCATATTTGCTTCCGGCTGTTGCTGCTTGGCCAAGGCATTGCTGCAGTATTTCCAGCTTGCAACTGATGTGGTCATTTCAGAGATGGAGGCTGAAGAGGAGGAGGAGGTGCTGGAGCTGTAGAATGTGGGGGCAACCCTGATTGACCCAGGGCCTGCAATCATCAGCGTCGGGAGGAAGTGTTCCGTCCCAAGGTCCGACTGGGTCCCGGCTTCCACTATATTAAACCAGTGTGCCGTGAGAGAGATGTACTGTTCCTGCACACAAGCACTTGTCCATGTGTCAGTGGCTAAGTGGACTTTCCCAGTAACTGCGTTGTTAAGGGCACTTCTAATGTTGTGGGACATATGCTCATGTAATGCAGGGACGACACACCGGGAGAAATAGCGGCGGCTGGGGACCGAGTACCGAGGGATGACGCTGCCATCAGGTTGCGGAAAGCTTCCATCTCCACGAGCCTAAAAGGCAACATTTCGAGCGCAAGCATTCACGAAATGTGTGACTTTAGTAGTGTGGCCTGTGGGGCGTTGGCTGCATATTTGCGCTTGCGTTCCAATACTATTAATATTATATTAATAATAGTATTCTTCACAGACACCTAGTGTGAATAGCTTGACCGACACACTGCAACAGAATGGAAAAGGAGGCCAATATTTTCCACGTTCAGTTCAAATTTCTGGATTTTTATAGCTGAAATATGGAACAGATCTGGCTTTATTCTGAAGTGAGAACAAGCAAATGGAGCAGAAAAATGATCTGGATTGCTTTTTAAGCAAATAACCAGGATTAAGATAAAAAAAAATTGCTCTGACCCCTGATATCTGGGGCTATGTCTACAAATATCTGTAATTATTACAGCACCAGCAAGCAGGACTTTCAATGGACCCTCTTGTGCTGTATCATACACTGCAGTCTGCCACACCCTGCCTAGCACTGATTATATGCAGCTGGATTAGTCCTCAGAAGGACTGTTAATTCAGTTGGATATATATATATATGTTGTATATATATATATGATGTATTTTTTTTTGCATATGAGAGAAACAGATGCCACACCAATAGTAAAAATAAACACACAAAAGAAAGCTGGATGAAAATTTGATTGAGCACGTTAATGAAGAACAGTCCATTATTTCTCTTTTTATTTCTTGTTGATTTTATCAGGTAAACATTTTGAGATTTAGTGTACAAATCTGTTAAGGCTTTGTTCACATATCCAGTTGTCATCTACTTGTCATCCACAGATGCAGATACGGATCAATGTAAAATGTAGGAAAAACAGATGCAAAAAAAAACAAAACAAGGTTACTGTTTTTGATCGGATGCAACATTATAAAAATGGATCTGTTTATAAGAATATACTTTGATTTCCATTTTTAATTTGTTTTTGTTCTGTTTGTTTCCATTAGATGTGTCTCTGAACACCTTTAGTATTCTAGGTATGCCTTGTGCTAAAGAAGTGGATCTATTAACGAATGACATAACAGACAACCATACATTATGGTCAGTTTCCCACAGTTTTCAATGTAGAAAAAACAGATACATTTGAAAGACATTTTAGGCTGAATTTTTCAATCCAGCTTAAAACAGCTAAATGCTGAAAGGGAGGCAAAGAAAAGCATTTTCTGATAATTCCTTTCCCATTCAAATGGATGGGTTCGTGCACTGAAAAATGTAATTTTCATTTTCGTGATCCCAAAATGGATCCAACACAGAAATATCAACTGGACATGTGAATGAAGCCTAAAAAAACAAATTTGTAGCCTATAATATAGTTTTGTTATATTTAGTGATAAACTTTGCCTATTTAATGAAACTTCATCATACTGCCAAGCAAAAAGTGTAATAAAACGAGATCAAAAAGTTGAATGGGAGTAAAAATGGTATCTCTAAAAACGTCATCTTGTCCCGCAAAAAAATAAGCCATGATACAGCTCCATCAGTAGAAAAATAACAAAGCTATAGCTATCAGAATATAGTGATGCAAAAATATATTTTTTTCTATAAAATAGTTTTTATTGTGCATGTGTTATCGCTGTAATCATACTGACCCAAAGAATAAAGCTGCCTTATCAATTTTACCATACTGTAAACAGCATAAAAACATAATTTCTGAATTGTTGGTTTTTGTTTATTCTGCCTCCCAAAAATCGGAATAGAAAGTGATCAAAAAATGTCATTTGCCCGAAAATGGTATAAATGAAAATGATAAATCATCCCGCAAAAAAACAAACCCTCACATGACTCTGTTGTCAGAAAAATTATAGCTCTCAAAATATGGCGAAAAACTTGTATTTGCAAACAAAGCGTGTTTAGTGTGTGATAGCAGACAAACATAAAAAAATATATAAATCTGGTATCGATATAATCACACTGCCCCGAAGAATAAAGTTATCTAATCACTTATACTGCACGAGAAACGGCGTAAAAATAAATAAAACCAATTCTTCACCTGCTGTTGATTTGTTCATGCTGCCTCTCAAAGATCGCAGTATGGCTCTGCTCACATTTATCCTGTGTCTGCACTGAGCGCTTACACCGAGGTTTCCATGTAAATCTCTGAAACACGTGATTCAGATTAGCCCCTTTATATATATAGAAACAAAGAGTGCACCACCAATACTATGCCTTATAATAGCAAGAGTGTTATGATCTGCTACAGGGACTAAGGAAAGACAGGAGAACTGTCCCTACAATAGAACTAAACTAGATCCCTACGATGTAACGGGGAACCTGATCCTGCGATCAGACCCGCTAAAGTCCTCGGCTAGTCTGAACGAAGACCTATAGATGTGAGGGAGGGATCCCTACAAGAACTAGGGACTGGGATAAGTTGGACACCTCCTAGCAGAAATAGTAGCAGTCAAAGACAAACACACAACAAAAAGCATAGAGGTCAGAAGACCTAGCAAAACTAACAGAGAACGGCAACAGAGCACCAAACTAGCTCAAGAGTAGTAAATACAATGAAGTCCAGCAAGACCAGGAGGGCGGAGCCGGATTAAATAGGCAAAAATGGTCATGTGACCAGCAAACTAAAAAAAAAACCTAACAGGAGAGTTCTAACAGTACCCCCTCTTCTAAGAGAATCCTCCGGATCCCCTAGGCCTAGGCTTACCAGGAAACCTCCTGTGAAACGCTCTGACAAGTCTGGAAGCAGAAACATCATCCGCCCTCACCTCTGAGTTATCCTCAGGTCCGAAACCCTTCCAAGCGACGAGATACTGCAAACTCCCTCTATACCGTCTAGAATTTAGGATGCGGGAAATTTCATATTCCCCGTCCTCCACCACCGGAGGAACAGTGGCAGAGGCGTAACCATCAGACACATCAGCTTTTTTCAACAGAGAAACATGAAACACCGGGTTAATCTTCCAGGACGTAGGAACCTCCAACCTAACAGCAGATTGGTTAACTATCTGAAGCACCTTAAAGGGCCCTAGGAACTTGGGACCCAATTTTTTAGAAGGAATCCTCAATCGCAGATTCTTAGAGGACAACCAAACCATGTCACCAACAGCAAACAAAACCTCTTGCCGTTTCCTATCAAAGTACCTCTTAGATTTTTTGTTAGCCTCCTGAAGATTACCACGCACATCCGTCCAAACTCTCTCCAAATCACCGGAAAAACTCTCCTCCTCAGGCACAGCCGAAACCAATTTGGAGAATGACCCAAAAGACGGATGTCTCCCAGAACAACAAAAAAAAGGCGAACACCCAGCAGAAGAGGATGTATGGTTGTTAAGGGCAAATTCAGCAAGTGGCAGAAACTCGGACCACCCCTCTTGATTGTCTGCCACAAAACAACGCAAGAACTGCTCAACATCCTGGTTCTTCCTTTCTGTCTGGCCATTAGACTCAGGATGATATCCAGATGAAAATGACAAATGAACTCCCAACCTGTCACAAAAGGCACGCCAAAAACGAGCCACGAACTGAGGTCCCCTATCAGAAACAATGTCAGTAGGAACACCATGTAGTCTGACAATTTCCTTGACAAAGGCCTTAGCGAGTGTCTTAGCGCAAGGCAGTTTGATGAAGGGAACCAAGTAACACATCTTGCTAAAACGGTCCACGACCACCCAGATGACCGTGAAACCTTCAGAGGGGGGAAGGTCAGTAATAAAGTCCATAGCCAGATGTGTCCAAGGTGCACTAGGAACCTCCAGAGGGCAAAGCAACCCCGCAGCAGGAGCATGCGAACACTTGGATCTAGCACACACAGTACATTGGCGCACCCACTTAATGACTTCCTTCTGCCATCCAGGCCACCAAAAACTGCGACCCACAAGTCTCTTGGTCTCAGAAATTCCTGGATGACCTGCCAACCGAGACTCATGACACTCAACAAACAAATCTCTCCTAAAGGTCCTAGGCACAAACAACCTCCCATGGGGAGTGTTAGATGGGGCTTTCTCCTGAGCTTTAAGAATCTCATCCTCCAAAACGGAGTCCAAAGCAGCAATCACAACACCTTCTTGTAAAATGCTCTCCTCTTCCTCCTCAACACCGACCATGGGAGAAAAGCTGCGAGACAAAGCATCCGCTTTACCATTCTTGGTACCCGGGATGTAAGTAACGGAAAAATTAAACCGCGAGAAAAAAAGTGCCCACCTAGCCTGACGGGCATTCAAGCGCTTGGCAGCATCAAGATAGATCAGATTTTTATGATCAGTGAAAACCTGAATGGGAAATTCAGCACCTTCCAAGAGGTGACGCCAGTGTTCAAATGCGAGTTTAATCGCCAGCAATTCCCGATTACCAATATCGTAATTAAGTTCAGTCTCAGAAAAATTTTTTGAAAAAAAGGCACAGGGATGTACTCCATCCTTGTTTTCCTGAGACAACACCGCACCGACCCCCACCGAAGAAGCATCAACCTCAACCAAAAACGGCTTAGTCACATCAGGCTGCATAAGGATGGGAGCAGAGGTGAACCTCTCCTTTAGAAACACAAAAGCTTCAATGGCCTCAGAAGTCCACTGAACTGCATTAGCACCTTTCCTGGTGAGATCGGTCAGCGGTTTGACAATAATAGAAAATTTTTTTATGAATTTTCTGTAATAATTGGCGAAACCCAAAAACCTCTGTATCAATTTCAAACCAATAGGCCTAGGCCATTCCTGCACAGCTTGAACTTTAACCGGGTCCATCTCAAAACCTTCACTGGAAATAATGTAGCCCAAAAAACTAATTCTCTGTACAGCGAACTCACATTTCTCCAGCTTAGCAAAAAGCGAATTGTCCATTAATAACTGTAATACCTCACGTACGCTCCGCCAATGAGACTCCAGATCAGGCGAATAAATCAGAATGTCATCCAAATACACAATCACATTTTTGCTGATTAAAGGTCTAAGGATGTCATTAATAAGATTCTGAAAAAATGCTGGAGCATTGGTAAGACCAAAAGGCATAACCAGATTCTCAAAATGACCCACAGGAGTGTTAAAAGCAGTCTTCCATTCATCACCCTCCTTCATGAGCAACAAATTGTATGCCCCCCGGAGATCAATTTTAGAGAACCACTTGGCCCCCACTAACTGGTTAAATAAATCAGGAATCAATGGCAGTGGGTAAGGATTGCGTACAGTAATTTTATTAATCTCACGAAAGTCCAGACAAGGACTTAAACCGCCATCTTTTTTTTTTACAAAAAAAAATCCAACAGCCACAGGAGACTTGGAAGGCCTAATGTGACCGGCGGCCAAGCTTGTCTGTATGTATTCCTCCAAAGCCTTTCTCTCAGGAATAGTAAGATTAAATAAACGACTTTTAGGAAGAGTCGCTCCAGGGACAAATTCAATGGTACAATCATAGTCTCTATGGGGAGGCAAAATTTGTGACTCCTCCTCAGAAAAAACTCTCCAAAAATCCTGAATAAGTACAGGTAATTCCCCTTTTTCCACCGCAGCAATACGTCCGTTACAACACTTGTCATAACACTTAGGGCTCCAGGACTTAATTTCATTGGTAGACCAATCCAGTACAGGATTGTGCAATTTTAACCAGGGTAACCCCAATATTACTGGAGAAGGCAAATTATCCAATACCACCAAATTCAAATTTTCTTGGTGAATACCATTAATAGTGAGGGGAAATTCACAGACCTTATGAGTAACACTCTTCAAGGGAGAGCCATCAACAGAAACCACAGCAATAGGGGATGACAAAGTTTTAGGTTCTAATCTAAGTTTTTCCAAGAATCCCCCATCAATCACATTCAGAGTAGAACCACAATCCACAAATACCCGAAATTCAATTAATTCATCCTGAGCAGCAGTAGTGGCAGATAGGAATACTCCCTTAGAATTTAAACAGGCAATACGGGCATAACTGACCATTTTTTTTTCTTTCTTCAAACGAAGCACACAGTTCTTAATAAAATGACCAGAATTTCCGCAATAGAAGCACAAGCCTTCAGAAAGCCTGCGATCTTTTTCCTGAGAGCGGGGTGTCATCGCCCCAATCTCCATCGGCTCTCCATTGTCAGCACAGACCCTCTCAAGACTCGGAGCTGACATAGCAGAGGATTTGCTCTCATTAACCCTTGCATGCAGTCTCCTGTCCACCCGTATAGCTAATTGCATAGCCTCCTGCAAGTTTCCAGGTGTGGGATAAGCAATCAGTAAATCCTTAACCCTTTCACCTAGCCCTGCAAGAAACAAGCTTTTCAAAGTTGAATCGTTCCACCCCACCTGGGCAGACCACCGACGGAAGTGAGAACAATATTTTTCCACATTACCTGATCCCTGCCTCAAACGTCTCAATTCAGACTCAGCAGATGTGACACGATCAGGATCATCGTACAACAAACCCAAAGCAGAAAAAAAACTATCCACTGATCTAAAGCACGGATCACTAGGTTGGAGAGAGAAGGCCCATCCCTGAGGATCTTTGCGCAAAAGTGACATTATGAACCCTATGCGCTGTGATTCATCACCAGAGGATCCGGGTCTCAAACGAAAATACAATAAACAAGCATTTTTAAAAGAAAAAAAATCTTGTTGTTCGCCAAAAAATAAATCAGGCAGACGTACCTTTGGTTCCACAAAATGTGCTCCAGAACAGCTACTCACGTGTTGTTGGAGCATGGCCACCTCCAGAGAGAGTCCCTGCAAGCGTTGAGCCAAATCTTGAACCGAGACCATGATGGAAAAATGAAGGTCTTTCCTTAGAGAAAAATTTTTTTTTCTTTTAGGGCTGGACTTACTGTTATGATCTGCTACAGGGACTAAAGAAAGACAGGAGAACTGTCCCTACAATAGAACTAAACTAGATCCCTACGATGTAACGGGGAACCTGATCCTGCGATCAGACCCGCTAAAGTCCTCGGCTAGTCTGAACGAAGACCTATAGATGTGAGGGAGGGATCCCTACAAGAACTAGGGACTGGGATAAGTTGGACACCTCATAGCAGAAATAGTAGCAGTCAAAGACAAACACACAACAAAAAGCATAGAGGTCAGAAGACCTAGCAAAACTAACAGAGAACGGCAACAGAGCACCAAGCTAGCTCAAGAGTAGTAAATACAATGAAGTCCAGCAAGACCAGGAGGGCGGAGCCGGATTAAATAGGCAAAAATGGTCATGTGACCAGCAAACTAAAAAAAAAACCTAACAGGAGAGCTCTAACAAAGAGAGTGCTATGTCATGTGGTATATGGCAAATACATTAGAGAAAAGAGAAAGAACCACATGAAATGACCAGCACACCTACTCATAACCAAAATATATTCAATTTTTATTAAAAAAACTATATGGACTTGCATTTAAAAACATTTATAAATCACACGAATGTGCAGAAAGGGACCAAACCCTTGAAATAGTCCCAGCCCCTGTGCGGTTGCTGGGTAACATAGTGTAAATATAATACTCTATTACATACATCCAATGATTGATAGTAACAGACCATCTTACGATCCCAGAAAGCCCGTGAAGAGTAATTCTTCATTCATCCTATTGGGGGCCATCGATTGAAGTTCATAAATCAAGCGTGATTCTTTTTGGAGTAATTTCCTCCGTATATTGCCTCCCCTTCCATGGTTTTTAATTGTCTCCAGTATTGGAGGTCTATGTGAAAAGGCGGTGATGTACTGTATGTAGACTTCTTTCTCCAATCTTTAGTCACAGCCTTACCATCTTATGTGAAGGATAGCACACACTTCATCAATATTTGTCGTAACGTAAAACATGGAATCCTGGAGCTTTTGGGGACATCTCCCTTACATATATGGTTTCATATGAGGCTTGGTTACTATTTCCTCACTGGACCACACCCCATGTAATATATGGATACTTATCCTTGGGGGTGGGAACTGCTAGGTGGTGCCGGGACATGAATATGCAATATGATGATATGCATACCTGCTTAACTTTGTATTTAATTTTGTATACAGTATATTCTGACTCAATCTTTGTGATGGGCTTTAACATCTCTAGATGCATTCCGTGATATGCATGTGACACGTATGTATGTAAAACAGGATATCGTACTTTAATACTATGAGACACCTTATGGATTTGGTGCCCCCTTTCTCTATGGGTGGAGATGGGGCCAAATACCACATAAATTTGATATGGGATAATTATACCATGTCCCATATTCATCTCCAATAGTGTATAAGAATAGTGGGTATACCATCTTACCATTTACTCTATACAAATTCCGTGGATTTTCTCCAAATACCTGCATATATCTATGGATATGGGAGAACTGCATCATGGTCCATACTTACCTTCCATAGTGTATGATAATTGGGGTTATATCATCTGACTACATACCTGCATATACCTGTGGATATGGGAGAATTGTATCTTAGTCCATACTTACACTATGAAAGGTATAATAATTGGGGTTATACCATCTGACCGCTTATTGTACTTAAATTTCCTGGATTTTTTATTAATACCTGCCTAATTGGGTATATTTGAACAACCTGACATTATTTTGGTGTATACAATTGGCGTCCATGTTGCAATAGACAGCCCTTGGTTGGCACTATATATAGGCGGCACCTTTACAACTGCCAGCTACATATAGCCGTCATCTCAGTCGCTACATTGAGATAAGGCAGAGATACGCTCTGTAGATAGAGTATCATGGAATTCTGTGTAAATTCTGTGCGCACGCGCAACAGCGTAGTAAGGGCAAAACTTTCTGCTCACACTAAAAGATTTCCGGCTATGCCGTCACTTTCGCTTCCGTTATGACGCTGATGGCGATACAGTCTCACCGGTATGTGATCATAATTGATTAATGTACAGTACAGACCAAAAGTTTGAACACACCTTCTCATTTAAAGATTTTTCTGTATTTTCATGACTATGAAAGTTGTACATTCACACTGAAGGCATCAAAACTATGAATTAACACATGTGGAATTATATACTTAACAAAAAAGTGTGAATCAACTGAAAATATGTCTTATATTCTAGGTTCTTCAAAGTAGCCACCTTTTGCTTTGATGACTGCTTTGCACACTCTTGGCATTCTCTTGATGAGCTTCAAGAGGTAGTCACCAGAAATGGTCTTCACTTCACAGGTGTGCCCTGTCAGGTTTAATACGTGGGACCATCAGTTGTGTTGTGCAGAAGTCAGGTGGAAACACAGCTGATAGTCCTACTGAATAGACTGTTAGAATTTGTATTATCGCAAGAAAAAAGCAGCTAAGTAAAGAAAAATGAGTGTCCATCAATACTTTAAGAAATGAAGGTCAATCAGTCTGAAAAATTGGGCAAACTTTGAAAATGTCCCCAAGTGCAGTTGCAAAAACCATCAAGTGCTACAAAGAAACTGGCTCACATGAGGACCGCCCCAGGAAAGGAAGACCAAGAGTCACCTCTGCTTCTGAGGATAAGTTTATCCGAGTCACCAGCCTCAAAAATCGCAGGTTAACAGCAGCTCAGATTAGAGACCAGGTCAATGCCACACAGAGTTATAGCAGCAGACACATCTCTACAACATCTGTTAAGAGGAGACTTTGTGCAGCAGGCCTTCATGGTAAAATAGCTGCTAGGAAACCACTGCTAAGGACAGGCAACAAGCAGAAGAGACTTGTTTGGGCTAAAGAACACAAGGAATGGACATTAGACCAATGGAAATCTGTGCTTTGGTCTGATGAGTCCAAATTTTAGATCTTTACTTCCAACCACCGTGTCTTTGTGCGCCGCAGAAAAGGTGAACGGATGGACTCTACATGCCTGGTTCCCACCGTGAAGCATGGAGGAGGAGGTGTGATGGTGGGGGGGCTTTGCTGGTGACACTGTTGGGAATTTATTCAAAATTGAAGGCATACTGAACCAGCATGACTACCACAGCATCTTACAGCGGCATGCTATTCCATCCAGTTTGCGTTTAGTTGGACCATCATTTATTTTTCAACAGGACAATGACCCCAAACACACCTCCAGGTTGTGTAAGGGCTATTTGACCAAGTAGGAGAGTGATGGGGTGCTAGGCCAGATGACCTGGCCTCCACAGTCACCAGACCTGAACCCAATCGATATAGTTTTGGGTGAGCTGGACCGCAGAGTGAAGGCAAAAGGGCCAACAAGTGATAAGCATCTCTGGGAACTCCTTCAAGATTGTTGGAAGACCATTTCCGGTGACTACTTCTTGAAGCTCATCAAGAGAATGCCAAGAGTGTGCAAAGCAGTCATCAAAGCAAAATGTGGTTACTTTGAAGAACCTAGAATATAAGACATATTTTCAGTTGTTGCACACTTTTTTGTTAAGTATATAATTCCACATGTGTTAATTCATAGTTTTGATGTCTTCAGTGTGAATGTACAATTTTCATAGTTATGAAAATACAGAAAAATCTTTAAATGAGAAGGTGTGTCCAAACTTTTGGTCTGTACTGTATATGTTTAAATACAACCTGGGAACTATTGGATTCTATTCCCCTGACGAAGCTGCGCTAGACACGGAGATACGCATGGGATAATGGGACTCTGCCCTTTTACCGCTCTTATATGACTTGTACTCTTTTTCACCAACTGCATAGCTATGGGTAACATTCTCTTATACTTACAGTGAAGCAAATAATTATTTGATCCCTTGCAGTTTTTGTAATTTTGCCCACTGACAAAGACATGAAAAGTCTATAATTTTAAGGGAAGGTTAATTTTAACTTTGAGGGATAGAATACCCCCCCCAAAAAATCGAGAAAATCACATTGTATAAATTAGATAAATTTATTTGCATTTTGCAGTGAGAAATAAGTATTTGATCCTCTTCAAACCATTATGAGTTCTGACTCATTCAGACCAGTTAGACGCTCCTAGTCAACTCGTTACCTTCATTAAAGACAGTTGTCTTACATATTCACCTGTATAAAAGACTCCTGTCCACAGACTCAATGTGATTACAATGTGATTTTCTTGATTTTTGAATATTTTATCTCTCAATGTTAAAATTAAGCTATCCTTCAAATTATAGACTGTTCATGTCTTTGTCAGTGGGCAAACTTTCAAAAACATCAAGGGATCAAATAATTATTTCCTTCACTGTATATTCATTTAGGAACATGCATCCCACTAAGGACAGTCTCTTTAAGGAGTAATCCTGAGGTACCTTCCTCGTTTGGGGATTTTTCCCACCTTGATATGATTATGGGACTTACTTTCTAATGATGTTATCTGGATTACATACCAATTATTTATTTGGATTTCAAATATTCCATTATTTGGACATAAGTAAGGATTAACCTGCGTAGTCTATTATACAAATACGGTGGTTTTTGTATAGGATCATTTGTACAGATAGGGTCACCCATTTTAAGCTTTACAGTATTCTGCTTGATGCATCAATTATGTTCTGCAATTTGTAATATTGGACTTTTTGATTGTATTGCAATACATGATCTGGTTGTTTCTCCGTCTGTTACTATCAATCATTGGATGTATGTAATAGAGTATTATATTTACACTATGTTACCCGGCAACCGCATAGGGGCTAGGACTATTTCAAGGGTCTGATCCCTTCCTGCACATTTGTGTGATTTTTAAATGTTTTTAAATGTAAGTCCATATAGTTTCTGGAATAAAAATTGAATATATTTTGGTTATGAGCAGGTGTGCTGATGTGCACGCAGAAGCCAAGGCTGTGGGCCAGATGAAACTGTGCCTGCTGTGGGAGTACAACAAACATGGTCATCCGCGTCACCTAGCTTACTGTTCCACTTTGCAGGGAGGCACCGGTCGCCACACCACTCTTTAAGCCAGAATAGTGTGAACTGGTGGTCAGTTGGATGCCAGATATTGCTTCCAGTATGATTCCCAGCACCACCCTTTCTTCCACAAGGTTCAATCTCACTAGTCAAGAATCTGGACCACATAATCCTCACCCTGATCTTCCTTCCTCCCTTCATGATGAGTCCCAGGAGACAAATGATCCCGCACTCGGACACTCCGAGGATCTGTAATGACCGGAGGTCCGAGAGAAATCCAGTGAGTCACAAACTGAGACAGAGACAGAAATAAACAAAACTTTCTTTACTAAAACAGGGATTAGACTAAAATTCAGTATTGCATGAATGAGTCTCAGGTTCCACCTGGGACACTGTCTCTACTAAATACACACAATCAGCAAAAGCTGAAATCAATGTGCCAATCTCAAGGTTTCCAGTTTATGTGAATTATTCTAAAGATCTGGAACAATTTTACCTAAACACTGTGTCAATCTAGTGAGGGTGTTCTTTAGGGACCCCTGAGATGGCACACTGAGTACAATTCTACCACTATTAACAATAACAATGCATGAAACTATACCAATTGCTTTTATTCCCCTAGTATAGGGATACCGGGTATCTTAAAGTTACGGTACGGTTAACCTCAGATGTGGTCTATCACAGGCCTGTGAATCGCGGTGGCTGCAGCTAGTCCCGGAAAACTTTGGCGCCAAATAAAAAGCAATGTTCACAAAAACAGCAAAGGTTCCTTGTCTTGTCGGCCGATGCCGAGCCCACACACCGGGGATTTTAGTCCTGTAGCCTCAGGTTAAGGTCTGGGAAGAACTCTTCACCAGGCTTGTCAGTATCCTCTCAATATGAATGGCACCGGACCCCTTCTCTCCTCTTGCAGTCACTCACTGTTTTCCAGACCACCGACCACGCGCTCCGTCACAGTGATGATATCCTCAGTCTGTTTCCCTCTCACTCGACACTTGGCTCCTTCAGCACAAAGTCTCTGGTCACTCAGCATGGACTTCCACAAAACTCCAAAGAGCCACACAGCTTTCCCCAGCTCAGCACTCGTTCTTAAGCAGGGGCACAGCTTCACCAGGGCCAGGGGTTATCAACCCCCCACAGGAAAGTTTGTAGAGAGAGAGTCTTGTTGCAGTTCAGTTCTCACAGTTCTCCTCAGATGCCCTGTCCAGCATCTCACACAACAGACAGCCTCAGAACACACAGGGTCTCCTGATCTGTCCCTGCTCTGAGCTCAGCGAGGCAAAACTCACAGGGTCCTAATGCTCTCCTGCTGCTATCACAGTTCCCACTCTCACAGATCTCTTTACATTTCCATTTATTGATTTCGGCCTCTCGACCTGCATGTTTTAGGAGGGACATGATGTGATAGTGTGTAGTGATACCTAAATATTTGAGCAGTCATGGTCAGAAGAAGACGATGGTGGGGAATGGCAATTAGTGTCTCAAGAGGTAGATGATGATGAGACTCAGTTGCCAATAAGTGATGTTATTAAGTCAATAAGTCAAGAGGACCAGAGTGCAGAAGTGGAAGACAAGGTGGGCAACGACGAAGTCATTGACCCAACTTGGGAATGTGTCATGCACAGCGAGCACAGCACTGCAGAGGGGGAGGGATTCTGCAGCACCATAATAGTCAGGAAAAGGCAGTGGTATTGCCATAGGGAGAAGGTGGGTAGTTGTTCCCCAGAACACTCACATGCAGCAAATTCCCACGCCATGGGTTAAGTATTCACCAGTCTGACGCTTTTTTAAACAAAGTGTGGATGATAAAAGAACAGTCATTTGCAACCTGTGCTGTACCAAGATCAGCAGAGGTCTGACCCCCACCAGCCTTACCATCACCGGCATACTCAGGCACATGTCATCAAAGCACCCACCTGGGTGGGCCGAATGCCTGGGTCCACAATCAGCATCTTTGGGTGAAGCCACTGCCTCTTTCCCTGTGCTATGTGAATGCCAATCCCCTGTCCACAGGACGCAGGTGCGGATGGCTCCAGCACTGCACCTGTCATTGCACGTTTGCAAGTACCATCAGCAACAATGTCCAATTCTTTGGTATTTCAAACACAAATACCCAGCCACCCAACACAGGCCCAAACACTAAACAGGCACATTTCCAGACTGCTTGCCCTGGAAATGTTGCCGATTAAGATTATTGACACTGAGGCTTTCCGCAACCTCATGGCAGCGGCCGTCCCTCGGTACTCGGTCCCCAGCCGAGAAACACTTGTGTGCAATCAGCCTTGTTGGAGGATACCCGGTCACCATTACTTAGAACAAAAAGGGATGCCCACTCTGTGCTTTCAAGTGCAGGAGAATGTTGGCTGTTTTCTCAAATTGTTTTGAACTCAAAAGTGCAATGCACTGTAGACACTCGGAGCAGCAACTATGGGCAAAGAAAATACATGAGTTTCACGGCCTACTGAGTAAATGTTTGGAGTGGCAGCTACGCACCACTGCAACTTAAAGAGTTATAAAACCTCCACAACTGGAAACAAGTCTGTTTTCACCACTACGCATTTTTTGTCTTCTACTACATCTTCTCCAAATGCACCCCACAGAGCTTAATTTTTTGCCAGGGCAGGACTGGCCATCAGGCAAATCTGGCAAAAGACTGATGGACCGGTCCAGCCATGGGCTGGATTTTCTGCTGCACTGTTAACAGTATTGGAATTCTTAGGACAACAATATTGTTATCAGTTGTAACGTCACTTACTCAGGCAAAAGTGTCGCTGCATCTTCCACCAGAATCTACTATGAGACAGGATATAAGAAAAGACAAAGGCTGTGGAGGATGAGGAATCTGGATTATGTGAGTATAAGGTTTTGTTATTTTTGGGGGGTTGTGGTGACCATAAAACTATATGAGGACTATGGGGGGACCAACATATATATAGGAGCCTGTGGGGGGGCCATCGTAGTATATAGTGTCCTTTGGGAGGGGACCATCATACTATATAGGGGCCTGTGGGAGGCACCATCATACTATATAGGTGGGTGTGGGGGATGACCATCATACTATGTGGGGGAACCATCAAACTGTAATGAAGCTGTGTTTGGAGGAGAACCATTATTCTTCAATGGGGCTGTGGGGGATCATCATACTCTGTGGGGTGGCTGTTCAGGGACCATCCTACTCTGCGAGATGGCTGTGGTGGACCATCATACTGTATCGGGTGGTTGTGGTGCATAACACACTGTATATGGTGGCTTGTACGGAATGCCATACTGTATAGGGGGCTGTGGTGGACCATGATACTGTATGATGGGGGGGGCTTTTGTGACCATAGTACTGTATGGGGTGTTATGTGTGACATCATATTGTATGGGGTGGCTTTGGTTAACATACTGTATATAGGGGCCTGTGGTGTACATCATACTGTATATGAGGGACCGTGGTGAATACCATATTGTATGAGAGTGTGTGGTAACCATATTACTGTGTAGGGTTTTGTTGTGGATTATGCTTTGCGTTGGATTTGTGGATAAATCATACTGTGTGGGGTCATCAAATTAGGTAGGGGCATACTACTGTGTGGTGACCTCATACTCTATGGGGGTCATAAAAGTGGTGTCATAGTGGGTGAGACCACTTAGGGGCTTCAGTAGGGACAAAATAACTGTGTAAGTGATGCAATACATACAGTCATGGCTGCAACCATTTGCACTCTTGAAATTGTTGAAAAAAATGAAGTACTGTAATTTTTGACTATAAGAGGCACTTTTCCCCCCAAAATTTAGGAGGAAAATGGGGATGCGTCTTATAATCTGTCTTATAATTGGGAAACACGGTGGCTCAGTGGTTAGCACAGCAACCTTGCAGCGCTGCGGTCCTGAGTTCAAATCCCACCAAGGACAACATCTGCAAGGAGTTTGTATGTTCTCCCTGTGTTTGTGTGGATTTCCTCCCACATTCCAAAGACATAATGATAGGGAATTTAGGTTTTGAGCCCCAATGGGGACAGAGCCCATGATGTTTGTAAAGCGCTGTGGAATTAATAGTGCTATATAAGTGAGATAAATAAATAAATAATCTGAATTTAGCTTACCGGGGGGTGCCGAGGCGGTAGAGCGGGGTCGCTGCTGCAAGAAGCCAGCGGCAGCAGGAGTTGGGCAATGCTGCGGGCTCTGGGCTGGGAGGAGGGGATGTCCCGGTGTTGTGAGATAAGAGTCACTGATCTCCTGGGATCTCAACCTGCGCAACCTGCACCTCCGTTGCCATTTTCCTGAAGCCCACCACTGGGAGATCAATGGCTCTTGCCTCGCACAGCCGGTACAGCCCCTCCTGCTAGCCCAGGCCCCACAGCAGCACCCCACTCCTGCCGCTGCTGGCTTCATGTAGTGGTGACCCTGCTTCCTGTGATCCAGATCCCCTGCCCACCCGATAAGCTAAATTCCAACTATAAGATGGACCCCTATTTTCACATTAAAAATTCTTTTTTTCTTGTTTTCCTCCTCTAAATTTGGTGTGCGTCTTTTGGTCCGGTGCTTCTTATAGTCAGAAAAATACGGTATTTCTCCAAGAACATTATTGCAATTACACATGTTTTGTTAGACACATGTTTATTTCCTTTGCGTGTATTAGAACAACACAAAAAAACAGAGAAAAAAAGGCAAATTGGACATAATTTCACACAAAATCCCAAAAATGGGCCGGATAAAATTATTAGCACCCTCAACTTAATGTTTGGCTTCACACCCTTTGGAATAAATAACTGCAATCAATCACTTGCTATAACCATCAACAAGATTCTTACACCTCTCAACTGGAATTTTGGACCACTCTTCCTTTTAAAACTGCTCCAGGTCTCTGATATTTGAAGGGTGCCTTCTCCCAGCATCAATTTTAAGATCTCTCCAATAGTGTTGAGTGAGCACTAAAATGCTCGGGTGCTCAAAGCTCGGGCCGAGCTCGCCGTGATACTCGGGTGCTCGACCCGAGCAATGAGCCCAATGTTAGTCTATGGGAGACCTGAGTCTTTTAAAAGCATAACAAGTGCCCAAAACGATAGTGACAGTGCTCAAATTACATGGAGACAGCATGGAGATCGCCCCATGAAGCATTTCTGACCCCCAGGTCACTGCTGTCAACAACGTGGTCAGAGGTATTAAGCCACTTTTAAGGGCTCACAATAAAACGTTCAAAAACGAAACTGAAACTGCTTTCCTGTGAAATATGTTAAGGAAGTTCCTTTCCAGAGTAAAGACTTGTGTATAAGGTAAAATAAATAAACAAAAACAAAAATACTCCTCCACACCTTGAGCTATGTTCACAAGTAGCATTTTTTATGTGTTTTTGCACTTTTGTATTGCTTTCAACAGTGACAAATGCATTCACCGGGAAATGTCATTTTAACATTTTACAACCTTATCTGGCCATGCGCTGTGTGACACGTGCATACAGTGCTGAAAAGACATGGGAACAGCATGGGGAAGACCCCTGGAAGCATCTCTGACAGCCCGGTCACTGCCTAAAAGTGTGCCCATCAGAAGTCATCCTTGCCGCATCAGAAGAGGCAGACTTGCAACTATCCCCATGCAAGTTCTTGTCCCAGGGCAGTGTTCAATTGTACCTCCCCCATTCCTTGCAATGCAAGCTCAAATATGAAGCCAACCACCGACCTCCAGGCTGCAATACCATACTGCTTGCTTGGACTTGAAATTGGGCCTTTTAGGCATGTGGAGGCGGAATCTGGCCACCATGTCATGGCTGCGTTGGCAGCCTGGTATCCATACTCAGTCCAGAGCCGCCCAGCGGCCGGGTGTCCACACTCGGTCCCCAGCCGCCAGGAGGCGGCCGGGTGTCCGTACTCGGTACCCAGCCGCCCAGCGGCCGGGTGTCCACACACGGTCCCCAGCCGTCTGGGGGCAGCCGGGTGTCCATAAACGGTCCCCAGCCACCCCTATTTCTCCTGTCAACTTCCCCCCACACACTTTTCTTAGCCTGGCCTGCTTTAGTGCAGCATTGGACGAGCCCACCAGAGAACCTGACTCCTCCGGTGGGCCCTGGCTTCTCCATCAGGGGAGTTGAGAGCGCCAAGGTGAGGAGCATGATGATGATGATAGAAGTTAGCATCTGCTTTGTTTTCTTTTAATCCTGCAAAAAAGCAGGATAATACAGAGATTTGACCCGTGGAACTGCAAAAGCACACTTGTATTTCTCGGGCCTACACCAAACTATTTTCAACAGTTATTTGTGTCTGAACAATCAGGAGACACTACTGTTTTTCTTTACTGCAAAAAATGCAAAAAAGCAGGTTAATACAGAGATTTGACCCGTGGAACTGCAAAACCACACTTGTATTTCTCGAGTCTCCACCAGACTATTTTCAACAGATATATTTGTGTCTGAACAATCAGGAGACACTACTGTTTTTCTTTACGGCAAAAAATGCCAAAAGAAGGGTAATACAGATATTTGACCCGTGGAACTGCAAAACCACAGTTCTAGTAATCTAGCCTACACCAGACTATTTTCAACAGATATATTTGTGTCTGAACAATCAGGAGACACTACTGTTTTTCTTTACAGCAAAAAATGCAAAAAAGCAGGATAATACAGAGATTTGACCCGTGGAACTGCAAAACCACACTTGCATTTCTCGGGTCTACACCAGACTATTTTCAACAGATATATTTGTGACTGAATAATCAGGAGACACTACTGTTTTTCTTTACAGCAAAAAATGCAAAAATGCAGGATAATACAGAGATTTGACCCATGGAACTGCAAAACCACACTTCTATTTCTCGGGCCTACACCAGACTATTTTCAACAGATATATTTGTGTCTGAACAATCAGGAGACGCTACTGTTTTTCTTTACAGCAAAAGATGCAAAAAAGCTGGATAATACAGAGATTTGACCCGTGGAACTGCAAAACCACACTTGTTTTTCTCGGGCCTACACCAGACTATTTTCAACAGATATATTTGTGTCTGAACAATCAGGAGACACTACTGTTTTTCTTTACAGCAAAAAATGCAAAAAAGCAGGATAATATTGAGATTTGTCTCGAGGAACTGCAAAACCACACCTGTATTTCTCGGGCCTGCACCAGACTATTTTCAACAGATATATTTGTGTTTGAACAATCAGGAGACACTACTGTTTTTCTTTACGGCAAAAAATGCCAAAAGAAGGATAATACAGAGATTTGGCCCGTGGAACTGCAAAACCACAGTTCTAGTAATCTGGCCTACACCAGACTATATTCAACAGATATATTTGTGTCTGAATGATCAGGAGACACTACTGTTTTTCTTTACTGAAAAAAATGCAAAAAAGCAGGATAATACAGAGATTTAACCCGTGGAACTGCAAAACCACACTTGTATTTCTCGGGACTACACCAGACTGTTTTCAACAGATATATTTGTGTCTGAGCAATCAGTAGACACTAATGTTTTTCTTTACAGCAAAAAATGCAAAACAGCAGGATAATACAGAGATTTGACCCGTGGAACTGCAAAACCACACTTGTATTTCTCGGGCCTACACCAGACTATTTTCAACAGATATATTTGCGTCTGAACAATCAGGAGGACACTACTGTTATTCTTTACAGCAAAAAATGCCAAAAGAAGGATAATACAGAGATTTGACCCGTGGAACTGCAAAACCACACTTGTATTTCTCGGGCCTACACCAGACTATTTTCAACAGATATAATTCTGTCTGAACAATCAGGAGACACTACTGTTTTTCTTTACGGCAAAAAATGCCAAAAGTAGGATAATACAGAGATTTGACCCATGCAACAGCAAAACCACAGTTCTAGTAATCTGGCCTACACCAGACTATTTTCAACAGGTATATTTGTGTCTGAACAATCAGGAGACACTATTGTTTTTCTTTACGGCAAAAAATGCCAAAAGTAGGATAATACAGAGATTTGACCCATGCAACAGCAAAACCACAGTTCTAGTAATCTGGCCTACACCAGACTATTTTCAACAGGTATATTTGTGTCTGAACAATCAGGAGACATTACTGTTTTTCTTTACGGCAAAAAATGCCAAAAGTAGAATAATACAGAGATTTAACCCATGCAACAGCAAAACCACAGTTCTAGTAATCTGGCCTACACCAGACTATTTTCAACAGGTATATTTGTGTCTGAACAATCAGGAGACACTATTGTTTTTCTTTACGGCAAAAAATGCAAAAAAGCAGGATAATACAGAGATTTGACCCGTGGAACTGCAAAACCACACTTGTATTTCTTGGGCCTACACCAGACAATCTTTAACAGATATTTTTGTGTCTGAACAATGAGGAGACACTACTGTTTTTCTTTACTGCAAAAAATGCAAAAAAGCAGGATAATACAGAGATTTGACCCGTGGAACTGCAAAACCACTTTTGTATTTCTCGGGCCTACACCAGATTATTTTCAACAGATATATTTGTGACTGAACAATCAGGAGACACTACTGTTTTTCTTTACAGCAAAAACTGCAAAAAAGCAGGATAATACAGAGATTTGACCTGTGGAACTGCAAAACCACACTTGTATTTCTCGGGCCTTCACCAGACTATTTTTAACCCGATATATTTGTGTCTGAACAATGAGGAGACACTACTGATTTTCTATACAGCAAAAAATACAAAAAAGCAGGATTATACCACAGTTCTAGTAGTCTGGCCTACACCAGACTATTTTCAACAGATATATTTGTGTCTGAAAAATCAGGGAGACACTATTATTTTTTTTTTTGACGGCAAAAAATGCCAAAAGAAAGATAATAGAGATTTTTTACCGTAGAACAGCAAAACCACACTTCTGTCTCTCTTGCCTACACCAGACTATTTTCAACAGATATATTTGTGTCTGAACAATCAGGAGACACTACAGTCTTTCTTTACAGCAAAAAATGCAAAAAAGCAAGATAATACAGAGATTTGACCCGTGGAACTGCAAAACCACACTTCTATTTCTTGGGCCTACACCAGACTATTTTCAACAGTTATTTGTGTCTGAACAATCAGGAGACACTAATGTTTTTCTTTACTGCAAAAAATGCAAAAAAGCAGGTTAATACAGAGATTTGACCCGTGGAACTGCAAAACCACACTTGTATTTCTCGAGCCTCCATCAGACTATTTTCAACAGATATATTTGTGTCTGAACAATCAGGAGACACTACTGTTTTTCTTTACAACAAAAAATGCAAAAAAGCAGGATAATACAGAGATTTGACTTGTGGAACTGCAAAACTACACTTGTATTTCTCGGGCCTACTCCAGACTATTTTCAACAGATATATTTGTGTCTGAACAATCAGGAGACAATACTGTTTTTCTTTACGGCAAAAAATGCCAAAAGAAGGATAATACAGATATTTGACAAGTGGAACTGCAAAATGGCAGTTCTAGTAATCTGGCCTACACCAGACTATTTTCAACAGATATATTTGTGTCTGAACAATCAGGAGACACTACTGTTTTTCTTTACAGCAAAAAATGCAAAAAAGCAGGATAATACAGAGATTTGACCCGTGGAACTGCAAAACCACACTTGCATTTCTCGAGTCTACACCAGACTATTTTCAACAGATATATTTGTGACTGAATAATCAGGAGACACTACTGTTTTTCTTTACAGCAAAAAATGCAAAAATGCAGGATAATACAGAGATTTGACCCATGGAACTGCAAAACCACACTTCTATTTCTCGGGCCTGCACCAGACTATTTTCAACAGATATATTTGTGTCTGAACAATCAGGAGACGCTACTGTTTTTCTTTACAGCAAAAGATGCAAAAAAGCAGGATAATACAGAGATTTGACCTGTGGAACTGCAAAACCACACTTGTTTTTCTCGGGCCTACACCAGACTATTTTCAACAGATATATTTGTGTCTGAACAATCAGGAGACACTACTGTTTTTCTTTACAGCAAAAAATGCAAAAAAGCAGGATAATATCGAGATTTGTCTCGAGGAACTGCAAAACCACACCTGTATTTCTCGGGCCTGCACCAGACTATTTTCAACAGATATATTTGTGTTTGAACAATCAGGAGACACTACTGTTTTTCTTTACGGCAAAAAATGCCAAAAGAAGGATAATACAGAGATTTGGCCCGTGGAACTGCAAAACCACAGTTCTAGTAATCTGGCCTACACCAGACTATATTCAACAGATATATTTGTGTCTGAATGATCAGGAGACACTACTGTTTTTCTTTACTGAAAAAAATGCAAAAAAGCAGGATAATACAGAGATTTGACCCGTGGAACTGCAAAACCACACTTGTATTTCTCGGGACTACACCAGACTGTTTTCAACAGATATATTTGTGTCTGAGCAATCAGTAGACACTAATGTTTTTCTTTACAGCAAAAAATGCAAAACAGCAGGATAATACAGAGATTTGACCCGTGGAACTGCAAAACCACACTTGTATTTCTCGGGCCTACACCAGACTATTTTCAACAGATATAATTGTGTCTGAACAATCAGGAGACACTACTGTTTTTCTTTACGGCAAAAAATGCCAAAAGTAGGATAATACAGAGACTTGACCCATGCAGCAGCAAAACCACAGTTCTAGTAATCTGGCCTACACCAGACTATTTTCACCAGGTATATTTGTGTCTGAACAATCAGGAGACACTATTGTTTTTCCTTACGGCAAAAAATGCCAAAAGTAGGATAATACAGAGATTTGACCCATGCAACAGCAAAACCACAGTTCTAGTAATCTGGCCTACACCAGACTATTTTCAACAGGTATATTTGTGTCTGAACAATCAAGAACACTACTGTTTTTCTTTACGGCAAAAAATGCCAAAAGTAGAATAATACAGAGATTTGACCCATGCAACAGCAAAACCACAGTTCTAGTAATCTGGCCTACACCAGACTATTTTCAACAGGTATATTTGTGTCTGAACAATCAGGAGATACTATTGTTTTTCTTTACGGCAAAAAATGCAAAAAAGCAGGATAATACAGAGATTTGACCCGTGGAACTGCAAAACCACACTTGTATTTCTTGGGCCTACACCAGACTATTTTTAACAGATATATTTGTGTCTGAACAATGAGGAGACACTACTGTTTTTCTTTACTGCAAAAAATGCAAAAAAGCAGGATAATACAGAGATTTGACAAGTGGAACTGCAAAACCACTTTTGTATTTCTCGGGCCTACACCAGACTATTTTCAACAGATATATTTGTGACTGAACAATCAGGAGACACTACTGTTTTTCTTTACAGCAAAAACTGCAAAAAAGCAGGATAATACAGAGATTTGACCTGTGGAACTGCAAAACCACACTTGTATTTCTCGGGCCTTCACCAGACTATTTTTAACCGATATATTTGTGTCTGAACAATGAGGAGACACTACTGATTTTCTATACAGCAAAAAATACAAAAAAGCAGGATTATACCACAGTTCTAGTAGTCTGGCCTACACCAGACTATTTTCAACAGATATATTTGTGTCTGAACAATCAGGAGACACTATTTTTTTTTTTTTACGGCAAAAAATGGCAAAAGCAGGATAATAGAGATTTTTTACCGTGGAACAGCAAAACCACCGCTATAATTTACTGGTGTATACAAGACTTTTTTAAATATATATATTTGCGGCTGAACAGTGAGCGACACACTCAAACTGTTTTTTTTAGATACAAACCGCCCAAAAGTGGATAATACAGAGTTTTGAACTGTGGAACTGCAAAACCACACTTCTGTTTCTCTGGCCTACACCAGACTATTTTCAACAGATATATTTGTGTCTGAAAAATCAGGGAGACACTATTATTTTTTTTTTTGACGGCAAAAAATGCCAAAAGAAAGATAATAGAGATTTTTTACCGTAGAACAGCAAAACCACACTTCTGTCTCTCTTGCCTACACCAGACTATTTTCAACAGATATATTTGTGTCTGAACAATCAGGAGACACTACAGTCTTTCTTTACAGCAAAAAATGCAAAAAAGCAAGATAATACAGAGATTTGACCCGTGGAACTGCAAAACCACACTTCTATTTCTTGGGCCTACACCAGACTATTTTCAACAGTTATTTGTGTCTGAACAATCAGGAGACACTAATGTTTTTCTTTACTGCAAAAAATGCAAAAAAGCAGGTTAATACAGAGATTTGACCCGTGGAACTGCAAAACCACACTTGTATTTCTCGAGCCTCCATCAGACTATTTTCAACAGATATATTTGTGTTTGAACAATCAGGAGACACTACTGTTTTTCTTTACAACAAAAAATGCAAAAAAGCAGGATAATACAGAGATTTGACTTGTGGAACTGCAAAACTACACTTGTATTTCTCGGGCCTACTCCAGACTATTTTCAACAGATATATTTGTGTCTGAACAATCAGGAGACAATACTGTTTTTCTTTACGGCAAAAAATGCCAAAAGAAGGATAATACAGATATTTGACACGTGGAACTGCAAAATCGCAGTTCTAGTAATCTGCCCTACACCAGACTATTTTCAACAGATATATTTGTGTTTGAACAATCAGGAGACACTACTGTTTTTCTTTACAGCAAAAAATGCAACAAAGCAGGATAATACAGAGATTTGACCCGTGGAACTGCAAAACCACATTTGCATTTCTCGGGTCTACACCAGACTATTTTCAACAGATATACTTGTGACTGAACAATCAGGAGACACTACTGTTTTTCTTTACGGCAAAAAATGCCAAAAGAAGGATAATACAGAGATTTGGCCCGTGGAACTGCAAAACCACAGTTCTAGTACTCTGTCCTACACCAGACTATATTCAAAAGATATATTTGTGTCTGAACAATCAGTAGACACTAATGTTTTTCTTTACAGCAAAAAATGCAAAAAAGCAGGATAATACAGAGATTTGACCCGTGGAACTGCAAAACCACACATGTATTTCTCGGGCCTACACCAGACTATTTTCAACAGATATATTTGTGTCTGAACAATCAGGAGACACTACTGTTTTTCTTTACAGCAAAAAATGCAAAAAAGCAGGATAATACAGAGATTTGACCTGTGGAACTGCAAATCCACACTTGTATTTTTCGGGCCTACACCAGACTATTTTCAACAGATATATTTCTGTCTGAACAATCAGGAGACACTACTGTTTTTCTTTACGGCAAAAAATGCCAAAAGAAGGATAATACAGAGATTTGGCCCGTGGAACTGCAAAACCACAGTTCTAGTACTCTGTCCTACACCAGACTATATTCAAAAGATATATTTGTGTCTGAACAATCAGTAGACACTAATGTTTTTCTTTACAGCAAAAAATGCAAAAAAGCAGGATAATACAGAGATTTGACCCGTGGAACTGCAAAACCACACTTGTATTTCTCGGGCCTACACCAGACTATTTTCAACAGATATATTTGCGTCTGAACAATCAGGAGGACACTACTGTTATTCTTTACAGCAAAAAATGCCAAAAGAAGGATAATACAGAGATTTGACCCGTGGAACTGCAAAACCACAGTTATAGTAAAAGGCCTACACCAGACTATTTTTGGCAGATATATTTGTGTCTGAACAATCAGGAGACACTACTGTTTTTCTTTACGGCAAAAAATGCAAAAAAGCAGGATAATACAGAGATTTGACCCGTGGAACTGCAAAACCACACTTGTATTTCTCGAGCCTACACCAGACTATTTTCAACAGATATATTTGTGTCTGAACAATTAGGAGACACTACTGTTTTTCTTTATAGCAAAAAATGCAAAAAAGCAGGATAATACGGAGATTTGACTTGTGGAACTGCAAAACCACACTTGTATTTCTCGGGCCTACACCAGACTATTTTCAACAGATATATTTGTGTCTGAACAATCAGGAGACACTACTGTTTTTCTTTACAGCAAAAAATGCAAAAAAGCAGGATAATACAGAGATTTGACCCGTGTAACTGCAAAACCACACTTGTGTTTCTCGGGCCTACACCAGACTATGTTCAACAGATATATTTGTGTCTGAACTATCAGGAGACAATACTGTTTTTCTTTACGGCAAAAAATGCCAAAAGTAGGATAATACAGAGATTTGACCCATGGAACAGCAAAACCACAGTTCTAGTAATCTGGCCTACACCAGACTATTTTCAACAGATATATTTGTGTCTGAACAATCAGGAGACACTACTGTTTTTCTTTACAGCAAAAAATGCAAAAAAGCAGGATAATACAGAGATTTGACCCGTAGAACTGCAAAACCACACTTGCATTTCTCAGGTCTACACCAGACTATTTTCAACAGATATATTTGTGACTGAACAATCAGGAGACACTACTGTTTTTCTTTACAGCAAAAAATGCAAAAAAGCAGGATAATACAGAGATTTGACCCGTGTAACTGCAAAACCACACTTGTATTTCTCGGGCCTACACCAGACTATGTTCAACAGATATATTTGTGTCTGAACTATCAGGAGACAATACTGTTTTTCTTTACGGCAAAAAATGCCAAAAGTAGGATAATACAGAGATTTGACCCATGGAACAGCAAAACCACAGTTCTAGTAATGTGGCCTACACCAGACTATTTTCAACAGATATATTTGTGTCTGAACAATCAGGAGACTCTATTATTTTTCTTTACAGCAAAAAATGCAAAAAAGCAGGATAACACAGAGATTTGACCCGTGTAACTGCAAAACCACACTTGTATTTCTCTGGCCTACACCAGACTATTTTAAACAGATATATTTGTGACTGAACAATCAGGAGACACTACTGTTTTTCTTTACAGCAAATACTGCAAAAAAGCAGGATAATACAGAGATTTGACCTGTGGAACTGCAAAACCACACTTGCATTTCTCTGGCCTACACCAGACTATTTTAAACAGATATATTTGTGTTTGAACAATGAGGAGACACTACTGATTTTCTATACAGCAAAAAATACAAAAAAGCAGGATTATACCACAGTTCTAGTAGTCTGGCCTACACCAGACTATTTTCAACAGATATATTTGTGTCTGAACAATCAGGAGACACTATTTTTTTTTTTTACGGCAAAAAATGCCAAAAGCAGGATAATAGAGATTTTTTACCGTAGAACAGCAAAACCACCGCTATAATTTACTGGTGTATACAAGACTTTTTTAAATATATATATTTGCGGCTGAACAGTGAGCAACACACTCAAACTGTTTTTTTTTAGATACAAACCGCCCAAAAGTGGATAATACAGAGGTTTGAACTGTGGAACTGCAAAACCACACTTCTGTTTCTCTGGCCTACACCAGACTATTTTCAACAGATATACTTGTGACTGAACAATCAGGAGACACTACTGCTTTTCTTTACTGCAAAAAATGCAAAATTGCAGGATAATACAGAGATTTGACCCGTGGAACTGCAAAACCACACTTGCATTTCTCGGGTCTACACCAGACTATTTTCAACAGATATATTTGTGTCTGAACAATCAGGAGACACTACTGTTTTTCTTTACGGCAAAAAATGCCAAAAGAAGGATAATACAGAGATTTGGCCCGTGGAACTGCAAAACCACAGTTCTAGTACTCTGTCCTACACCAGACTATATTCAAAAGATATATTTGTGTCTGAACAATCAGTAGACACTAATGTTTTTCTTTACAGCAAAAAATGCAAAAAAGCAGGATAATACAGAGATTTGACCCGTGGAACTGCAAAACCACACATAAATTTCTCGGGCCTACACCAGACTATTTTCAACAGATATATTTGCGTCTGAACGATCAGGAGGACACTACTGTTATTCTTTACAGCAAAAAATGCCAAAAGAAGGATAATACAGAGATTTGACCCGTGGAACTGCAAAACCACAGTTATAGTAAATGGCCTACACCAGACTATTTTTGGCAGATATATTTGTGTCTGAACAATCAGGAGACACTACTGTTTTTCTTTACGGCAAAAAATGCAAAAAAGCAGGATAATACAGAGATTTGACCCGTGGAACTGCAAAACCACACTTGTATTTCTCGAGCCTACACCAGACTATTTTCAACAGATATATTTGTGTCTGAACAATTAGGAGACACTACTGTTTTTCTTTATAGCAAAAAATGCAAAAAAGCAGGATAATACGGAGATTTGACTTGTGGAACTGCAAAACCACACTTGTATTTCTCGGGCCTACACCAGACTATTTTCAACAGATATATTTGTGTCTGAACAATCAGGAGACACTACTGTTTTTCTTTACAGCAAAAAATGCAAAAAAGCAGGATAATACAGAGATTTGACCCGTGTAACTGCAAAACCACACTTGTGTTTCTCGGGCCTACACCAGACTATCTTCAACAGATATATTTGTGTCTGAACTATCAGGAGACAATACTGTTTTTCTTTACGGCAAAAAATGCCAAAAGTAGGATAATACAGAGATTTGACCCATGGAACAGCAAAACCACAGTTCTAGTAATCTGGCCTACACCAGACTATTTTCAACAGATATATTTGTGTCTGAACAATCAGGAGACACTACTGTTTTTCTTTACAGCAAAAAATGCAAAAAAGCAGGATAATACAGAGATTTGACCCGTAGAACTGCAAAACCACACTTGCATTTCTCAGGTCTACACCAGACTATTTTCAACAGATATATTTGTGACTGAACAATCAGGAGACACTACTGTTTTTCTTTACAGCAAAAAATGCAAAAAAGCAGGATAATACAGAGATTTGACCCATGTAACTGCAAAACCACACTTGTATTTCTCGGGCCTACACCAGACTATTTTCAACAGATATATTTGTGTCTGAAAAATCAGGGAGACACTATTATTTTTTTTTTTGACGGCAAAAAATGCCAAAAGAAAGATAATAGAGATTTTTTACCGTAGAACAGCAAAACCACACTTCTGTCTCTCTTGCCTACACCAGACTATTTTCAACAGATATATTTGTGTCTGAACAATCAGGAGACACTACAGTCTTTCTTTACAGCAAAAAATGCAAAAAAGCAAGATAATACAGAGATTTGACCCGTGGAACTGCAAAACCACACTTCTATTTCTTGGGCCTACACCAGACTATTTTCAACAGTTATTTGTGTCTGAACAATCAGGAGACACTAATGTTTTTCTTTACTGCAAAAAATGCAAAAAAGCAGGTTAATACAGAGATTTGACCCGTGGAACTGCAAAACCACACTTGTATTTCTCGAGCCTCCATCAGACTATTTTCAACAGATATATTTGTGTTTGAACAATCAGGAGACACTACTGTTTTTCTTTACAACAAAAAATGCAAAAAAGCAGGATAATACAGAGATTTGACTTGTGGAACTGCAAAACTACACTTGTATTTCTCGGGCCTACTCCAGACTATTTTCAACAGATATATTTGTGTCTGAACAATCAGGAGACAATACTGTTTTTCTTTACGGCAAAAAATGCCAAAAGAAGGATAATACAGATATTTGACACGTGGAACTGCAAAATCGCAGTTCTAGTAATCTGCCCTACACCAGACTATTTTCAACAGATATATTTGTGTTTGAACAATCAGGAGACACTACTGTTTTTCTTTACAGCAAAAAATGCAACAAAGCAGGATAATACAGAGATTTGACCCGTGGAACTGCAAAACCACATTTGCATTTCTCGGGTCTACACCAGACTATTTTCAACAGATATACTTGTGACTGAACAATCAGGAGACACTACTGTTTTTCTTTACGGCAAAAAATGCCAAAAGAAGGATAATACAGAGATTTGGCCCGTGGAACTGCAAAACCACAGTTCTAGTACCCTGTCCTACACCAGACTATATTGAAAAGATATATTTGTGTCTGAACAATCAGTAGACACTAATGTTTTTCTTTACAGCAAAAAATGCAAAAAAGCAGGATAATACAGAGATTTGACCCGTGGAACTGCAAAACCACACTTGTATTTCTCGGGCCTACACCAGACTATTTTCAACAGATATATTTGTGTCTGAACAATCAGGAGACACTACTGTTTTTCTTTACAGCAAAAAATGCAAAAAAGCAGGATAATACAGAGATTTGACCTGTGGAACTGCAAATCCACACTTGTATTTTTCGGGCCTACACCAGACTATTTTCAACAGATATATTTCTGTCTGAACAATCAGGAGACACTACTGTTTTTCTTTACGGCAAAAAATGCCAAAAGAAGGATAATACAGAGATTTGGCCCGTGGAACTGCAAAACCACAGTTCTAGTACTCTGTCCTACACCAGACTATATTCAAAAGATATATTTGTGTCTGAACAATCAGTAGACACTAATGTTTTTCTTTACAGCAAAAAATGCAAAAAAGCAGGATAATACAGAGATTTGACCCGTGGAACTGCAAAACCACACTTGTATTTCTCGGGCCTACACCAGACTATTTTCAACAGATATATTTGCGTCTGAACAATCAGGAGGACACTACTGTTATTCTTTACAGCAAAAAATGCCAAAAGAAGGATAATACAGAGATTTGACCCGTGGAACTGCAAAACCACAGTTATAGTAAAAGGCCTACACCAGACTATTTTTGGCAGATATATTTGTGTCTGAACAATCAGGAGACACTACTGTTTTTCTTTACGGCAAAAAATGCAAAAAAGCAGGATAATACAGAGATTTGACCCGTGGAACTGCAAAACCACACTTGTATTTCTCGAGCCTACACCAGACTATTTTCAACAGATATATTTGTGTCTGAACAATTAGGAGACACTACTGTTTTTCTTTATAGCAAAAAATGCAAAAAAGCAGGATAATACGGAGATTTGACTTGTGGAACTGCAAAACCACACTTGTATTTCTCGGGCCTACACCAGACTATTTTCAACAGATATATTTGTGTCTGAACAATCAGGAGACACTACTGTTTTTCTTTACAGCAAAAAATGCAAAAAAGCAGGATAATACAGAGATTTGACCCGTGTAACTGCAAAACCACACTTGTGTTTCTCGGGCCTACACCAGACTATGTTCAACAGATATATTTGTGTCTGAACTATCAGGAGACAATACTGTTTTTCTTTACGGCAAAAAATGCCAAAAGTAGGATAATACAGAGATTTGACCCATGGAACAGCAAAACCACAGTTCTAGTAATCTGGCCTACACCAGACTATTTTCAACAGATATATTTGTGTCTGAACAATCAGGAGACACTACTGTTTTTCTTTACAGCAAAAAATGCAAAAAAGCAGGATAATACAGAGATTTGACCCGTAGAACTGCAAAACCACACTTGCATTTCTCAGGTCTACACCAGACTATTTTCAACAGATATATTTGTGACTGAACAATCAGGAGACACTACTGTTTTTCTTTACAGCAAAAAATGCAAAAAAGCAGGATAATACAGAGATTTGACCCGTGTAACTGCAAAACCACACTTGTATTTCTCGGGCCTACACCAGACTATGTTCAACAGATATATTTGTGTCTGAACTATCAGGAGACAATACTGTTTTTCTTTACGGCAAAAAATGCCAAAAGTAGGATAATACAGAGATTTGACCCATGGAACAGCAAAACCACAGTTCTAGTAATGTGGCCTACACCAGACTATTTTCAACAGATATATTTGTGTCTGAACAATCAGGAGACTCTATTATTTTTCTTTACAGCAAAAAATGCAAAAAAGCAGGATAACACAGAGATTTGACCCGTGTAACTGCAAAACCACACTTGTATTTCTCTGGCCTACACCAGACTATTTTAAACAGATATATTTGTGACTGAACAATCAGGAGACACTACTGTTTTTCTTTACAGCAAATACTGCAAAAAAGCAGGATAATACAGAGATTTGACCTGTGGAACTGCAAAACCACACTTGTATTTCTCTGGCCTACACCAGACTATTTTAAACAGATATATTTGTGTCTGAACAATGAGGAGACACTACTGATTTTCTATACAGCAAAAAATACAAAAAAGCAGGATTATACCACAGTTCTAGTAGTCTGGCCTACACCAGACTATTTTCAACAGATATATTTGTGTCTGAACAATCAGGAGACACTATTTTTTTTTTTTACGGCAAAAAATGCCAAAAGCAGGATAATAGAGATTTTTTACCGTAGAACAGCAAAACCAGCGCTATAATTTACTGGTGTATACAAGACTTTTTTAAATATATATATTTGCGGCTGAACAGTGAGCAACACACTCAAACTGTTTTTTTTTAGATACAAACCGCCCAAAAGTGGATAATACAGAGGTTTGAACTGTGGAACTGCAAAACCACACTTCTGTTTCTCTGGCCTACACCAGACTATTTTCAACAGATATACTTGTGACTGAACAATCAGGAGACACTACTGCTTTTCTTTACTGCAAAAAATGCAAAATTGCAGGATAATACAGAGATTTGACCCGTGGAACTGCAAAACCACACTTGCATTTCTCGGGTCTACACCAGACTATTTTCAACAGATATATTTGTGTCTGAACAATCAGGAGACACTACTGTTTTTCTTTACGGCAAAAAATGCCAAAAGAAGGATAATACAGAGATTTGGCCCGTGGAACTGCAAAACCACAGTTCTAGTACTCTGTCCTACACCAGACTATATTCAAAAGATATATTTGTGTCTGAACAATCAGTAGACACTAATGTTTTTCTTTACAGCAAAAAATGCAAAAAAGCAGGATAATACAGAGATTTGACCCGTGGAACTGCAAAACCACACATAAATTTCTCGGGCCTACACCAGACTATTTTCAACAGATATATTTGCGTCTGAACGATCAGGAGGACACTACTGTTATTCTTTACAGCAAAAAATGCCAAAAGAAGGATAATACAGAGATTTGACCCGTGGAACTGCAAAACCACAGTTATAGTAAATGGCCTACACCAGACTATTTTTGGCAGATATATTTGTGTCTGAACAATCAGGAGACACTACTGTTTTTCTTTACGGCAAAAAATGCAAAAAAGCAGGATAATACAGAGATTTGACCCGTGGAACTGCAAAACCACACTTGTATTTCTCGAGCCTACACCAGACTATTTTCAACAGATATATTTGTGTCTGAACAATTAGGAGACACTACTGTTTTTCTTTATAGCAAAAAATGCAAAAAAGCAGGATAATACGGAGATTTGACTTGTGGAACTGCAAAACCACACTTGTATTTCTCGGGCCTACACCAGACTATTTTCAACAGATATATTTGTGTCTGAACAATCAGGAGACACTACTGTTTTTCTTTACAGCAAAAAATGCAAAAAAGCAGGATAATACAGAGATTTGACCCGTGTAACTGCAAAACCACACTTGTGTTTCTCGGGCCTACACCAGACTATCTTCAACAGATATATTTGTGTCTGAACTATCAGGAGACAATACTGTTTTTCTTTACGGCAAAAAATGCCAAAAGTAGGATAATACAGAGATTTGACCCATGGAACAGCAAAACCACAGTTCTAGTAATCTGGCCTACACCAGACTATTTTCAACAGATATATTTGTGTCTGAACAATCAGGAGACACTACTGTTTTTCTTTACAGCAAAAAATGCAAAAAAGCAGGATAATACAGAGATTTGACCCGTAGAACTGCAAAACCACACTTGCATTTCTCAGGTCTACACCAGACTATTTTCAACAGATATATTTGTGACTGAACAATCAGGAGACACTACTGTTTTTCTTTACAGCAAAAAATGCAAAAAAGCAGGATAATACAGAGATTTGACCCATGTAACTGCAAAACCACACTTGTATTTCTCGGGCCTACACCAGACTATGTTCAACAGATATATTTGTGTCTGAACTATCAGGAGACAATACTGTTTTTCTTTACGGCAAAAAATGCCAAAAGTAGGATAATACAGAGATTTGACCCATGGAACAGCAAAACCACAGTTCTAGTAATGTGGCCTACACCAGACTATTTTCAACAGATATATTTGTGTCTGAACAATCAGGAGACTCTATTATTTTTCTTTACAGCAAAAAATGCAAAAAAGCAGGATAACACAGAGATTTGACCCGTGTAACTGCAAAACCACACTTGTATTTCTCTGGCCTACACCAGACTATTTTAAACAGATATATTTGTGACTGAACAATCAGGAGACACTACTGTTTTTCTTTACAGCAAATACTGCAAAAAAGCAGGATAATACAGAGATTTGACCTGTGGAACTGCAAAACCACACTTGTATTTCTCTGGCCTACACCAGACTATTTTAAACAGATATATTTGTGTCTGAACAATGAGGAGACACTACTGATTTTCTATACAGCAAAAAATACAAAAAAGCAGGATTATACCACAGTTCTAGTAGTCTGGCCTACACCAGACTATTTTCAACAGATATATTTGTGTCTGAACAATCAGGAGACACTATTTTTTTTTTTTACGGCAAAAAATGCCAAAAGCAGGATAATACAGAGATTTGACCCGTGGAACTGCAAAACCACAGTTATAGTAATCTGGCCTACACCAGACTATTTTTGGCAGATATATTTGTGTCTGAACAATCAGGAGACACTACTGTTTTTCTTTTCTGCAAAAAATGCAAAAAAGCAGGATAATACAGAGATTTGACCCGTGGAACTGCAAAACCACACTTGTATTTCTCGAGCCTACACCAGACTATTTTCAACAGATATATTTGTGTCTGAACAATTAGGAGACACTACTGTTTTTCTTTACAGCAAAAAATGCAAAAAAGCAGGATAATACGGAGATTTGACTTGTGGAACTGCAAAACCATACTTGTATTTCTCGGGCCTACACCAGACTATTTTCAACAGATATATTTGTGTCTGAGCAATCAGGAGACACTACTGTTTTTCTCTAAGGCAAAAAATGCCAAAAGAAGGATACTACAGAGATTTGACCCATGGAACTGCAAAACCACAGTTCTAGTAATCTGGCCTACACCAGACTATTTTCAACAGATATATTTGTGTCTGAACAATCAGGAGACACTACTGTTTTTCTTTAAGGCAAAAAATGCAAAAAAGCAGGATAATACAGAGATTTGACCCGTAGAACTGCAAAACCACACTTGCATTTCTCGGGTCTACACCAGACTATTTTCAAGAGATATATTTGTGACTGAACAATCTGGAGACACTACTGTTTTTCTTTACAGCAAAAAATGCAAAAAAACAGGATAATACAGAGATTTGACCCGTGTAACTGCAAAACCACACTTGTATTTCTCGGGCCTACACCAGACTATCTTCAACAGATATATTTGTGCCTGAACTATCAGGAGACACTACTGTTTTTCTTTATGGCAAAAAATGCCAAAAGTAGGATAATACAGAGATTTGACCCATGCAACAGCAAAACCACAGTTCTAGTAATCTGGCCAACACCAGACTATTTTCAACAGGTATATTTGTGTCTGAACAATCAGGAGACACTATTGTTTTTCTTTAAGGCAAAAAATGCAAAAAAGCAGGATAATACAGAGATTTGACCCGTGGAACTGCAACACCACTAGAGATGAGTGTTGTTCTACTCGAACTGTTCGCCAATCTCAAATTCGAGCTGTTTAGGGCGGTGTTCGAGCCGTTGGGCGAACACGAACAATTTGAGAAAAATTCAGCTGTTCGAGGTTATGTTCGATAACTGTTCGTGCACCAAAATCATAACTGGATTTTTTCTCAGTAATGATGAAAATTAATGTTAATACGCAGTTTGAGTGTACAGTGGGGTGGGGGGAGGGGATGGATCTCTGCAGGAACAATGAAGATCTCCATTTTTTTTTTTCTTTCCCGCATTTACAGTGGGGAGGTGCAATCTGTCAGCCTATCAGCAGCGCACACACGGAGCGAAGTGCTTTTTTTTACACAAGCAAGGGCATGTGTCATTGGCAGTGTATGTCACATGTCCATGCCCTATAAGACCAAGCCATTTTCCCCGTCGCCACCATTTTCTCACTGCTGCAGCTGCGTGTTAGACGGCACCGCTGTTGCTGTGTGCGCTATACCTTGTTAATTTCAAGCCAATTTTCGCACAAATCTACAGATAGCTTGGGAGTAGGGAATAGTTGTGATTGCAGTCCTTTTAAGGACTAGGTTACAGCATTTCCTACGACTTTTATCAGGCAGGTCTGTGCTCTTAAATAGATAGATTGTGGGAGTAAAGACTAATTGTAATTGGAGCCTTTTTCAGGACTAGGTTACATCAGTTCCTATCAGTTTTTGCCAGGCAGGTCTGTGCCAGTGCTGTGCAAGTTTTTTTTCACAGCATTTGGCTGAATCTAGCAAAGCTAATCCTTTTTGGCCTATTGCAGAGTGTGTTAGTCAGTGGTGTAGCCTATCTGTGTTGCAAGATATACCACCTGTGTATAGAATACCAATTTTTTTACTGCACCTAGTGAAGTAAAATCTTTTGGGCATAGCATCATTCTATTAGTCCATCTATACTGACCTCCATCAGGTTGCAAATTGAATATATTTTTTTCTGCATCTACCTCTGAAAAAATATTGGGCTTCTAGCTGTGTGTGGGACTTGTTGTATTAGTCCATCTATACTGACCTCCATCAGGTTGCAAACTGAATATATTTTTTTCTGCATCTACCTCTGAAAAAATATTGGGCTTCTAGCTGTGTGTGGGACTTGTTCTATTCATCCATCTATACAGACCTCCATCAGGTTGCAAACTGAATATATTTTTTTCTGCATCTACCTCTGAAAAAATATGTGGCCTTCTAGCAGTGTGTGGGACTTTCTCTATTAGTCCATCTATACTGACCTCCATCAGGTTGCAAACTGAATATAATTTTTTTCTGCATCTAGCTCTGAAAAAATATTTGGCCTTCTAGCAGTGTGTGGGACTTTCTCTATTAGTCCATCTATATTGACCTCCATCAGGTTGCAAATTAAAAATAATTTTTATCTGCATCTACAGTATCTCTGAAAAAATATTTGGGCTTCTAGCTGTGTGTGGGACTTGTTCTATTAGTCCACCTATACTGACCTCCATCAGGTTGCAAATTGAATATAATTTTTATCTGCATCTAGCTCTGAAAAAATCTTTGGCCTTCTAGCAGTGTGTGGGACTTTCTCTATTAGTCCATCTTTACTGACCTCCATCAGGTTGCAAATTAAAAATAATTTTTATCTGCATCTAGCTCTGAAAAAATATTTTGCCTTCTAGCAGTGTGTGGGACTTTCTCTATTAGTCCATCTATACTGACCTCCATCAGGTTGCAAATAAAAAATAATTTTTATCTGCATCTACCTCTGAAAAAATATTTGGGCTTCTAGCTGTGTGTGCGACTTGTTCTATTAATCCATCTATACAGACCTCCATCAGGTTGCAAACTGAATATAATTTTTTTCTGCATCTAGCTCTGAAAAAATATTTGGCCTTCTAGCAGAGTGTGGGACTTGTTCTATTAGTCCACCTATACTGACCTCCATCAGGTTGCAAATTCAAAATAATTTTTTGTCTGCATCTAGCTCTGAAAAAATATTTGGCCTTCTAGCAGTGTGTGGGACTTTCTCTATTAGTCCATCTATACTGACCTCCATCAGGTTGCAAACTGAATATATTTTTTTTCTGCATCTACCTCTGAAAAAATATTGGGCTTGTAGCTGTGTGTGGGACTTGTTCTATTAATCCATCTATACAGACCTCCATCAGGTTGCAAACTGAATAAAAAATTTTTCTGCATCTACCTCTGAAAAAATATTTGGGCTTCTAGCTGTGTGTGGGACTTGTTCTATTAGTCCATCTATACTGACCTCCATCAGGTTGCAAATTGAATATAATTTTTTTCTGCATCTAACCCAGCCAATAGTTTTGGCCTAATACCACATTTTGGCCACTCAGCTCTGCTCGGTTCCCATCCATTGTTTTTTTGTGCAAACAACTCCAGAGTTGTGAATTAGTTAACCACCAAAATGAGTGGAAAAAGGCCTGCTGCTGGTGGAAAGGGGAATAGGCGTGTTGGGAAGGGCAAAAAAGGTTGTGTCCGTGGGGTAGGTGTTAAAGCAACAGTAACATCTGCAGAAGAAAGACCATCTTCCAGCCAAACTAAAATGTCTACTTCTTTTAGCGGACAATGTGATAAGATCTCTTTCTTACGGCCACGCCAATCGCTACAAATTCCAGATGAGGCACAAAAACAGCAGGTGCTTCAACGGATATCAAGTGCTCCTTTAAGTGGGCTCTCCTCCACATCAACTTCAACATCACAAATACTCCAGTCCTCAAAGGTGTCACCCCAATCGCACTTGCTTCCTCACAGCTCCCAAATCTCCAGCTGCCCGTCTGAGAATGAGGTAGAACAGATGGTTGAGTCTGCAGAGCTGTTTACTCATACTATAGCCTGGGAATCAGAGGTTGACTCCAGCGCTTCTGTGAATCCAGACGAGGAAATGATCTGCACTGATGCCCAGAATCTTTATGAGTCGGATCCAGGACCAGACGCAGAAGGTTCTGACCATAATGTAGACCCTCATTCCCAAACTGTAACTCCTGTTGGTGGAGACAATGAGGAAGACAATGATAAGACTCAAATACCTGATTGGAGCGACAACTTTAGTTTTTTGTCAGGGCAAGAACAGGTTGGCTCTGAGGACGACGGGTGTGATAACGCACAGGGTGATGATGATGAGGTTGGAGATCCCACTTACTGTCAACCCACAGTCAGCCAAGAGATGAGGTCAGCAGAGGAGGTGGAGGAAGATGCTAGTGACGACGAGGTCAGGTTGCGCCTTCCTGGACAGAGACGTAGTACTGGAAGCACGTGAACAACTGCATCCTCAAACACAACTCTGCCTCTCACCACAAGTCGTGGTGGCTCTTCAGGTCGCATGGGTGCTAAGCCTTGCATAGCCTGGGCATTTTTTCATATCGATAAAGATGAACCAACTCGTGTTATCTGTAACATTTGTCAGCAAAAGCTAAGTAGAGGCCAAAAAATACATAGTTTGAGTACTTCATGCATGAACCAGCACATGGACATGAAGCATAAGTTGCAGTGGGAAGCTCAGTGTGCTACAATGCGGCCTAGCCGGCTGGGCCAACCACCGTCTGCCATATCTTGTGCATCCGCGGCCTCTTCATCCTCTGTGACTGGGGGGACAGCAGTCACACCTGTTTTGGGGCGCAGACCTGCCACCTCTTTACCCGCAACAGCCAGCGTGATTGGCAGGTCATCATTTTCTTTGGAGGTGGTAACACCAGCTGGTGTTGAGCGCTGTCCGACATTGATAACACCACCTTTGGATCAAGGCAACCTAACATGTCCGCCTGCATCTTCCTCACAGACCGGCAGTTTGCCGGGGACACCCTTATCGACCCCGTCTAAGCACAATAGCCAGCCCTCGGTCCCTCAGATGTGGACAAGTAAAAGACCATTTCCTCCTAGCCATGAGAAAGCTAAGAGGTTGAATTTCACCATCTGCAAGCTCTTGGCTACAGAAATGCTGCCTTTCCGCCTGGTGGACACAGAGGATTTTCGAGACCTTATGTCCGTCGCAGTGCCCCAGTGCCAGATGCCCAGTCGGCACTACTTCTCAAAGAAAGGTGTGCCTGCGCTCCACCAGCATGTCGCACACAACATCACCGCTTCTTTGAGAAACTCTGTGTGTGACAGGGTGCATTTCACCACAGACACTTGGACGAGTAGGCATGGACAGGGGCGTTACATGTCGCTGACTGGGAACTGGGTAACTATGGTGACAGCAGGACAAGGGGCTGCTGTCCAAGTCTTGCCGTCCCCACGAGTTGTGCGTCAATCCTCTTTATGTCAAAGTTCCTCCACTGCTTCTGCCTCCTCAACCTCCTCTCGGTCTTCCACCTGCACCCAAAGCCTGTCTGGTCATGCCACAAGCTTTTTAACTGCGCAGAAGGGATCCTGCACACCTCCTTACTATGCTGGCAGTAGGGCTCAACGTCATCAGGCGGTTTTTACATTGAAATGTCTGGGAAATGTGAGTCACACAGCTGAGGAGTTGTGGTCAGCTCTGGAGAACCAATTTCATGAATGGTTGTCTCCACTGGACCTGAAACCAGGGAAGGCCGTGTGCGACAATGCTGCAAACCTGGGTGCGGCCCTTCGCCGGGGCAATGTCACACACGTGCCGTGTATTGCTCACGTGTTGAACCTGGTTGTCCAGCAATTTTTAGCCCACTATCCCAGACTAGATGGCCTTCTGCAGAGGGCACGGTCGCTGTGTGCTCACTTCCACCATTTGCATCCCGCAGCTCAGCGACTTAGATCTCTACAGAAGTCGTTGGGCCTGCCACTTCACCGGCTAAAATGCGATGTGCCTACCCGGTGGAATTCAACTCTGCACATGTTGCAGCGACTGTGGCAGCACCGACAAGCCCTGGTGCAATACGTTCTGACGTATAGCCTGGGCCAACGAGATCCAGAGGTGGGGCAAATCACGCTGGAGGAGTGGTCTCAGATCAGGGACCTATGCACCCTTCTGCACAGTTTTGAAATGGCGACGAAGATGTTTAGTGCTGACGATGCCATTATCAGCATGACTATTCCAGTGATTTACATGCTGGATCACATGTTAAACAGAATTCGGAGTCAGGTGGTGGCACAAGAGGAGGTGGAGGAAGTAGAGGAGGAGGAGTTGTATGCGGAAGGGCTAACATCTGCAAGGTCCAGACGGTCGGCAGCAACAAGGCAGCAGGCATGTGAGGGTGGGGGAGATGGTTTTACCAGGGCGCATGGTAGCAGCCAAACTAGTGAGGAAGGTGCAGGAGCCCAGGAAGAAGTGGAGGACGAACTGATGGAAGACTCATCAGATGAGGGAGACCTTGATCACATTTCTGTTGTGCGAGGTTGGGGGGAGAGGACAGAGGAAGGAAGCATGATTGTTACCTCGCCACCAACACAACAGGGACTTGGTGCTCCTGGATGCGCAACACACTTGAGTGCCTTCTTGCTGCACTACCTGCAACATGACCCTCGAATTGTGAGAATTAGAAATAATCCTGACTACTGGGTTGCCACACTGTTAGATCCCCAGTACAAAAGTAAATTTGCAGAAATTATTCCTGCCATAGAAAGGGATGCACGCATGCAGGAGTATCAGCAGAGATTGTTGCAGAATCTTACATGTGCTTTTCCACAAAACACCAGTGGTGCACGTAGTGAATCTCACAGTTCCAACTTGCCAACCGTGGGACCGTCAAGTGTTCAGCACTCAAACCGTAACAGAACCACAGTATCTGCTGGTAACATCAATTTTGCGGAATCATTTCACCACTTTTTTAGCCCATCCTTTGCAAGGCCACAGGAGACAAGAAGTCTGACACATAGTCAACGCCTAGAGACGATGGTACAGGAGTATCTCCAAGTAAACATTGAAGCCATGACTGTGTCACTGGACCCTTGCTCTTTTTGGGCTTCCAATCTGGATAAATGGCCGGAGCTAGCCACTTACGCCTTGGAGATCTTGTCATGCCCCGCAGCCAGCGTTCTGTCTGAACGTGTGTTCAGCGCTGCTGGTGGTGTGCTGACAGATGCACGCGGCTCTCCACTGATAATGTAGACAGACTCACGTTCATAAAGATGAACAAATCATGGATCCGAAACGACTTTTCTACCCCTGTGTCATCCTGGGGAGAGTAAAAGCTTGATGATTGGTTAAAATCACCCTACCAACCGTTTTAAGCTTTCAAATTACTAATCATGTTTATCTGTATCTTGGCTGGAAAATAATTTGGGCTTTGTAGCAGTGTGCAGCACTGATTCTATTAGGCCATCTATAATAAGCTCCACCAGATTTAAAATTACTAATCATGTTTATCTGTATCTTGACTGGAAAATAATTTGGGCTTTGTAGCAGTGTGCAGCACTGATCCTATTAGGCCATCTATACTAAAGCTTCACCAGATTTAAAATTAATAATAATTTTTAGCTGCATCTAGCCCGGAAAATAATTTTGGGGCTCCGAGATGCGCAAGACACATAAGTGCCTTCTTGCTGCACTACCTGCAGCATGACCCTCATATTGTCAGAATTCGAAGTAATCATGACTACTGGGTTGCCACACTCTTAGATCCCCCAAACTTTTCGATCAACCTTTTCATTTTAATAAAGACGAAAAAAATGGTCATTTTTGAAATTATAAGCATTAGCAGGTTGTTAGAAACTGAAATCAAACAGTTTTCAACTCAAAACTTTATTCTAGGTGATGTTACATTTTCACATAGGACCCCTTGTTCAAAAGGAGCTTCTGAACTCTCTCGTCCATTGAATTTGTCAGGTTTTGGATGGTTTCTACTTCAATTGTTTTGCATGAGGACAGAATACCCTCCCAGAGCTGTTGCTTAGATGTGAACTGCCTCCCGCCATCATAGACACTCCTTTTAATGATGCTCCAAAGGTTCTGAATGGGGTAGAGGTCAGGGGAGCATGGGGGTCACACCATAAGTTTGTCCCCTTTTATGCCCATATCAGTCAGAGATGCAGATGTTTTATGTGCAGCATGAGATGGTGCATTATCATGCAAAAAAATGATCTTGCTGTGAAATACACGGTTCTTCTTCTTGAACCATGGCAGGAAGTGCTGTTTGAGAAAATCCACATACATTATGGAGTTCATCTTTAGCGCCTTCAGGGATCCTAAAGGGGCCGACAATCTCTCTCCCCATGATTCCAGCCCAAAACATTACTCCACCTCCTCCTTGTTGGCGCTGTAGCCGTGTTTGCGTGGGGTGTCCATCAACCAGCCATCCTCCACTCCATCCATCTGGACCATCGAGCGCTGCACGGCACTCATCCGTGAACAAAACAGTTTTGAAATCAGTCTTCATGTAATGTTTGGCCCACTGGAGCCGTTTCTGCTTGTGTGAAGTGGATAGAGGAGGTCGACAGGATGGCGTATGCACAGCTGCAAACCTCTGAAGGACCCTGCATCTTGTTGTTCGGGGGACGTTGGAGGCACCAGCAGCTTCAAAAACTTGTCTGCTGCTATGACAAGGCTTTTTTGCCGCTGCTCTTTCAACCTGACGTAATTGCCTGTAGGAAAGAGTCCTCAATTTGCCCTTATCAGCACGCACACGTGTGTACTGTGAATTAGCTACATACTTCTTGATTGCCAAGACACTTCATCCTGATCATCGCACAATGTTGATTGTAGTCATGCCTTGACCTAAACACTCCACAATTTGTTGCTTCTCAGCAGCCGACACATCCTTTTTCTTTCCCATTTTGGCAGAAAATGTAGGCTGCTTAATAATGTGAGACAGCCTTCTTAAGTAGTCTTGCCTTTCATTGGACACACCTGCCAAACTAATTAGCACAGGTGTCTGCAATTGCTTACAGTGATATAAAGAGCCCTGACACACATCACCATCAATGAGTTTAACTGACAAACAAACAAATTCTTCCCTTATCACTCCTAAACACTTTTTGCATAATAATTTGGAACACAGTGTACATGTGCTTTTCCACAAAACACCAGTGGTTCACGTAGTGAATCTTACAGTTCTAACTTGCCATCCGTGGTCTGTATGGAGTTGTTCAATAAAGGGCCCAAAATTAAGATAACATAGATGGGAGAGGTCTCTATGAATAGGAATTCCTAAGTATTTGCTACCCTGTGAGGGCCAGGCAAAGGGAAAGTTGGACTGGATGGAATCCTATATGGATTTGGGGAGGGAGACATCGAGGGCCTCAGACTAAGCTGCATTGATTTTAAAATTTGACCATGTAACAAAGTGATCTATTTCAGCCATAACAGCATGGATGGATATATGTGATTGAGTGATATATACTAGGACATCATCAGCAAATAGAGAGCACTTGTACTCGGTGCCTCCCACCTCAATCCACCTAATATTGGGGTTATGGCGAATTGATGAGAGCAGGTGCTCCGTCACTAGGATGTATAAGAGAGGGGACAGAGAACATCCTTGCCTTGTCCAATTGGTGATTGTGCAGGGCCTTTACTCACAGTTCTTATTATCCAGACCACGTCTGCAGGTAACGGCTGCCCACGTCGTACTGTGCTCACCAGGTGAGGGGCTCAGACAACTCCCAGATAACTTTGGAGCGCTTCACAGGACCCCCTTTGTGTGTTCTTTGTCTGGCCTTTCTTACCAACCCTTCTGTCCGGCTGCCTCGGGCCTCCTCTTGGTAAACTTGGCGCCAGTTTCCCTGACCCTATGTGGTGCCTTCCTAGCGGGTGTAGCGAGGGGCTGCGCCACATAAAATGTCACAGCCTCCTGTTTCTAGCTGAGGGTCGTTTCCTGCCTCCACTAGTTTCGTGGACCGGTCTCCCCCTTTGGCCTGACTCCTCCACGCAGGTGGATTCGGGCGTGCGGTGGCGACTCGCCCGTCCGCACCCCTGGGATCCCTTCGTTCCTCGTTCCTGGAGCCTTCTCCGCTCCTCTTCCTTCCTTCTCCCTCTTCCAGGCCTGGGCCTCTGTTACTAGGCCCGCCTCCGTAGCAGAGCTCATGCAGAGCCCCTGCTCCCTGCCACTTCTGCTCAGACTTCTCTGCACTGAACTAAGATGGTGCCCACCTTTCATACTCCCTTCTCAATGCACCCAGGAACTGCTTCCTCCCTGCTCCTGCACTACAGGGTTCCCCTTCCTCAGTGTTCCCTCCCCCCACTCCAGCCAGGGACAGGGACTGTCGTGCCCATCTCAGGGGCATATTGGTCGCCCTGCCCCACGGCAATGTGGTGTAATGCATGCAGGTGTCGGGTCCTGACTCACACTACATCCTTACCTGAGAGTGAGATATCACACCTCTGGGTGAGGTGCAATACCTCTGTAGAAACCGAGCCCACAGGGTGCTACAGTTCCATTTATCTTCAGCCTAGGTGACGTATTGCGATACAGGGCCGTGATTTTGGCTATAAAAGGGTCCCCTAGACCCCTACCCCAAGCTTTTTAAGAGAATCATATATGGCGTGCCAGGAGACTCTATGGAATGCTTTCTCAGCATCCAACGAGAGTATCTAATTACAAATTTTTAACTGCATCTAGCCCAGGAAATACTTTGTGCCTAGTAGCAGTGTCTGCTAGTCAGCGGATTATCCCGGCTGTTAAGCAAGCTACACCACCTGTAGTTTGGACACTTAATTTTTTCAAAGGAAATGCTTCGGGACCACGGGATACTCAGTGAAGAGCATCAGGAGGCACCCCAAGGCATAGGGGCTGGGACTGGCAGTAGGATGCCTTGCGGTGGACAGCCGAGCTCGATCCTTATAAAAGCTTTTTAACTGCAGCAGCTTTAGTGGACGCTACTGGAGCTGGAATTACGCGGCTGCTGGCATGAGACTTGCCCTCCAATAGATCCTTGTAAATGGATTTAAAGTGTATTCATTCAAATTAGAGAGACAATTTAAATTAAAAAGCTTAGAGGTGCCTCCACCACAGGGGGGCTCGCTCGACCCACCAGCGGACAGGCACCAGTATTGGGAGAGGGGGGCTGGCCGTCAGGGTTCACCGAGGCTCTGGCACAAACCCGGCGACGCGGAGGTGGCACGGGCAGGAGCGGACTGAACGTGTCGGCTTCTCACTTTTTGGATTTTAGAAGGGCATGACATGCCTATATCTGTGTCTCCCCCTCCTTTTACTCCTCCACCTCTTTTCTTTTCGCATGACTATATGTACTTGTCACTTTTCCATGTGTTAGTTGTGTCTTCTGAGCAGTTTGTCAGCTTTTGGACACCTTTGAAGGTGTTTTCTATGTGTTTCTATGAGTTTTTGTTTGCCTGCCATTGGTTTTAACGGTGTTCGAAGGTGTTCGACGAACCGAACCGAACTCGAACACTACGGGGGTGGCTCAACACTAAAAACCACACTTTTATTTCTTGGGCCTACACCAGACTATTTTTAACAGATATATTTTTGTCTGAACAATGAGGAGACACTACTGTTTTTCTTTACAGCAAAAACTGCAAAAAAGCAGGATAATACAGAGATTTGACCTGTGGAACTGCAAAACCACACTTGTATTTCTCGGGCCTACAACAGACTATTTTTAACCGATATATTTGTGTCTGAACAATGAGGAGACACTACTGATTTTCTATACAGCAAAAAATACAAAAAAGCAGGATTATACCACAGTTCTAGTAGTCTGGCCTACACCAGACTATTTTCAACAGATATATTTGTGACTGAACAATCAGGAGACACTACTGTTTTTCTTTACAGCAAAAAATGCAAAAAAGCAGGATAATACAGAGATTTGACCCGTGTAACTGCAAAACCACACTTGTATTTCTCGGACCTACACCAGACTATCTTCAACAGATATATTTGTGTCTGAACTATCAGGAGACAATACTGTTTTTCTTTACGGCAAAAAATGCCAAAAGTAGGATAATACAGAGATTTGACCCATGGAACAGCAAAACCACAGTTCTAGTAATGTGGCCTACACCAGACTATTTTCAACAGATATATTTGTGTCTGAACAATCAGGAGACTCTATTATTTTTCTTTACAGCAAAAAATGCAAAAAAGCAGGATAATACAGAGATTTGACCCGTGTAACTGCAAAACCACACTTGTATTTCTCTGGCCTACACCAGACTATTTTAAACAGATATATTTGTGACTGAACAATCAGGAGACACTACTGTTTTTCTTTACAGCAAAAACTGCAAAAAAGCAGGATAATACAGAGATTTGACCTGTGGAACTGCAAAACCACACTTGTATTTCTCGGGCCTAAACCAGACTATTTTTAACCGATATATTTGTGTCTGAACAATGAGGAGACACTAATGATTTTCTATACAGCAAAAAATACAAAAAAGCAGGATTATACCACAGTTCTAGTAGTCTGGCCTACACCAGACTATTTTCAACAGATATATTTGTGTCTGAACAATCAGGAGACACTATTTTTTTTTTTTTGCGGCAAAAAATGCCAAAAGCAGGATAATAGAGATTTTTTACCGTAGAACAGCAAAACCACCGCTATAATTTACTGGTGTATACAAGACTTTTTTAAATATATATATTTGCGGCTGAACAGTGAGCGACACACTCAAACTGTTTTTTGTTAGATACAACCGCCCAAAAGTGGATAATACAGAGGTTTGAACTGTGGAACTGCAAAACCACACTTCTGTTTCTCTGACCTACACCAGACTATTTTCAACAGATATACTTGTGACTGAAAAATCAGGAGACACTACTGTTTTTCTTTACTGCAAAAAATGCAAAAATGCAGGATAATACAGAGATTTGACCCGTGGAACTGCAAAACCACACTTCTATTTCTCGGGCCTACACCAGACTATTTTCAACAGATATATTTGTGTCTGAACAATCAGGAGACTCTACTGTTTTTCTTTACGGCAAAAAATGCCAAAAGGAGGATAATACAGAGATTTGGCCCGTGGAACTGCAAAACCACAGTTCTAGTACTCTGTCCTACACCAGACTATATTCAAAAGATATATTTGTGTCTGAACAATCAGTAGACACTAATGTTTTTCTTTACAGCAAAAAATGCAAAAAAGCAGGATAATACAGAGATTTGACCGGTGGAACTGCAAAACCACACTTGTATTTCTCGGGCCTACACCAGACTATTTTCAACAGATATATTTGCGTCTGAACGATCAGGAGGACACTACTGTTATTCTTTACAGCAAAAAATGCCAAAAGAAGGATAATACAGAGATTTGACTCGTGGAACTGCAAAACCACAGTTATAGTAATCTGGCCTACACCAGACTATTTTTGGCAGATATATTTGTGTCTGAACAATCAGGAGACACTACTGTTTTTCTTTACAGCAAAATATGAAAAAAGCAGGATAATACAGAGATTTGACTCGTGGAACTGCAAAACCACACTTGTATTTCTCGGGCCTACACCAGACTATTTTCAACAGATACATTTGTGTCTGAACAATCAGGAGACACTATTGTTTTTCTCTAAGGCAAAAAATGCCAAAAGAAGGATACTACAGAAATTTGACCCATGGAACTGTAAAACCAAAGTTCTAGAAATCTGGCCTACACCAGACTATTTTTAGCAGATATATTTGTGTCTGAACAATCAGGAGACACTACTGTTTTTCTTTACGGCAAAAAATGCAAAAAAGCAGGATAATACAGAGATTGGACCCATGGAACTTCAAAACCACACTTGTATTTCTCGGGCCTACACCAGACTATTTTCAACAGATATTTGTGTCTGAACAATCAGGAGACACTACTGTTTTTCTTTCCTGCAAAAAATGCAAAAAAGCAGGTTAATACAGAGATTTGACCCGTGGAACTGCAAAACCACACTTCTATTTCTCGAGCCTACACCAGACTATTTTCAACAGATATATTTGTGTCTGAACAATTAGGAGACACTACTGTTTTTCTTTACAGCAAAAAATGCAAAAAAGCAGGATAATACGGAGATTTGACTTGTGGAACTGCAAAACCACACTGCTATTTCTCGGGCCTACACCAGACTATTTTCAACAGATATATTTGTGTCTGAACAATCAGGAGACACTACTGTTTTTCTCTAAGGCAAAAAATGCCAAAAGAAGGATACTACAGAGATTTGACCCATGGAACTGCAAAACCACAGTTCTAGTAATCTGGCCTACACCAGACTATTTTCAACAGATATATTTGTGTCTGAACAATCAGGAGACACTACTGTTTTTCTTTACAGCAAAAAATGCAAAAAAGCAGGATAATACAGAGATTTGACCCGTGGAACTGCAAAACCACACTTGCATTTCTCGGGTCTACACCAGACTATTTTCAACAAATATATTTGTGACTGAACAATCTGGAGACACTACTGTTTTTCTTTATGCAAAAAATGCAAAAAAGCAGGATAAAACAGAGATTTGACCCGTGTAACTGCAAAACCACACTTGTATTTCTCGGGCCTACACCACACTATTTTCAACAGATATATTTGTGTCTGAACTACCAGGAGACACTACTGTTTTTCTTTACGGCAAAAAATGCCAAAAGTAGGATAATACAGAGATTTGACCCATGCAACAGCAAAACCACAATTCTAGTAATCTGGCCTACACCAGACTATTTTCAACAGGTATATTTGTGTCTGAACAATCAGGAGACACTACAGTCTTTCTTTACGGCAAAAAATGCCAAAAGAAGGATAATACAGATATTTGACCCGTGGAACTGCAAAATCACAGTTCTAGTAATATAGCCTACACCAGACTATTTTCAACAGATATATTTGTGTCTGAACAATCAGGAGATACTATTTTTTTTTTTTACGGCAAAAAATCCCAAAAGCAGGATAATAGAGATTTTTTAACGTAGAACAGGAAAACCACCGCTATAATTTACTGGTGTATACAAGACTTTTTTAAATATATATATTTGCGGCTCAACAGTGAGCGACACACTCAAACTGTTTTTTTTAGATACAAACCGCCCAAAAGTGAATAATACAGAGGTTTGAACTGTGGAACTGCAAAACCACACTTCTGTTTCTCTGTCCTACACCAGACTATTTTCAACAGATATACTTGTGACTGAACAATCAGGAGACACTACTGTTTTTCTTTACGGCAAAAAATGCAAAAATGCAGAATAATACAGAGATTTGACCCGTGGATCTGCAAAACCACACTTCTATTTCTCGGGCCTACACCAGACTATTTTCACAGATATATTTGTGTCTGAACAATCAGGAGACACTGCTGTTTTTCTTTACAGCAAAAAATGCAAAAAAGCAGGATAATACAGAGATTTGACCCGTGGAACTGCAAAACCACACTTGTATTTCTCGGGCCTACACCAGACTATTTTCAACAGATATATTTGTGTCTGAACAATCAGGAGACACTACTGTTTTTCTTTACGGCAAAAAATGCCAAAAGAAGGATAATACAGAGATTTGGCCCGTGGAACTGCAAAACCACAGTTCTAGTACTCTGTCCTACACCAGACTATATGCAAAAGATATATTTGTGTCTGAACAATCAGTAGACATTAATGTTTTTCTTTACAGCAAAAAATGCAAAAAAGCAGGATAATACAGAGATTTGACCCGTGGAACTGCAAAACCACACTTGTATTTCTCGGGCCTACACCAGACTATTTTCAACAGATACATTTGTGTCTGAACAATCAGGAGACACTACTGTTTTTCTTTAAGGCAAAAAATGCCAAAAGAAGGATACTACAGAGATTTAACCCATGGAACTGCAAAACCACAGTTCTAGTAATCTGGCCTACACACCAGACTATTTTTAGCAGATATATTTGTGTCTGAACAATCAGGAGACACTACTGTTTTTCTTTACAGCAAAATATGAAAAAAGCAGGAAAATACAGAGATTTGATTCGTGGAACTGCAAAACCACACTTGTATTTCTGGGGCCTACACCAGACTATTTTCAACAGATACATTTGTGTCTGAACAATCAGGAGACACTACTGTTTTTCTCTAAGGCAAAAAATGCGAAAAGAAGGATAATACAGAGATTTGACCCATGGAACTGCAAAACCACAGTTCTAGTAATCTAGCCTACACCAGACTATTTTTAGCAGATATATTTGTGTCTGAACAATCAGGAGACACTACTGTTTTTCTTTACTGCAAAAAATGCAAAAAAGCAGGATAATACAGAGATTTGACCCGTGGAACTGCAAAACCACACTTGTATTTCTCGGGCCTACACCAGACTATTTTCAACAGATATTTGTGTCTGAACAATCAGGAGACACTACTGTTTTTCTTTTCTGCAAAAAATGCAAAAAAGCAGGTTAATACAGAGATTTGACCCGTGGAACTGCAAAACCACACTTGTATTTCTCGAGCCTACACCAGACTATTTTCAACAGATATATTTGTGTCTGAACAATTAGGAGACACTACTGTTTTTCTTTACAGCAAAAAATGCAAAAAAGCAGGATAATACGGAGATTTGACTTGTGGAACTGCAAAACCACACTTGTATTTCTCGGGCCTACACCAGACAATTTTCAACAGATATATTTGTGTCTGAACAATCAGGAGACACTACTGTTTTTCTCTAAGGCAAAAAATGCCAAAAGAAGGATACTACAGAGATTTGACCCATGGAGCTGCAAAACCACAGTTCTAGTAATCTGGCCTACACCAGACTATTTTTAGCAAATATATTTGTGTCTGAACAATCAGGAGACACTACTGTTTTTCTTAACGGCAAAAAATGCAAAAAAGCAGGATAATACAGAGATTTGACCCGTGGAACTGCAAAACCACACTTGTATTTCTCGGGCCTACACCAGACTATTTTCAACAGATATTTGTGTCTGAACAATCAGGAGACACTACTGTTTTTCTTTTCTGCAAAAAATGCAAAAAAGTAGGTTAATACAGAGATTTGACCCGTGGAACTGCAAAACCACACTTGTATTTCTCGAGCCTACACCAGACTATTTTCAACAGATATATTTGTGTTTGAACAATTAGGAGACACTACTGTTTTTCTTTACAGCAAAAAATGCAAAAAAGCAGGATAATACGGAGATTTGACTTGTGGAACTGCAATACCACACTTGTATTTCTCGGGCCGACACCAGACTATTTTCAACAGATATATTTGTGTCTGAACAATCAGGAGACACTACTGTTTTTCTCTAAGGCAAAAAATGCCAAAAGAAGGATACTACAGAGATTTGACCTATGGAACTGCAAAACCACAGTTCTAGTAATCTGGCCTACATCAGACTATTTTCAACAGATATATTTGTGTCTGAACAATCAGGAGACACTACTGTTTTTCTTTACAGCAAAAAATGCAAAAAAGCAGGATAATACAGAGATTTGACCCATAGAATTGCAAAACCACACTTGCATTTCTCGGGTCTACACCAGACTATTTTCAACAGATATATTTGTGACTGAACAATCAGGAGACACTACTGTTTTTCTTTACAGCAAAAACTGCAAAAAAGCTGGATAATACAGAGATTTGACCCGTGTAACTGCAAAACCACACTTGTATTTCTCGGGCCTACACCAGACTATGTTCCACAGATATATTTGTGTCTGAACTATGAGGAGACAATACTGTTTTTCTTTACGGCAAAAAATGCCAAAAGTAGGATAATACAGAGATTTGACCCATGGAATAGCAAAACCACAGTTCTAGTAATGTGGCCTACACCAGACAATTTTCAACAGATATATTTGTGTCTGAACAATCAGGAGACTCTATTATTTTTCTTTACAGCAAAAAATGCAAAAAAGCATGATAATACAGAGATTTGACCCGTGTAACTGCAAAACCACACTTGTATTTCTCGGGCCTACACCAGACTATTTTTAACCGATATATTTGTGTCTGAACAATGAGGAGACACTACTGATTTTCTATACAGCAAAAAATACAAAAAAGCGGGATTATACCACAGTTCTAGTAGTCTGGCCTACACCAGACTATTTTCAACAGATATATTTGTGTCTGAACAATCAGGAGACACTATTATTTTTTTTTACGGCAAAAAATGCCAAAAGCAGGATACTACAGAGATTTGACCCATGGAACTGCAAAACCACAGTTCTAGTAATCTGGCCTACACCAGACTATTTTCAACAGATATATTTGCGTCTGAACGATCAGGAGGACACTACTGTTATTCTTTACAGCAAAAAATGCCAAAAGAAGGATAATACAGAGATTTGACCCGTGGAACTGCAAAACCACAGTTATAGTAATCTGGCCTACACCAGACTATTTTTGGCAGATATATTTGTGTCTGAACAATCAGGAGACACTGCTGTTTTTCTTTACAGCAAAATATGAAAAAAGCAGGATAATACAGAGATTTGACTCGTGGAACTGCAAAACCACACTTGTATTTCTCGGGCCTACACCAGACTATTTTCAACAGATACATTTGAGTCTGAACAATCAGGAGGACACTACTGTTTTTCTCTAAGGCAAAAAATGCCAAAAGAAGGATACTACAGAGATTTGACCCATGGAACTGCAAAACCACAGTTCTAGTAATCTGGCCTACACCAGACTATTTTTAGCAAATATATTTGTGTCTGAACAATCAGGAGACACTACTGTTTTTCTTAACGGCAAAAAATGCAAAAAAGCAGGATAATACAGAGATTTGACCCGTGGAACTGCAAAACCACACTTGTATTTCTCGGGCCTACACCAGACTATTTTCAACAGATATTTGTGTCTGAACAATCAGGAGACACTACTGTTTTTCTTTTCTGCAAAAAATGCAAAAAACTAGGTTAATACAGAGATTTGACCCGTGGAACTGCAAAACCACACTTGTATTTATCGAGCCTACACCAGACTATTTTCAACAGATATATTTGTGTTTGAACAATTAGGAGACACTACTGTTTTTCTTTACAGCAAAAAATGCAAAAAAGCAGGATAATACGGAGATTTGACTTGTGGAACTGCAAAACCACACTTGTATTTCTCGGGCCGACACCAGACTATTTTCAACAGATATATTTGTGTCTGAACAATCAGGAGACACTACTGTTTTTCTCTAAGGCAAAAAATGCCAAAAGAAGGATACTACAGAGATTTGACCCATGGAACTGCAAAACCACAGTTCTAGTAATCTGGCCTACATCAGACTATTTTCAACAGATATATTTGTGTCTGAACAATCAGGAGACACTACTGTTTTTCTTTACAGCAAAAAATGCAAAAAAGCAGGATAATACAGAGATTTGACCCATAGAATTGCAAAACCACACTTGCATTTCTCGGGTCTACACCAGACTATTTTCAACAGATATATTTGTGACTGAACAATCAGGAGACACTACTGTTTTTCTTTACAGCAAAAACTGCAAAAAAGCAGGTTAATACAGAGATTTGACCCGTGTAACTGCAAAACCACACTTGTATTTCTCGGGCCTACACCAGACTATGTTCCACAGATATATTTGTGTCTGAACTATCAGGAGACAATACTGTTTTTCTTTACGGCAAAAAATGCCAAAAGTAGGATAATACAGAGATTTGACCCATGGAATAGCAAAACCACAGTTCTAGTAATGTGGCCTACACCAGACAATTTTCAACAGATATATTTGTGTCTGAACAATCAGGAGACTCTATTATTTTTCTTTACAGCAAAAAATGCAAAAAAGCATGATAATACAGAGATTTGACCCGTGTAACTGCAAAACCACACTTGTATTTCTCGGGCCTACACCAGACTATTTTTAACCGATATATTTGTGTCTGAACAATGAGGAGACACTACTGATTTTCTATACAGCAAAAAATACAAAAAAGCGGGATTATACCACAGTTCTAGTAGTCTGGCCTACACCAGACTATTTTCAACAGATATATTTGTGTCTGAACAATCAGGAGACACTATTTTTTTTTTTTACGGCAAAAAATGCCAAAAGCAGGATAATAGAGATTTTTTACAGTGGAACAGCAAAACCACCGCTATAATTTACTGGTGTATACAAGACTTTTTTAAATATATATATTTGCGACTGAACAGTGAGCGACACACTCAAACTGTTTTTTTTTAGATAAAAACCGCCCAAAAGTGGATAATACAGAGGTTTGAACTGTGGAACTGCAAAACCACACTTCTGTTTCTCTGGCCTACACCAGACTATTTTCAACAGATATATTTGTGTCTGAAAAATCAGGGAGACACTATTATTTTTTTTTTACGGCAAAAAATGCCAAAAGAAAGAAAATAGAGATTTTTTACCGTAGAACAGCAAAACCACACTTCTGTCTCTCTTGCCTACAGCAGACTATTTTCAACAGATATATTTGTGTCTGAACAATCAGAAGACACTACAGTCTTTCTTTACAGCAAAAAATGCAAAAAAGTAGGATAATACAGAGATTTGACCCGTGGAACTGCAAAACCACACTTCTATTTCTCGGGCCTACACCAGACTATTTTCAACAGTTATTTGTGTCTGAACAATCAGGAGACACTAATGTTTTTCTTTACTGCAAAAAATGCAAAAAAGCAGGTTAATACAGAGATTTGACCCGTGGAACTGCAAAACCACACTTGTATTTCTCGAGCCTCCATCAGACTATTTTCAACAGATATATTTGTGTCTGAACAATCAGGAGACACTACTGTTTTTCTTTACAACAAAAAATGCAAAAAAGAAGGATAATACAGATATTTGACCCGTGGAACTGCAAAACCACAGTTCTAGTAATCTGGCCTACACCAGACTATTTTCAACAGATATATTTGCGTCTGAACGATCAGGAGGACACTACTGTTATTCTTTACAGCAAAAAATGCCAAAAGAAGGATAATACAGAGATTTGACCCGTGGAACTGCAAAACCCAAGTTATAGTAATCTGGCCTACACCAGACTATTTTTGGCAGATATATTTGTGTCTGAACAATCAGGAGACACTACTGTTTTTCTTTACAGCAAAATATGAAAAAAGCAGGATAATACAGAGATTTGACTCGTGGAACTGCAAAACCACACTTGTATTTCTCGGGCCTACACCAGACTATTTTCAACAGATACATTTGAGTCTGAACAATCAGGAGACACTACTGTTTTTCTCTAAGGCAAAAAATGCCAAAAGAAGGATACTACAGAGATTTGACCCATGGAACTGCAAAACCACAGTTCTAGTAATCTGGCCTACACCAGACTATTTTTAGCAAATATATTTGTGTCTGAACAATCAGGAGACACTACTGTTTTTCTTAACGGCAAAAAATGCAAAAAAGCAGGATAATACAGAGATTTGACCCGTGGAACTGCAAAACCACACTTGTATTTCTCGGGCCTACACCAGACTATTTTCAACAGATATTTGTGTCTGAACAATCAGGAGACACTACTGTTTTTCTTTTCTGCAAAAAATGCAAAAAACTAGGTTAATACAGAGATTTGACCCGTGGAACTGCAAAACCACACTTGTATTTCTCGAGCCTACACCAGACTATTTTCAACAGATATATTTGTGTTTGAACAATTAGGAGACACTACTGTTTTTCTTTACAGCAAAAAATGCAAAAAAGCAGGATAATACGGAGATTTGACTTGTGGAACTGCAAAACCACACTTGTATTTCTCGGGCCGACACCAGACTATTTTCAACAGATATATTTGTGTCTGAACAATGAGGAGACACTACTGATTTTCTATACAGCAAAAAATACAAAAAAGCAGGATTATACCACAGTTCTAGTAGTCTGGCCTACACCAGACTATTTTCAACAGATATATTTGTGTCTGAACAATCAGGAGACACTATTTTTTTTTTTTTACGGCAAAAAATGGCAAAAGCAGGATAATAGAGATTTTATACTGTGGAACAGCAAAACCACCGCTATAATTTACTGGTGTATACAAGACTTTTTTAAATATATATATTTGCGGCTGAACAGTGAGCGACACACTCAAACTGTTTTTTTTTAGATACAAACCGCCCAAAAGTGGATAATACAGAGGTTTGAACTGTGCAACTGCAAAACCACACTTCTGTTTCTCTGTCCTACACCAGACTATTTTCAACAGATATATTTGTGTCTGAACAATCAGGAGACACTACAGTCTTTCTTTACGGCAAAAAATGCCAAAAGAAGGATAATACAGATATTTGACCCGTGGAACTGCAAAATCACAGTTCTAGTAATCTGGCCTACACCAGACTATTTTCAACAGATATATTTGTGTCTGAACAATCAGGAGACACTACTGTTTTTCTTTACAGCAAAAAATGCAAAAAATCAGGATAATACAGAGATTTGACCCGTGGAACTGCAAAACCACACTTGCATTTCTCGGGTCTACACCAGACTATTTTCAACAGATATACTTGTGACTGAACAATCAGGAGACACTAATGATTTTCTATACAGCAAAAAATACAAAAAAGCAGGATTATACCACAGTTCTAGTAGTCTGGCCTACACCAGACTATTTTCAACAGATATATTTGTGTCTGAACAATCAGGAGACACTATTTTTTTTTTTACGGCAAAAAATCCCAAAAGCAGGATAATAGAGATTTTTTAACGTAGAACAGGAAAACCACCGCTATAATTTACTGGTGTATACAAGACTTTTTTAAATATATATATTTGCGGCTGAACAGTGAGCGACACACTCAAACTGTTTTTTTTAGATACAAACCGCCCAAAAGTGAATAATACAGAGGTTTGAACTGTGGAACTGCAAAACCACACTTCTGTTTCTCTGTCCTACACGAGACTATTTTCAACAGATATACTTGTGACTGAACAATCAGGAGACACTACTGTTTTTCTTTACGGCAAAAAATGCAAAAACGCAGAATTATAAAGAGATTTGACCCGTGGAACTGCAAAACCACACTTCTATTTCTCGGGCCTACACCAGACTATTTTCACAGATATATTTGTGTCTGAACAATCAGGAGACACTACTGTTTTTCTTTACAGCAAAAAATGCAAAAAAGCAGGATAATACAGAGATTTGACCCATGGAACTGCAAAACCACACTTGTATTTCTCGGGCCTACACCAGACTATTTTCAACAGATATATTTGTGTCTGAACAATCAGTAGACACTACTGTTTTTCTTTACGGCAAAAAATGCCAAAAGAAGGATAATACAGAGAATTGGCCCGTGGAACTGCAAAACCACAGTTCTAGTACTCTGTCCTACACCAGACTATATTCAAAAGATATATTTGTGTCTGAACAATCAGTAGACATTAATGTTTTTCTTTACAGCAAAAAATGCAAAAAAGCCATGATAATACAGAGATTTGACCCGTGGAACTGCAAAACCACACTTGTATTTCTCGGGCCTACACCAGACTATTTTCAACAGATACATTTGTGTCTGAACAATCAGGAGACACTACTGTTTTTCTTTAAGGCAAAAAATGCCAAAAGAAGGATACTACAGAGATATAACCCATGGAACTGCAAAACCACAGTTCTAGTAATCTGGCCTACACACCAGACTATTTTTAGCAGATATATTTGTGTCTGAACAATCAGGAGACACTACTGTTTTTCTTTACAGCAAAATATGAAAAAAGCAGGAAAATACAGAGATTTGATTCGTGGAACTGCAAAACCACACTTGTATTTCTGGGGCCTACACCAGACTATTTTCAACAGATACATTTGTGTCTGAACAATCAGGAGACACTACTGTTTTTCTCTAAGGCAAAAAATGCCAAAAGAAGGATAATACGGAGATTTGACTTGTGGAACTGCAAAACCACACTTGTATTTCTCGGGCCTACACCAGACAATTTTCAACAGATATATTTGTGTCTGAACAATCAGGAGACACTACTGTTTTTCTCTAAGGCAAAAAATGCCAAAAGAAGGATACTACAGAGATATAACCCATGGAACTGCAAAACCACAGTTCTAGTAATCTGGCCTACACACCAGACTATTTTTAGCAGATATACTTGTGACTGAACAATCAGGAGACACTACTGTTTTTCCTTTCTGCAAAAAATGCAAAAAAGCAGGTTAATACAGAGATTTGACCCGTGGAACTGCAAAACCACACTTGTATTTCTCGAGCCTACACCAGACTATTTTCAACAGATATATTTGTGTCTGAACAATTAGGAGACACTACTGTTTTTCTTTACAGCAAAAAATGCAAAAAAGCAGGATAGTACGGAGATTTGACTTGTGGAAATGCAAAACCACACTTGTATTTCTCGGGCCTACACCAGACAATTTTCAACAGATATATTTGTGTCTGAACAATCAGGAGACACTACTGTTTTTCTCTAAGGCAAAAAATGCCAAAAGAAGGATACTACAGAGATTTGACACATGGAACTGCAAAACCACAGTTCTAGTAATCTGGCCTACACCAGACTATTTTCAACAGATATATTTGTGTCTGAACAATCAGGAGACACTACTGTTTTTCTTTACAGCAAAAAATGCAAAAAAGCAGGATAATACAGAGATTTGACCCGTAGAACTGCAAAACCACACTTGCATTTCTCGGGTCTACACCAGACTATTTTCAACAGATATATTTGTGACTGAACAATCAGGAGACACTACTGTTTTTCTTTACAGCAAAAAATGCAAAAAAGCAGGATAATACAGAGATTTGACCCGTGTAACTGCAAAACCACACTTGTATTTCTCGGGCCTACACCAGACTATGTTCAACAGATATATTTGTGTCTGAACTATCAGGAGACAATATTGTTTTTCTTTACGGCAAAAAATGCCAAAAGTAGGATAATACAGAGATTTGACCCATGGAGCAGCAAAACCACAGTTCTAGTAATCTGGCCTACACCAGACTATTTTCAACAGATATATTTGTGTCTGAACAATCAGGAGACTCTATTATTTTTCTTTACAGCAAAAAATGCAAAAAAGCAGGATAATACAGAGATTTGACCCGTGTAACTGCAAAACCACACTTGTATTTCTCTGGCCTGCACCAGACTATTTTAAACAGATATATTTGTGACTGAACAATCAGGAGACACTAATGATTTTCTATACAGCAAAAAATACAAAAAAGCAGGATTATACCACAGTTCTAGTAGTCTGGCCTACACCAGACTATTTTCAACAGATATATTTGTGTCTGAACAATCAGGAGACACTATTATTTTTTTTTTACGGCAAAAAATGCCAAAAGCAGGATACTACAGAGATTTGACCCATGGAACTGCAAAACCACAGTTCTAGTAATCTGGCCTACACCAGCCTATTTTCAACAGATATATTTGCGTCTGAACGATCAGGAGGACACTACTGTTATTCTTTACAGCAAAAAATGCCAAAAGAAGGATAATACAGAGATTTGACCCGTGGAACTGCAAAACCACAGTTATAGTAATCTGGCCTACACCAGATTATTTTTGGCAGATATATTTGTGTCTGAACAATCAGGAGACACTACTGTTTTTCTTTACAGCAAAATATGAAAAAAGCAGGATAATACAGAGATTTGACCCGTGTAACTGCAAAACCACACTTGTATTTCTCTGGCCTGCACCAGACTATTTTAAACAGTTATATTTGTGACTGAACAATCAGGAGACACTAATGATTTTCTATACAGCAAAAAATACAAAAAAGCAGGATTATACCACAGTTCTAGTAGTCTGGCCTACACCAGACTATTTTCAACAGATATATTTGTGTCTGAACAATCAGGAGACACTATTATTTTTTTTTACGGCAAAAAATGCCAAAAGCAGGATACTACAGAGATTTGACCCATGGAACTGCAAAACCACAGTTCTAGTAATCTGGCCTACACCAGACTATTTTCAACAGATATATTTGCGTCTGAACGATCAGGAGGACACTACTGTTATTCTTTACAGCAAAAAATGCCAAAAGAAGGATAATACAGAGATTTGACCCGTGGAACTGCAAAACCACAGTTATAGTAATCTGGCCTACACCAGACTATTTTTGGCAGAAATATTTGTGTCTGAACAATCAGGAGACACTACTGTTTTTCTTTACAGCAAAATATGAAAAAAGCAGGATAATACAGAGATTTGACTCGTGGAACTGCAAAACCACACTTGTATTTCTCGGGCCTACACCAGACTATTTTCAACAGATATATTTGAGTCTGAACAATCAGGAGACACTACTGTTTTTCTCTAAGGCAAAAAATGCCAAAAGAAGGATACTACAGAGATTTGACCCATGGAACTGCAAAACCACAGTTCTAGTAATCTGGCCTACACCAGACTATTTTTAGCAAATATATTTGTGTCTGAACAATCAGGAGACACTACTGTTTTTCTTAACGGCAAAAAATGCAAAAAAGCAGGATAATACAGAGATTTGACCCGTGGAACTGCAAAACCACACTTGTATTTCTCGGGCCTACACCAGACTATTTTCAACAGATATTTGTGTCTGAACAATCAGGAGACACTACTGTTTTTCTTTACAGCAAAAAATGCAAAAAAGCAGGATAATACGGAGATTTGACTTGTGGAACTGCAAAACCACACTTGTATTTCTCGGGCCGACACCAGACTATTTTCAACAGATATATTTGTGTCTGAACAATCAGGAGACACTACTGTTTTTCTCTAAGGCAAAAAATGCCAAAAGAAGGATACTACAGAGATTTGACCTATGGAACTGCAAAACCACAGTTCTAGTAATCTGCCCTACATCAGACTATTTTCAACAGATATATTTGTGTCTGAACAATCAGGAGACACTACTGTTTTTCTTTACAGCAAAAAATGCAAAAAAGCAGGATAATACAGAGATTTGACCCATAGAATTGCAAAACCACACTTGCATTTCTCGGGTCTACACCAGACTATTTTCAACAGATATATTTGTGACTGAACAATCAGGAGACACTACTGTTTTTCTTTACAGCAAAAACTGCAAAAAAGCAGGATAATACAGAGATTTGACCCGTGTAACTGCAAAACCACACTTGTATTTCTCGGGCCTACACCAGACTATGTTCCACAGATATATTTGTGTCTGAACTATCAGGAGACAATACTGTTTTTCTTTACGGCAAAAAATGCCAAAAGTAGGATAATACAGAGATTTGACCCATGGAATAGCAAAACCACAGTTCTAGTAATGTGGCCTACACCAGACAATTTTCAACAGATATATTTGTGTCTGAACAATCAGGAGACTCTATTATTTTTCTTTACAGCAAAAAATGCAAAAAAGCATGATAATACAGAGATTTGACCCGTGTAACTGCAAAACCACACTTGTATTTCTCGGGCCTACACCAGACTATTTTTAACCGATATATTTGTGTCTGAACAATGAGGAGACACTACTGATTTCTATACAGCAAAAAATACAAAAAAGCGGGATTATACCACAGTTCTAGTAGTCTGGCCTACACCAGACTATTTTCAACAGATATATTTGTGTCTGAACAATCAGGAGACACTATTTTTTTTTTTTACGGCAAAAAATGCCAAAAGCAGGATAATAGAGATTTTTTACCGCGGAACAGCAAAACCACCGCTATAATTTACTGGTGTATACAAGACTTTTTTAAATATATATATTTGCGACTGAACAGTGAGCGACACACTCAAACTGTTTTTTTTTAGATAAAAACCGCCCAAAAGTGGATAATACAGAGGTTTGAACTGTGGAACTGCAAAACCACACTTCTGTTTCTCTGGCCTACACCAGACTATTTTCAACAGATATATTTGTGTCTGAAAAATCAGGGAGACACTATTATTTTTTTTTTACGGCAAAAAATGCCAAAAGAAAGATAATAGAGATTTTTTACCGTAGAACAGCAAAACCACACTTCTGTCTCTCTTGCCTACAGCAGACTATTTTCAACAGATATATTTGTGTCTGAACAATCAGAAGACACTACAGTCTTTCTTTACAGCAAAAAATGCAAAAAAGTAGGATAAAACAGAGATTTGACCCGTGGAACTGCAAAACCACACTTCTATTTCTCGGGCCTACACCAGACTATTTTCAACAGTTATTTGTGTCTGAACAATCAGGAGACACCAATGTTTTTCTTTACTGCAAAAAATGCAAAAAAGCAGGTTAATACAGAGATTTGACCCGTGGAACTGCAAAACCACACTTGTATTTCTCGAGCCTCCATCAGACTATTTTCAACAGATATATTTGTGTCTGAACAATCAGGAGACACTACTGTTTTTCTTTACAACAAAAAATGCAAAAAAGCAGGATAATACAGAGATTTGACTTGTGGAACTGAAAAACCACACTTGTATTTCTCGGGCCTAATCCAGACTATTTTCAACAGATATATTTGTGTCTGAACAATCAGGAGACACTACTGTTTTTCTTTACAGCAAAAAATGCCAAAAGAAGGATAATACAGATATTTGACCCGTGGAACTGCAAAACCACAGTTCTAGTAATCTGGGCTACACCAGACTATTTTCAACAGATATATTTGCGTCTGAACGATCAGGAGGACACTACTGTTATTCTTTACAGCAAAAAATGCCAAAAGAAGGATAATACAGAGATTTGACCCGTGGAACTGCAAAACCACAGTTATAGTAATCTGGCCTACACCAGACTATTTTTGGCAGATATATTTGTGTCTGAACAATCAGGAGACACTACTGTTTTTCTTTACAGCAAAATATGAAAAAAGCAGGATAATACAGAGATTTGACTCGTGGAACTGCAAAACCACACTTGTATTTCTCGGGCCTACACCAGACTATTTTCAACAGATACATTTGAGTCTGAACAATCAGGAGACACTACTGTTTTTCTCTAAGGCAAAAAATGCCAAAAGAAGGATACTACAGAGATTTGACCCATGGAACTGCAAAACCACAGTTCTAGTAATCTGGCCTACACCAGACTATTTTTAGCAAATATATTTGTGTCTGAACAATCAGGAGACACTACTGTTTTTCTTAACGGCAAAAAATGCAAAAAAGCAGGATAATACAGAGATTTGACCCGTGGAACTGCAAAACCACACTTGTATTTCTCGGGCCTACACCAGACTATTTTCAACAGATATTTGTGTCTGAACAATCAGGAGACACTACTGTTTTTCTTTTCTGCAAAAAATGCAAAAAACTAGGTTAATACAGAGATTTGACCCGTGGAACTGCAAAACCACACTTGTATTTCTCAAGCCTACACCAGACTATTTTCAACAGATATATTTGTGTTTGAACAATTAGGAGACACTACTGTTTTTCTTTACAGCAAAAAATGCAAAAAAGCAGGATAATACGGAGATTTGACTTGTGGAACTGCAAAACCACACTTGTATTTCTCAGGCCGACACCAGACTATTTTCAACAGATATATTTGTGTCTGAACAATCAGGAGACACTACTGTTTTTCTCTAAGGCAAAAAATGCCAAAAGAAGGATACTACAGAGATTTGACCCATGGAACTGCAAAACCACAGTTCTAGTAATCTGGTCTACATCAGACTATTTTCAACAGATATATTTGTGTCTGAACAATCAGGAGACACTACTGTTTTTCTTTACAGCAAAAAATGCAAAAAAGCAGGATAATACAGAGATTTGACCCATAGAATTGCAAAACCACACTTGCATTTCTCGGGTCTACACCAGACTATTTTCAACAGATATATTTGTGACTGAACAATCAGGAGACACTACTGTTTTTCTTTACAGCAAAAACTGCAAAAAAGCAGGATAATACAGAGATTTGACCCGTGTAACTGCAAAACCACACTTGTATTTCTCGGGCCTACACCAGACTATTTTTAACCGATATATTTGTGTCTGAACAATGAGGAGACACTACTGATTTTCTATACGGCAAAAAATACAAAAAAGCGGGATTATACCACAGTTCTAGTAGTCTGGCCTACACCAGACTATTTTCAACAGATATATTTGTTCAGACACAATCAGGAGACACTATTTTTTTTTTTTAACGGGAAAAAATGCCAAAAGCAGGATAATAGAGATTTTTTACCGTGGAACAGCAAAACCACCGCTATAATTTACTGGTGTATACAAGTCTTTTTTAAATATATATATTTGCGACTGAACAGTGAGCGACACACTCAAACTGTTTTTTTTTAGATAAAAACCGCCCAAAAGTGGATAATACAGAGGTTTGAACTGTGGAACTGCAAAACCACACTTCTGTTTCTCTGGCCTACACCAGACTATTTTCAACAGATATATTTGTGTCTGAAAAATCAGGGAGACACTATTATTTTTTTTTTACGGCAAAAAATGCCAAAAGAAAGATAATAGAGATTTTTTACCGTAGAACAGCAAAACCACACTTCTGTCTCTCTTGCCTACAGCAGACTATTTTCAACAGATATATTTGTGTCTGAACAATCAGAAGACACTACAGTCTTTCTTTACAGCAAAAAATGCAAAAAAGCAGGATAATACAGAGATTTGACCCGTGGAACTGCAAAACCACACTTCTATTTCTCGGGCCTACACCAGACTATTTTCAACAGTTATTTGTGTCTGAACAATCAGGAGACACTAATGTTTTTCTTTACTTCAAAAAATGCAAAAAAGCAGGTTAATACAGAGATTTGACCCGTGGAACTGCAAAACCACACTAGTATTTCTCGAGCCTCCATCAGACTATTTTCAACAGATATATTTGTGTCTGAACAATCCGGAGACACTACTGTTTTTCTTTACAACAAAAAATGCAAAAAAGCAGGATAATACAGAGATTTGACTTGTGGAACTGAAAAACCACACTTGTATTTCTCGGGCCTAATCCAGACTATTTTCAACAGATATATTTGTGTCTGAACAATCAGGAGACACTATTGTTTTTCTTTACAGCAAAAAATGCCAAAAGAAGGATAATACAGATATTTGACCCGTGGAACTGCAAAACCACAGTTCTAGTAATCTGGCCTACACCAGACTATTTTCAACAGATATATTTGTGTATGAACAATCAGGAGACACTCCTGTTTTTCTTTACAGCAAAAAATGCAAAAAAGCAGGATAATACAGAGATTTGATCCGTGGAACTGCAAAACCACACTTGCATTTCTCGGGTCTACACCAGACTATTTTCAACAGATATATTTGTGTCTGAACTATCAGGAGACTCTATTATTTTTCTTTACAGCAAAAAATGCAAAAAAGCATGATAATACAGAGATTTGACCCGTGTAACTGCAAAACCACACTTGTATTTCTCGGGCCTACACCAGACTATTTTTAACCAATATATTTGTGTCTGAACAATGAGGAGACACTACTGATTTTCTATGCAGCAAAAAATACAAAAAAGCGGGATTATACCAGAGTTCTAGTAGTCTGGCCTACACCAGACTATTTTCAACAGATATATTTGTGTCTGAACAATCAGGAGACACTATTTTTTTTTTTACGGCAAAAAATGCCAAAAGCAGGATAATAGAGATTTTTTACCGTAGAACAGCAAAACCACCGCTATAATTTACTGGTGTATACAAGGCTTTTTTAAATATATATATTTGCGACTGAACAGTGAGCGACACACTCAAACTGTTTTTTTTTAGATAAAAACCGCCCAAAAGTGGATAATACAGAGGTTTGAACTGTGGAACTGCAAAACCACACTTCTGTTTCTCTGGCCTACACCAGACTATTTTCAACAGATATATTTGTGTCTGAAAAATCAGGGAGACACTATTATTTTTTTTTTACGGCAAAAAATGCCAAAAGAAAGATAATAGAGATTTTTTACCGTAGAACAGCAAAACCACACTTCTGTCTCTCTTGCCTACAGCAGACTATTTTCAACAGATATATTTGTGTCTGAACAATCAGAAGACACTACAGTCTTTCTTTACAGCAAAAAATGCAAAAAAGCAGGATAATACAGAGATTTGACCCGTGGAACTGCAAAACCACACTTCTATTTCTCGGGCCTACACCAGACTATTTTCAACAGTTATTTGTGTCTGAACAATCAGGAGACACTAATGTTTTTCTTTACTGCAAAAAATGCAAAAAAGCAGGTTAATACAGAGATTTGACCAGTGGAACTGCAAAACCACACTAGTATTTCTCGAGCCTCCATCAGACTATTTTCAACAGATATATTTGTGCCTGAACAATCAGGAGACACTACTGTTTTTCTTTACAACAAAAAATGCAAAAAAGCAGGATAATACAGAGATTTGACTTGTGGAACTGAAAAACCACACTTGTATTTCTCGGGCCTAATCCAGACTATTTTCAACAGATATATTTGTGTCTGAACAATCAGGAGACACTACTGTTTTTCTTTACAGCAAAAAATGCCAAAAGAAGGATAATACAGATATTTGACCCGTGGAACTGCAAAACCACATTTCTAGTCATCTGGCCTACACCAGACTATTTTCAACAGATATATTTGTGTATGAACAATCAGGAGACACTCCTGTTTTTCTTTACAGCAAAAAATGCAAAAAAGCAGGATAATACAGAGATTTGATCCGTGGAACTGCAAAACCACACTTGCATTTCTCGGGTCTACACCAGACTATTTTCAACAGATATACTTGTGACTTAACAATCAGGAGACACTACTGTTTTTCTTTATTGCAAAAAATGCAAAAATGCAGGATAATACAGAGATTTGACCCGTGGAACTGCAAAACCACGCTTCTATTTCTCGGGCCTACACCAGACTATTTCCAACAGATATATTTGTGTCTGAACAATCAGGAGACACTACGGTTTTTCTTTACGGCAAAAAATTCAAAAAAACAGGATAATACAGAGATTTGACCCTTGGAACTGCAAAACCACACTTGTATTTCTCGGGCCTACACCAGACTATTTTCAACAGATATTTGTGTCTGAACAATCAGGAGACACTACTGTTTTTCTTTTCTGCAAAAATGCAAAAAAGCAGGTTAATACAGATTTGACCCGTGGAACTGCAAATCCACACTTGTATTTCTCGGGCCTACACCAGACTATTTTCAACAGATATTTGTGTCTGAACAATCAGGAGACACTACTGTTTTTCTTTACAGCAAAAAATGCAAAAAAGCAGGATAATACGGAGATTTGACTTGTGGAACTGCGAAACCACACTTGTATTTCTCGGGCCTACACCAGACTATTTTCAACAGATATATTTTTGTCTGAACAATATGGAGACACTACTGTTTTTCTTTACGGCAAAAAATGCCAAAAGATGGATAATACAGAGATTTGGCGCGTGGAACTGCAAAACCACAGTTCTAGTACTCTGTCCTACACCAGACTATATTCAAAAGATATATTTGTGTCGGAACAATCAGTAGACACTAATGTTTTTCATTACAGCAAAAAATGCAAAAAAGCAGGATAATACAGAGATTTGACCGTGGAACTGCAAAACCACACTTGTATTTCTCGGGCCTACACCAGACTATTTTCAACAGATATATTTGCGTCTGAACAATCAGGAGGACACTACTGTTATTCTTTACAGCAAAAAATGCCAAAAGAAGGATAATACAGAGATTTGACCCGTGGAACTGCAAAACCACAATTATAGTAATCTGGCCTACACCAGACTATTTTTGGCAGATATATTTGTGTCTGAACAATCAGGAGACACTACTGTTTTTCTTTACAGCAAAATATGAAAAAAGAAGGAAAATACAGAGATTTGACTTGTGGAACTGCAAAACCACACTTGTATTTCTCGGGCCTACACCTGACTATTTCAACAGATACATTTGTGTCTGAACAATCAGGAGACACTACTGTTTTTCTCTAAGGCAAAAAATGCCAAAAGAAGGATACTACAGAGATTTGACCAATGGAACTGCAAAACAACAGTTCTAGTAATATGGCCTACACCAGACTATTTTTAGCAGATATATTTGTGTCTGAACAATCAGGAGACACTACTGTTTTTCTTTACGGCAAAAAATGCAAAAAAGCAGGATAATACAGAGATTTGACCCTTGGAACTGCAAAACCACACTTGTATTTCTCGGGCCTACACCAGACTTTTTTCAACAGATATTTGTGTCTGAACAATCAGGAGACACTACTGTTTTTCTTTTCTGCAAAAATGCAAAAAAGCAGGTTAATACAGAGATTTGACCCGTGGAACTGCAAAACCACACTTGTATTTCTCGAGCCTACACCAGACTATTTTCAACAGATATATTTGTGTCTGAACAATTAGGAGACACTACTGTTTTTCTTTACAGCAAAAAATGCAAAAAAACAGGATAATACGGAGATTTGACTTGTGGAACTGCAAAACCACACTTGTATTTCTCGGGCCTACACCAGACTATTTTCAACAGATATATTTGTGTCTGAACAATCAGGAGACACTACTGTTTTTATCTAAGGCAAAAAATGCCAAAAGAAGGATAATACAGAGATTTGACCCATGGAACTGCAAAACCACAGTTCTAGTAATCTGGCCTACACCAGACTATTTTCAACAGATATATTTGTGTCTGAACAATCAGGTGACACTACTGTTTTTCTTTACAGCAAAAAATGCAAAAAAGCAGGATAATACAGAGATTTGACCCGTAGAACTGCAAAACCACACTTGCATTTCTCGGGTCTACACCAGACTATTTTCAACAGATATATTTGTGACTGAACAATCAGGAGACACTACTGTTTTTCCTTACAGCAAAAAATGCAAAAAAGCAGGATAATACAGAGATTTGACCCGTGTAACTGCAAAACCACACTTGTATTTCTCGGGCCTACACCAGACTATTTTCAACAGATATATTTGTGTCTGAACTATCAGGAGACAATACTGTTTTTCTTTACGGCAAAAAATGCCAAAAGTAGGATAATACAGAGATTTGACCCATGGAACAGCAAAACCACAGTTCTAGTAATCTGGCCTACACCAGACTATTTTCAACAGATATATTTGTGTCTGAACAATCAGGAGACTCTTTTATTTTTCTTTACAGCAAAAAATGCAAAAAAGCAGGATAATACAGAGATTTGACCCGTGTAACTGCAAAACCACACTTGTATTTCTCGGGCCTACACCAGACTATTTTAAACAGATATATTTGTGTCTGAACAATCAGGAGACACTACTGTTTTTCTTTACGGCAAAAAATGCCAAAAGAAAGATAATACAGAGATTTTACCCATGGAACAGCAAAACCACAGTTCTAGTAATCTGGCCTACAACAGACTATTTTCAACAGATATATTTGTGTTTGAACAATCAGGAGACACTACTGATTTTCTGTACGGCAAAAAATGCAAAAAAGCAGGACAATACAGAGATTTGACCCGTGGAACTGCAAAAACACACTTGTATTTCTCTGGCCTACACCAGACTATTTTCAACAGATATATTTGCGTCTGAACAATCAGGAGACACTACTGTTTTTCTTTACAGCAAAAAATGCAAAAAAGCAGGATAATACAGAGATTTGACCTGTGGAACTGCAAAACCACCGTTATAATTTACTGGTGTATACAAGACTTTTTTAAATATATATATTTGCGGCTGAACAGTGAGCGACACACTCAAACTGTTTTTTTTTAGATACAAACCGCCCAAAAGTGGATAATACAGAGGTTTGAACTGTGGAACTGCAAAACCACACTTCTGTTTCTCTGGCCTACACCAGACTATTTTCAACAGATATATTTGTGTCTGAAAAATCAGGGAGACACTATTATTTTTTTTTTTACGGCAAAAAATGCCAAAAGAAAGATAATAGAGATTTTTTACCGTAGAACAGCAATACCACACTTCTGTCTCTCTTGCCTACACCAGACTATTTTCAACAGATATATTTGTGTCTGAACAATCAGGAGACACTAATGTTTTTCTTTACTGCAAAAAATGCAAAAAAGCAGGTTAATACAGAGATTTGACCCGTGGAACTGCAAAACCACACTTGTATTTCTCGAGCCTCCATCAGACTATTTTCAACAGATATATTTGTGTCTGAACAATCAGGAGACACTACTGTTTTTCTTTACGGCAAAAAATGCCAAAAGAAGGATAATACAGATATTTGACCCGTGGAACTGCAAAACCACAGTTCTAGTAATCTGGCCTACACCAGACTATTTTCAACAGATATATTTGTGTCTGAACAATCAGGAGACACTACTATTTTTCTTTACAGCAAAAAATGCAAAAAAAGCAGGATAATACAGAGATTTGACCCGTGGAACTGCAAAAAAACACTTCTATTTCTCGGGCCTACACCAGACTATTTTCAACAGATATATTTGCATCTGAACATTCAGGAGACACTACTGTTTTTCTTTACAGCAAAAAATGCAAAAAAGCAGGATAATACAGAGATTTGACCCGTGGAACTGCAAAACCACACTTGTATTTCTCGGGCCTACACCAGACTATTTTCAACAGATATATTTGCGTCTGAACAATCAGGAGGACACTACTGTTATTCTTTACAGCAAAAAATGCCAAAAGAAGGATAATACAGAGATTTGACCCGTGGAACTGCAAAACCACAGTTCTAGTAATCTGGCCTACACTAGAATATTTTCAACAGATATATTTGTGTCTGAACAATCAGGAGACACTACTGTTTTTCTTTGCAGCAAAAAATGCAAAAAAGCAGGATAATACAGAGATTTGACCCGTAGAACTGCAAAACCACACTTGCATTTCTCGGGTCTACACCAGACTATTTTCAACAGATATATTTGTGACTGAACAATCAGGAGACACTACTGTTTTTCTTTACAGCAAAAAATGCAAAAAAGCAGGATAATACAGAGATTTGACCCGTGTAACTGCAAAACCACACTTGTATTTCTCGGGCCTACACCAGACTATGTTCAACAGATATATTTGTGTCTGAACTATCAGGAGACAATACTGTTTTTCTTTACGGCAAAAAATGCCAAAAGTAGGATAATACAGAGATTTGACCCATGGAGCTGCAAAACCACACTTGTATTTCTTGGGCCTACACGAGACTATTTTCAACAGATATATTTGTGTCTGTACAATCAGGAGACACTACTGTTTTTCTTTTCGGCAAAAAATGCAAAAATGCAGGATAATACAGAGATTTGACCCGTGGAACTGCAAAACCACGCTTCTATTTCTCGGGCCTACACCAGACTATTTTCAACAGATATATTTGTGTCTGAACAATCAGGAGACACTACTGTTTTTCTTTACGGCAAAAAATGCAAAAAAAGCAGGATAATACAGAGATTTGACCCGTGGAACTGCAAAACCACACTTGTATTTTTCGGGCCTACACCAGACTATTTTCAACAGATATATTTGTGTCTGAACAATCTGGAGACACTACTGTTTTTCTTTACGGCAAAAAATGCCAAAAGATGGATAATACAGAGATTTGGCGCGTGGAACTGCAAAACCACAGTTCTAGTACTCTGTCCTACACCAGACTATATTCAGAAGATATATTTGTGTCTGAACAATCAGTAGACACTAATGTTTTTCATTACAGCAAAAAATGCAAAAAAGCAGGATAATACAGAGATTTGACCGTGGAACTGCAAAACCACACTTGTATTTCTCGGGCCTACACCAGACTCTTTTCAACAGATATATTTGCGTCTGAATAATCAGGAGGACACTACTGTTATTCTTTACAGCAAAAAATGCCAAAAGAAGGATAATACAGAGATTTGACCCGTGGAACTGCAAAACCACAGTTATAGTAATCTGGCCTACACCAGACTATTTTTGGCAGATATATTTGTGTCTGAACAATCAGGAGATTCTACTGTTTTTCTTTACAGCAAAATATGAAAAAAGAAGGAAAATACAGAGATTTGACTTGTGGAACTGCAAAACCACACTTGTATTTCTCGGGCCTACACCTGACTATTTTCAACAGATACATTTGTGTCTGAACAATCAGGAGACACTACTGTTTTTCTCTAAGGCAAAAAATGCCAAAAGAAGGATACTACAGAGATTTGACCAATGGAACTGCAAAACCACAGTTCTAGTATTCTGGACTACACCAGACTATTTTTAGCAGATATATTTGTGTCTGAACAATCAGGAGACACTACTGTTTTTCTTTACGGCAAAAAATGCAAAAAAACAGGATAATACAGAGATTTGACCCTTGGAACTGCAAAACCACACTTGTATTTCTCGGGCCTACACCAGACTATTTTCAACAGATATTTGTGTCTGAACAATCAGGAGACACTACTGTTTTTCTTTTCTGCAAAAATGCAAAAAAGCAGGTTAATACAGATTTGACCCGTGGAACTGCAAAACCACACTTGTATTTCTCGGGCCTACACCAGACTATTTTCAACAGATATTTGTGTCTGAACAATCAGGAGACACTACTGTTTTTCTTTACAGCAAAAAATGCAAAAAAGCAGGATAATACGGAGATTTGACTTGTGGAACTGCAAAACCACACTTGTATTTCTCGGGCCTACACCAGACTATTTTCAACAGATATATTTGTGTCTGAACAATATGGAGACACTACTGTTTTTCTTTACGGCAAAAAATGCCAAAAGATGGATAATACAGAGATTTGGCCTGTGGAACTGCAAAACCACAGTTCTAGTAATATGGCCTACACCAGACTATTTTTAGCAGATATATTTGTGTCTGAACAATCAGGAGACACTACTGTTTTTCTTTACGGCAAAAAATGCAAAAAAGCAGGATAATACAGAGATTTGACCCTTGGAACTGCAAAACCACACTTGTATTTCTCGGGCCTACACCAGACTATTTTCAACAGATATTTGTGTCTGAACAATCAGGAGACACTACTGTTTTTCTTTTCTGCAAAAATGCAAAAAAGCAGGTTAATACAGAGATTTGACCCGTGGAACTGCAAAACCACACTTGTATTTCTCAAGCCTACACCAGACTATTTTCAACAGATATATTTGTGTCTGAACAATTAGGAGACACTACTGTTTTTCTTTACAGCAAAAAATGCAAAAAAGCAGGATAATACGAAGATTTGACTTGTGGAACTGCAAAACCACACTTGTATTTCTCGGGCCTACACCAGACTATTTTCAACAGATATATTTGTGTCTGAACAATCAGGAGACACTACTGTTTTTCTCTAAGGCAAAAAATGCCAAAAGAAGGATAATACAGAGATTTGACCCATGGAACTGCAAAACCACAGTTCTAGTAATCTGGCCTACACCAGACTATTTTCAACAGATATATTTGTGTCTGAACAATCAGGTGACACTACTGTTTTTCTTTAGAGCAAAAAATGCAAAAAAGCAGGATAATACAGAGATTTGACCCGTAGAACTGCAAAACCACACTTGCATTTCTCGGGTCTACACCAGACTATTTTCAACAGATATATTTGTGACTGATCAATCAGGAGACACTACTGTTTTTCTTTACAGCAAAAAATGCAAAAAAGCAGGATAATACAGAGATTTGACCCGTGTAACTGCAAAACCACACTTGTATTTCTCGGGCCTACACCAGACTATTTTCAACAGATATATTTGTGTCTGAACTATCAGGAGACAATACTGTTTTTCTTTACGGCAAAAAATGCCAAAAGTAGGATATTACAGAGATTTGACCCATGGAACAGCAAAACCACAGTTCTAGTAATCTGGCCTACACCAGACTATTTTCAACAGATATATTTGTGTTTGAACAATCAGGAGACACTATTGATTTACTGTACGGCAAAAAATGCAAAAAAGCAGGACAATATAGAGATTTGACCCGTGGAACTGCAAAACCACACTTTTATTTCTCTGGCCTACACCAGACTATTTTCAACAGATATATTTGCGTCTGAACAATCAGGAGACACTACTGTTTTTCTTTACAGCAAAAAATGCAAAAAAGCAGGATAATACAGAGATTTGACCTGTGGAACTGCAAAACCACCGCTATAATTTACTTGTGTATACAAGACTTTTTTAAATATATATATTTGCGGCTGAACAGTGAGCGACACACTCAAACTGTTTTTTTTTAGATACAAACCGCCCAAAAGTGGATAATACAGAGGTTTGAACTGTGGAACTGCAAAACCACACTTCTGTTTCTCTGGCCTGCACCAGACTATTTTCAACAGATATATTTGTGTCTGAAAAATCAGGGAGACACTATTATTTTTTTTTTTACGGCAAAAAATGCCAAAAGAAATATAATAGAGATTTTTTACCATAGAACAGCAAAACCACACTTCTGTCTCTCTTGCCTACACCAGACTATTTTCAACAGATATATTTGTGTCTGAACAATCAGGAGACACTACAGTCTTTCTTTACAGCAAAAAATGCAAAAAAGCAGGATAATACAGAGATTTGACCAGTGGAACTGCAAAACCACACTTCTATTTCTCGGGCCTACACCAGACTATTTTCAACTGTTATTTGTGTCTGAACAATCAGGAGACACTAATGTTTTTCTTTACTGCAAAAAATGCAAAAATGCAGGTTAATACAGAGATTTGACCCGTGGAACTGCAAAACCACACTTGTATTTCTCGAGCCTCCATCAGACTATTTTCAACAGATATATTTGTGTCTGAACAATCAGGAGACACTACTGTTTTTCTTTACGGCAAAAAATGCCAAAAGAAGGATAATACAGATATTTGACCCGTGGAACTGCAAAACCACAGTTCTAGTAATCTGGCCTACACCAGACTATTTTCAACAGATATATTTGTGTCTGAACAATCAGGAGACACTACTGTTTTTCTCTACAGCAAAAAATGCAAAAAAAGCAGGATAATACAGAGATTTGACCCGTGGAACTGCAAAACCACACTTCTATTTCTCGGGCCTACACCAGACTATTTTCAACAGATATATTTGCGTCTGAACAATCAGGAGACACTACAGTTTTTTTCTTTACATCAAAAAATGCAAAAAAGCAGGATAATACAGAGATTTGACCCGTGGAACTGCAAAACCACACTTGTATTTCTCGGGCCTACACCAGACTATTTTCAACAGATATATTTGTGTCTGAACTATCAGGAGACAATACTGTTTTTCTTTACGGCAAAAAATGCCAAAAGTAGGATATTGCAGAGATTTGACCCATGGAACAGCAAAACCACAGTTCTAGTAATCTGGCCTACACCAGACTATTTTCAACAGATATATTTGTGTTTGAACAATCAGGAGACACTATTGATTTACTGTACGGCAAAAAATGCAAAAAAGCAGGACAATACAGAGATTTGACCCGTGGAACTGCAAAACCACACTTTTATTTCTCTGGCCTACACCAGACTATTTTCAACAGATATATTTGCGTCTGAACAATCAGGAGACACTACTGTTTTTCTTTACAGCAAAAAATGCAAAAAAGCAGGATAATACAGAGATTTGACCTGTGGAACTGCAAAACCACCGCTATAATTTACTGGTGTATACAAGACTTTTTTAAATATATATATTTGCGGCTGAACAGTGAGCGACACACTCAAACTGTTTTTTTTTAGATACAAACCGCCCAAAAGTGGATAATACAGAGGTTTGAACTGTGGAACTGCAAAACCACACTTCTGTTTCTCTGGCCTACACCAGACTATTTTCAACAGATATATTTGTGTCTGAAAAATCAGGGAGACACTATTATTTTTTTTTTTACGGCAAAAAATGCCAAAAGAAAGATAATAGAGATTTTTTACCATAGAACAGCAAAACCACACTTCTGTCTCTCTTGCCTACACCAGACTATTTTCAACAGATATATTTGTGTCTGAACAATCAGGAGACACTACAGTCTTTCTTTACAGCAAAAACTGCAAAAAAGCAGGATAATACAGAGATTTGACCAGTGGAACTGCAAAACCACACTTCTATTTCTCGGGCCTACACCAGACTATTTTCAACTGTTATTTGTGTCTGAACAATCAGGAGACACTAAAGTTTTTCTTTACTGCAAAAAATGCAAAAATGCAGGTTAATACAGAGATTTGACCCGTGGAACTGCAAAACCACACTTGTATTTCTCGAGCCTCCATCAGACTATTTTCAACAGATATATTTGTGTCTGAACAATCAGGAGACACTACTGTTTTTCTTTACGGCAAAAAATGCCAAAAGAAGGATAATACAGATATTTGACCCGTGGAACTGCAAAACCACAGTTCTAGTAATGTGGCCTACACCAGACTATTTTCAACAGATATATTTGTGTCTGAACAATCAGGAGACACTACTGTTTTTGTCTACAGCAAAAAATGCAAAAAAAGCAGGATAATACAGAGATTTGACCCGTGGAACTGCAAAACCACACTTCTATTTCTCGGGCCTACACCAGACTATTTTCAACAGATATATTTGCGTCTGAACAATCAGGAGACACTACTGTTTTTCTTTACAGCAAAAAATGCAAAAAAGCAGGATAATACAGAGATTTGACCCGTGGAACTGCAAAACCACACTTGTATTTCTCGGGCCTACACCAGACTATTTTCAACACATATATTTGCGTCTGAACAATCAGGAGGACACTACTGTTATTCTTTACTGCAAAAAATGCCAAAAGAAGGATAATACAGAGATTTGACCCGTGGAACTGCAAAACCACAGTTCTAGTAATCTGGCCTACACCAGACTATTTTCAACAGATATATTTGTGTCTGAACAATCAGGAGACACTACTGTTTTTCTTTACAGCAAAAAATGCAAAAAAGCAGGATAATACAGAGATTTGACCCATAGAACTGCAAAACCACACTTGCATTTCTCGGGTCTACACCAGACTATTTTCAACAGATATATTTGTGACTGAACAATCAGGAGACACTACTGTTTTTCTTTACAGCAAAAAATGCAAAAAAGCAGGATAATACAGAGATTTGACCCGTGTAACTGCAAAACCACACTTGTATTTCTCGGGCCTACACCAGACTATGTTCAACAGATATATTTGTGTATGAACTATCAGGAGACAATACTGTTTTTCTTTACGGCAAAAAATGCCAAAAGTAGGATAATACAGAGATTTGACCCATGGAACAGCAAAACCACCGTTCTAGTAATCTGGCCTACACCAGACTATTTTCAACAGGTATATTTGTGTCTGAACAATCAGGAAACATTATTATTTTTCTTTACGGCAAAAAATGCAAAAAAGCAGGATTATACAGAGATTTCACCCGTGGAACTGCAAAACCACACTTGTATTTCTTGGGCCTACACCAGAATATTTTTAACAGATATATTTGTGTCTGAACAATGAGGAAACACTACTGTTTTTCTTTACTGCAAAAAATGCAAAAAAGCAGGATAATACAGAGATTTGACCCGTGGAACTGCAAAACCACACTTGTATTTCTCAGGCCTACACCAGACTATTTTCAACAGATATATTTGTGACTGAACAATCAGGAGACACTACTGTTTTTCTTTACAGCAAAAAATGCAAAAAAGCAGGATAATACAGAGATTTGACCTGTGGAACTGCAAAACCACCGCTATAATTTACTGGTGTATACAAGACTTTTTTAAATATATATATTTGCGGCTGAACAGTGAGCGACACACTCAAACTGTTTTTTTTTAGATACAAACCGCCCAAAAGTGGATAATACAGAGGTTTGAACTGTGGAACTGCAAAACCACACTTCTGTTTCTCTGGCCTACACCAGACTATTTTCAACAGATATATTTGTGTCTGAAAAATCAGGGAGACACTATTATTTTTTTTTTACGGCAAAAATTGCCAAAAGAAAGATAATAGAGATTTTTTACCATAGAACAGCAAAACCACACTTCTGTCTCTCTTGCCTACACCAGACTATTTTCAACAGATATATTTGTGTCTGAACAATCAGGAGAAACTACAGTCTTTCTTTACAGCAAAAAATGCAAAAAAGCAGGATAATACAGAGATTTGACCAGTGGAACTGCAAAACCACACTTCTATTTCTCGGGCCTACACCAGACTATTTTCAACTGTTATTTGTGTCTGAACAATCAGGAGACACTAATGTTTTTCTTTACTGCAAAAAATGCAAAAATGCAGGTTAATACAGAGATTTGACCCGTGGAACTGCAAAACCACACTTGTATTTCTCGAGCCTCCATCAGACTATTTTCAACAGATATATTTGTGTCTGAACAATCAGGAGACACTACTGTTTTTCTTTACGGCAAAAAATGCCAAAAGAAGGATAATACAGATATTTGACCCGTGGAACTGCAAAACCACAGTTCTAGTAATGTGGCCTACACCAGACTATTTTCAACAGATATATTTGTGTCTGAACAATCAGGAGACACTACTGTTTTTGTCTACAGCAAAAAATGCAAAAAAAGCAGGATAATACAGAGATTTGACCCGTGGAACTGCAAAACCACACTTCTATTTCTCGGGCCTACACCAGACTATTTTCAACAGATATATTTGCGTCTGAACAATCAGGAGACACTACTGTTTTTCTTTACAGCAAAAAATGCAAAAAAGCAGGATAATACAGAGATTTGACCCGTGGAACTGCAAAACCACACTTGTATTTCTCGGGCCTACACCAGACTATTTTCAACAGATATATTTGCGTCTGAACAATCAGGAGGACACTACTGTTATTCTTTACAGCAAAAAATGCCAAAAGAAGGATAATACAGAGATTTGACCCGTGGAACTGCAAAACCACAGTTCTAGTAATCTGGCCTACACCAGACTATTTTCAACAGATATATTTGTGTCTGAACAATCAGGAGACACTACTGTTTTTCTTTACAGCAAAAAATGCAAAAAAGCAGGATAATACAGAGATTTGACCCATAGAACTGCAAAACCACACTTGCATTTCTCGGGTCTACACCAGACTATTTTCAACAGATATATTTGTGACTGAACAATCAGGAGACACTACTGTTTTTCTTTACAGCAAAAAATGCAAAAAAGCAGGATAATACAGAGATTTGACCCGTGTAACTGCAAAACCACACTTGTATTTCTCGGGCCTACACCAGACTATGTTCAACAGATATATTTGTGTATGAACTATCAGGAGACAATACTGTTTTTCTTTACGGCAAAAAATGCCAAAAGTAGGATAATACAGAGATTTGACCCATGGAACAGCAAAACCACCGTTCTAGTAATCTGGCCTACACCAGACTATTTTCAACAGGTATATTTGTGTCTGAACAATCAGGAAACATTATTATTTTTCTTTACGGCAAAAAATGCAAAAAAGCAGGATTATACAGAGATTTGACCCGTGGAACTGCAAAACCACACTTGTATTTCTTGGGCCTACACCAGAATATTTTTAACAGATATATTTGTGTCTGAACAATGAGGAAACACTACTGTTTTTCTTTACTGCAAAAAATGCAAAAAAGCAGGATAATACAGAGATTTGACCCGTGGAACTGCAAAACCACGCTTCTATTTCTCGGGCCTACACCAGACTATTTTCAACAGATATATTTGTGTCTGAACAATCAGGAGACACTACTGTTTTTCTTTACGGCAAAAAATGCAAAAAAGCAGGATAATACAGAGATTTGACCCGTGGAACTGCAAAACCACACTTGTATTTTTCGGGCCTACACCAGACTATTTTCAACAGATATATTTGTGTCTGAACAATCTGGAGACACTACTGTTTTTCTTTACGGCAAAAAATGCCAAAAGATGGATAATACAGAGATTTGGCCCGTGGAACTGCAAAACCACAGTTCTAGTACTCTGTCCTACACCAGACTATATTCAAAAGATATATTTGTGTCTGAACAATCAGTAGACACTAATGTTTTTCATTGCAGCAAAAAATGCAAAAAAGCAGGATAATACAGAGATTTGACCGTGGAACTGCAAAACCACACTTGTATTTCTCGGGCCTACACCAGACTATTTTCAACAGATATATTTGCGTCTGAACAATCAGGAGGACACTACTTTTATTCTTTACAGCAAAAAATGCCAAAAGAAGGATAATACAGAGATTTGACCCGTGGAACTGCAAAACCACAGTTATAGTAATCTGGCCTACACCAGACTATTCTTGGCAGATATATTTGTGTCTCAACAATCAGGAGACACTACTGTTTTTCTTTACAGCAAAATATGAAAAAAGAAGGAAAATACAGAGATTTGACTTGTGGAACTGCAAAACCACACTTGTATTTCTCGGGCCTACACCTGACTATTTTCAACAGATACATTTGTGTCTGAACAATCAGGAGACACTACTTTTTTTCTCTAAGGCAAAAAATGCCAAAAGAAGGATACTACAGAGATTTGACCCATGGAACTGCAAAACCACAGTTCTAGTAATCTGGCCTACACCAGACTATTTTTAGCAGATATATTTGTGTCTGAACAATCAGGAGACACTACTGTTTTTCTTTACGGCAAAAAATGCAAAAAAACAGGATAATACAGAGATTTGACCCTTGGAACTGCAAAACCACACTTGCATTTCTCGGGCCTACACCAGACTATTTTCAACAGATATTTGTGTCTGAACAATCAGGAGACACTACTGTTTTTCTTTTCTGCAAAAATGCAAAAAAGCAGGTTAATACAGATTTGACCCGTGGAACTGCAAAACCACAATTGTATTTCTCAGGCCTACACCAGACTATTTTCAACAGATATTTGTGTCTGAACAATCAGGAGACACTACTGTTTTTCTTTACAGCAAAAAATGCAAAAAAGCAGGATAATACGGAGATTTGACTTGTGGAACTGCAAAACCACACTTGTATTTCTCGGGCCTACACCAGACTATTTTCAACAGATATATTTGTGTCTGAACAATATGGAGACACTACTGTTTTTCTTTACGGCAAAAAATGCCAAAAGATGGATATTATAGAGATTTGGCCCGTGGAACTGCAAAACCACAGTTCTAGTACTCTGTCCTACACCAGACTATATTCAAAAGATATATTTGTGTCTGAACAATCAGTAGACACTAATGTTTTTCATTACAGCAAAAAATGCAAAAAAGCAGGATAATACAGAGATTTGACCGTGGAACTGCAAAACCACACTTGTATTTCTCGGGCCTACACCAGACTATTTTCAACAGATATATTTGCGTCTGAACAATCAGGAGGACACTACTGTTATTCTTTACAGCAAAAAATGCCAAAAGAAGGATAATACAGAGATTTGACCCGTGGAACTGCAAAACCACAGTTATAGTAATCTGGCCTACACCAGACTATTTTTGGCAGATATATTTGTGTCTGAACAATCAGGAGACACTACTGTTTTTCTTTACAGCAAAATATGAAAAAAGAAGGAAAATACAGAGATTTGACATGTGGAACTGCAAAACCACACTTGTATTTCTCGGGCCTACACCTGACTATTTCAACAGATACATTTGTGTCTGAACAATCAGGAGACACTACTGTTTTTCTCTAAGGCAAAAAATGCCAAAAGAAGGATACTACAGAGATTTGACCCATGGAACTGCAAAACAACAGTTCTAGTAATATGGCCTACACCAGACTATTTTTAGCAGATATATTTGTGTCTGAACAATCAGGAGACACTACTGTTTTTATTTACGGCAAAAAATGCAAAAAAGCAGGATAATACAGAGATTTGACCCGTGGAACTGCAAAACCACACTTGTATTTTTCGGGCCTACACCAGACTATTTTCAACAGATATATTTGTGTCTGAACAATCTGGAGACACTACTGTTTTTCTTTACGGCAAAAAATGCCAAAAGATGGATAATACAGAGATTTGGCCCGTGGAACTGCAAAACCACAGTTCTAGTACTCTGTCCTACACCAGACTATATTCAAAAGATATATTTGTGTCTGAACAATCAGTAGACACTAATGTTTTTCATTACAGCAAAAAATGCAAGAAAGCAGGATAATACAGAGATTTGACCGTGGAACTGCAAAACCACACTTGTATTTCTCGGGCCTACACCAGACTATTTTCAACAGATATATTTGCGTCTGAACAATCAGGAGGACACTACTGTTATTCTTTACAGAAAAAAATGCCAAAAGAAGGATAATACAGAGATTTGACCCGTGGAACTGCAAAACCACAGTTATAGTAATCTGGCCTACACCAGACTATTCTTGGCAGATATATTTGTGTCTGAACAATCAGGAGACACTACTGTTTTTCTTTACAGCAAAATATGAAAAAAGAAGGAAAATACAGAGATTTGACTTGTGGAACTGCAAAACCACACTTGTATTTCTCGGGCCTACACCTGACTATTTTCAACAGATACATTTGTGTCTGAACAATCAGGAGACACTACTGTTTTTCTCTAAGGCAAAAAATGCCAAAAAAAGGATACTACAGAGATTTGACCCATGGAACTGCAAAACCACAGTTCTAGTAATCTGGCCTACACCAGACTATTTTTAGCAGATATATTTGTGTCTGAACAATCAGGAGACACTACTGTTTTTCTTTACGGCAAAAAATGCAAAAAAACAGGATAATACAGAGATTTGACCCTTGGAACTGCAAAACCACACTTGTATTTCTCGGGCCTACACCAGACTATTTTCATCAGATATTTGTGTCTGAACAATCAGGAGACACTACTGTTTTTCTTTTCTGCAAAAATGCAAAAAAGCAGGTTAAAACAGATTTGACCCGTGGAACTGCAAAACCACAATTGTATTTCTCGGGCCTACACCAGACTATTTTCAACAGATATTTGTGTCTGAACAATCAGGAGACACTACTGTTTTTCTTTTCTGCAAAAATGCAAAAAAGCAGGTTAATACAGATTTGACCCGTGGAACTGCAAAACCACAATTGTATTTCTCAGGCCTACACCAGACTATTTTCAACAGATATTTGTGTCTGAACAATCAGGAGACACTACTGTTTTTCTTTACAGCAAAAAATGCAAAAAAGCAGGATAATACGGAGATTTGACTTGTGGAACTGCAAAACCACACTTGTATTTCTCGGGCCTACACCAGACTATTTTCAACAGATATATTTGTGTCTGAACAATATGGAGACACTACTGTTTTTCTTTACGGCAAAAAATGCCAAAAGATGGATATTATAGAGATTTGGCCCGTGGAACTGCAAAACCACAGTTCTAGTACTCTGTCCTACACCAGACTATATTCAAAAGATATATTTGTGTCTGAACAATCAGTAGACACTAATGTTTTTCATTAGAGCAAAAAATGCAAAAAAGCAGGATAATACAGAGATTTGACCGTGGAACTGCAAAACCACACTTGTATTTCTCGGGCCTACACCAGACTATTTTCAACAGATATATTTGCGTCTGAACAATCAGGAGGACACTACTGTTATTCTTTACAGCAAAAAATGCCAAAAGAAGGATAATACAGAGATTTGACCCGTGGAACTGCAAAACCACAGTTATAGTAATCTGGCCTACACCAGACTATTTTTGGCAGATATATTTGTGTCTGAACAATCAGGAGACACTACTGTTTTTCTTTACAGCAAAATATGAAAAAAGAAGGAAAATACAGAGATTTGACATGTGGAACTGCAAAACCACACTTGTATTTCTCGGGCCTACACCTGACTATTTCAACAGATACATTTGTGTCTGAACAATCAGGAGACACTACTGTTTTTCTCTAAGGCAAAAAATGCCAAAAGAAGGATACTACAGAGATTTGACCCATGGAACTGCAAAACAACAGTTCTAGTAATATGGCCTACACCAGACTATTTTTAGCAGAAATATTTGTGTCTGAACAATCAGGAGACACTACTGTTTTTCTTTACGGCAAAAAATGCAAAAAAGCAGGATAATACAGAGATTTGACCCGTGGAACTGCAAAACCACACTTGTATTTTTCGGGCCTACACCAGACTATTTTCAACAGATATATTTGTGTCTGAACAATCTGGAGACACTACTGTTTTTCTTTACGGCAAAAAATGCCAAAAGATGGATAATACAGAGATTTGGCCCGTGGAACTGCAAAACCACAGTTCTAGTACTCTGTCCTACACCAGACTATATTCAAAAGATATATTTGTGTCTGAACAATCAGTAGACACTAATGTTTTTCATTACAGCAAAAAATGCAAGAAAGCAGGATAATACAGAGATTTGACCGTGGAACTGCAAAACCACACTTGTATTTCTCGGGCCTACACCAGACTATTTTCAACAGATATATTTGCGTCTGAACAATCAGGAGGACACTACTGTTATTCTTTACAGCAAAAAATGCCAAAAGAAGGATAATACAGAGATTTGACCCGTGGAACTGCAAAACCACAGTTATAGTAATCTGGCCTACACCAGACTATTCTTGGCAGATATATTTGTGTCTGAACAATCAGGAGACACTACTGTTTTTCTTTACAGCAAAATATGAAAAAAGAAGGAAAATACAGAGATTTGACTTGTGGAACTGCAAAACCACACTTGTATTTCTCGGGCCTACACCTGACTATTTTCAACAGATACATTTGTGTCTGAACAATCAGGAGACACTACTGTTTTTCTCTAAGGCAAAAAATGCCAAAAAAAGGATACTACAGAGATTTGACCCATGGAACTGCAAAACCACAGTTCTAGTAATCTGGCCTACACCAGACTATTTTTAGCAGATATATTTGTGTCTGAACAATCAGGAGACACTACTGTTTTTCTTTACGGCAAAAAATGCAAAAAAACAGGATAATACAGAGATTTGACCCTTGGAACTGCAAAACCACACTTGTATTTCTCGGGCCTACACCAGACTATTTTCATCAGATATTTGTGTCTGAACAATCAGGAGACACTACTGTTTTTCTTTTCTGCAAAAATGCAAAAAAGCAGGTTAAAACAGATTTGACCCGTGGAACTGCAAAACCACAATTGTATTTCTCGGGCCTACACCAGACTATTTTCAACAGATATTTGTGTCTGAACAATCAGGAGACACTACTGTTTTTCTTTACAGCAAAAAATGCAAAAAAGCAGGATAATACGGAGATTTGACTTGTGGAACTGCAAAAACACACTTGTATTTCTCGGGCCTACACCAGACTATTTTCAACAGATATATTTGTGTCTGAACAATATGGAGACACTACTGTTTTTCTTTACGGCAAAAAATGCCAAAAGATGGATAATATAGAGATTTGGCACGTGGAACTGCAAAACCAGAGTTCTAGTACTCTGTCCTACACCAGACTATATTCAAAAGATATATTTGTGTCTGAACAATCAGTAGACACTACTGTTTTTCATTACAGCAAAAAATGCAAAAAAGCAGGTTAATACAGAGATTTGACCCGTGGAACTGCAAAACCACACTTGTATTTCTCGAGCCTACACCAGACTATTTTCAACAGATATATTTGTGTCTGAACAATTAGGAGACACTACTGTTTTTCTTTACAGCAAAAAATGCAAAAAAGCAGGATAATACAGAGATTTGACCCGTAGAACTGCAAAACCACACTTGCATTTCTCGGGTCTACACCAGACTATTTTCAACAGATATATTTGTGACTGAACAATCAGGAGACACAACTGTTTTTCTTTACAGCAAAAAATGCAAAAAAGGAGGATAATACAGAGATTTGACCCGTGTAACTGCAAACCACACTTGTATTTCTCGGGCCTACACCAGACTATGTTCAACAGATATATTTGTGTCTGAACTATCAGGAGACAATACTGTTTTTCTTTACGACAAAAAATGCCAAAAGTAGGATAATACAGAGATTTGACCCATGGAACAGCAAAACCACAGTTCTAGTAATCTGGCCTTCACCAGACTATTTTCAACAACTATATTTGTGTCTGAACAATCAGGAGACTCTATTATTTTTCTTTAAAGCAAAAAATGCAAAAAAGCAGGATAATACAGAGATTTGACCCGTGTAACTGCAAAACCACACTTGTATTTCTCGGGCCTACACCAGACTATTTTAAACAGATATATTTGTGTCTGAACAATCAGGAGACACTACTGTTTTTCTTTACGACAAAAAATGCCAAAAGAAGGATAATACAGAGATTTGACCCATGGAATAGCAAAACCACAGTTCTAGTAATCTGGCCTACACCAGACTATTTTCAACAGATATATTTGTGTTTGAACAATCAGGAGACACTATTGATTTTCTGTACGGCAAAAAATGCAAAAAAGCAGGACAATACAGAGATTTGACCCGTGGAACTGCAAAACCACACTTGTATTTCTCTGGCCTACACCAGACTATTTTCAACAGATATATTTGTGTCTGAACAATCAGGAGACACTACTGTTTTTCTTTACAGCAAAAAAGCAGGATAATACAGAGATTTGACCTGTGGAACAGCAAAACCACCGCTATAATTTACTGGTGTATACAAGACTTTTTTAAATATATATATTTGCGGCTGAACAGTGAGCGACACACTCAAACTGTTTTTTTTTAGATACAAACCGCCCAAAAGTGGATAATACAGAGGTTTGAACTGTGGAACTGCAAAACCACACTTCTGTTTCTCTGGCCTACACCAGACTATTTTCAACAGATATATTTGTGTCTGAAAAATCAGGGAGACATTATTATTTTTTTTTTTACGGCAAAAAATGCCAAAAGAAATATAATAGAGATTTTTTACCGTAGAACAGCAAAACCACACTTCTGTCTCTCTTGCCTACACCAGACTATTTTCAACAGATATATTTGTGTCTGAACAATCAGGAGACACTACAGTCTTTCTTTACAGCAAAAAATGCAAAAAAGCAGGATAATACAGAGATTTGACCAGTGGAACTGCAAAACCACACTTCTATTTCTCGGGCCTACACCAGACTATTTTCAACAGTTATTTGTGTCTGAACAATCAGGAGACACTAATGTTTTTCTTTACTGCAAAAAATGCAAAAAAGCAGGTTAATACAGAGATTTGACCCGTGGAACTGCAAAACCACACTTGTATTTCTCGAGCCTCCATCAGACTATTTTCAACAGATATATTTGTGTCTGAACAATCAGGAGACACTACTGTTTTTCTTTACAGCAAAAAATGCAAAAAAAGCAGGATAATACAGAGATTTGACCCGTGGAATTGCAAAACCACACTTCTATTTCTCGGGCCTACACCAGACTATTTTCAACAGATATATTTGTGTCTGAACAATCAGGAGGACACTACTGTTATTCTTTACAGCAAAAAATGCCAAAAGAAGGATAATACAGAGATTTGACCCGTGGAACTGCAAAACCACAGTTCTAGTAATCTGGCCTACACCAGACTATTTTCAACAGATATATTTGTGACTGAACAATCAGGAGACACTACTGTTTTTCTTTACAGCAAAAAATGCAAAAAAGCAGGATAATACAGAGATTTGACCCGTGTAACTGCAAAACCACACTTGTATTTCTCGGGCCTACACCAGACTATGTTCAACAGATATATTTGTGTCTGAACAATCAGGAGACACTACTGTTTTTCTTTTCGGCAAAAAATGCCAAAAGAAGGATAACACAGAGATTTGACCCATGGAACTGCAAAACCACAGTTCTAGTAGTCTGGCCTACACCAGTCTCTTTTCGACAGATATATTTGTGTTTGAACAATCAGGAGACACTATTGTTTTTCTTTAAGGCAAAAAATGGAAAAAAGCAGGATAATACAGAGATTTGACCCGTAGAACTGCAAAACCACACTTGTATTTCTCTGGCCTACACCAGACTATTTTCAACAGATATATTTGCGTCTGAACAATCAGGAGACACTACTGTTTTTCTTTACAGCAAAAAATGCAAAAATGCAGGATAATACAGAGATTTGACCCGTGGAACTGCAAAACCACACTTGTATTTCTCGGGCCTACACCAGACTATTTTTAACCAATATATTTGTGTCTGAACAATGAGGAGACACTAATGATTTTCTTTACAGCAAAAAATGCAAAAAAGCAGGATAATACAGAGATTTGACCCGTGGAACTGCAAAACCACACTTGTATTTCTCGGGCCTACACCAGACTATTTTCAACAGATATATTTGTGTCTGAACCATCAGGAGACACTATTATTTTTTTTTACGGCAAAAATTGCCAAAAGCAGGATAATAGAGATTTTTTACCGTAGAACAGCAAAACCACCGTTATAATTTACTGGTGTATGCAAGACTTTTTTAAATATATATATTTGCGGCTGAACAGTGAACGACACACTCAAACTGGTTTTTTTTAGATACAAACCGCACAAAAGTGGATAATACAGAGGTTTGAACTGTGGAACTGCAAAACCACACTTCTGTTTCTCTGGCCTACACCAGACTATTTTCAACAGATATATTTGTGTCTGAAATATCAGGGAGACACTATTAGTTTTTTTTTTTACGGCAAAAAATGCCAAAAGTAGCATAATAGAGATTTTTTACCGTGGAACAGCCAAACCACAGTTATAATTTACTGGTGTATACCAGATTATTTTCAACAGATATCTTTGTGTCTGAACAATCTGGGGACACTACTACTGTTTTTCTTTACGGGAAAAATGGCAAAAGCAGGATAATACAGAGATTTGACCCATGGAACTTCAAAACCACACTTCTATTTCTCGGGCCTACACCAGACTATTTTCAACAGATATATTTGTGTCTGAAAAATCAGGGACACACTATTATTTTTTTTTTTACGGCAAAAATTGCCAAAAGCAGGATAATAGAGATTTTTTTCCGGTGGAACAGCAAAGCCACAGTTATAATTTACTCATGTATACCAGACTATTTTCAACAGATATATTTGTTTCTGAACAATCAGGAGACACTATTATTATATTTTTACGGCCAAAAATACCAAAAGCAGGACAATAGAGATTTTTTTACCGTGGAACATCAAAACCATAGTTATAATTTACTCATGTATACCAGACTTTTTTAAATATATATTTGTGGCTGAACAGTGAGCAACACACTCAAACTGTTTTTTTTAGGTAAAAATGGCCTAAAAGAGGGCAATACAGATATTTGACCCGTGGAACTGCAAAACCACACTTGCATTTCTCGGGTCTACACCAGACTATTTTCAACAGATATACTTGTGACTTAACAATCAGGAGACACCACTGTTTTTCTTTACTGCAAAAAATGCAAAAATGCAGGATAATACAGAGATTTGACCCGTGGAACTGCAAAACCACGCTTCTATTTCTCGGGCCTACACCAGACAATTTTCAACAGAAATATTTGTGTCTGAACAATCAGGAGACACTACTGTTTTCCTTTACAGCAAAAAATGCAAAAAAGCAGGATAATACAGAGATTTGACCCGTGGAACTGCAAAACCACACTTGTATTTCTCGGGCCTACACCAGACTATTTTCAACAGATATATTTGTGTCTGATCAACCTGGAGACACTACTGTTTTTCTTTACGGCAAAAAATGCCAAAAGAAGGATGATACAGAGATTTGGCCCGTGGAACTGCAAAACCACAGTTCTAGTACTCTGTCCTACACCAGACTATATTCAAACGATATATTTGTGTCTGAACAATCAGTAGACACTAATGTTTTTCTTTACAGCAAAAAAGCAGGATAATACAGAGATTTGACCCGTGGAACTGCAAAACCACACTTGTATTTCTCGGGCCTACACCAGACTATTTTCAACAGATATATTTGCGTCTGAACAATCAGGAGGACACTACTGTTATTCTTTACAGCAAAAAATGCCAAAAGAAGGATAATACAGAGATTTGACCCGTGGAACTGCAAAACCACAGTTATAGTAATCTGGCCTACACCAGACTATTTTTGGCAGATATATTTGTGTCTGAACAATCAGGAGACACTACTGTTTTTCTTTACAGCAAAATATGAAAAAAGCAGGAAAATACAGAGATTTGACTCGTGGAACTGCAAAACCACACTTGTATTTCTCGGGCCTACACCAGACTATTTTCAACAGATACATTTGTGTCTGAACAATCAGGAGACACTACAGTTTTTCTCTAAGGCAAAAAATGCCAAAAGAAGGATACTACAGAGATTTGACCCATGGAACTGCAAAACCACAGTTCTAGTAATCTGGCCTACACCAGACTATTTTTAGCAGATATATTTGTGTCTGAACAATCAGGAGACACTACTGTTTTTCTTTATGGCAAAAAATGCAAAAAAGCAGGATAATACAGAGATTTGACCCATGGAACTGCAAAACCACACTTGTATTTCTCGGGCCTACACCACACTATTTTCAACAGATATTTGTGTCTGAACAATCTGGAGACACTACTGTTTTTCTTTTCTGCAAAAAATGCAAAAAAGCAGGTTAATACAGAGATTTGACCCGTGGAACTGCAAAACCACACTTGTATTTCTCGAGCCTACACCAGACTATTTTCAACAGATATATTTGTGTCTGAACAATTAGGAGACACTACTGTTTTTCTTTACAGCAAAAAAATGCAAAAAAGCAGGATAATACGGAGATTTGACTTGTGGAACTGCAAAACCACACTTGTATTTCTCGGGCCTACACCAGACTATTTTCAACAGATATATTTGTGTCTGAACAATCAGGAGACACTACTGTTTTTCTCTAAGGCAAAAAATGCCAAAAGAAGGATACTACAGAGATTTGACCCATGGAACTGCAAAACCACAGTTCTAGTAATCTGGCCTACACCAGACTATTTTCAACAGATATATTTGAGTCTGAACAATCAGGAGACACAACTGTTTTTCTTTACTGCAAAAAATGCAAAAAAGCAGGATAATACAGAGATTTGACCCGTGTAACGGCAAAACCACACTTGTATTTTTCGGGCCTACACCAGACTATGTTCAACAGATATATTTGTGTCTGAACAATCAGGAGACTCCATTATTTTTCTTTACAGCAAAAAATGCAAAAAAGCAGGATAATACAGAGATTTGACCCGTGTAACTGCAAAACCACACTTGTATTTCTCGGGCCTACACCAGACTATTTTAAACAGATATATTTGTGTCTGAACAATCAGGAGACACTACTGTTTTTCTTTACAGCAAAAAATGCCAAAAGAAGGATAATACAGAGATTTGACCCATGGAACAGCAAAACCACAGTTCTAGTAATCTGGCCTACACCAGACTATTTTCAACAGATATATTTGTGTTTGAACAATCAGAAGACACTATTGATTTTCTGTACGGCAAAAAATGCAAAAAAGCAGGACAATACAGAGATTTGACCCGTGGAACTGCGAAACCACACTTGTATTTCTCTGGCCTACACCAGACTATTTTCAACAGATATATTTGCGTCTGAACAATCAGGAGACACTACTGTTTTTCTTTACAGCAAAAAATGCAAAAAAGCAGAATAATACAGAGATTTGACCTGTGGAACAGCAAAGCCACCGCTATAATTTACTGGTGTATACAAGACTTTTTTAAATATATATATTTGCGGCTGAACAGTGAGCGACACACTCAAACTGGTTTTTTTTAGATACAAACCGCCCAAAAGTGGATAATACAGAGGTTTGAACTGTGGAACTGCAAAACCACACTTCTGTTTCTCTGGCCTACACCAGACTATTTTCAACAGATATATTTGTGTCTGAAAAATCAGGGAGACATTATTATTTTTTTTTTTACGGCAAAAAATGCCAAAAGAAATATAATAGAGATTTTTTACCGTTGAACAGCAAAACCACACTTCTGTTTCTCTGGCCTACACCAGACTATTTTCAACAGATATATTTGTGTCTGAAATATCAGGAAGACACTATTAGTTTTTTTTTTTACGGCAAAAAATGCCAAAAGTAGCATAATAGAGATTTTTTACCGTGGAACAGCCAAACCACAGTTATAATTTACTGGTGTATACCAGATTATTTTCAACAGATATCTTTGTGTCTGAACAATCTGGGGACACTACTTCTGTTTTTCTTTACGGGAAAAATGGCAAAAGCAGGATAATACAGAGATTTGACCCATGGAACTTCAAAACCACACTTCTATTTCTCGGGCCTACACCAGACTATTTTCAACAGATATATTTGTGTCTGAAAAATCAGGGACACACTATTATTTTTTTTTTTACGGCAAAAATTGCCAAAAGCAGGATAATAGAGATTTTTTTCCGGTGGAACAGCAAAGCCACAGTTATAATTTACTCATGTATACCAGACTATTTTCAACAGATATATTTGTTTCTGAACAATCAGGAGACACTATTATTATATTTTTACGGCCAAAAATACCAAAAGCAGGACAATAGAGATTTTTTTACCGTGGAACATCAAAACCATAGTTATAATTTACTCATGTATACCAGACTTTTTTAAATATATATTTGTGGCTGAACAGTGAGCAACACACTCAAACTGTTTTTTTTAGGTAAAAATGGCCTAAAAGAGGGCAATACAGATATTTGACCCGTGGAACTGCAAAACCACACTTGCATTTCTCGGGTCTACACCAGACTATTTTCAACAGATATACTTGTGACTTAACAATCAGGAGACACCACTGTTTTTCTTTACTGCAAAAAATGCAAAAATGCAGGATAATACAGAGATTTGACCCGTGGAACTGCAAAACCACGCTTCTATTTCTCGGGCCTACACCAGACAATTTTCAACAGAAATATTTGTGTCTGAACAATCAGGAGACACTACTGTTTTCCTTTACAGCAAAAAATGCAAAAAAGCAGGATAATACAGAGATTTGACCCGTGGAACTGCAAAACCACACTTGTATTTCTCGGGCCTACACCAGACTATTTTCAACAGATATATTTGTGTCTGATCAATCTGGAGACACTACTGTTTTTCTTTACGGCAAAAAATGCCAAAAGAAGGATGATACAGAGATTTGGCCCATGGAACTGCAAAACCACAGTTCTAGTACTCTGTCCTACACCAGACTATATTCAAAAGATATATTTGTGTCTGAACAATCAGTAGACACTAATGTTTTTCTTTACAGCAAAAAAGCAGGATAATACAGAGATTTGACCCGTGGAACTGCAAAACCACACTTGTATTTCTCGGGCCTACACCAGACTATTTTCAACAGATATATTTGCGTCTGAACAATCAGGAGGACACTACTGTTATTCTTTACAGCAAAAAATGCCAAAAGAAGGATAATACAGAGATTTGACCCGTGGAACTGCAAAACCACAGTTATAGTAATCTGGCCTACACCAGACTATTTTTGGCAGATATATTTGTGTCTGAACAATCAGGAGACACTACTGTTTTTCTTTACAGCAAAATATGAAAAAAGCAGGAAAATACAGAGATTTGACTCGTGGAACTGCAAAACCACACTTGTATTTCTGGGGCCTACACCAGACTATTTTCAACAGATACATTTGTGTCTGAACAATCAGGAGACACTAGAGTTTTTCTCTAAGGCAAAAAATGCCAAAAGAAGGATACTACAGAGATTTGACCCATGGAACTGCAAAACCACAGTTCTAGTAATCTGGCCTACACCAGACTATTTTTAGCAGATATATTTGTGTCTGAACAATCAGGAGACACTACTGTTTTTCTTTACGGCAAAAAATGCAAAAAAGCAGGATAATACAGAGATTTGACCCATGGAACTGCAAAACCACACTTGTATTTCTCGGGCCTACACCAGACTATTTTCAACAGATATTTGTGTCTGAACAATCTGGAGACACTACTGTTTTTCTTTTCTGCAAAAAATGCAAAAAAGCAGGTTAATACAGAGATTTGACCCGTGGAACTGCAAAACCACACTTGTATTTCTCGAGCCTACACCAGACTATTTTCAACAGATATATTTGTGTCTGAACAATTAGGAGACACTACTGTTTTTCTTTACAGCAAAAAAATGCAAAAAAGCAGGATAATACGGAGATTTGACTTGTGGAACTGCAAAACCACACTTGTATTTCTCGGGCCTACACCAGACTATTTTCAACAGATATATTTGTGTCTGAACAATCAGGAGACACTACTGTTTTTCTCTAAGGCAAAAAATGCCAAAAGAAGGATACTACAGAGATTTGACCCATGGAACTGCAAAACCACAGTTCTAGTAATCTGGCCTACACCAGACTATTTTCAACAGATATATTTGAGTCTGAACAATCAGGAGACACTACTGTTTTTCTTTACAGTAAAAAATGCAAAAAAGCAGGATAATACAGAGATTTGACCCGTAGAACTGCAAAACCACACTTGCATTTCTCGGGTCTACACCAGACTATTTTCAACAGATATATTTGTGACTGAACAATCAGGAGACACAACTGTTTTTCTTTACTGCAAAAAATGCAAAAAAGCAGGATAATACAGAGATTTGACCCGTGTAACGGCAAAACCACACTTGTATTTTTAGGGCCTACACCAGACTATGTTCAACAGATATATTTGTGTCTGAACTATCAGGAGACAATACTGTTTTTCTTTACGGCAAAAAATGCCAAAAGTAGGATAATACAGAGATTTGACCCATGGAACAGCAAAACCACAGTTCTAGTAATCTGGCCTACACCAGACTATTTTCAACAGATATATTTGTGTCTGAACAATCAGGAGACTCCATTATTTTTCTTTACAGCAAAAAATGCAAAAAAGCAGGATAATACAGAGATTTGACCCGTGTAACTGCAAAACCACACTTGTATTTCTCGGGCCTACACCAGACTATTTTAAACAGATATATTTGTGTCTGAACAATCAGGAGACACTACTGTTTTTCTTTACGGCAAAAAATGCCAAAAGAAGGATAATACAGAGATTTGACCCATGGAACAGCAAAACCACAGTTCTAGTAATCTGGCCTACACCAGACTATTTTCAACAGATATATTTGTGTTTGAACAATCAGAAGACACTATTGATTTTCTGTATGGCAAAAAAGCAGGACAATACAGAGATTTGACCCGTGGAACTGCGAAACCACACTTGTATTTCTCTGGCCTACACCAGACTATTTTCAACAGATATATTTGCGTCTGAACAATCAGGAGACACTACTGTTTTTCTTTACAGCAAAAAATGCAAAAAAGCAGAATAATACAGAGATTTGACCTGTGGAACAGCAAAGCCACCGCTATAATTTACTGGTGTATACAAGACTTTTTTAAATATATATATTTGCGGCTGAACAGTGAGCGACACACTCAAACTGTTTTTTTTTAGATACAAACCGCCCAAAAGTGGATAATACAGAGGTTTGAACTGTGGAACTGCAAAACCACACTTCTGTTTCTCTGGCCTACACCAGACTATTTTCAACAGATATATTTGTGTCTGAAAAATCAGGGAGACATTATTATTTTTTTTTTTACGGCAAAAAATGCCAAAAGAAATATAATAGAGATTTTTTACCGTTGAACAGCAAAACCACACTTCTGTCTCTCTTGCCTACACCAGACTATTTTCAACAGATATATTTGTGTCTGAACAATCAGGAGACACTACAGTCTTTCTTTACAGCAAAAAATGCAAAAAAGCAGGATAATACAGAGATTTGACCAGTGGAACTGCAAAACCACACTTATATTTCTCGGGCCTACACCAGACTATTTTCAACAGTTATTTGTGTCTGAACAATCAGGAGACACTAATGTTTTTCTTTACTGCAAAAAATGCAAAAAAGCAGGTTAATACAGAGATTTGACCCGTGGAACTGCAAAACCACACTTGTATTTCTCGAGCCTCCATCAGACTATTTTCAACAGATATATTTGTGTCTGAACAATCAGGAGACACTACTGTTTTTCTTTACAACAAAAATTGCAAAAAAGCAGGACAATACAGAGATTTGACTTGTGGAACTGCAAAACCACACTTGCATTTCTCGGGCCTACTCCAGACTATTTTCAACAGATATATTTGCATCTGAACAATCAGGAGACACTACTGTTTTTCTTTACGGCAAAAAATGCCAAAAGAAGGATAATACAGATATTTGACCCGTGGAACTGCAAAACCACAGTTCTAGTAATCTGGCCTACACCAGACTATTTTCAACAGATATATTTGTGTCTGAACAATCAGTAGACACTACTGTTTTTCTTTACAGCAAAAAATGCAAAAAAAGCAGGATAATACAGAGATTTGACCCGTGGAACTGCAAAACCACACTTCTATTTCTCGGGCCTACACCAGACTATTTTCAACAGATATATTTGCATCTGAACAATCAGGAGACACTACTGTTTTTCTTTACAGCAAAAAATGCAAAAAAGCAGGATAATACAGAGATTTGACCCGTGGAACTGCAAAACCACACTTGTATTTCTCGGGCCTACACCAGACTATGATCAACAGATATATTTGTGTCTGAACAATCAGGAGACACTACTGTTTTTCTTTTTGGCAAAAAATGCCAAAAGAAGGATAACACAGAGATTTGATCCATGGAACTGCAAAACCACAGTTCTAGTAGACTGGCCTACACCAGTCTCTTTTCAACAGATATATTTGTGTTTGAACAATCAGGAGACACTATTGTTTTTCTTTACGGCAAAAAATGGAAAAAAGCAGGATAATACAGAGATTTGACCCGTGGAACTGCAAAACCACACTTCTATTTCTCGGGCCTACACCAGACTATTTTCAACAGATATATTTGCGTCTGAACAATCAGGAGACACTACTGTTTTTCTTTACAGCAAAAAATGCAAAAATGCAGGATAATACAGAGATTTGACCCGTGGAACTGCAAAACCACACTTGTATTTCTCGGGCCTACACCAGACTATTTTTAACCAATATATTTGTGTCTGAACAATGAGGAGACACTAATGATTTTCTTTACAGCAAAAAATGCAAAAGAGCAGGATAATACAGAGATTTGACCCGTGGAACTGCAAAACCACACATGTATTTCTCGGGCCTACACCAGACTATTTTCAACAGATATATTTGTGTCTGAACCATCAGGAGACACTATTATTTTTTTTTACGGCAAAAATTGCCAAAAGCAGGATAATAGAGATTTTTTACCGTGGAACAGCAAAACCACCGTTATAATTTACTGGTGTATGCAAGACTTTTTTAAATATATATATTTGCGGCTGAACAGTGAGCGACACACTCAAACTGTTTTTTTTAGATACAAACCGCCCAAAAGTGAATAATACAGAGGTTTGAACTGTGGAACTGCAAAACCACACTTCTGTTTCTCTGGCCTACACCAGACTATTTTCAACAGATATATTTGTGTCTGAAATATCAGGGAGACACTATTAGTTTTTTTTTTTACGGCAAAAAATGCCAAAAGTAGCATAATAGAGATTTTTTACCTTGGAACAGCAAAACCACAGTTATAATTTACTGCTGTATACCAGATTATTTTCAACAGATATCTTTGTGTCTGAACAATCTGGGGACACTACTACTGTTTTTCTTTACAGGAAAAATGGCAAAAGCAGGATAATACAGAGATTTGACCCATGGAACTGCAAAACCACACTTCTATTTCTCGGGCCTACACCAGACTATTTTCAACAGATATATTTGTGTCTGAAAAATCAGGGACACACTATTATTTTTTTTTTTATGGCAAAAATTGCCAAAAGCAGGATAATAGAGATTTTTTTCCGGTGGAACAGCAAAACCACAGTTATAATTTACTGGTGTATACCAGACTATTTTCAACAGATATATTTGTTTCTGAACAATCAGGACACACTATTATTATATTTTTACGGCCAAAAATACCAAAAGCAGGACAATAGAGATTTTTTTACCGTGGAACATCAAAACCATAGTTATAATTTACTCGTGTATACCAGACTTTTTTAAATATATATTTGCGGCTGAACAGTGAGCAACACACTCAAACTGTTTTTTTTAGGTAAAAATGGCCTAAAAGAGGGCAATACAGAGATTTGACCCGTGGAACTGCAAAACCACACTTGTATTTCTCGGGACTACACCAGACTATTTTCAACAGATATATTTGTGTCTGAGCAATCAGTAGACACTAATGTTTTTCTTTACAGCAAAAAATGCAAAAAAGCAGGATAATACAGAGATTTGACCCGTGGAACTGCAAAACCACATTTGTGTTTCTCGGGCCTACACCAGACTATTTTCAACAGATATATTTGTGTCTGAACAATCAGGAGACACTACTGTTTTTCTTTATGGCAAAAAATGCTAAAAGAAGGATAATACAGAGATTTGACCCGTGGAACTGCAAAACCATAGTTCTAGTAATCTGGCCTACACCAGACTATTTTCAACAGATATATTTGTGTCTGAATAATCAGGAGACACTACTGTTTTTCTTTACGGCAAAAAATGCCAAAAGAAGGATAATACAGAGATTTGACCCGTGGAACTGCAAAACCACAGTTCGAGTAATCTGGCCTACACCAGACTATTTTCAACAGATATATTTGTGTCTGAACAATCAGTAGACACTACTGTTTTTCTTTACGGCAAAAAATGCAAAAAAGCAGGATAATACAGAGATTTGACCCGTGGAACTGCAAAACCACACTTGTATTTCTCTGGCCTACACCAGACTATTTTCAACAGATATATTTGCGTCTGAACAATCAGGAGACACTACTGTTTTTCTTTACAGCAAAAAATGCAAAAAAGCAGAATAATACAGAGATTTGACCTGTGGAACAGCAAAGCCACCGCTATAATTTACTGGTGTATACAAGACTTTTTTAAATATATATATTTGCGGCTGAACAGTGAGCGACACACTCAAACTGTTTTTTTTTAGATACAAACCGCCCAAAAGTGGATAATACAGAGGTTTGAACTGTGGAACTGCAAAACCACACTTCTGTTTCTCTGGCCTACACCAGACTATTTTCAACAGATATATTTGTGTCTGAACAATCAGGAGACACTACTGTTTTTCTTTATGGCAAAAAATGCTAAAAGAAGGATAATACAGAGATTTGACCCGTGGAACTGCAAAACCATAGTTCTAGTAATCTGGCCTACACCAGACTATTTTCAACAGATATATTTGTGTCTGAATAATCAGGAGACACTACTGTTTTTCTTTACGGCAAAAAATGCCAAAAGAAGGATAATACAGAGATTTGACCCGTGGAACTGCAAAACCACAGTTCGAGTAATCTGGCCTACACCAGACTATTTTCAACAGATATATTTGTGTCTGAACAATCAGTAGACACTACTGTTTTTCTTTACGGCAAAAAATGCAAAAAAGCAGGATAATACAGAGATTTGACCCGTGGAACTGCAAAACCACAGTTGTATTTCTCGGGCCTACACTAGACTATTTTCAACATATATATTTGTGTCTGAACAATCAGGAGTCACTAATGTTTTTCTTTACAGCAAAAAATGCAAAAAATCAGGATAATACAGAGATTTGAATCGTGAAACTGCAAAACCACACTAGTATTTCTCGGGCCTACACCAGACTATTTTCAACAGATATATTTGTGTCTGAACTATCAGGAGACACTATTGTTTTTCTTTACGGCAAAAAATGCAAAAAAGCAGGATAATACAGAGATTTGACCTGTGGAACTGCAAAACAACATTTGTATTTCTCTGGCCTACACCAGACTATTTTCAACAGATATATTTGTGTCTGAACAATCAGGAGACACTACTGTTTTTCGTTACAGCAAAAAATGCTAAAAAGCAAGATAATACAGAGATTTGACACGTGGAACTGCAAAACCACACTTGTATTTCTCGGGCCTACACCAGACTATTTTTAACCAATATATTTGTGTCTGAACAATGAGGAGACACTAATGATTTTCTTTACAGCAAAAAATGCAAAAAAGCAGGATATTACAGAGATTTGACCCGTGGAACTGCAAAACCTCACATGTATTTCTCGGGCCTACACCAGACTATTTTCAACAGATATATTTGTGTCTGAACCATCAGGAGACACTATTATTTTTTTTTACGGCAAAAATTGCCAAAAGCAGGATAATAGAGATTTTTTACCGTAGAACAGCAAAACCACCGTTATAATTTACTGGTGTATGCAAGACTTTTTTAAATATATATATTTGCGGTTGAACAGTGAGCGACACACTCAAACTGGTTTTTTTAGATACAAACCGCCCAAAAGTGAATAATACAGAGGTTTGAACTGTGGAACTGCAAAACCACACTTCTGTTTCTCTGGCCTACACCAGACTATTTTCAACAGATATATTTGTGTCTGAAATATCAGGGAGACACTATTAGTTTTTTTTTTTACGGCAAAAAATGCCAAAAGTAGCATAATAGAGATTTTTTACCTTGGAACAGCAAAACCACAGTTATAATTTACTGGTGTATACCAGATTATTTTCAACAGATATCTTTGTGTCTGAACAATCTGGGGACACTACTACTGTTTTTCTTTACAGAAAAAATGGCAAAAGCAGGATAATACAGAGATTTGACCCATGGAACTGCAAAACCACACTTCTATTTCTCTGGCCTACACCAGACTATTTTCAACAGATATATTTGTGTCTGAAAAATCAGGGACACACTATTATTTTTTTTTTTACGGCAAAAATTGCCAAAAGCAGGATAATAGAGATTTTTTTCCGGTGGAACAGCAAAACCACAGTTATAATTTACTGGTGTATACCAGACTATTTTCAACAGACATATTTGTTTCTGAACAATCAGGAGACACTATTATTATATTTTTACGGCCAAAAATACCAAAAGCAGGACAATAGAGATTTTTTTACCGTGGAACATCAAAACCATAGTTATAATTTACTCGTGTATACCAGACTTTTTTAAATATATATTTGCGGCTGAACAGTGAGCAACACACTCAAACTGTTTTTTTTAGGTAAAAATGGCCTAAAAGAGGGCAATACAGAGATTTGACCCGTGGAACTGCAAAAAAACACTTGTATTTCTCGGGACTACACCAGACTATTTTCAACAGATATATTTGTGTCTGAGCAATCAGTAGACACTAATGTTTTTCTTTACAGCAAAAAATGCAAAAAAGCAGGATAATACAGAGATTTGACCCGTGGAACTGCAAAACCACATTTGTGTTTCTCGGGCCTACACCAGACTAGTTTCAACAGATATATTTGTGTCTGAACAATCAGGAGACACTACTGTTTTTCTTTATGGCAAAAAATGCCAAAAGAAGGATAATACAGAGATTTGACCCGTGGAACTGCAAAACCACAGTTCTAGTAATCTGGCCTACACCAGACTATTTTCAACAGATATATTTGTGTCTGAACAATCAGGAGACACTACTGTTTTTCTTTACGGCAAAAAATGCCAAAAGAAGGATAATACAGAGATTTGACCCGTGGTACTGCAAAACCACAGTTCGAGTAATCTGGCCTACACCAGACTATTTTCAACAGATATATTTGTGTCTGAACAATCAGTAGACACTACTGTTTTTCTTTACGGCAAAAAATGCAAAAAAGCAGGATAATACAGAGATTTGACCCGTGGAACTGCAAAACCACACTTGTATTTCTCGGGCCTACACTAGACTATTTTCAACATATATATTTGTGTCTGAACAATCAGGAGTCACTAATGTTTTTCTTTACAGCAAAAAATGCAAAAAATCAGGATAATACAGAGATTTGAATCGTGAAACTGCAAAACCACACTAGTATTTCTCGGGCCTACACCAGACTATTTTCAACAGATATATTTGTGTCTGAACAATCAGGAGACACTACTGTTTTTCTTTACAGCAAAAAAATGCAAAAAAGCAGGATAATACAGAGATTTGACCCGTGGAATTGCAAAACCACACTTGTATTTCTCGGGCCTACACCAGACTATTTTCAACAGATATATTTGTGTCTGAACTTTCAGGAGACACTATTGTTTTTCTTTACGGCAAAAAATGCAAAAAAGCAGGATAATACAGAGATTTGACCTGTGGAACTGCAAAATAACATTTGTATTTCTCTGGCCTACACCAGACTATTTTCAACAGATATATTTGTGTCTGAACAATCAGGAGACACTACTGTTTTTCTTTACAGCAAAAAATGCAAAAAAGCAGGATAATACAGAGATTTGACCCGTGTAACTGCAAAACCACACTTGTATTTCTCGGGCCTACACCAGACTATTTTCAACAGATATATTTGTGTCTGAAAAATCAGGAGACACTACTGTTTTTCTTCACAGCAAAAAATGCAAAAAAAGCAGGACAATACAGAGATTTGACCCGTGGAACAGAAAAAAGACAATTGTATTTCTCGGGCCTACACCGGACTATTTTCAACAGATATATTTGTGTCTGAACATTCAGGAAACACTACCGTTTTTCTTTACAGCAAAAAATGCAAAAAATTAGGATAATACAGCGATTTGACCCGTGGAACTGCAAAACCACACTGGTATTTCTCGGGCCTACACCAGACTATTTTCCACAGATGTATTTGTGTCTGAACAATCAGGAGACACTACTGTTTTTCTTTATGCAAAAAATGCAAAAAAGCAGGTTAATACAGAGATTTGCCCCTTGGAACTGCAAAACCACACTTGTATTTCTCGGGCCTACACCAGACTATTTTCAACAGATATATTTGTGTCTGAACAATCAGGAGACACTACTGTTTTTCTTTACAGCAAAAAATGCAAAAAAAAGCAGGATAATACAGAGATTTGACCCGTGGAACAGAAAAAACACACATCAAGAAGAGGTGATGGGCGAGCACGTTTGAACTTGGTTGGCAGGAGGGGACAGAGGAAACAAGCATCAGTGTTATGCAGCCCACAATATAGCCTGACTTTGGACCTCCTGGAAAAGCCCGACATATGAGTAGAGATGAGCGTTGTTCTACTCGAACTGTTCGCCAATCTCAAATTCGAGCTGTTTTGGGCGGTGTTCGAGCCGGTCGGCGAACACGAACAATTTGAGAAAAATTCGGCTGTTCGAGGTTATGTTCGATAACTGTTCGTGCACCAAAATCATTACTGGATTTTTTCTCAGTAATGATGAAAATTAATGTTAATACGCAGTTTGAGTGTACAGCGGGGCGGGGGGAGGGGCAGGGGATTTATCTCTGCAGGAACAATGAAGATCTCCATTTTTTTTTCTCTTTCCCGCATTTGCAGTGGGGAGGTGCAATCTGTCAGCCTATCAGCAGCGCACACACGGAGCGAAGTGCTTTTTTTCACACAAGCAAGGGCATGTGTGATTGGCAGTGTATGTCACATGTCCTTGCCCTATAAGACCAAGCCATTTTCCCCGTCGCCACCATTTTCTCACTGCTGCAGCTGCGTGTTAGACGGCACCGCTGTTAATTTCAAGCCAATTTTCGCACAAATATACAGATAGCTTGGGAGTAGGGAATAGTTGTGATTGCAGTCCTTTTAAGGACTAGGTTACAGCATTTCCTACGACTTTTATCAGGCAGGTCTGTGCTCTTAAATAGATAGATTGTGGGAGTAAAGACTAATTGTAATTGGAGTCCTTTTCAGGACTAGGTTACATCAGTTCCTATCAGTTTTTGCCAGGCAGGTCTGTGCCAGTGCTGTGCAAGTTTTTTTCACAGCATTTGGCTGAATCTAGCAAAGCTAATCCTTTTTGGCCTATTGCAGAGTGTGTTAGTCAGTGGAGTAGCCTATCTGTGTTGCAAGATATACCACCTGTGTATAGAATACCAATTTTTTTACTGCACCTAGTGAAGTAAAATCTTTTGGGCATAGCATCATTCTATTAGTCCATCTATACTGACCTCCATCAGGTTGCAAACTGAATATAATTTTTTTCTGCATCTAGCTCTGAAAAAATATTTGGGCTTCTAGCAGTGTGTGGGACTTGGTCTATTAGTCCATCTATACTGACCTCCATCAGGTTGCAAATTAAAAATAATTTTTTTCTGCATCTAGCTCTGAAAAAATATTTGGGCTTCTAGCAGTGTGTGGGACTTGGTCTATTAGTCTATCTATACTGACCTCCATCAGGTTGCAAATTAAAAATATTTTTTTTCTTCATTTAGCTCTGAAAAAATATTTGGGCTTCTAGCAGTGTGTGGGACTTGTTCTATTAGTCCTTCTATACTGACCTCCAGCAGGTTGCAAATTGAATATAATTTTTTTCTGCATCTAGCTCTGAAAAAATATTTGGGCTTCTAGCGGTGTGTGGGACTTGGTCTATTAGTCCATCTATACTGACCTCCATCAGGTTGCAAATTAAAAATAATTTTTTTCTGCATCTAGCTCTGAAAAAATATTTGGGCTTCTAGCGGTGTGTGGGACTTGGTCTATTAGTCCATCTATACTGACCTCCATCAGGTTGCAAATTAAAAATAATTTTTTTCTGCATCTAGCTCTGAAAAAATATTTGGGCTTCTAGCGGTGTGTGGGACTTGGTCTATTAGTCCATCTATACTGACCTCCATCAGGTTGCAAATTGAATAAAAAAATTTTCTGCATCTAGCTCTGAAAAAATATTTGGGCTTCTAGCGGTGTGTGGGACTTGGTCTATTAGTCCATCTATACTGACCTCCATCAGGTTGCAAATTAAAAATAATTTTTTTCTGCATCTAACCCAGCCAATAGTTTTGGCCTAATACCACAGTTTGGCCACTCAGCTCTGCTCGGTTACCATCCATTGTTTTTTTGTGCAAACAACTCCAGAGTTGTGAATTAGTTAACCACCAAAATGAGTGGAAAAAGGCCTGCTGCTGGTGGAAAGGGGAATAGGCGTGTTGGGAAGGGGAAAAAAGGTTGTGTCCATGGGGTAGGTGCAGAAGAAAGACCATCTTCCAGCCAAACTAAAATGTCTACTTCTTTTAGCGGACAATGTGATAAGATCCCTTTCTTACGGCCACGCCAATCGCTACAAATTCCAGATGAGGCACAAAAACAGCAGGTGCTTCAACGGATATCAAGTGCTCCTTTAAGTGGGCTCTCCTCCACATCAACTTCAACATCACAAATACTCCAGTCCTCAAAGGTGTCACCCAAATCGCACATGCTTCCTCACAGCTCCCAAATCTCCAGCTGCCCGTCTGAGTATGAGGTAGAACAGATGGTTGAGTCTGCAGAGCTGTTTACTCATACTATAGCCTGGGAATCAGAGGTCGACTCCAGCGCTTCTGTGAATCCAGACGAGGAAATGATCTGCACTGATGCCCAGAATCTTTATGAGTCGGATCCAGGACCAGACGCAGAAGGTTCTGACCATAATGTAGACCCTCATTCCCAAACTGTAACTCCTGTTGGTGGAGACAATGAGGAAGACGATGATAAGACTCAAATACCTGATTGGAGCGACAACTTTAGTTTTTTGTCAGGGCAGGAACAGGTTGGCTCTGAGGACGACGGGTGTGATAACGCACAGGGTGATGATGATGAGGTCGGAGATCCCACTTACTGTCAACCCACAGTCAGCCAAGAGATGAGGTCAGCAGAGGAGGTGGAGGAAGATGCTAGTGACAACGAGGTCAGGTTGCGCCTTCCTGGACAGAGACGTAGTACTGGAAGCACGTCAACAACTGCATCCTCAAACACAACTCTGCCTCTCACCACAAGTCGTGGTGGCTCTTCAGGTCGCATGGGTGCTAAGCCTTGCATAGCCTGGGCATTTTTTCAGATCGATAAAGATGACCCAACTCGTGTTATCTGTAACATTTGTCAGCAAAAGCTAAGTAGAGGCCAAAAAATACATAGTTTGAGTACTTCATGCATGAACCGGCACATGGACATGAAGCATAAGTTGCAGTGGGAAGCTCAGTGTGCTACAATGCGGTCTAGCCGGCCGGGCCAACCACCGTCTGCCATATCTTGTGCATCCGCAGCCTCTTCATCCTCTGTGACTGGGGGGACAGCAGTCACACCTGTTTTGGGGCGCAGACCTGCCACCTCTTTACCCGCAACAGCCAGCGTGATTGGCAGGTCATCATTTTCTTTGGAGGTGGTAACACCAGCTGGTCTTGAGCGCTGTCCGACATCGATAGCACCACCTTTGGATCAAGGCAACCTAACATGTCCGCCTGCATCTTCCTCACAGACCGGCAGTTTGCCGGGGACACCCTTATCAACCCCGTCTAAGCACAATAGCCAGCCCTCGGTCCCTCAGATGTGGACAAGTAAAAGACCATTTCCTCCTAGCCATGAGAAAGCTAAGAGATTGAATTTCACCATCTGCAAGCTCTTGGCTACAGAAATGCTGCCTTTCCGCCTGGTGGACACAGAGGATTTTCGAGACCTTATGTCCGTCGCAGTGCCCCAGTACCAGATGCCCAGTCGGCACTACTTCTCAAAGAAAGGTGTGCCTGCGCTCCACCAGCATGTCGCACACAACATCACCGCTTCTTTGAGAAACTCTGTGTGTGACAGGGTGCATTTCACCACAGACACTTGGACGAGTAGGCATGGACAGGGGCGTTACATGTCGCTGACTGGGCACTGGGTAACTATGGTGACAGCAGGACAAGGGGCTGCTGTCCAAGTCTTGCCGTCCCCACGAGTTGTGCGTCAATCCTCTTTATGTCATTTTTCCTCCACTGCTTCTGCCTCCTCAACCTCCTCTCGGTCTTCCACCTGCACCCAAAGCCTGTCTGGTCATGCCACAAGCTTTCTAACTGCGCAGAAGGGATCCTGCACACCTCCTTACTATGCTGGCAGTAGGGCTCAACGTCATCAGGCGGTTTTTACATTGAAATGTCTGGGAAATGTGAGTCACACAGCTGAGGAGTTGTGGTCAGCTCTGGAGAACCAATTTCATGAATGGTTGTCTCCACTGGACCTGAAACCAGGGAAGGCCGTGTGCGACAATGCTGCAAACCTGGGTGCGGCCCTTCGCCGGGGCAATGTCACACACGTGCCTTGTATGGCTCACGTGTTGAACCTGGTTGTCCAGCAATTTTTAGCCCACTATCCCAGACTAGATGGCCTTCTGCAGAGGGCACGGTCGCTGTGTGCTCACTTCCGCCGTTCGCATCCCGCAGCTCAGCGACTTACATCTCTACAGAAGTCGTTGGGCCTGCCACTTCACCGGCTAAAATGCGATGTGCCTACCCGGTGGAATTCAACTCTGCACATGTTGCAGCGACTGTGGCAGCACCGACAAGCCCTGGTGCAATACGTTCTGACGTATAGCCTGGGCCAACGAGATTCAGAGGTGGGGCAAATCACGCTGGAGGAGTGGTCTCAGATCAGGGACCTATGCACCCTTCTGCACAGTTTTGAAATGGCGACGAAGATGTTTAGTGCTGACGATGCCATTATTAGCATGACTATTCCGGTGATTTACATGCTGGAGCACATGTTAAACAGAATTCGGAGTCAGGTGGTGGCACAAGAGGAGGTGGAGGAAGTAGAGGAGGAGGAGTTGTATGCGGAAGGGCTAACATCTGCAAGGTCCAGAAGGTCGGCAGCACCAAGGTGGCAGGCATGTGAGGGTGGGGCAGATGGTTTTACCAGAGCGCATGGTAGCAGCCAAACTAGTGAGGAAGGTGCAGGAGCCCAGGAAGAAGTGGAGGACGAACTGATGGAAGACTCATCAGATGAGGGAGACCTTGATCACATTTCTGTTGTGCGAGGTTGGGGGGAGAGGACAGAGGAAGGAAGCATGATTGTTACCTCGCCACCAACACAACAGGGACTTGGTGCTCCTGGATGCGCAACACACATGAGTGCCTTCTTGCTGCACTACCTGCAACATGACCCTCGAATTGTGAGAATTAGAAATAATCCTGACTACTGGGTTGCCACACTGTTAGATCCCCGGTACAAAAGTAAATTTGCAGAAATTATTCCTGCCATAGAAAGGGATGCACGCATGCAGGAGTATCAGCAGAGACTGTTGCAGAATCTTACATGTGCTTTTCCACAAAATACGAGTGGTGCACGTAGTGAATCTCACAGTTCCAACTTGCCAACCGTGGGACCGTCAAGTGTTCAGCACTCAAACCGTAACAGAACCACAGTATCTGCTGGTAACATCAATTTTGCGGAATCATTTCACCACTTTTTTAGCCCATCCTTTGCAAGGCCACAGGAGACAAGAAGTCTGACACATAGTCAACGCCTAGAGACGATGGTACAGGAGTATCTCCAAGTAAACATTGAAGCCACGACTGTGTCACTGGACCCTTGCTCTTTTTGGGCTTCCAATCTGGATAAATGGCCGGAGCTAGCCACTTACGCCTTGGAGATCTTGTCATGCCCCGCAGCCAGCGTTCTGTCTGAACGTGTGTTCAGCGCTGCTGGTGGTGTGCTGACAGATAAGCGCACGCGGCTCTCCACTGATAATGTAGACAGACTCACGTTCATAAAGATGAACAAATCATGGATCCGAAACGACTTTTCTACCCCTGTGTCATCCTGGGGAGAGTAAAAGCTTGATGATTGGTTAAAATCACCCTACCAACCGTTTTAAGCTTTCAAATTACTAATCATGTTTATCTGTATCTTGACTGGAAAATAATTTGGGCTTTGTAGCAGTGTGCAGCACTGATCCTATTAGGCCATCTATAATAAGCTTCACCAGATTTAAAATTAAAAATAATTTTTAGCTGCATCTAGCCCGGAAAATAATTTTTGGGCTCCGAGATGCGCAAGACACATAAGTGCCTTCTTGCTGCACTACCTGCAGCATGACCCTCATATTGTCAGAACTCTTAGATCCCCCAAACTTTTCGATCAACCTTTTCATTTTAATAAAGACCAAAAAAATGGTCATTTTTGAAATTATAAGCATTAGCAGGTTGTTAGAAACTGAAATCAAACAGTTTTCAACTCAAAACTTTATTCTAGGTGATGTTACATTTTCACATAGGACCCCTTGTTCGAAAGGAGCTTCTGAACTCTCTCGTCCATTGAATTTGTCAGGTTTTGGATGGTTTCTGCTTCAATTGTTTTGCATGAGGACAGAATACCCTCCCAGAGCTGTTGCTTAGATGTGAACTGCCTCCCGCCATCATAGACACTCCTTTTAATGATGCTCCAAAGGTTCTGAATGGGGTAGAGGTCAGGGGAGCATGGGGGTCACACCATAAGTTTGTCCCCTTTTATGCCCATATCAGCCAGAGATGCAGATGTTTTATGTGCAGCATGAGATGGTGCATTATCATGCAGAAAAATGATCTTGCTGTGAAATACACGGTTCTTCTTCTTGAACCATGGCAGGAAGTGCTGTTTGAGAAAATCCACATACATTATGGAGTTCATCTTTAGCGCCTTCAGGGATCTTAAAGGGGCCGACAATCTCTCTCCCCATGATTCCAGCCCAAAACATTACTCCACCTCCTCCTTGTTGGCGCTGTAGCCGTGTTTGCGTGGGGTGTCCATCAACCAGCCATCCTCCACTCCATTCATCTGGACCATCGAGCGCTGCACGGCACTCATCCGTGAACAAAACAGTTTTGAAATCAGTCTTCATGTAATGTTTGGCCCACTGGAGCCGTTTCTGCTTGTGTGAAGTGGATAGAGGAGGTCGACAGGATGGCATATGCACAGCTGCAAACCTCTGAAGGACCCTGCATCTTGTTGTTCGGGGGACGTTGGAGGCACAAGCAGCTTCAAAAACTTGTCTGCTGCTATGACAAGGCTTTTTTGCCGCTGCTCTTTCAACCTGACGTAATTGCCTGTAGGAAAGAGTCCTCAATTTGCCCTTATCAGCACGCACACGTGTGTACTGTGAATCAGCTACATACTTCTTGATTGCCAAGACACTTCATCCTGATCATCGCACAATGTTGATTGTAGTCATGCCTTGACCTAAACACTCCACAATTTGTTGCTTCTCAGCAGCCGACACATCCTTTTTCTTTCCCATTTTGGCAGAAAATGTAGGCTGCTTAATAATGTGAGAGAGCCTTCTTAAGTAGTCTTGCCTTTCATTGGACACACCTGCCAAACTAATTAGCACAGGTGTCTGCAATTGCTTACAGTGATATAAAGAGCCCTGACACACATCACCATCAATGAGTTTAACTGACAAACAAACAAATTCTTCCCTTATCACTCCTAAACACTTTTTGCATAATAATTTGGAACGCGGTGTACATGTGCTTTTCCACAAAACACCAGTGGTTCACGTAGTGAATCTTACAGTTCTAACTTGCCAACCGTGGTCTGTATGGAATTGTTCAATAAAGGGCCCAAAATTAAGATAACATAGATGGGAGAGGTCTCTATGAATAGGAATTCCTAAGTATTTCATACCCTGTGAGGGCCAGGCAAAGGGAAAGTTGGACTGGATGGAATCCTATATGGATTTAGGGAAGGAGACATCGAGGGCCTCAGACTTCGCTGCATTGATTTTAAAATTTTACCATGTAACAAAGTGATCTATTTCAGCCATAACAGCAGGGATGGATATATGTGATTGAGTGATATATACTAGGACATCATCAGCAAATAGAGAGCACTTGTACTCGGTGCCTCCCACCTCAATCCACCTAATATTGGGGTTATGGCGAATTGATGAGAGCAGGTGCTCCGTCACTAGGATGTATAAGAGAGGGGACAGAGGACATCCCTGCCTTGTCCCATTGGTGATTGTGAAAGGTGATGAAAATGTTCTGACGCACCCCCTGGGCCTTGGGACACCCGGAGCCGGACCCTTTTTGGTGGATGCTGGTGGTTGTAGTCTTCGTGGCGGCGATCCGGTTCCGTGGCTCAGGGCGGTCAAACCAGTGGCGGAACTATTTATGTGGTTTTGATGTTTAAATGTCCGACTACGCCACCCGTGGATTGCGGTCAGAGTGAACCGCCGCTCCAGGGCAGACCGCTGAGGCTGGTGTTGTGGGTGCAGCAGAGCGTAGCATAACTCCCCACGGGAGGAGTATAGCCTCAGGGCAGTGTATGCGGAGGATGGGGGTGATGGTGCAGGGCAGCAGCAGTAACGACACGGAGTCAGTGATGCAGTTCAGGGCCTTTACTCACAGTTCTTATTATCCAGACCACGTCTGCAGGTAACGGCTGCCCACGTCGTACTGTGCTCACCAGGTGAGGGGCTCAGACAACTCCCAGATAACTTTGGAGCGCTTCACAGGACCCCCTTTGTGTTTCCTTTGTCTGGCCTTTCTTACCAACACTTCTGTCCGGCTGCCTCGGGCCTCCTCTTGGTAAACTTGGCGCCAGTTTCCCTGACCCTATGTGGTGCCTTCCTAGCGGGTGGAGCAAGGGGCTGCGCCACATAAAATGTCAGAGCCTCCGGTTTCTAGCTGAGGGTCGTTTCCTGCCTCCACTAGTTCGGGGACCGGTCTCCCCCTTTGGCCTGACCCCTCCACGCAGGTGGATTGGGGCGTGCGGTGGCGACTCGCCCGTCCGCACCCCTGGGATCCCTTCATTCCTCGTTCCTGGAGCCTTCTCCGCTCCTCTTCCTTCCTTCTCCCTCTTGCAGGCCTGGGCCTCTGTTACTAGGCCCGCCTCCGGAGCAGAGCTCATGCAGAGCCCCTGCTCCCTGCCACTTCTGCTCAGACTTCTCTGCACTGAACTAAGATGGTGCCCACCTTTTATACTCCCTTCTCAATGCACCCAGGAACTGCTTCCTCCCTGCTCCTGCACTGCAGGGTTCCTCTTCCTCAGTGTTCCCTCCCCCCACTCCAGCCAGGGACAGGGACTGTCGTGCCCATCTCAGGGGCATATTGGTCGCCCTGCCCCACGGCAATGTGGTGTAATGCATGCAGGTGTCGGGTCCTGATCCACACTCCATCCTTATCTGAGAGTGAGATATCACACCTCTGGGTGAGGTGCAATACGTCTGTAGCAACCGAGCCCTCGGTGCTACAATTCCATTTATCTTCAGCCTAGGTGACGTATTGTGATACAGGGCCGTGATTTTGGCTATAAAAGGGTCCCCTAGACCCCTACCCCAAGCTTTTTAAGAGAATCATATATGGCGTGCCAGGAGACTCTATGGAATGCTTTCTCAGCATCCAACGAGAGTATCTACTTACAAATTTTTAACTGCATCTAGCCCAGGAAATACTTTGTGCCTAGTAGCAGTGTCTGCTAGTCAGCGGATTATCCCGGCTGTTAAGCAAGCTACACCACCTGTAGTTTGGACACTTAATTTTTTCAAAGGAAATGCTTCGGGACCACGGGATACTTAGTGAAGAGCATCAGGAGGCACCCCAAGGCATAGGGGCTGGGACTGGCACTAGGATGCCTTGCGGTGGACAGCCGAGCTCGATCCTTATAAAAGCTTTTTAACTGCAGCAGCTTTAGTGGACGCTACTGGAGCTGGAATTACGCGGCTGCTGGCATGAGACTTGCCCTCCAATAGATCCTTGTAAATGGATTTAAAGTGTATTCATTCAAATTAGAGGGACAATTTAAATTAAAAAGCTTAGAGCTGCCTCCACCACAGGGGGGCTCTCTCGACCCACCAGCGGACAGGCACCAGTATTGGGAGAGGGGGGCTGGCCGTCAGGGTTCACCGCGGCTCTGGCACAAACCCGGCGACACGGAGGTGGCACGGGCAGGAGCGGACTGACCGTCTCGGCTTCTCACTTTTTGGATTTTAGAAGGGCATGACATGCCTATATCTGTGTCTCCCCCTCCTTTTACTCCTCCACCTCTTTTCTTTTCGCATGACTATATGTACTTGTCACTTTTCCATGTGTTAGTTGTGTCTTCTGAGCAGTTTGTCAGCTTTTGGACACCTTTGAAGGTGTTTTCTATGTGCTTCTATGTGTTTTTGTTTGCCTGCCATTGGTTTTAACAGTGTTCGAAGGTGTTCGACGAACAGTTCGACGAACAGTTCGGCGAACACACGGGTGTTCGACGAACCGAACCGAACTCGAACATTACGGGGGTGGCTCAACACTACATATGAGTGCCTTCTTGATGCACTATCTGCAACATGATCCCAGAATAGGATTTGAAATAATGCTGACTACTGGGTTGCCACTCTGTTAGATCCACGTTATAAGAGTCAATTTTGCCAGATGCTTCCCACCCTGGAAAGGGACCCGCTTATGTTGGAGTATCGAAGCAAGCTTTTAGGCAACCTTAATAGAGATTTTCCCCAAGATAACAGTGAGGCACACAGTGTGCATCGCAGCTGTAGTCTTTCAATCTCCGGCACGTCAGTTAGTCAACGCCAAAACATTAGCAGCAGCAGCAGAGTAAGTGGCAGAAGCAATTTCTGGGAGTCCTTTCACACATTTTTTGCACCAGCTCGTGCACCAGCACAACAGAGTACAAGTCTGACACGTGGTGAATGACTGGAGAAGATGGTACAGGAGTATCTAGAGTTCAATATCAATACCATCAGGGAGGGTTTGGACCCTTTTACATTAAATGGATGAATGGTCTGAGCTCGCCTCTCATGCCTTGGAGGTTTTATCATGCCCGGCAGCCAGTGTTCTCTCTGAACGTGTCTTCAGCGCTACTGGTAGTGTCTTGACGGATAAGCGCACCCGGCTGTCCCCTGAAAGTGTAGACTGCCTAACTTTCATCAAGATGAACAAGTCATGGATCTCCAAGGACTTTTGCACCCCAATTGCAGACTGTACAGAGTAGGCAATGTTGTCGTTTTGAGTGTGCTGCATTGATCTCTTGAAATTGCAGTCTGTGATATGGCTTCTGTGCCTGCTCGTGATGCTGCTGCTGCTGCAGGTTTTAGGCCCTAATTTTGGGAAATGTGGAGAATTCTGATTTTGTTTCCATCCGTTTCGTTGGCTGTAGTGGGACAGGTTTAGATCTGCGTTAAACTACTTGTAGTCTGATGACATTGATGTCACTTCGGTGGTGTTAGGCCCTCATTTAGGGCAATGTGAACACTCCTGGTTAGGTCTCCATCTCCTGGGTTGGCTGTACTGGAAGAGGTGTGGATCTTATTTACACTATTTGTACAGTAGTGAAATTGATGGCACTTTGCTGGCGTCTGTCATTAATTTTTTTAAATGTGCGGAATCCTGATTGGGTCTCCATTAGTGTTGAGCATTCCGATACTGAAATATCGGATATCAACCGATATTCGCTGTATCGGAGTTCCGATACATTTAGAATATTGAATACCGGAATCGGAAGTTCCCATAATGCAATGAGCCAGTTTGATTTTATTCAGCCAATGAGGATCCTAAGAAGTGTGGGCACATCCTGTTAGGCATGTTAGGCATGTTAACTAATGGCATGGCTGTGATTGGCTGCTGAAATGATGTCATGATGCACTATAAAAGCCGCTGCCGCCATTTTGGGTTCACTCTGCTGTGAATTCAGTTAGGGACAGGACGCTGCTGTTCTGAGGGACAGTTTGAGCTAGCGATTTGCTTTATTGTGCTTTACCGAGGCTACTTTATAAACCGCTGTGCGAGAAGCTTTCTTTTGCCTTGCAGCGCTAGTGCACAGTTCTCTGCACAGTTCACGGCTGTCTGCGAGGTCTCTGTGTGTGAGTGCAGCTCAAGCTGTAGTGTGTTCTGCAGCCACGTCCAGTTGTAGTCCGCTCAGAGTGCGTCACTGCCTCATACATTGTGCTTTTTTGCATTAGTGCTGCTCATTTTTCCTGATTTCTCCTATTAGTGTGGTTCCATCCGTATCCAGCTAGATTGCTTCCAAACACACTATATAGGAGTAGATAGAGAAGCTTTCTTTTGCCTTGCAGCGCTAGTGTACAGTTCTCTGCACTGTTCACGGCTGTCTGCAAGGTCTCTGTGTGTGAGTGCAGCTCACGCTGTAGTGTGTTCTGCAGCCACGTCCGGTTGTAGTCCGCTCAGCGTGCGTCACTGCCTCATACATTGTCCTTTTTTGCATTAGTTTTGCTCATTTTTACTGATTTTTCCTATTAGTGTGGTTCCATCCATATCCAGCTAAATTGCTTGCAAACAAACTATATAGGAGTAGATAGAGGAGCCTTTCTGCAGCCTTTTGCCCTGCAGCCCCAGCCAGATTAGTATTAGCCTATTTTTTGTAGCCTCATCTATTGCATTGTAAGTTACCTTCCTGCATTGTAATAGCTACAAAAAGTTTGTGATACTATGGGTTTTACATCTTTGGGCACATCCAGTGTCTTTTTGTGAAAAAAAAAAACGTAAATAAAGTTCACCAAACACTCCACTTTACAGTTGTGTAGGCCACATTAGCTCATATTAAAGTCTAGCCAACACTATATAAAATTAGTGTTTGTTATACCTGTTAGCAGCTGTTCAGGAATAAGCACACTAAGCCCTTAGTACTTTTCTGCCTATCTTTATCAGTCTACCAAGATGAAGAAGGCGGGGAGTAAGGCATGTGGTCGTGGGCGTGGTGTTTCTGCAGGGAGAGGATGTGGGGATACTGTGCCTGCTGCAAGCACCAGTGACTCAGCATCCCCCAGTTTTACCAGGGAACAGTCATTTATGCGCAGCTTTGTAGGAGCTCGCCGTACCCCACTGCTGCGGGATGACCAAATTGAAGCCGTTGTCGGATGGATGGCAGCTAACGCATCGACTTCAATTAGTTCCAGATCCTCTCAGGTCCTTAGCACTGAAGAGCACCCATCTGTCTCTTCACCACCTGCCAAATTACCAAGGCAGTCAGAGAGCCCTGGACAGGAGCCATCTCTACTTCTGTTCTCTGAATCTCTTGGCTTGGAAAGAGGGGGCCAGCCAAGCAGAATTCTAGAATTTGAAGAAGAGGTAGTATGCAGTGATGCGCAACCGCTTTATCTCTCTGAATTTGAAGAGGCAGATGGACCAGTGCCTATGGTCAGCACACCTCAGTACGCATCTGATGATGAGACTCAGGTGCCAATTTCTGGTGCGTACTGTGCTCTCGAGACTACCCAGGAGAAGCAGTTGTTTGAAGAGGGTAGTGTAGATGATGAGGTCTTTGACCCATCATGGCGTGAGGTACAGGAAGGTGGTGGGAGCAGCTCTGAGGAAGAGATTCCCCGAACGGCCCAAAAAGGAGGGAGAGGGAGGGGGCAGACTTGGTTGCCTGTAGCCTCCACTTCGGCACCCATTAAAGCATGCATCTTCCAAAACCCAAAACGGGCGCTCCCAAAACTTGCAGTGCCTGGTCCTTTTTTGACACAGTTGCAGATAACATTTGCTTTGTCAAATGCAAGCTCTGTAATCAGAAAGTGAAAAGAGGGAAAAGTGTCAGCAACCTCAATACCACAAATATGTGGAAACATGTGCGGACCAAGCACGTGGTGGAGTTACAAAGACACACTGAAGACCTAGGCCAACCTACAGCGCCACCTACCACATCTTCAGCTCGTGTTGTAGCCTATTCTTCCAGCTCACACACAGCTGGTTCAGCTTCCTCACAGGATCGCCATGGAAGAACCTCTGGGACTGTTGTACAGAGACACAGTGTTATTCCATCCACAGCACCACGTTCCCTGTCATCCTCACACTCCCAGGCCAGTCTATAGCCATCGTTAGCACAGGCATGTGAGAAAAGGCGCCCATACTCGGCAAACCACCCCCGAGCACAGGCTCTGAATTCTGGCATTGCAAAACTACTGTCCCTTGAAATGCTATTGTGGCGCCCCTGAGGGTTCAGTCGCCACAGAGGTATTGCACCTCATCCAGAGGTGTGGTATCTCACTCTCAGGTAAGGAGGGAGTACGGCTCAGGACCCTAACACTACATCCACTACACCACATTTCCGAGGAACAGGGAGACAATGCTCCTGTGGGGAAGCACAACTGTCCCTGATCCCTGGCTGGAATGGGGAGGAACCACTTAGAGAGGGGGAACTAGGTAGTGGATGGGTGGAGGACGTAGATCCTGGGAGAACTGGAGTAGGAGCATATAAAAGTAGGAACCATCTTGGTTCAGAGGGGAGAAGTGGAGAGGAGTTCAGTCTGAGGAGTAGATGTAAGGAGCAGAGGCTCTGTACGAGCTCTGCTCTGCAGGCAGGCCTAGTCCAGAGGCCTGAGCCTGAAGAAGGAAGGAGAGGAAAGAGGGAGAAGGAAGGCTCCAGGAGAGGAACCGAAGGGACCCCAGGGGTATGGGCCGTGCAGCTGCCACCCGTACACCCGACGCTGCCAGGAGGTAGGGGGGTCAGGCCAGAAGAAAGGGAACCGGATCCCTCAACCAGCAGAGACTACAGGGCTCAACTGGGAACCGGAGGCTGCAGCACTTTAAGTACAGCAGGCCGCCCACACCAGCCATCAGGAAGGTAGCCACATAGGGCCAGGGGACGGAACACACGTCGCCCGCCAAGGCCCGAGGACACTGGACAGAGGTGCTGCTAGGTGTGAGGTACAAGGAGAGAGGCCAGAAAAAGGTACACAGAACGGGGTCCTGATAAGTGCTCGAGAGATACCTGAGGGTGGACTGAGCCCCTCACTGAGTACGCACAGCACAACGTGGGAAGTTATGATCTGCAGTATAACTTGGAAACTAACAACCGTGAGTAAAGACCCTGGGACTGCATCATCTTGTCTCCGTGTTTCTTACCGCGCCAGCACTCACTGCACTGGGACGCCCCGCACAACCACCATCATTCACCTGCGCTGCCCTGAAGCTACACTCTTCCTGTGGGGAGTTATACTACACTTGCTGCACATACCACCAGCTTCAGTGGACTGCTCCGCAGCGGCGGTTCTCCATAACCGCAATCCACAGGTGGCGTAGTCAGATTATATAACCTATACACATAGACTGCCACTGGTTTGACCGCCCTGGGTCACGGACTGGGTCGCCGCCACGGTGACTACAACCCCCAGCATCTACAAGGCCCGGCTCCGGGTGTCCCCATGGCCCAGGGGGCACGTCACTATCATTCAGGCTGGTGGAGACTGACACCTTCCGTAACCTGATGGCATTGTGTAACGGGTCTGGGAGGCGGAACCTCTGAGCTGCTATACAAGGGGGCGGTCCTTGTAAGGGAGCGGGTGGCGACCAGGGTAGACGGGCAGGCAGTCACAGCAGGTGACTGGGACAGTCTCTGAATGAACGGACAGGAGGTCATGGCAAGTGACCGGGGCAGTCTCTGGATGAACGGGCAGGAGGTCACGGCAAGTGACCGGGGCAGTCTCTGGATGAACGGGCAGGAGGTCACGGCAAGTGATCGGGGCAGTCTCTGGGTAAAGGATTGGTACGACCTGTGGCGGCAGATGATAGACGTGAGCTCCCAGGTGAGCAGGCGAGAGTCTCTGGATAATCGGGTGGTCACAGCATGTGACGGCGGAGCCTCCAGGAAGACCAACAGACAGGTAGCAGATGAGCGCTCCCAGGTGAGCGGGCAGGAGTCTCTGGACAGTCGGGTGGTCACAGCATGTGACGGCAGAGCCTCCTGGTAGGCTAGCAGACAGGCAGCAGATGAGCGCTCCCAGGTGAGTGGGCAAGCTGGTCCTTAGACAGACTGACAGGAGTTGGAAGGCAGACCGTCGGACCTCAGGCAAGCAGGCAGGTAGAAGATGTGCGCTCCCAGGTGAGCGGGCAAGCTGGTCCTTAGACAGACTGACAGAAGTTGGAAGGCAGACCGTCGGACCTCAGGCTAGCAGGCAGGTAGCAGGATATCAGGCAGGAATTAGACAGCAGACTGGCAGGAATCTGGCAGGTATCTGGCAGGTAACTGGCAACGGGACCTGAGGGCTGAAGCAGAGTAGTGAACAGTGCTACAACATTGCTCGGGCACCTCCATTTTGGAGGAGGTGCCTTTTATATGGGAGGTCCTCCGGCAATTGGCCGGGGACTCCTTAGGACGGCGCGCGCGGTCCCTTTAAGAGAGGGGGAGCGCGCGCGCGCGCGCCCTAAGCACACTGCCGGGGAAGGAGCGCGTGCCGGAAGCAGCGGGGAGAGAAGCGCTGGAGGACGCCGCGCCAGGAGCGGGGAGGTGAGAGGGATGGCGTCTCTGCCTAGAACGGGGCAGAGACGCCGATGTTACAGTACCCCCCCCTTTAGGCCCCCTCTTTTTTTGGCCAGAAAGAAATTTCTCAAGGAGAAGCGGGGCGTTGATGTTCTCCCTGGGTTCCCAAGTTCTCTCCTCAGGACCAAACCCCCTCCAATCTACCAGAAAAAAGGTTTTTCCTCTTACCCTCTTGGAGGCCAGAATACTCTCTACCTCAAAGATGTCATCAGCGGAAACCGGAGCAGGAGGGGCACCTGGATTTTTGGAAAAAAAATGAAAGGCAACGGGTTTGAGGAGAGATACGTGGAAGGAGTTGGGGATCCGTAGGGTGGCCGGCAGTTTTAATTTGTAGGCCACAGGGTTAATTTGCCTGAGGACTTCGAAGGGGCCGATGAATCGAGGACCCAACTTGTAGGAGGGTACTTTGAGCCGCACATGTTTGGATGAGAGCCAAACCTTGTCTCCCGGACGGAATTGGGGCGGATCCAGACGTCTCTTATCAGCATATCTCTTCATCCGCTCAGAGGAGAGAAGAAGAGCGGACCTGGTGCTCTCCCAAATAGTAGAAAATTCGCTGACAAGAGACTCCGCAGCAGGGTTGTCCACAGAAATGGAGACAGGAAGTGGAATCCGGGGATGTTGGCCACCGACTATAAAGAACGGGGATTTGGAAGAGGACTCGCTCTCATGGTTGTTATAAGAGAACTCGGCCCATGGTAGGAGATCCACCCAGTCCGAGTGGTGAGCATCAACGAAGTGCCGGAGGTAGCTAGACAAGATCTGATTGCTCCGCTCCACTTGACCATTGGACTGAGGGTGGTAAGCGGAGGAGAAATCCAGGGTAATGTCCAGCAGCTTACATGTGGCTCTCCAGAAGCGAGAGGTGAACTGGACCCCACGATCCGACACGATGTGGAGGGGCAGACCATGGAGACGGAAGATGTGGCGGATAAAGTCTTTAGCCAGCTCGGGTGCAGACGGAAGACCAGGCAGGGGAATGAAGTGGGCCATCTTAGAAAAACGGTCAGCGACAACCCAAATGACAGTACAACTGGCAGAAACTGGAAGGTCTGTGATAAAGTCCATAGCGATGTGTTGCCAAGGAGCAGCAGGTACGGGAAGGGGCAGGAGATGGCCGGCAGGTAGATGTCGGGGAACTTTGTTACGGGCACAGGATGAACAGGCCGCGACGAAGTCTACCACGTCCTTACGCAGGGTAGGCCACCAGTAATGCCGGGTAATAAGTTGGAAGGTCTTCTTTTGGCCAGCATGGCCAGCTAGTTTAGAAGAATGTCCCCAGCGAAGAACCCTCTCCCGATCTGGCACAGCTACGAACGTCTTACCGGGTGGAAGACGAGTCAGATCCAAGGGGGCCACATTCATCACCTTGGAGGAGTCGATGATGTGCGTAGGTTCCTCCTCTTGATCGGAGGACAGGAAGGACCGGGACAAGGCATCAGCTTTGACGTTCTTGTCCGCCGGACGGAAATGAAGAATGAAGTCGAAGCGGGCAAAAAACAATGACCACCGGGCCTGGCGAGGATTGAGTCTCTGGGCATTTTGGAGATATGCCAGGTTTTTGTGATCCGTGTAGATAATTACCGGGTAGATAGCCCCTTCAAGCAGATAGCGCCACTCTCCCAGTGCCAATTTGATGGCTAGCAATTCCCGGTCTCCAATGGAGTAGTTGCGCTCCGACGAGGAGAAGATTTTGGAGAAGAAGCCGCACGTTACTGACGCGCCCCCTGGGACATATTCCTTTTTGAGGGGAATACCCGGCACCGGATCAGATGGGGGGGGGGTTGTAGTCTCCGAGCGGCTGTGACCCGGCCCCGTGCCCAGGGCGTCAAGCTCAGTGTGATGTGGCAGTTCTACAGATGTTACTAAAGTTCTTTTGTGTCGACTACGCCACCCGTTGTGATGCGGTCACTGTGGCCGCCGCTGCAGCAGGGTCCGCTGAGGCTGATGGTGGGTGCGCAGCTTGGTGAAATAACCCCCAACGGGAGGGGTATAGCCTCAGAGGGGACAGGCGCAGAGGATGGGGGTTGTGGTGGTGTAGTGCAGACGGCAGTGAAGACAGAGTCGGGTTGTGCAGTTAAGGGTGTTTACTTACTGCAGATGTTGTACTGGTCACTCCAGCTGCTAGTGACCACCCGAGCCGTGCTGCGTCCACCAGGTCCTGGATCCAGCCAACCCCCAAACAAGTCCGGAGCGTGGCCCTGAGCTCTCCCTCTGTCCTTTCTTCAGCCGTCCCCACCAGTGATCCACCTAGGTCCAGCTCCCTCGGGCCTTCTGTTGGGACACCCTTGGCCCTGGGTTCCCTGACCCTTCATGTGGTGTGCCTTCGGGGTGAATGTGGTGGGTGACCGTGGCAGACACTGCCCACGGTCTCCGGTCTCTGGCTGGGGATTGTTTTTACCCCCACCAGTTTGGGTTCCGGTACCCTTTTGCTGCCTCCTCACCCGGTGCTCTGATTTGGGTTCTTGGGTCCCTTCTCTTCTGTGCTCTGGGTCTTTCTCTTTCTCCTCTCTCACTCTGGGTCTTGGTCTTTCTTCTCTCCTCTCCTGACTTGTTCTCTGCAGCTGATCCTCTCTGCATCTGACTCTCTGCGTCTGACCCTGATTCTAGTTGGTGCCCACCTTATATATCCCTCTATGTGTGAGCTCAGGTGACCAGCACCCAATGAGCTCCTAACTTTACCCAGGCTGCTCCCCCTATCTGCCCCTACACTACATGGGATGTACCACCCCCCTCCCACTCCAGCCAGGAACAGACTCGGTCGTACCTGCACATTTCTAAGTGGGAGTACCGTCGGCCTGTTCCTCGGAAATGGGATGTATGTAGTGCATGCAGCCTACCGAGCTCAGTCCCACACTCCATCCTTACCCGGGAGTGGAATATCACACCTCTGGGTTGAGGTGCAATACCCCTGTAGCAGCCGAATCCTCAGGGTGCTACATTACCATTCTCCCGGTAGAAGACTTCTGGGTGAGCACCGCTCCGGCTCCGGAGGAGGAGGCATCAACCTCCAGGTAGAATTGTTTATTACAGTCCGGACGGTGCAGGACGGGAGCAGAGGCGAAGGCTTTCTTTAGGGAAAAGAAGGCCTCCTCGGCTTCAGACGACCATGTCCTGGGGTTAGCCCCCTTACGGGTAAATGCAGATATGGGAGCAGTCCGAGACGAGAAGTGTGGGATGAAAAGACGATAATAATTAGCGAAGCCCAGGAATCGCTGTATCGCCTTCAAACCTTCAGGACAAGGCCATTTTAGAACGGAAGAGAGCTTCTCGGGATCCATTTGCAGACCTGTTTGGGAGATGACATAGCCCAAGAACAGAAGGGAGGTCTGATCGAAGAGGCACTTCTCGTATTTGGCGTAAAGGTGGTTCTGCCGAAGCCTAAGCAGGACCTGACGAACATCCCTCCGGTGTGTGGGGAGATCCGGAGAGAAGACCAAGATATCGTCCAGGTATACCACTACGCAGGAGTACAGGAGGTCACGGAAGATGTCGTTGACTAGTTCCTGAAAGACCGCGGGAGCATTACAGAGACCGAAGGGCATCACAAGGTACTCGTAGTGACCATCCCGGGTATTGAATGCCGTCTTCCACTCGTCTCCTTGACGGATACGGACCAGATTATACGCTCCTCGTAGATCCAGCTTGGAGAAGATCCTGGCGCCCTTGAGACGGTCAAACAATTCGGAGATGAGTGGCAGGGGATATTTGTTTTTTACCGTGATGAGATTGAGTCCTCTGTAGTCAATACAGGGACGTAGCGAGCCGTCTTTCTTTTTGACAAAGAAGAATCCGGCTCCAGCCGGGGAGGTAGATTTTCGGATAAATCCCCTAGCCAGATTCTCTTCAATGTACTCAGACATGGCTCGGGTCTCGGCTGCAGACAACGGGTAGATACGCCCACGGGGAGGAGTGGTGCCAGGTACCAGGTCGATCGGGCAATCGTATGGCCTATGGGGTGGCAACGTCTCAGCTTCCTTCTTACCGAAGACGTCCGCATAGGGCCAGTAGGGAGCCGGGAGACCAGGTAAGTTAGCTGGAGTAGGCTGAGGGCGAAGTGGACGGACCGGGACCAGGCAGGTCCTATGGCAGTCAGGACGCCATCGGAGTACTTCACCGGACCGCCAGTTCAATACGGGTTCATGTGTCTGGAGCCAAGGTAGACCTAGCAACAGGGAGTGAGAAAGTCCGGACAGCACATGGAATGAGATCTCCTCAGAGTGCAGCATTCCCACCTGCAGGGTTATGGGTTCGGTGACGAGCAGGATGGTCTCCGAGAGAAGTCTTCCATCCACGGAGGCGACTGACAATGGTTCAGCCAGGGACTTGGTGGGAATATGGTATCTCTCTACCAGAGACTGGGAGATGAGGTTTCCAGCAGCTCCAGAATCCAGATGGGCGAGTTCAAAGAGACGGTTTTCTCCCCAAGCAATAGAGACCGGTAAGGTCAGAGACGGAGAGGGCTTACTTTTGTCTAGGATGACCTCTCCGAGTGGTCCTAGACACTGGCGTTTCCCGGCTTTTCCGGGCAGGAACGGATGAAGTGCTTCATACTGCCACAATAGAAACAGCTTCCCTCGGCTCGGCGAGATTCTTGGCGAGAACCGACCATCTTGGTCTGGTCGACCTGCATAGGCTCAGGAGAGTGTAGCTGAGGAGAGACGGAGGGAGTGACGGGTTTCTGAAAAGTAGGAGCTAGACGTGGAAACCTCCTCTCACGGGTGACCTCTTTGGCACGCTCCTGGAACCGCAGGTCAATCCGGGTGGCAAGAGTTATTAGGTCATCGAGAGTGGTAGGAATGTCCCGACCGGCAAGTTCATCTTTAATACGGCCGGACAGACCCTCCCAGAAGACAGAAACCAGAGCGTCATTATCCCAGGCCAGCTCCGAGGCAAGGGTACGGAACCGTATGGCATATTGACCCACGGTGAGACTTCCCTGACGGAGGCGTAGCAGAGATGATGCGGATGAGGTCTTCCGTCCGGGTTCGTCGAAGACTTTCCGGAAAGCCATGAGAAAGGCAGGCAAGTCGGACACCAGGGGGTCTCCTCTCTCCCATAGAGGATTTAGCCAGGCCAGGGCCTCTCCGGTGAGATGGGACATGATGAAGGCAATTTTGGCCCGGTCGGAGTTAAACTGGTGAGACAGGAGTTCAAAGTGCAGGGTGCACTGATTTATGAAGCCCCGAGCCTGGGCGGAGTCGCCTCCGAAACGAGGAGGTGCAGAAAGCCGGGGTCCGGGGTAGGATACCATGTTATTAGTGGGCAGTGGAGCTGCCGGATTGCGAGTCATGGCACTGGCGGTGGTTGCAGGCAGAGCAGTCAGAGTGTCCAGGCGAGAATTGACATTCCGCAGGTGACCCAGGATGGACTCCTGTTGGGACCTCTGACGGGACAGTTCATGACACAGGTCCGAGAGCGAGAGAGCTTGGGTGCCACCGGGTTCCATGGCCCGAGCAAACTGTAACGGGTCTGGGAGGCGGAACCTCTGAGCTACTATACAAGGGGGCGGTCCTTGTAAGGGAGCGGGTGGCAACCAGGGTAGACGGGCAGGCAGTCACAGCAGGTGACTGGGACAGTCTCTGGATGAACGGGCAGGAGGTCACGGCAAGTGACCGGGTCAGTCTCTGGATGAACGGGCAGGAGGTCACGGCAAGTGACCGGGGCAGTCTCTGGATGAACGGGCAGGAGGTCACGGCAAGTGACCGGGGCAGTCTCTGGGTAAAGGATTGGTACGACCTGTGGCGGCAGATGATAGACGTGAGCTCCCAGGTGAGCAGGCGAGAGTCTCTGGATAATCGGGTGGTCACAGCATGTGACGGCGGAGCCTCCAGGAAGACCAACAGACAGGTAGCAGATGAGCGCTCCCAGGTGAGCGGGCAGGAGTCTCTGGACAGTCGGGTGGTCACAGCACGTGACGGCAGAGCCTCCTGGTAGGCTAGCAGACAGGCAGCAGATGAGCGCTCCCAGGTGAGCGGGCAAGCTGGTCCTTAGACAGACTGACAGGAGTTGGAAGGCAGACCGTCGGACCTCAGGCAAGCAGGCAGGTAGAAGATGTGCGCTCCCAGGTGAGCGGGCAAGCTGGTCCTTAGACAGACTGACAGAAGTTGGAAGGCAGACCGTCGGACCTCAGGCTAGCAGGCAGGTAGCAGGATATCAGGCAGGAATTAGACAGCAGACTGGCAGGAATCTGGCAGGTATCTGGCAGGTAACTGGCAACGGGACCTGAGGGCTGAAGCAGAGTAGTGAACAGTGCTACAACATTGCTCGGGCACCTCCATTTTGGAGGAGGTGCCTTTTATATGGGAGGTCCTCCGGCAATTGGCCGGGGACTCCTTAGGATGGCGCGCGCGGTCCCTTTAAGAGAGGGGGAGCGCGCGCGCCCTAAGCACACTGCCGGGGAAGGAGCGCGTGCCGGAAGCAGCGGGGAGAGAAGCGCTGGAGGACGCCGCGCCAGGAGCGGGGAGGTGAGAGGGACGGCGTCTCTGCCTAGAACGGGGCAGAGACGCCGATGCTACATATTGGCAGTCCCACAATACAACGTGCCCAGCCACTTTTATTTCAGCAGGCAAGCCATCCCTGCCCTGCAACAGCATGTGGAGGGAAAAATTAAACATGCGCTACAAAACGCCGTCAGTAGCAAGGTCCACCTGACCACCGATGCGTGGACCAGTAAGCATGGACAGGGACGATACCTTTCCCTCACTGCCCATTGGGTAAATGTTGTGGAGCCGGGGTACAGATCTTGAGAGTGGCGCTGTACGTGTTCTGCCAACTCCAAGGATTGCAGGATTCCAGTCTGTACACATTGACTCCTCCTCATACTCCAGTTCCTCTGAATCAGCGCTGCAGGAGCCGTCACGGTCTACCTCCACATCGACCCGTGAACGGTTACCTGTTACGACCGATATGAGCACAGCCGTGGCCAAACGTCAACAGGCCGTATTGAAATTAATTTCTTTGGGGAATCGAAGGCACACAGCGCAGGAGCTCTGGAATGCCATCAAGCAGCAGAGCAACGTGTGGCTTGTGCCAGCGAATCTCCAGCCAGGCATGGTAGTGAGTGACAATGGCCGAAATCTGGTGGCAGCTCTGGGCCTAGGCAACCTCACTCACATCCCATGTCTGGCACATCTGCTCAACTTGGTCGTGCAGAGTTTTTTGAGGGACTATCCGGTTCTTGATGCACTGCTGCACAAGGTCCGCATAGAGTGCGCTCACTTGCGGTGTTCCAGCATCGCAAGATCGCGCATTACAGCTCTGCAGCGCCGATTACGCCTTCCGGAACATCGCATCATATGTGACCTACCCACCAGGTGGAATTCAACGTTATATATGTTGGAGAGGTTGTGTGAGCAGCAGGCAGCATTAATGGAGTACCAGCTGCAGCAGGCGCAAACAAGTCGCACTGCGCGCCGTTCACACTTCACCACCACTGAGTGGGCCTCTAAGAAGGACATCTGCCACGTTTTGCGTGCCTTCGATTATTCCACGCGGATGGCGAGTGCAGATGATGCACTAGTCCGCATGACTATCCCCCTTATCTGCCTGCTTGAAAAAACACTGCAAGCACTAAGGGAGGAGGTTTTGGAAGAGGTGGAGGATGAGGAGTCACAAATGCCATCTGCTTCTGTACAGTCTGTACAACGTGGTTCCTCACAAAGGCCTAGGCAGTAGACACTTTTTGAGGAGGATGAGGAGGAGTCAATGGAGGAGGAAGACATCTGTCCAGAGGAGGGAGGTACACAATGCTCTAGTAGTCAGTATCTAGAGCGAGGGTGGGGTGATGCAAAGCAGGCAGAGATCACTCTTCAAGCAGGGGATAGTGTTTCTTGGCCAGTTGGCAGTCTGCAGCACATGGTTGATTTCATGCTGCAGTGCCTGAGAAACGACCGCCGCATCGCCCACATTCTCAGCACGGCTAATTATTGGGTGTCCACACTCCTAGATCCTCGCTACCGGGACAACTTACAAAGCCTCATAACACCGTTGAACCGGGAGCGTAAAATGCGGGAGTACCAAGACACACTGGTGCATTCCATCATGTTCTCCATTCCACCCGAGTGCAGTGCTGCTAGTGTTTTACAAAGCAGCTCAGTGCGTCGAGGCAGTGGAGGAAGCTCTGCACAAAGAGGGAGCTGAAGCAGCGCCTCAGCACAAGGCAAGACCAGTATGGCCCAAATGTGGCAAAGTTTTGTGTCCCCGCCACAAATGTTTACACCATCACAGACGGCTCCAGTCAGCAAGACTACATGACTTGCCCTGTCAGTGTACTCCCAGATGGCTCTTCCCCCTTCAAGTTTTGGGTCTCTAAGCTGGATACATGGCCAGAGCATAGCCAGTATGCATTGGAGGTGCTGGCTTGCCCTGCTGCTAGTGTATTATCGGAACGTGTCTTTAGTGCCGCAGGTGGTGTACTAACAGACCGTTGCATCCGACTATCCTCCGATAACGTTGACTGGCTTACTTTTCTGAAAATGAACAAGGCCTGGATCTCGCATGAATTTGCCAGTCCTCTTCCAGATTAAATAATTGGTTGGCAACAGTATCCAGGTCTCCTGTTGTGTTCATGTTTCTACCACCTGAACTGTAATCCCTGGGCTCCAACACCGCCAGTTGCTGCTCAGAAGTGCCATCTGCACAGTCAACACTTGCTCCAGTGTTATTGGGGTTCAGTAACGTCAGCTGATCCCCTGCTGTGTGTCTGGCAATTTCTACTGCTCTGTCCACATTGACACTACTGCTGATTTTAAACTTGCTCCAATTAGGCCTCTGGCTCCACTCTGCTTTTAGTATTTACCCTGGGTTCCAGCACCGCCAGCTGTTTCCAAGCAGTGTCTATGGCACGGGTACTCCCTCCTGCCCAGCCTGGTTCCAGCACGCCAGCTGTTTCCGGGTAGTGTCAACATCACTTTGCCTCCAATACGTTGTCCTGTCGTGTTGCGGTCGGGTTAGCCGACTCTATGGTGCCTGCAGTTTAGGTGACTCCTATGTGGGCTATGGGATCTGGCAATGAAGGCTGGTTCCATAGTGCCAATAGGACAAGAACCCCCTGTAGGACTGTGGGTTTCGGTAACTCCGGCCGGCTTGCGGCCTTGCAACTTCTTTTTTCATGTGTACCTTCTGCTGTCTATCTGAGTTCCGGTACCATTAGCTGGTTCTTTGGAAGTCAATCTTGAATATGTCCCCCTGGGTTCCAGTAACATCAGCTGGTTCCAGGCTGTGCCTTTGGCTTAAGTGCCTCCTTCTCGGTATCCAAATTCCACCAACGTCTGCTGGTCCTTGGTAGTGCTTTCTGGCACAGGTACCTCCTGCTTAGTAACCGGGTTCCAGTACCGTCAGCTGGTTCTCGGCAGTTCCTCAGCCTTCTTGTACCTTCTGCTACATTTCCAAGTTCAAGCTTTTTGAAATTTTTTTTGGTAATCACTCTGGAACTCCCTGACGACGACCCTGAAGACGACGACCCTGAAGACCACCCCGAAGAAGACGACGACCCCGAAGATGACGACCCTGAAGACCACCCCAAAGTAGACCAAGAAGATGACCCTGAAGAAGATGACCAAGAGGACAAAGAACAAGAAGACAAGCACCAAGATACAGAAGAACAAGAGACAGAAGACCAAGAAGCAGAAGAACAAGAAGCTGCAGAACTAAAAGCAGAAGAACATTAAGCATAAGACTAAAAATCAGAGCAAAAGATATTATCTAAATTATAAGCAGAATTAGACTAAGCAGTGTATGGGGATGAGTCCGTTCCTCCTCGTGGTGCCCCTGGAAAATACCTGCTGCTGCAGGCAAAACTGAACGCGGACAAATCCTGTTGTAAATCTTTTGTGACAGGCAGAACGGAAGGTGTAATCTTCAAACTTTTATAGATAACAACTACAGGAATGCCTGTCACAAATAAGAATATGATGAAGAAGAAGATGAAGAAGTAGAATATGAAGAAGAATAATAGTTGAATAAGAAGAATATGAAGAATGTAAAAAACAAGAATATTAGGAAGAAGGTGAAGAAGAAGAAGATGAATAAGGTGAAGAAGAAGTTGATGAAAAAGATGCTGCTGCTGAGGATGATGAAGGAGAAAGTGTGGGAGAAGTAAAAAAGAAGGTGAAGAGCATGGAAGTAGTGAAACATAAATATCTGACAAAATATAAAAAAGCTTAACATAGTCAATATCTTTGTAACTCCGAAAGTCTTAAAAAAAATATTAATTCCTGCTATTCCATTTGATTGGGCTAAACCTCTATGCCTTTATTGTCTCCCCCACCTCCCCCAATACATTCTACATTATTCTTAGTTGTTTTCCTTCATGTAGAATTAACCTACAAGGAAAGAAAGGGTTTATTTTCATTCCGATATTTGTGTCCCATTGACTTGCATTGGTTTCCGGTATCGGAATCAGCGAAATCCGATATTTTTTGGGTATCGGTCCGATCCAATCCGATCCGATATTTCCAGATATCGGAAGGTATCGCTCAACACCAGTCTCCATCTATTGGGTTGGCAGTAATGGAACCTTCCTGTTCTGCCGTCTAAGTTGTGTAAGGTTGCGTACCAGTCCTTGCTGCACTCCTGATACAGACTCTGCCTGCTGCACTCCTGATACAGACTCTGCCTGCTGCACTCTGATACAGACTCTGCCTGCTCCACCATCTAGTCTGTCCTACTGGGTCCAGTTGCTGTGTGTCCGTTGGTCTGTCCTGGAGTGGCACCTGGGGTTCATCGGGAGCCAAGTCTAACCTCACCATCAGAGGCTCTAGTGAACAGTTCGGTGCTCGCTTTGTCACGCCCCTCCAGGCTCTCCGGAGTCCGTGGCACAGTGGTTCCACAAACCACGTCCATGACAGTGCGCCCTCGCAGGCAGGGTCCTCTCTCCTGTTGTACCAGTCGGTGACCCCTTTTGACATGTAAAGCGCAACTGAATAAATGTCGCTGTCACAGTAATAATAATTATAGTACTTGTATTCTGGGTCAATTGATGGCACTTCCCTGGTGTTTACACCTTATTTGATGTATTTTGGCAGCGTTTGGTCTCGTTTCTACTGTAGGTGTTGTACATGCATTTTTTTGGTCCACCCATTGACTCCTATGGGATTCGGAAATGTTTGATGAACATTCGGCAAATAAATTCGGCGAATATCAATTTGTTCGGCGAACTTTCCGAACCAAACATTGAAATGATCGCTCATGCCTAGTTAAGAACTATATCATGCAGCATCCAAACTGCAACATGGGTTACTTTGAGATCAGCTGTTTGAAGCATGTTTGAAGGCGTGTGGTGCCTACTGAAAACCTACAAAGAGACATCAAAATTTATCAGTAGAAACAACTGTGGATTCAATGGTGTCACTCCCATCATATTTATCCTAGAAAAAATAATTACCAGAATGCAAAAGGGGATGGAGGATTTACAGGTCTGCCGCAATAAATAACATTGTGGACTGAAGACTCCCCACCTCTGCTTGACAGAGCGACCACCACCAAGTCTTCTTGAGGTTTCTTTTTTGAGCTGATGATCTCAGACAGACTTTACAATATGCAGTATATGTGTGCGCTATGCAAATATTATATAATTATGTGTGTGGTATAGAGGTATTAGAAATGTGTGTGATTCAGTGGTACTACATATGTGTGTCCTACAGTGGTATGTATGTTATGCTATCTTTTATACAAATTTGTTTATGTCCCAGGTATATGTGAGTATATGTATGTGTGTGGGGGGGGATTTGTCATTATAAGTATTTGCGCTAAGTGAAAAAATGCCTACTAACAGCTCTTCTCAGACCCCTGTAAAATACATTATTAAATGGTAATGATAATTATACATATATATAACACTTTAGAATTAAGGGGATAGAGTTGTACTTTAAAGCTTTAGATGAGAAAAGTATTGTGTATTATGATTATGATGTTGAGAAGACAACATCCCCAGCGGAAAAAAATTGAGCCAAAACAATAATTAAGTCTGGAGATTTTCATAAAGCCTATTTACATTTTGTATCCCCATGCTTTCTTTTTGTGACCTTAACAATATTAATTTGCATTTGCGTTTTATTTTGTTATCTGCAGATATTTCTGAAAATTACGGTAACCACCTGGAATTTAGAATGAATCAAGTATTTGGAAAATTAATTAATTCTCATGAGCATCTGGGCGATTTTCTTTAATACACAAATTAACAGATGTGTAAATATGTAATATCATGCTTGTCAATCATAATATAATTTAAAATTATTTGTTTTATAACACAGCTTTCTGGAAAAAAAATTGTGTTCTTAGTTCTTACTGTTTTCATTTTAAAATCATAATATATTTTATAAACTGAAAATGTCATCTTTCTGACTCTCCTCCCTTCTATAATTCCCCTTTCCAAGTCTGTAGGATTTCTGTAGATGTTTAAGCCTAAGAAAAAAAAATCAGTTTAGTGTAAAACAAGGGAAGAAGGGAGAGGAGGGTGATGAAGCTGCAGCATACAGTATTAGTGCTTTGGAAAGTAAGCATGATATTGAGTGGGGAGCAGTAGAACCTTAACAATACAGCTGATCAGGTTGGTTCAACACACCACAAGAAGAGACTACCTCCCCAAGAAGAAACGAAAGTGAGCACAGCAATCATATGTTGTGTACTGTACTATAAACTGTCTACTTCATAGTTGTTAAAGTTGTGAAATACCATCTATTTACTACTTGGAGACCCAGCCATTTTTGAATTTAAGTACTTAATGAATCTTTTTGTTTTACCTTTTCTGTTTTACCTTAGATGCCATTGTGATTAGAGATGAGCGTTGTTCTACTCGAACTGTTCGCCAATCTCAAATTCTAGCTGTTTTGGGCGGTGTTCGAGCCGTTCGACGAACACGAACGATTTGAGAAAAATTCAGCTGTTCGAGGTTATGTTCGATAACTGTTCGTGCACCAAAATCATAACTGGATTTTTTCTCAGTAATGATGAAAATTAATGTTAATACACAGTTTGAGTGTACAGCGGGGTGGGGGGAGGGGCAGGGGATGGATCTCTGCAGGAATAATGAAGATCTCCATTTTTTTTTCTCTTTCCCGCATTTACAGTGGGGAGGTGCAATCTGTCAGCCTATCAGCAGCGCACACACAGAGCGAAGTGCTTTTTTCACACAAGCAAGGGCATGTGTCATTGGCAGTGTATGTCACATGTCCTTGCCCTATAAGACCAAGCCATTTTCCCCGTTGCCACCATTTTCTCACTGCTGCAGCTGCGTGTTAGACCGCACCGCTGTTGCTGTGTGCGCTATACCTTGTTAATTTCAAGCCAATTTTCGCACAAATCTACAGATAGCTTGGGAGTAGGGAATAGTTGTGATTGCAGTCCTTTTAAGGACTAGGTTACAGCATTTCCTACGACTTTTATCAGGCAGGTCTGTGCTCTTAAATAGATAGATTGTGGAAGTAAAGACTAATTGAAATTGCAGTCCTTTTCAGGACTAGGTTACATCAGTTCCTATCAGTTTTTGCCAGGCAGGTCTGTGCCAGTGCTGTGCAAGTTTTTTTCACAGCATTTGGCTGAATCTAGCAAAGCTAATCCTTTTTGGCCTATTGCAGAGTGTGTTAGTCAGTGGAGTAGCCTATCTGTGTTGCAAGATATACCACCTGTGTATAGAATACCAATTTTTTTACTGCACCTAGTGAAGTAAAATCTTTTGGGCATAGCATCATTCTATTAGTCCATCTATACTGACCTCCATCAGGTTGCAAATTGAATATAATTTTTTTCTGCATCTAGCTCTGAAAAAATATTTGGGCTTCTAGCAGTGTGTGGGACTTGTTCTATTAGTCCATCTATACTGACCTCCATCAGGTTGCAAACTGAATATAATTTTTTTCTGCATCTAGCTTTGAAAAAATATTTGGCCTTCTAGCAGTGTGTGGGACTTTCTCTATTAGTCCATCTATACTGACCTCCATCAGGTTCCAAACTGAATATATTTTTTTTCTGCATCTACCTCTGAAAAAATATTGGGCTTCTAGCTGTGTGTGGGACTTGTTCTATTAATCCATCTATACAGACCTCCATCAGGTTGCAAACCGAATATAATTTTTTTCTGCATCTACCTCTGAAAAAATATTTTGGCTTCTAGCAGTGTGTGGGACTTGTTCTATTAGTCCATCTATACTGACCTCCATCAGGTTGCAAACTGAATATATTTTTTTTCTGCATCTACCTCTGAAAAAATATTGGGCTTCTAGCTGTGTGTGGGACTTGTTCTATTAATCCATCTATACAGACCTCCATCAGGTTGCAAACTGAATATAATTTTTTTCTGCATCTACCTCTGAAAAAATATTTGGGCTTCTAGCTGTGTGTGGGACTTCTTCTATTAGTCCATCTATACTGACCTCCATCAGGTTGCAAACTGAAAATAATTTTTTGTCTGCATCTAGCTCTGAAAAAATATTTGGCCTTCTAGCAGTGTGTGGGACTTTCTCTATTAGTCCATCTATACTGACCTCCATCAGGTTGCAAATTAAAAATAATTTTTATCTGCATCTACCTCTGAAAAAATATTTGGGCTTCTAGCTGTGTGTGGGACCTGTTCTATTAGTCCATCTATACTGACCTCCATCAGGTTGCAAACTGAATATAATTTTTTTCTGCATCTAGCTCTGAAAAAATATTTGGCCTTCTAGCAGTGTGTGGGACTTTCTCTATTAGTCCATCTATACTGATCTCCATCAGGTTGCAAATTAAAAATAATTTTTATCTGCATCCAGCTCTGAAAAAATATTTGGCCTTCTAGCAGTGTGTGGGACTTTCTCTATTAGTCCATCTATACTGACCTCCATCAGGTTGCAAACTGAATATAATTTTTTTCTGCATCTACCTCTGAAAAAATATTTGGGCTTCTAGGTGTGTGTGGGACTTGTTCTATTAGTCCATCTATACTGACCTCCATCAGGTTGCAAAGTGAAAATAATTTTTTGTCTGCATCTAGCTCTGAAAAAAAATTTGGCCTTCTAGCAGTGTGTGGGACTTTCTCTATTAGTCCATCTATACTGACCACCATCAGTTTGCAAATTAAAAATAATTTTTATCTGCATCTACCTCTGAAAAAATATTTGGGCTTCTAGCTGTGTGTGGGACTTGTTCTATTAATCCATCTATACAGACCTCCATCAGGTTGCAAACTGAATATAATTTTTTCTGCATCTACCTCTGAAAAAATATTGGGCTTCTAGCTGTGTGTGGGACTTGTTCTATTAATCCATCTATACTGACCTCCATCAGGTTGCAAACTGAAAATAATTTTTTGTCTGCATGTAGCTCTGAAAAAATATTTGGCCTTCTAGCAGTGTGTGGGACTTTCTCTATTAGTCCATCTATACTGACCTCCATCAGGTTGCAAATTAAAAATAATTTTTATCTGCATCTACCTCTGAAAAAATATTTGGGCTTCTAGCTGTGTGTGGGACTTGTTCTATTAGTCCATCTATACTGACCTCCATCAGGTTGCAAACTGAATATAATTTTTTTCTGCATCTAGCTCTGAAAAAATATTTGGCCTTCTAGCAGTGTGTGGGACTTTCTCTATTAGTCCATCTATACTGACCTCCATCAGGTTGCAAATTAAAAATATTTTTTATCTGCATCCAGCTCTGAAAAAATATTTGGCCTTCTAGCAGTGTGTGGGACTTTCTCTATTAGTCCATCTATACTGACCTCCATCAGGCTGCAAACTGAATATATTTTTTTTCTGCATCTACCTCTGAAAAAATATTTAGGCTTCTAGCTGTGTGTGGGACTTTCTCTATTAGTCCATCTATACTGACCTCCATCAGGTTGCAAATTGAATATAAGTTTTTTCTGCATCTAACCCAGCCAAAAGTTTTGGCCTAATACCACAGTTTGGCCACTCAGCTCTGCTCGGTTCCCATCCATTGTTTTTTTGTGCAAACAACTCCAGAGTTGTGAATTAGTTAACCACCAAAATAAGTGGAAAAAGGCCTGCTGCTGGTGGAAAGGGTAATAGGCGTGTTGGGAAGGGGAAAAAAGGTTGTGTCCGTGGGGTAGGTGTTAAAGCAACAGTAACATCTGCAGAGGAAAGACCATCTTCCAGCCAAACTAAAAAGTCTACTTCTTTTAGCGGACAATGTGATAAGATCCCTTTCTTACGGCCACGCCAATCGCTACAAATTCCAGATGAGGCACAAAAACAGCAGGTGCTTCAACGCATATCAAGTGCTCCTTTAAGTGGGCTGTCCTCCACATCAACTTCAACATCACAAATACTCCAGTCCTCAAAGGTGTCAACCCAATCGAACTTGCTTCCTCACAGCTCCCAAATCTCCAGCTGCCCGTCTGAGTATGAGGTAGAACAGATGGTTGAGTCTGCAGAGCTGTTTACTCATACTATAGCCTGGGAATCAGAGGTCGACTCCAGCGCTTCTGTGAATCCAGACGAGGAAATGATCTGCACTGATGCCCAGAGTCTTTATGAATCGGATCCAGGACCAGACGCAGAAGGTTCTGACCATAATGTAGACCCTCATTCCCAAACTGTAACTCCTGTTGGTGGAGACAATGAGGAAGACGATGATGAGACTCAAATACCTGATTGGAGCGACAACTTTAGTTTTTTGTCAGGGCAGGAACAGGTTGGCTCTGAGGACGACGGGTGTGATAACGCACAGGGTGATGATGATGAGGTTGGAGATCCCACTTACTGTCAACCCACAGTCAGCCAAGAGATGAGGTCAGCAGAGGAGGTGGAGGAAGATGCTAGTGACGACGAGGTCAGGTTGCGCCTTCCTGGACAGAGACGTAGTACTGGAAGCACGTCAACAACTGCATCCTCAAACACAACTCTGCCTCTCACCACAAGTCGTGGTGGCTCTTCAGGTCGCATGGGTGCTAAGCCTTGCATAGCCTGGGCATTTTTTCAGATCGATAAAGATGACCCAACTCGTGTTATCTGTAACATTTGTCAGCAAAAGCTAAGTAGAGGCCAAAAAATACATAGTTTGAGTACTTCATGCATGAACCGGCACATGGACATGAAGCATAAGTTGCAGTGGGAAGCTCAGTGTGCTACAATGCGGCCTAGCCGGCTGGGCCAACCTCCGTCTGCCATATCTTGTGCATCCGCGGCCTCTTCATCCTCTGTGACTGGGGGGACAGCAGTCACACCTGTTTTGGGGCGCAGACCTGCCACCTCTTTACCCGCAACAGCCAGCGTGATTGGCAGGTCATCATTTTCTTTGGAGGTGGTAACACCAGCTGGTATTGAGCGCTGTCCGACATCGATAGCACCACCTTTGGATCAAGGCAACCTAACATGTCCGCCTGCATCTTCCTCACAGACCGGCAGTTTGCCGGGGACACCCTTATCAACCACGTCTAAGCACAATAGCCAGCCCTCGGTCCCTCAGATGTGGACAAGTAAAAGACCATTTCCTCCTAGCCATGAGAAAGCGAAGAGGTTGAATTTCACCATCTGCAAGCTCTTGGCTACAGAAATGCTGCCTTTCCGCCTGGTGGACACAGAGGATTTTCGAGACCTTATGTCCGTCGCAGTGCCCCAGTACCAGATGCCCAGTCGGCACTACTTCTCAAAGAAAGGTGTGCCTGCGCTCCACCAGCATGTCGCACACAACATCACCGCTTCTTTGAGAAACTCTGTGTGTGACAGGGTGCATTTCACCACAGACACTTGGACGAGTAGGCATGGACAGGGGCGTTACATGTCGCTGACTTGGCACTGGGTAACTATGGTGACAGCAGGACAAGGGGCTGCTGTCCAAGTCTTGCCGTCCCCACGAGTTGTGCGTCAATCCTCTTTATGTCAAAGTTCCTCCACTGCTTCTGCCTCCTCAACCTCCTCTCGGTCTTCCACCTGCACCCAAAGCCTGTCTGGTCATGCCACAAGCTTTCTAACTGCGCAGAAGGGATCCTGCACACCTCCTTACTATGCTGGCAGTAGGGCTCAACGTCATCAGGCGGTTTTTACTTTGAAATGTCTGGGAAATGTGAGTCACACAGCTGAGGAGTTGTGGTCAGCTCTGGAGAACCAATTTCATGAATGGTTGTCTCCACTGGACCTGAAACCAGGGAAGGCCGTGTGCGACAATGCTGCAAACCTGGGTGCGGCCCTTCGCCGGGGCAATGTCACACACGTGCCTTGTATGGCTCACGTGTTGAACCTGGTTGTCCAGCAATTTTTAGCCCACTATCCCAGACTAGATGGCCTTCTGCAGAGGGCACGGTCGCTGTGTGCTCACTTCCGCCGTTCGCATCCCGCAGCTCAGCGACTTACATCTCTACAGAAGTCGTTGGACCTGCCACTTCACCGGCTAAAATGCGATGTGCCTACCCGGTGGAATTCAACTCTGCACATGTTGCAGCGACTGTGGCAGCACCGACAAGCCCTGGTGCAATACGTTCTGACGTATAGCCTGGGCCAATGAGATCCGGAGGTGGGGCAAATCACGCTGGAGGAGTGATCTCAGATAAGGGACCGATGCACCCTTCTGCACAGTTTTGAAATGGCGACGAAGATGTTTAGTGCTGACGATGCCATTATCAGCATGACTATTCCGGTGATTTACATGCTGGAGCACATGTTAAACAGAATTCGGAGTCAGGTGGTGGCACAAGAGGAGGTGGAGGAAGTAGAGGAGGAGGAGTTGTATGCGGAAGGGCTAACATCTGCAAGGTCCAGACGGTCGGCAGCACCAAGGCGGCAGGCATGTGAGGGTGGGGGAGATGGTTTTACCAGGGCGCATGGTAGCAGCCAAACTAGTGAGGAAGGTGCAGGAGCCCAGGAAGAAGTGGAGGACGAACTGATGGAAGACTCATCAGATGAGGGAGACCTTGATCACATTTCTGTTGTGCGAGGTTGGGGGGAGAGGACAGAGGAAGGAAGCATGATTGTTACCTCGCCACCAACACAACAGGGACTTGGTGCTCCTGGATGCGCAACACACATGAGTGCCTTCTTGCTGCACTACCTGCAACATGACCCTCGAATTGTGAGAATTAGAAATAATCCTGACTACTGGGTTGCCACACTGTTAGATCCCCAGTACAAAAGTAAATTTGCAGAAATTATTCCTGCCATAGAAAGGGATGCACGCATGCAGGAGTATCAGCAGAGATTGTTGCAGAATCTTACATGTGCTTTTCCACAAAACACCAGTGGTGCACGTAGTGAATCTCACAGTTCCAACTTGCCAACCGTGGGACCGTCAAGTGTTCAGCACTCAAACCGTAACAGAACCACAGTATCTGCTGGTAACATCAATTTTGCGGAATCATTTCACCACTTTTTTAGCCCATCCTTTGCAAGGCCACAGGAGACAAGAAGTCTGACACATAGTCAACGCCTAGAGACGATGGTACAGGAATATCTCCAAGTAAACATTGAAGCCATGACTGTGTCACTGGACCCTTGCTCTTTTTGGGCTTCCAATCTGGATAAATGGCCGGAGCTAGCCACTTACGCCTTGGAGATCTTGTCATGCCCCGCAGCCAGCGTTCTGTCTGAACGTGTGTTCAGCGCTGCTGGTGGTGTGCTGACAGATAAGCGCACGCGGCTCTCCACTGATAATGTAGACAGACTCACGTTCATAAAGATGAACAAATCATGGATCCGAAACGACTTTTCTACCCCTGTGTCATCCTGGGGAGAGTAAAAGCTTGATGATTGGTTAAAATCACCCTACCAACCGTTTTAAGCTTTCAAATTACTAATCATGTTTATCTGTATCTTGGCTGGAAAATAATTTGGGCTTTGTAGCAGTGTGCAGCACTGATTCTATTAGGCCATCTATAATAAGCTCCACCAGATTTAAAATTACTAATCATGTTTATCTGTATCTTGACTGGAAAATAATTTGGGCTTTGTAGCACTGTGCAGCACTGATCCTATTAGACCATCTATACTAAGCTCCACCAGATTTAAAATTAATAATAATTTTTAGCTGCATCTAGCACGGAAAATAATTTTGGGGCTCCGAGATGCGCAAGACACATAAGTGCCTTCTTGCTGCACTACCTGCAACATGACCCTCATATTGTCAGAATTCAAAGTAATCATGACTACTGGGTCGCCACACTCTTAGATCCCCCAAACTTTTCGATCAACCTTTTCATTTTAATAAAGACCAAAAAAATGGTCATTTTTGAAATTATAAGCATTAGCAGGTTATTAGAAACTGAAATCAAACAGTTTTCAACTCAAAACTTTATTCTAGGTGATGTTACATTTTCACATAGGACCCCTTGTTCGAAAGGAGCTTCTGAACTCTCTCGTCCATTGAATTTGTCAGGTTTTGGATGGTTTCTGCTTCAATTGTTTTGCATGAGGACAGAATACCCTCCCAGAGCTGTTGCTTAGATGTGAACTGCCTCCCGCCATCATAGACACTCCTTTTGATGATGCTCCAGAGGTTCTGAATGGGGTAGAGGTCAGGGGAGCATGGGGGTCACACCATAAGTTTGTCCCCTTTTATGCCCATATCAGCCAGAGATGCAGATGTTTTATGTGCAGCATGAGATGGTGCATTACCATGCAAAAAAATGATCTTGCTGTGAAATACACGGTTCTTCTTCTTGAACCATGGCAGGAAGTGCTGTTTGAGAAAATCCACATACATTATGGAGTTCATCTTTAGCGCCTTCAGGGATCCTAAAGGGGCCGACAATCTCTCTCCCCATGATTCCAGCCCAAAACATTACTCCACCTCCTCCTTGTTGGCGCTGTAGCCGTGTTTGCGTGGGGTGTCCATCAACCAGCCATCCTCCACTCCATCCATCTGGACCATCGAGCGCTGCACGGCACTCATCCGTGAACAAAACAGTTTTGAAATCAGTCTTCATGTAATGTTTAGCCCACTGGAGCCGTTTCTGCTTGTGTGAAGTGGATAGAGGAGGTCGACAGGATGGCGTATGCACAGCTGAAAACCTCTGAAGGACCCTGCATCTTGTTGTTCGGGGGACGTTGGAGGCACCAGCAGCTTCAAAAACTTGTCTGCTGCTATGACAAGGCTTTTTTGCCGCTGCTCTTTTAACCTGACGTAATTGCCTGTAGGAAAGAGTCCTCAATTTGCCCTTATCAGCACGCACACGTGTGTACTGTGAATCAGCTACATACTTCTTGATTGCCAAGACACTTCATCCTGATCATCGCACAATGTTGATTGTAGTCATGCCTTGACCTAAACACTCCACAATTTGTTGCTTCTCAGCAGCCGACACATCCTTTTTCTTTCCCATTTTGGCAGAAAATGTAGGCTGCTTAATAATGTGAGACAGCCTGCTTAAGTAGTCTTGCCTTTCATTGGACACACCTGCCAAACTAATTAGCACAGGTGTCTGCAATTGCTTACAGTGATATAAAGAGCCCTGACACACATCACCATCAATGAGATTAACTGACAAACAAACAAATTCTTCACTTATCACTCCTAAACACTTTTTGCATAATAATTTGGAACACAGTGTACATGTGCTTTTCCACAAAACACCAGTGGTTCACGTAGTGAATCTTACAGTTCTAACTTGCCAACCGTGGTCTGTATGGAGTTGTCCAATAAAGGGCCCAAAATTAAGATAACATAGATGGGAGAGGTCTCTATGAATAGGAATTCCTAAGTATTTGATACCCTGTGAGGGCCAGGCAAAGGGAAAGTTGGACTGGATGGAATCCTATATGGATTTGGGGAGGGAGACATCGAGGGCCTCAGACTTCGCTGCATTGATTTTAAAATTTGACCATGTAACAAAGTGATCTATTTCAGCCATAACAGCATGGATGGATATATGTGATTGAGTGATATATACTAGGACATCATCAGCAAATAGAGAGCACTTGTACTCGGTGCCTCCCACCTCAATCCACCTAATATTGGGGTTATGGCGAATTGATGAGAGCAGGTGCTCCGTCACTAGGATGTATAAGAGAGGGGACAGAGGACATCCCTGCCTTGTCCCATTGGTGATTGTGAAAGGTGATGAAAATGTTCTGATGCACCCCCTGGGCCTTGGGACACCCGGAGCCGGACCCTTTTTGGTGGATGCTGGTGGTTGTAGTCTTCGTGGCGGCGACCCGGTTCCGTGGCTCAGGGTGGTCAAACCAGTGGCGTAACTATTCATGTGGTTTTGATGTTTAAATGTCCGACTACGCCACCCGTGGATTGCGGTCAGAGTGAACCGCCGCTGCAGGGCAGACCGCTGAGGCTGGTGTTGTGGGTGCAGCAGAGCGTAGCATAACTCCCCACGGGAGGAGTATAGCCTCAGGGCAGTGTATGCGGAGGATGGGGGTGATGGTGCAGGGCAGCAGCAGTAACGACACGGAGTCAGTGATGCAGTTCAGGGCCTTTACTCACAGTTCTTATTATCCAGACCACGTCTGCAGGTAACTGCTGCCCACGTCGTACTGTGCTCACCAGGTGAGGGGCTCAGACAACTCCCAGATAACTTTGGAGCGCTTCACAGGACCCCCTTTGTGTGTCCTTTGTCTGACCTTTCTTACCAACCCTTCTGTCCGGCTGCCTCGGGCCTCCTCTTGGTAAACTTGGCGCCAGTTTCCCTGACCCTATGTGGTGCCTTCCTAGCGGGTGTAGCGAGGGGCTGCGCCACATAAAATGTCACAGCCTCCGGTTTCTAGCTGAGGGTCGTTTCCTGCCTCCACTAGTTTCGGGGACCGGTCTCCCCCTTTGGCCTGACCCCTCCACGCAGGTGGATTCGGGCGTGCGGTGGCGACTCGCCCGTCCGCACCCCTGGGATCCCTTCATTCCTCGTTCCTGGAGCCTTCTCCGCTCCTCTTCCTTCCTTTTCCCTCTTCCAGGCCTGGGCCTCTGTTACTAGGCCCGCCTTCGGAGCAGAGCTCATGCAGAGCCCCTGCTCCCTGCCACTTCTGCTCAGACTTCTCTGCACTGAACTAAGATGGTGCCCACCTTTTATACTCCCTTCTCAATGCACCCAGGAACTGCTTCCTCCCTGCTCCTGCACTACAGGGTTCCCCTTCCTCAGTGTTCCCTCCCCCCACTCCAGCCAGGGACAGGGACTGTCGTGCCCATCTCAGGGGCATATTGGTCGCCCTGCCCCACGGCAATGTGGTGTAATGCATGCAGGTGTCGGGTCCTGATCCACACTCCATCCTTACCTGAGAGTGAGATATCACACCTCTGGGTGAGGTGCAATACCTCTGTAGCAATCGAGCCCTCAGGGTGCTACAGTTCCATTTATCTTCAGCCTAGGTGACGTATTGTGATACAGGGCCGTGATTTTGGCTATAAAAGGGTCCCCTAGACCCCTACCCCAAGCTTTTTAAGAGAATCATATATGGCGTGCCAGGAGACTCTATGGAATGCTTTCTCAGCATCCAACGAGAGTATCTAATTACAAATTTTTAACTGCATCTAGCCCAGGAAATACTTTGTGCCTAGTAGCAGTGTCTGCTAGTCAGCGGATTATCCCGGCTGTTAAGCAAGCTACACCACCTGTAGTTTGGACACTTAATTTTTTCAAAGGAAATGCTTCGGGACCACGGGATACTCAGTGAAGAGCATCAGGAGGCACCCCAAGGCATAGGGGCTGGGACTGGCAGTAGGATGCCTTGCGGTGGACAGCCGAGCTCGATCCTTATAAAAGCTTTTTAACTGCAGCAGCTTTAGTGGACGCTACTGGAGCTGGAATTACGCGGCTGCTGGCATGAGACTTGCCCTCCAATAGATCCTTGTAAATGGATTTAAAGTGTATTCATTCAAATTAGAGAGACAATTTAAATTAAAAAGCTTAGAGCTGCCTCCACCACAGGGGGGCTCGCTCGACCCACCATCGGACAGGCACCAGTATTGGGAGAGGGGGGCTGGCCGTCAGGGTTCACCGTGGCTCTGGCACAAACCCGGCGACACGGAGGTGGCACGGGCAGGAGCGGACTGAATGTGTCGGCTTCTCACTTTTTGGATTTTAGAAGGGCATGACATGCCTATATCTGTGTCTCCCCCTCCTTTTACTCCTCCACCTCTTTTCTTTTCGCATGACTATATGTACTTGTCACTTTTCCAAGCGTTAGTTGTGTCTTCTGAGCAGTTTGTCAGCTTTTGGACACCTTTGAAGGTGTTTTCTATGTGTTTCTATGTGTTTTTGTTTGCCTGCCATTGGTTTTAACGGTGTTCGAAGGTGTTCGACGAACAGTTCGACGAACAGTTCGGCGACCACACGGGTGTTCGACGAACCGAACCGAACTCGAACACTACGGGGGTGGCTCAACACTAATTGTGATGTACAAGTTACTGTAGCTTTTAATGTAAATTTATCTTTATTATGTAGGAAAAGCTGATAATAATATGCAGTCATCACTAGTGTATTTTCTTTATTTCTTATACATCATTTTACCTAAAATTGTATACTAAATATTGCACTCATTATCATGCTGAAACATCCAGGCCAGTATCTGTCCCCTCTGATTCCACTTCCGTCACTGGACAGTGCAGCACCTTTGTTGCGGGTGACATGGCACAGCAACACAGCAGTCCTGTTAAATCTCTGGGACTTTTGGTGCTTCTCAGTGAGGAGCTATGGGGTTAATTCCTGACTGTTTAGACTTCTGTGAGCCTAAGCCAGGGCTGTCTTTTATTTAAACTCCTGAACCTCTGACTCCCACTGGCAGTTAAAAGTTTATGTTCTCTGGTTCATTCATGTGGTCTTAGCACCTGCTTTGATCGTTTAAATTCATGTTGTCTGACGGCAGCCTGATTCCTGACCCTGGTTTGTCTCCTACTTTTGAACCTTAACTGCCCTCTTGGTTCTGACCCGGCTACCTGACTAATCCTGCCAGCCTGCACTATCGGTCAGCAGCTGACTCTATTGTCCTAACCCAGGGGCCCCTGTATAAGTCCAGATCCTTGTATATGGGTTAAATGGTGAAGGCCAGGGCCACCCCTGGGATCTGCGTAGTGCAATGTCTTGTATTAATGCTGTCTGTGGTAGCTATTTTTAGAGTTGCCAAGTGACTACCAACAGAGCATCGTAACATCCTAATAAGTAATGCTTATTACTTATGCATCTGAGACATTTATCCAAGTTTATTTACAATTCAAATTCCATAGCAATTAGAATTGAATGATTTGGAAATCTCATAGAATCATAGAATCATAGAATGGTAGAGTTGGAAGGGACCTCCTGGGTCATCTGGTCCAACCCCCTGCTCAAAGCAGGATTCACTAGATCATCTCAGACAGATGTCTGTCCAGCCTCTGTTTGAAGACGTCCATTGAAGGGGAACTCACCACCTCTCGTGGCAGCCTGTTCCACTCATTAATCACCCTAACTGTCAAAAAGTTTTTTCTAATATCTAATCTGTGTCTCCTCCCATTTAGTTTCATCCCATTGCTTCTAGTCTTTCCTTGTGCAAATGAGAATAAAGATGATCCTTCTACAATGTGACAGCCCTTGACATATTTGTAGACAGCTATTAAGTCTCCTCTCAGTCTTCTTTTTTGCAAGCTAAACATTCCCAAATCCTGCAACCGTTCCTCATAGGACATGGTTTGCAGACCAGTCACCATTCTGGTCGCTCTTCTCTGAACTTGCTCCAGTTTGTCTATGTCTTTTTTAAAATGTGGTGCCCAAAACTGTACACAGTATTCCAGATGAGGTCTGACCAAAGAGGAGTAAAGACCGATAATGACGTCACGTGATCTAGACTGTATGCTTCTGTTAATACATCCCAGAATTGTATTTGCCTTTTTTGCTGCTGCATCACACTGTTGACTCATGTTCAGTCTATGATCTATTAGTATACCTAAGTCTTTTTCACATGTACTGTTGCTTAGCTCTATTCCTCCCATTCTGTATATGCTTTTTTCATTTTTATTGCCCAGATGTAGTACTTTGCATTTTTCCCTGTTAAAAACCATTCTGTTGGTTGCTGCCCACTGCTCCAGTTTATTTAGGTCTTTTTGAATCCTCTCTCTCTCTTCTCTAGTATTAGCTATCCCTCCTAGCTTTGTGTCATCAGCAAATTTAATCAGTTTACCCTCAATTCCTTCATCTAAATCATTGATAAAGATGTTGAACAATACAGGTCCCAGGACGGAGCCCTGTGGTACCCCACTTGAGACATTCATCCAGCTGGATGTGAAGCCATTTACAACCACCCTTTGAGTCCGATCACTAAGCCAGTTATGAATCCACCTAACAGTTGCCTGGTCCATTGCATACTTGGTCATTTTTTCAATAAGGATGATGTGAGATACTTTGTCAAATGCTTTGCTGAAGTCAAGATATACTATATCTACAGCATTTCCCTGATCCACCCAGTCAGTGATTCTGTCATAGAAGGAAATTAAGTTAGTCTGACATGACTTGTTAGTTACAAACCCATGCTGACTCTGGTTAATCACTTCATTCTTATCCATGTACTTACATACATGTTGTTTAATAATTTGTTCAAAGATCTTTCCTGGTATAGAAGTCAGACTCACCGGCCTATAGTTCCCTGGGTCCACCTTCTTCCCCTTTTTGAAGATAGGAACAACATTTGTTCTTCTCCAGTCTTCTGGGACTTCTCCTGTTCTCCAAGAATTTTCAAAGATTATGGAGAGTGGTTCTAAAATTTCTTCTACGATCTCCTTCAGTACTCTGGGGTGTAATTCATCTGGACCTGGAGACTTGAACTCATTTATGTTAGCTAAATATTCCCTCACAATCTTTCTGTTTACAGATAACTTGGATTCCTCTATTCCTTTAAAAGGACAGTGAAGATCAGTTGATGTTACATTTTCTTTCTGAGAGAAAACAGATGCAAAATAGGAATTAAAAAGTTCGGCCTTCTCAACATCCTCTCTTACCATTTCTCCATTTTCATCCTGTAAAAATCCTATAGCATCTTTGACTTTTCTTTTACTTTTGACATACCCCCAAAATCCTTTTTTATTGCTTTTGACATCTCTTGCAAGCCTTAATTCATTGTCAGCTTTAGCTAACCTGATACGTGCCCTACAGGATCTGCAGACTGCATTATAATCTTCTTTAGATATGCCTCCCTCTTTCCATTTAATAAACATTTCTTTCTTTCTTTTTAGCATGTGTTTAAGTTCTGTGTTCATCCATCCTGGTTTCCTTAAATGCTTCCCATTCTTCCTACTTTTCGGGATTGTTAACGATTGTGCTTTGAGAATCTCATTTTTAAAAATTTCCCATCCTTCCTGGACATTTTTGTCCTTAAGGACATCCAGCCATTGGATCCCTCCTATTCTCTTTCTGAGTCTCTTAAAATCTGCCTTTCTAAAATCTAACCTTGAAGTTTGAGTCTTCACATGTCTTCCTCCTCTAGTTATCCAAAATTCTATAATAGCATGATCGCTGCCTCCTAGGGTCCCAGCCACCTTTACCTCCTCAACCATTTCCTCCCTGTTTATAAGGATTAGATCCAAAGTAGCAGATCCCTCTCTGTACATTAAACGTCGTAAAGTAAAAAAAAAATATTAAAATGCTATATATAATCTTTGTTTCTTTGCTTGCTACACCTCACCTTTACAAAAAATGCAATAAAAAGTGATCAACATTTTTATTTGCACCATAATGATATCAATAAAATATCAGCTTTCTTGCAAAAAACAAGCCCTCACATACAGTTATATGAAAAAGTTTGGGCACCCCTATTAATCTTAAGCTTAATGTTTTATAAAAATTGGTGTTTTTGCAACAGCTATTTCAGTTTGATATATGTAATAACTGTTGGACACAGTAATGTTTCTGCCTTGAAATGAGGTTTATTGTACTAACAGAAAATGTGCAATCTGCATTCAAACAAAATTTGACAGGTGCATAAGTATGGGCACCCTTATCATTTTCTTGTTTTAAATACTCCTACTTACTTTTTACTGACTTACTAAAGCACTTTTTTTGGTTTTGTAACCTCATTGAGGTTTGAACTTCATAGCCAGGTGTATGCAATCATGAGAAAAGCTACTTAAAGTGGCCACTTGCAAGTTGTTCTCCTGTTTGAATCTCCTCTGAAGAGTGGCATCATGGGCTCCTCAAAACAACTGTCAAATGATCTGAAAACAAAGATTATTCAACATAGTTGTTCAGGGGAAGGATACAAAAAGCTGTCTCAGAGATTTAACCTGTCAGTTTCCACTGTGAGGAACATAGTAAGGAAATGGAAGAACACAGGGACAGTTCTTGTTAAGGCCAGAAGTGGCAGGCCAAGAAAAACATCAGAAAGGCAGAGAAGAAGAATGGTGAGATCAGTCAAGGACAATCCTCAGACCACCTCCAGAGAGCTGCAGCATCAACTTGCTGCAGATGGTGTCACTGTGCATCGGTCAACTATACAACGCACTTTGCACAAGGAGAAGCTGTATGGGAGAGTGATGCAAAAGAAGCCATTTCTGCAAGCACGCCACAAACAGAGTCGGCTGAGGTATGCAAAAGCACATTTGGAGAAGCCAATTTCTTTTTGGAAGAAGGTCCTGTGGACTGATGAAACCAAGATTGAGTTGTTTGGTCATACAAAAAGGCGTTATGCATGGCGGCAAAAAAACACAGCTCCAAGAAAAACACTTGTTACCCACAGTAAAATTTGGTGGAGGTTCCATCATGCTTTGGGGCTGTGTGGCCAATGCTGGCACCGGGAATCTTGTTAAAGTTGAGGGACGCATGGATTCCACTCAGTATCAGCAGATTCTTGACAATAATGTTCAAGAATCAGTGACAAAGTTGAAGTTACGCAGGGAATGGATCTTTCAGCAAGACAATGATCCAAAACACCACTCCAAATCTACTCAGGCATTCATGCAGAGGAACAATTACAATGTTCTGGAATGGCCATCCCAGTCCCCAGACCTGAATATCATTGAACATCTGTGGGATCATTTGAAGAGGGCTGTCCATGCTCGGCGACCATCAAACTTAACTGAACTGGAATTGTTTTGTAAAGAGGAATGGTCAAAAATACCTTCATCCAGGATCCAGGAAATCATTAAAAGCTACAGGAAGCGACTAGAGGCTGTTATTTTTGCAAATGAAGGATCTACTAAATATTAATGTCACTTTTCTGGTGAGGTGCCCATACTTATGCACCTGTCAAATTTTGTTTGAATGCAGATTGTACATTTTCTGTTAGTACGATAATCCTCATTTCAAGGCAGAAACAGTACTGTGTCCAACAGTTATTACATATATCAAACTGAAATAGCTGTTGCAAAAACACCAATTTTAAGAAAACATTAAGCTTAAGATTAATAGGGGTGCCCAAACTTTTTCATATAACTGTACCTCAAAGATGGAAAGATTAAAGGGATTAACACAAAGACACAAAGCAAATTTTTTTTGTTGCTGTTTTTTTTTTACAAATCACTGAAGTTTTTTCACCACTAAAATATATCCCTTTAATTTTTCTGTGGAGCGTGCGCACGCAACATCCATTACAGGACACCGCTGAAGTGCACATACAATGCCTGTGCCATGGTTAGGACACTCTTTGTGGGTAGAGTTGATGCACTTTGTGCTCCAGCTTGTATGATGCATGCAGCAGACGCAGTGTCTCTTATGTGATGTATACAGCAGTCTGTTTATCCTATATGATGCAAACAGCAGAGTCTTGGTATATCCTCTGTGATGTATATGCAGCAGTCTCAGTATATCCTATGTGATATATATACAGTATTCTCAGTGTTTACTTGACATATACATTTATATATATATATTGTACGGAAAATACATAGTGTCTAGAAATGAGCGTTGTTCTACTCGAACTGTTCGCCAATCTCAAATTCGAGCTGTTTTGGGCGGTGTTCGAGCCGTTCGGCGAACACGAACGATTTGAGAAAAATTCGGCTGTTCGAGGATATGTTCGATAACTGTTCGTGCACCAAAATCATAACTGGATTTTTTCTCAGTAATGATGAAAATTAATGTTAATACGCAGTTTGAGTGTACAGCGGGGTGGGGGGAGGGGCAGGGGATGGATCTCTGCAGGAATAATGAAGATCTCCATTTTTTTTTCTCTTTCCCGCATTTACAGTGGGGAGGTGCAATCTGTCAGCCTATCAGCAGCACACACACGGAGCGAAGTGCTTTTTTTCACACAAGCAAGGGCATGTGTCATTGGCAGTGTATGTCACATGTCCTTGCCCTATAAGACCAAGCCATTTTCCCCGTCGCCACCATTTTCTCACTGCTGCAGCTGCGTGTTAGACAGCACCGCTGTTGCTGTGTGCGCTATACCTTGTTAATTTCAAGCCAATTTTCGCACAAATCTACAGATAGCTTGGGAGTAGGGAATAGTTGTGATTGCAGTCCTTTTAAGGAATAGGTTACAGCATTTCCTACGACTTTTATCAGGCAGGTCTGTGCTCTTAAATAGATAGGTTGTGGGAGTAAAGACTAATTGTAATTGGACTCCTTTTCAGGACTAGGTTACATCAGTTCCTATCAGTTTTTGCCAGGCAGGTCTGTGCCAGTGCTGTGCAAGTTTTTTTCACAGCATTTGGCTGAATCTAGCAAAGCTAATCCTTTTTGGCCTATTGCAGGGTGTGTTAGTCAGTGGAGTAGCCTATCTGTGTTGCAAGATATACCACCTGTGTATAGAATACCAATTTTTTTACTGCACCTAGTGAAGTAAAATCTTTTGGGCATAGCATCATTCTATTAGTCCATCTATACTGACCTCCATCAGGTTGCAAATTGAATATAATTTTTTTCTGCATCTAGCTCTGAAAAAATATTTGGCCTTCTAGCAGTGTGTGGGACTTTCTCTATTAGTCCATCTATACTGACCTCAATCAGGTTGCAAGCTGAATATATTTTTTTCTGCATCTACCTCTGAAAAAATATTGGGCTTGTAGCTGTGTGTGGGACTTGTTCTATAAATCCATCTATACAGACCTCCATCAGGTTGCAAACTGAATATAATTTTTTTCTGCATCTAGCTCTGAAAAAATATTTGGGCTTCTAGCTGTGTGTGGGACTTGTTCTATTACTCCATCTATACTGACCTCCATCAGGTTGCAAACTGAATATAATTTTTTTCTTCATCTAGCTCTGAAAAAATATTTGGCCTTCTAGCAGTGTGTGGGACTTTCTCTATTAGTCCATCTATACTGACCTCCATCAGGTTGCAAATTGAATATAATTTTTTTCTGCATCTAGCTCTGAAAAAATATTTGGCCTTCTAGCAGTGTGTGGTACTTTCTCTATTAGTCCATCTATACTGACCTCCATCAGGTTGCAAACTGAATATAATTTTTTTCTGCATCTAGCTCTGAAAAAATATTTGGCCTTCTAGCAGTGTGTGGGACTTTCTCTATTAGTCCATCTATACTGACCTCCATCAGGTTGCAAATTAAAAATAATTTTTATCTGCATCTAGCTCTGAAAAAATATTTGGGCTTCTAGCTGTGTGTGGGACTTGTTCTATTACTCCATCTATACTGACCTCCATCAGGTTGCAAATTGAATATAATTTTTTTCTGCATCTAGCTCTGAAAAAATATTGGGCTTCTAGCTGTGTGTGGGACTTGTTGTATTATTCCATCTATACTGACCTTCATCAGGTTGCAAACTGAATATATTTTTTTCTGCATCTACCTCTGAAAAAATATTGGGCTTCTAGCTGTGTGTGGGACTTGTTCTATTAATCCATCTATACAGACCTCCATCAGGTTGCAAACTGAATATAATTTTTTTCTTCATCTAGCTCTGAAAAAATATTTGGCCTTCTAGCAGTGTGTGGGACTTTCTCTATTAGTCCATCTATACTGACCTCCATCAGGTTGCAAACTGAATATAATTTTTTTCTGCATCTAGCTCTGAAAAAATATTTGGCCTTCTAGCAGTGTGTGGGACTTTCTCTATTAGTCCATCTATACTGACCTCCATCAGGTTGCAAACTGAATATAATTTTTTTCTGCATCAAGCTCTGAAAAAATATTTGGCCTTCTAGCAGTGTGTGGGACTTTCTCTATTAATCCATCTATACTGACCTCCATCAGGTTGCAAACTGAATATAATTTTTTTCTGCATCTAGCTCTGAAAAAATGTTTGGCCTTCTAGCAGTGTGTGGGACTTTCTCTATGAGTCCATCTATACTGACCTCCATCAGGTTGCAAATTAAAAATAATTTTTATCTGCATCTAGCTCTGAAAAAATATTTGGGCTTCTAGCTGTGTGTGGGACTTGTTCTATTACTCCATCTATACTGACCTCCATCAGGTTGCAAATCGAATATAATTTTTTTCTGCATCTAACCCAGCCAATAGTTTTGGCCTAATACCACAGTTTGGCCACTCAGCTCTGCTCGGTTCCCATCCAATGTTTTTTTGTGCAAACAACTCCAGAGTTGTGAATTAGTTAACCACCAAAATGAGTGGAAAAAGGCCTGCTGCTGGTGGAAAGGGGAATAGGCGTGATGGGAAGGGGAAAAAAGTTTGTGTCCGTGGGGTAGGTGTTAAAGCAACAGTAACATCTGCAGAAGAAAGACCATCTTCCAGCCAAACTAAAATGTCTACTTCTTTTAGCGGACAATGTGATAAGATCCCTTTCTTACGGCCACGCCAATCGCTACAAATTCCAGATGAGGCACAAAAACAGCAGGTGCTTCAACGGATATCAAGTGCTCCTTTAAGTGGGCTCTCCTCCACATCAACTTCAACATCACAAATACTCCAGTCCTCAAAGGTGTCACCCCAATCGCACTTGCTTCCTCACAGCTCCCAAATCTCCAGCTGCCCGTCTGAGTATGAGGTAGAACAGATGGTTGAGTCTGCAGAGCTGTTTACTCATACTATAGCCTGGGAATCAGAGGTCGACTCCAGCGCTTCTGTGAATCCAGACGAGGAAATGATCTGCACTTATGCCCAGAATCTTTATGAGTCGGATACAGGACCAGACGCAGAAGGTTCTGACCATAATGTAGACCCTCATTCCCAAACTGTAACTCCTGTTGGTGGAGACAATGAGGAAGACGATGATGAGACTCAAATACCTGATTGGAGCGGCAACTTTAGTTTTTTGTCAGGGCAGGAACAGGTTTGCTCTGAGGACGACGGGTGTGATAACGCACAGGGTGATGATGATGAGGTTGGAGATCCCACTTACTGTCAACCCACAGTCAGCCAAGAGATGAGGTCAGCAGAGGAGGTGGAGGAAGATGCTAGTGATGACGAGGTCAGGTTGCGCCTTCCTGGACAGAGACGTAGTACTGGAAGCACGTCAACAACTGCATCCTCAAACACAACTCTCCCTCTCACCACAAGTCGTGGTGGCTCTTCAGATCACATGGGTGCTAAGCCTTGCATAGCCTGGGCATTTTTTCAGATCGATAAAGATGACCCAACTCGTGTTATCTGTAACATTTGTCAGCAAAAGCTAAGCAGAGGCCAAAAAATACATAGTTTGAGTACTTCATGCATGAACCGGCACATGGACATGAAGCATAAGTTGCAGTGGGAAGCTCAGTGTGCTACAATGCGGCCTAGCTGGCCGGGCCAACCACCGTCTGCCATATCTTGTGCATCCGCGGCCTCTTCATCCTCTGTGACTGGGGGGACAGCAGTCACACCTGTTTTGGGGCGCAGACCTGCCACCTCTTTACCCGCAACAGCCAGCGTGATTGGCAGGTCATCATTTTCTTTGGAGGTGGTAACACCAGCTGGTGTTGAGCGCTGTCCGACATCGATAGCACCACCTTTGGATCAAGGCAACCTAACATGTCCGCCTGCATCTTCCTCACAGACCGGCAGTTTGCCGGGGACACCCTTATCAACCCCGTCTAAGCACAATAGCCAGCCCTCGGTCCCTCAGATGTGGACAAGTAAAAGACCATTTCCTCCTAGCCATGAGAAATCTAAGAGGTTGAATTTCACCATCTGCAAGCTCTTGGCTACAGAAATGCTGCCTTTTTACCTGGTGGACACAGAGGATTTTTGAGACCTTGTGTCCGTCGCAGTGCCCCAGTACCAGATGCCCAGTCGGCACTACTTCTCAAAGAAAGGTGTGCCTGCGCTCCACCAGCATGTCGCACACAACATCACCGCTTCTTTGAGAAACTCTGTGTGTCACAGGGTGCATTTCACCACAGACACTTGGACGAGTAGGCATGGACAGGGGCGTTACATGTCGCTGACTGGGCACTGGGTAACTATGGTGACAGCAGGACAAGGGGCTGCTGTCCAAGTCTTGCCGTCCCCACCAATTGTGCGTCAATCCTCTTTATGTGAAAGTTCCTCCACTCCTTCTGCCTCCTCAACCTCCTCTCGGTCTTCCACCTGCACCCAAAGCCTGTCTGGTCATGCCACAAGCTTTCTAACTGCGCAGAAGAGATCCTGCACACCACCTTACTATGCTGGCAGTAGGGCTCAACGTCATCAGGCGGTTTTTACTTTGAAATGTCTGGGAAATGTGAGTCACACAGCTGAGGAGTTGTGGTCAGCTCTGGAGAACCAATTTCATGAATGGTTGTCTCCACTGGACCTGAAACCAGGGAAGGCCGTGTGCGACAATGCTGCAAACCTGGGTGCGGCCCTTCGCCGGGGCAATGTCACACACGTGCCTTGTATGGCTCACGTGTTGAACCTGGCTGTCCAGCAATTTTTAGCCCACTATCCCAGACTAGATGGCCTTCTGCAGAGGGCACGGTCGCTGTGTGCTCACTTCCGCCATTCGCATCCCACAGCTCAGCGACTTACATCTCTACAGAAGTTGTTGGGCCTGCCACTTCACCGGCTAAAATGCGATGTGCCTACCCGGTGGAATTCAACTCTGCACATGTTGCAGCGACTGTGGCAGCACCGACAAGCCCTGGTGCAATACGTTCTGACGTATAGCCTGGGCCAACGAGATCCAGAGGTGGGGCAAATCACGCTGGAGGAGTGGTCTCAGATCAGGGACCTCTGCACCCTTCTGCACAGTTTTGAAATGGCGACGAAGATGTTTAGTGCTGACGATGCCATTATCAGCATGACTATTCCGGTGATTTACATGCTGGAGCACATGTTAAACAGAATTCAGAGTCAGGTGGTGGCACAAGAGGAGGTGGAGGAAGTAGAGGAGGAGGAGTTGTATGCGGAAGGGCTAACATCTGCAAGGTCCAGACGGTCGGCAGCACCAAGGCGGCAGGCATGTGAGGGTGGGGGAGATGGTTTTACCAGGGCGCATGGTAGCAGCCAAACTAGTGAGGAAGGTGCAGGAGCCCAGGAAGAAGTGGAGGATGACATGATGTAAGACTCATCAGATGAGGGAGACCTTGATCACATTTCTGTTGTGCGAGGTTGGGGGGAGAGGACAGAAGAAGGAAGCATGATTGTTACCTCGCCACCAACACAACAGGGACTTGGTGCTCTGGATGCGCAACACACATGAGTGCCTTCTTGCTGCACTACCTGCAACATGACCCTCGAATTGTGAGAATTAGAAATAATCCTGACTACTGGGTTGCCACACTGTTAGATCCCTGGTACAAAAGTAAATTTGCCGAAATTATTCCTGCCATAGAAAGGGATGCACGCATGCAGGAGTATCAGCAGAGACTGTTGCAGAATCTTACATGTGCTTTTCCACAAAACACCAGTGGTGCACGTAGTGAATCTCACAGTTCCAACTTGCCAACCGTGGGACCGTCAAGTGTTCAGCACTCAAACCGTAACAGAACCACAGTATCTGCTGGTAACATCAATTTTGCGGAATCATTTCACCACTTTTTTAGCCCATCCTTTGCAAGGCCACAGGAGACAAGAAGTCTGACACATAGTCAACGCCTAGAGACGATGGTACAGGAGTATCTCCAAGTAAACATTGAAGCCATGACTGTGTCACTGGACCCTTGCTCTTTTTGGGCTTCCAATCTGGATAAATGGCCGGAGCTAGCCACTTACGCCTTGGAGATCTTGTCATGCCCCGCAGCCAGCGTTCTGTCTGAACGTGTGTTCAGCGCTGCTGGTGGTGTGCTGACAGATAAGCGCACGCGGCTCTCCACTGATAATGTAGACAGACTCACGTTCATAAAGATGAACAAATCATGGATCCGAAACGACTTTTCTACCCCTGTGTCATCCTGGGGAGAGTAAAAGCTTGATGATTGGTTAAAATCACCCTACCAACCGTTTTAAGCTTTCAAATTACTAATCATGTTTATCTGTATCTTGGCTGGAAAATAATTTGGGTTTTGTAGCAGTGTGCAGCACTGATTCTATTAGGCCATCTATAATAAGCTCCACCAGATTTAAAATTACTAATCATGTTTATCTGTATCTTGGCTGGAAAATAATTTGGGCTTTGTAGCAGTGTGCAGCACTGATCCTATTAGGCCATCTATACTAAGCTCCACCAGATTTAAAATTAATAATAATTTTTAGCTGCATCTAGCCCGGAAAATAATTTTGGGGCTCCGAGATGCGCAAGACACATAAGTGCCTTCTTGCTGCACTACCTGCAACATGACCCTCATATTGTCAGAATTCGAAGTAATCATGACTAATGGGTTGCCACACTCTTAGATCCCCCAAACTTTTCAATCAACCTTTTCATTTTAATAAAGACCAAAAAAATTGTCATTTTTGAAATTATAAGCATTAGCAGGTTATTAGAAACTGAAATCAAACAGTTTTCAACTCAAAACTTTATTCTAGGTGATGTTACATTTTCACATAGGACCCCTTGTTCGAAAGGAGCTTCTGAACTCTCTCGTCCATTGAATTTGTCAGGTTTTGGATGGTTTCTGCTTCAATTGTTTTGCATGAGGACAGAATACCCTCCCAGAGCTGTTGCTTAGATGTGAACTGCCTCCCGTCATCATAGACACTCCTTTTGATGATGCTCCAGAGGTTCTGAATGGGGTAGAGGTCAGGGGAGCATGGGGGTCACACCATAAGTTTGTCCCCTTTTATGCCCATATCAGCCAGAGATGCAGATGTTTTATGTGCAGCATGAGATGGTGCATTATCATGCAAAAAAATGATCTTGCTGTGAAATACACGGTTCTTCTTCTTGAACCATGGCAGGAAGTGCTGTTTGAGAAAATCCACATACATTATGGAGTTCATCTTTAGCGCCTTCAGGGATCCTAAAGGGGCCGACAATCTCTCTCCCCATGATTCCAGCCCAAAACATTACTCCACCTCCTCCTTGTTGGCGCTGTAGCCGTGTTTGCGTGCGGTGTCCATCAACCAGCCATCCTCCACTCCATCCATCTGGACCATCGAGCGCTGCACGGCACTCATCCATGAACAAAACAGTTTTGAAATCAGTCTTCATGTAATGTTTAGCCCACTGGAGCCGTTTCTGCTTGTGTGAAGTGGATAGAGGAGGTCGACAGGATGGCGTATGCACAGCTGCAAACCTCTGAAGGACCCTGCATCTTGTTGTTCGGGGGACGTTGGAGGCACCAGCAGCTTCAAAAACTTGTCTGCTGCTATGACAAGGCTTTTTTGCCGCTGCTCTTTTAACCTGACGTAATTGCCTGTAGGAAAGAGTCCTCAATTTGCCCTTATCAGCACGCACACGTGTGTACTGTGAATCAGCTACATACTTCTTGATTGCCAAGACACTTCATCCTGATCATCGCACAATGTTGATTGTAGTCATGCCTTGACCTAAACACTCCACAATTTGTTGCTTCTCAGCAGCCAACACATCCTTTTTCTTTCCCATTTTGGCAGAAAATGTAGGCTGCTTAATAATGTGAGACAGCCTTCTTAAGTAGTCTTGCCTTTCATTGGACACACCTGCCAAACTAATTAGCACAGGTGTCTGCAATTGCTTACAGTGATATCAAGAGCCCTGACACACATCACCATCAATGAGTTTAACTGACAAACAAACAAATTCTTCCCTTATCACTCCTAAACACTTTTTGCATAATAATTTGGAACACAGTGTACATGTGCTTTTCCACAAAACACCAGTGGTTCACGTAGTGAATCTTACAGGTCTAATTTGCCAACCGTCGTCTGTATGGAGTTGTTCAATAAAGGGCCCAAAATTAAGATAACATAGATGGGAGAGGTCTCTATGAATAGGAATTCCTAAGTATTTGATACCCTGTGAGGGCCAGGCAAAGGGAAAGTTGGACTGGATGGAATCCTATATGGATTTGGGGAGGGAGACATCGAGGGCCTCAGACTTCGCTGCATTGATTTTAAAATTTGACCATGTAACAAAGTGATCTATTTCAGCCATAACAGCATGGATGGATATATGTGATTGAGTGATATATACTAGGACATCATCAGCAAATAGAGAGCACTTGTACTCGGTGCCTCCCACCTCAATCCACCTAATATTGGGGTTATGGCGAATTGATGAGAGCAGGTGCTCCGTCACTAGGATGTATAAGAGAGGGGACAGAGGACATCCCTGCCTTGTCCCATTGGTGATTGTGAATGGTGATGAAAATGTTCTGATGCACCCCCTGGGCCTTGGGACACCCGGAGCCGGACCCTTTTTGGTGGATGCTGGTGGTTGTAGTCTTCGTGGCGGCGACCCGGTTCCGTGGCTCAGGGTGGTCAAACCAGTGGCGGAACTATTTATGTGGTTTTGATGTTTAAATGTCCGACTACGCCACCCGTGGATTGCGGTTAGAGTGAACCGCCGCTGCAGGGCAGACCGCTGAGGCTGGTGTTGTGGGTGCAGCAGAGCGTAGCATAACTCCCCACGGGAGGAGTATAGCCTCAGGGCAGTGTATGCGGAGGATGGGGGTGATGGTGCAGGGCAGCAGCAGTAATGACACGGAGTCAGTGATGCAGTCCAGGGCCTTTACTCACAGTTCTTATTATCCAGACCACGTCTGCAGGTAACGGCTGCCCACGTCGTACTGTGCTCACCAGGTGAGGGGCTCAGACAACTCCCAGATAACTTTGGAGCGCTTCACAGGACCCCCTTTGTGTGTCCTTTGTCTGGCCTTTCTTACCAACCCTTCTGTCCGGCTGTCTCGGGCCTCCTCTTGGTAAACTTGGCGCCAGTTTCCCTGACCCTATGTGGTGCCTTCCTAGCGGGTGTAGCGAGGGGCTGCGCCACATAAAATGTCACAGCCTCTGGTTTCTAGCTGAGGGTCGTTTCCTGCCTCCACTAGTTTCGGGGACCGGTCTCCCCCTTTGGCCTGACCCCTCCACGCAGGTGGATTCGGGCGTGCGGTGGCGACTCGCCCGTCCGCACCCCTGGGATCCCTTCATTCCTCGTTCCTGGAGCCTTCTCCGCTCCTCTTCCTTCCTTCTCCCTCTTCCAGGCCTGGGCCTCTGTTACTAGGCCCGCCTCCGGAGCAGAGCTCATGCAGAGCCCCTGCTCCCTGCCACTTCTGCTCAGACTTCTATGCACTGAACTAAGATGGTGCCCACCTTTTATACTCCCTTCTCAATGCACCCAGGAACTGCTTCCTCCCTGCTCCTGCACTACAGGGTTCCCCTTCCTCAGTGTTCCCTCCCCCCACTCCAGCCAGGGACAGGGACTGTCGTGCCCATCTCAGAGGCATATTGGTCGCCCTGCCCCACGGCAATGTGGTGTAATGCATGCAGGTGTCGGGTCCTGATCCAGACTCCATCCTTACCTGAGAGTGAGATATCACACCTCTGGGTGAGCTGCAATACCTCTGTAGCAACCGAGCCCTCACTGTGCTACAGTTCCATTTATCTTCAGCCTAGGTGACGTATTGTGATACAGGGCCGTGATTTTGGCTATAAAAGGGTCCCCTAGACCCCTACCCCAAGCTTTTTAAGAGAATCATATATGGCGTGCCAGGAGACTCTATGGAATGCTTTCTCAGCATCCAACGAGAGTATCTAATTACAAATTTTTAACTGCATCTAGCCCAGGAAATACTTTGTGCCTAGTAGCAGTGTCTGCTAGTCAGCGGATTATCCCGGCTGTTAAGCAAGCTACACCACCTGTAGTTTGGACACTTAATTTTTTCAAAGGAAATGCTTCGGGACCACAGGATACTCAGTGAAGAGCATCAGGAGGCACCCCAAGGCATAGGGGCTGGGACTGGCAGTAGGATGCCTTGCGGTGGACAGCCGAGCTCGATCCTTATAAAAGCTTTTTAACTGCAGCAGCTTTAGTGGACGCTACTGGAGCTGGAATTACGCGGCTGCTGGCATGAGACTTGCCCTCCAATAGATCCTTGTAAATGGATTTAAAGTGTATTCATTCAAATTAGAGAGACAATTTAAATTAAAAAGCTTAGAGCTGCCTCCACCACAGGGGGGCTCGCTCGACCCACCAGCGGACAGGCACCAGTATTGGGAGAGGGGGGCTGGCCGTCAGGGTTCACCGCGGCTCTGGCACAAACCCGGCGACACGGAGGTGGCACGGGCAGGAGCGGACTGAACGTGTCGGCTTCTCACTTTTTGGATTTTAGAAGGGTATGACATGCCTATATCTGTGTCTCCCCCTCCTTTTACTCCTCCACCTCTTTTCTTTTCGCATGACTATATGTACTTGTCACTTTTCCATGTGTTAGTTGTGTCTTCTGAGCAGTTTGTCAGCATTTGGACACCTTTGAAGGTGTTTTCTATTTGTTTCTATGTGTTTTTGTTTGCCTGCCATTGGTTTTAACGGTGTTCGAAGGTGTTCGACGAACAGTTCGACGAACAGTTCGGCGAACACACGGCTGTTCGACGAACCGAACCGAACTCGAACACTACGTGGGTGGCTCAACACTAGTGATGAGTGAACGTGCTCGCCACAACTCGGTACTCACCCGAGCATCACGGTGCTCGAGAAGCTCGGCGAGTATTTCCGGTTTGCTCAGGCGGAAGCTCAGGTTAGGCAGGCAGGCAGTGTACTGTATGTGGCAGACTGCAGTGCATGATACAGCAGAAGAGGGTCCATTGAATGTTCTGTCTGTTGCTGCTGTTCTTACAGATATTTGTAAACATAGCCCCAGGTGTCAGGGGCCAGGGCAAATTTTTTTTTGATCTTCTTAATCCTGGTTATTTGCTTAAAAACCAAGGCAAGCAGGGTATGTGACACGTGTCACATATAACTGCATTCCAAAATCAGCTATTTCTGGCTTCTATTTCCATTTCATTGCAGTGTGTCGGTCAAGCTATTCACACTAGGTCTCTGTGAAGAATAGTATTAGTAAACTACAGGCCTTCTATTTAAAATCGTGGTTCTCTGTCAGACATATCATATATGACAGCATTCCAAAATCAGCCATAACTAGTGAACATGGAAAATATTGTCCTGCATTTAAAATGGGCAAGATGCGTGGCAAGGGACGGGGAAGTGGATGTGACGGTGATGGTGTATGCAGAGGCAGAGGCCGAGGACGTGGCCATGGGCAAGCAGAAGTTGTGCCACATCAAACACCCATATCTTGTCGCTCAAATTTCCTGTCCCAATTACTAGGGGACCACCGCACACCACTATTGAACCCAGAGCAGCGTCAAAAGGTTGTTGGTTGGATAGCAGATAATGCTTGCAGTCACTTTGCCACCACCACCACCCTGTCTTTGACACGGTCAAGTCTCAGTAGCCAAGAGCCTGGACCGCATATTCCTCACCCTGATCCTCCTTTCTCCCACCATGCTGAGTGCCTGAAGACAGCAGCACACAGGGGGAGGGAGGCGTAGCACCACAACAGGCAGGAAGAAGCAGTGTGGTGGCCACAGACACAAGGCGGGAAAGCGTTCCCCGTAACGCCAACACGACGGATGTTGCCAGTATAACTGTTAGATCTTCAGGTTGTTTTTCAAAGACTCTGCAGATCACCCCAAAAAGGCCATTTGCATGACCTGCCAGGCCAGCATTGGCAGGAGTAGCAAAACAAGCAGCCTGACCACCACCAGCATGCTCAGACACATGGTGGCAAAGCACCCGACTAAGTGGGCTGAACCCCAGGGTCCACCAACAGTGTCTGCGGGTAACACCACTGCAACTTCCACTGTTGTGCGTGCACGCCAATCCCCTGTCCATGGCGCATGCCAAGATGCCTCCCGCACTGCACGTATCGTTGCACATTCTCAACTAGCACCATCAGCAAGCATGTCCATGTCCTTGTCCCACCACAGCGTTCAGTTGTCCCTGCACCAGTCCTTGGAATGCAAGTGCAAATACGCAGCCAACGCCCCATAGGCCACACTACTAAATTCACACATTTTGCGAATGCTTATGCTCGAAATGTTGCCTTTTAGGCTCATGGAGACGGAAGCTTTCCGCAACCTGATGGCAGCGGCCGGCCCATGGTACTTGGTCCCCAGCCACCACTATTTCTCCCGGTGTGCCGTCCCCGCATTACACGAGCACATGTCCCACAACATTAGCCATGCCCTCAACAACGTAGTTACTGGGAAAGTCGACCTAACCATGGACACGTGGACAAGTGCTTGTGGGCAGGGATGGTACATCTTGCTGATGGAACACTGGGTTAATATAGTGGAAGCCAGGACCCAGTCAGACCTTGGGACGGAACACGTCCTCCTGACACCAAGGATTGCGCACCCTGTGTCAATCAGGGTTGCCCCCACATTCTACAGCTCCTGCACCTCCTCCTCCTCTTCAGCCTCCATCTCTGAAATGACCACATCAGTCACAAGCTGGAAGCACTGCAGCACTGCCTCGGCAAAGTGGCAACAGGCTGTGCTGAAGCTAATATGCTTAGGTGACAAACCGCACAACGCTGAAGAGTTCTGGACAGCTCTGAAAGAGCAGGCAGATCTGTGGCTGACACTGCTGACCCTACAGCCAGGCATGGTCATTTGTGACAATGGGCGGTACCTGGTGGTGGCTCTGAAGTGAGGGGAGCTCACACACATACCATGACTGGCCCATGTGCTTAACCTCATGGTTCAGCGGTTTCTCAAAACCTACCCAGATCTGCTGGATCTGCTTGTTTAAGTACGCCGCCTGTGTGCCCATTTTAGAAAGTCAGCTACTGCATCCGCCGCCTTTGCAGTGCTTCAGCAGCGTTTGCAGCTTCCAGCTCACCGACTGGTGTGCGATGCCTCCACACGTTGGAACGCTACATTGCATATTTTGGGAAGGAATCGTGAGCTTAAGAGGGCAGTTGTTGACTACCAGCATCAACAAGGCTGTCGGTATTCAAGTCAGACTCCAGACATAAGACCTCAGGAGTGGACATGGATGTCAGACATCTTTACCATCCTCCAAAACTTTCAGGACTCCACCAAGATGGTGAGCGGCGATGACATCATAATTAGCATCACCATCCCTCTTCTCTGTCTTCTGCTCTGCTCACAATTAAAGAGGATGCATTGCAGGCGGAGCACGATGAGATGGAGCAAGGAACCATACATTGTGATTCCACACAGCCCAGCCTCATCTCATCCCAATGTGGATTGGGTGACAATGAGGAAGAGGAGGAGGAGGAGGAAGAACAGGACTATAGACGGTACTGCCTGTACAACTGTCATACCGTCTGTTCAGCGTGGATGGGCTGAGCACAGGGAAGAGGAGGGTGAGGAGGAGAGCATGGTCAGTCGTCATCTTGGTGAGGACACGGAAGTCTTGCCTGTTAGCAGTCTGGCACACATGGCTGAGTTTATGTTATGCTGCCTTACCCGTGACCCTCGGGTTGTCCATATTTTGGGTGACAGTCTTTACTGGTTGATGACACTTCTAGACCCATGCTACAAGGAGAACTTTCTGTCTCTTATTCCCACGCAGGAGAGGCCTAATAAAATGGGGCAGTATCAGAAAGCCTTTGTTGCGGAGTTATTAAAAACATTCCCATCTGAAAACGCTGGCGGCCGAGATCACAGTTCATTGGACAACCATGGAGTACAGGAGAAAGAGACACAAATCCAATCCAGCAGAGACAGGGGGACACTGTCAAAGTTCTGGGACAGTTTTCTCAGACCCTCCCATCGCACAGGTCCAGGGTACTCTCACAAGGAGGGACATGTTTTGGAAGATGCTGAGGGAGTACCTTGCCAACCGTACCAACATCCTCCGTGATTCCTCTTTGCCTTATAATTCTTGGGTATCCAAGCTGGCACGTGGCATGAACTGGCTCTCTACGCCGTGGAGGTCCTGGCTTGCCTTGCCACTAGCGTTTTGTCAGAGCAGATTTTTAGTGCCACTGGTGGAATTAAAACTGATAGGTGCATCCTCCTGTCAACTGAAAATGCTGACAGGCTGACTCTTATAAAAATGAACAAGGGCTGGATTGGGACAGACTCAACACCACCAAATGATAGCAGCGTAACACAAACTCAAATACAGTGTCTTTTTTTGAGAGATCTAACTCTATTCCCATTCACCTCTGTCTTCACACCCAGGCATGGGTATACGCTTCCTGATTTCGTCTATTTGCTCTTGTCCTCCTCTTTCTCCTCATGCTCATCCTCCACCACCATATCACCACCATATCTACCATATCACCATATCTACGTCTCTTGCAAGGAGCATTGGCGTTCCTCCAAATTTTTGTCAGCTGTTGCATTCACTGCATAGGCAAACAGTGTGGGAGACCCACTTCCTATTAATGGACACATTGTTTTCAGGAGGCTCTCTGACCTCTACGTCGCTTGCAAGGGGCATTGAAGTTCCTCCAAATTTTTGGCAGCCATTGCATTTACTGCATAGGCAAACAGTATGGGAGACCCACTTCCTAATAATGGGAACATTGTTTTCAGGTGGCGCTCCGACCTCTACGTCTCTTGCAAAGGACATTGGAATGCCTCCAAATTTTTGGCAGCCATTTCAGTCACTTACACAAAAAGAGTATGGAAGACCGACTCCTTTCTAATGGGAACATGTCGTTACTGTGGCCCAGCTCTATGTGCCTTTAAATTGTTAGTAGGATTTTTCCTAAATTTTGGCAGCCGTTGGACTCACTGCATACCCTATAACTGGATAGCACAACCGATCCTTTCTAGGAACATGTCGTTACTGTGGCACACCTCTATGTATTTTTAAATTGGTAGTGTTTTTTCTAACCAACAATAGTTTTTATTGTGTAAAAGCGCCAAAACATAAGAAAACTTTACAAATGTGGTACCGCTTTAAACGTACTGACCTGAAGAATAAAGCTGCCTTATCAATTCTGCCTCCCAAAAATCAGAATAGAAAGCGATCAAAGAATGTCATGTGCCCGAAAATGGTACCAATAAAAATGTCAACTTGGCCCTCAAAAAACAAGCCGTCACATGACACATTTTTGTGGAAAAAGTTAGATTTTCTTATTTTCACGGCTCTATGTTATAAACTTCTATGAAGCACCTGGGGGTTCAGGGTACTCACCACACATCTAGATAAGTTCCCTGAGGGGTCTAGTTTCCAAAATGGTATCACTTGTGGGGGGTTTCTACTGTTTACGCACATCAGGGGTTCCCCAAACGCGACATGGCGTCCGTTATTTATTCAAGCAAATTTTACATTCAAAAAGTCAAATGGCGCTCCTTCCCTTCCGAACCCTGCCGTGCGCCCAAACAGTGGTTTACCCCCACATATGGGGTATCAGCTTACTCAGGAGAAATTGCATAACAAATTGCATGGTGCAATTTCACCTGTTACCCTTATGAAAATGCAAAATTGGAGCCTGAGATTTATTACCTCGTAAAGTGACAGTGGTCAGAATTGTAAAAATTGGCCTGATTATTAAAACCACCTTGGGGGGGTAAGGGGGTTAAATGGGTTTTCCCACAAACAAAAGTTCATTTTAATCAAGATATTACAATAATAATAACTGTGATCCTGTGCTGTCCTGTCTGTATACTCGTTTGCTTCCTCCCCTGCCCAGGAGATGTGGTATGATCAGACCATGTTCCTGTACGGTCAGACACAGCCATTACACAGTACACAGCAGGGGCACATTTATAAGATTATCTCAGCACAGGGAAATTTTATTTAAACACATCCAATTGTGGAAGTTATTATTATTCCAAGATCTATTGATTAAAATGAACTTTTGTTCATGGGAAAACCCCTTTAAAGGGGTGGTCCGAAATCCAAATTCATTTTTATTCGAAATCCCTACCTATTTAATGCCATAATCTAAACTTTCTAATATAATTTAATTAAAAATCTCCAATCCTTCCCTAGCTACACTAACTGCTTTTTATTCCTACTTCCTCTTTGATGATGCTTCATTTGAGAATCCGAGTGAACGCTGGGATACTCAAATGAAGAGTCATCAGGAGACAGAGGCTGTGGCAGTGACCCCTCCCTTTTATGAAGAGTCATCAGTGAGGCTTTCTTCAGGGGCTGGGCTAATCCCTGTGCAATGTGCACAATGACAGTGCACTCTCGTCAGCTCAGATCAGCAAAAACGAGCTGTCAGGTGAGCGCACTGTCAGAGTGCAGTGCCAAAATAGCAGGCTTGCAGAAACCATCAATGTCAATTGCAGGAGCATTTTAGGGAGGAGGCAGAGGCTGCGGCAGTGCACTGGGATTCTCAAACAAAGTGTCATCACAAAAGAAGTAGGAAAAAAAACAGTAGTATCGTTAGGGAAAGATAGGGAATTTTTAATTAAAGTATATTAGAAAGTCGTTTAGATTATGGCACTAAATAGATAGGGATTTAGAATGAAAATTAATTTGAATTTCGGACCACCCCTTTAAGTGTTATATTGTGTTATCCCAGAAAACCCCTTTCCATAACATTAAGATTTCAGCACCACCTAGTGTATAGAAACCACAGGGCTTGAACACAGAACTTTAAATAAGAAAGAAGAGTGTGAGGCATCACTACTAGGCAGTAGATTGAGAAAACTGCTGGAATTTTCCTAATTTAATTTTCATGAAGCAAGTAAATGCTAATAATTAATTATACATTTTATATTATTTTGTGTCTTCAGGCAAATGCAATAGCAGCAGGAAAACAACTCACAATGGGGTTTACTCCTTGGTATCCAGTCAGTGAGTAACGCAGATGCTGAGCAGATGTGGTCTCATCTGCCTTGTAATTTCTAATGCCATCGCAATAACCTTTTATGATTATAAGCTCTACAGATTTTAATTGCCTGTTAAAGATCAATTTTTGCACAGTTTGTGCTATTTTTCTGTAGAAATAAGTGGTTCTGTGCATTTTTGTGAAGCACATCATATAGATCCACAAATAGATATAGTATATAGGTTTATATTATTTTTGTAATAGTCTATAGCGGGCAGATCTGGCTTAGTGTAGATGTATGGAGCGACTTCACTTTCACGCCTGGCTTCATCCAATTCAACATTCCCATAGTCACCACAATGCAACTAATTGGCAAATAATGGGATCATGATACATTAGAATAACGAGAAGGACAGCAAATCCCTTTTTTTCAATTTTTTTCATTCTTTCTTGTGAAACATTTTCATGCATGCTGCTTTTAATAAAGTCGTTTGCGAAGTTTGCCCTTGTATATATCAAGTTGAACCTATAGTCCATTTGTTTAATGCTCGGAATCAACTTAATCTTTACATTTTCCAGTCTACTAGCTGCTCTTGTCAAATGTTCTTGGAATGTATTAAAACCTGAAGGATCAATCAACCGGCTGCAGATGCGGATTTCAGTCCAAGCAGGAATCAAATGTTTTGCAAAACCAATGTGAACAATGTTATATTATGATGAGAAAATCATGTTAGATTATTTACAGTATATACCCTATTTACACATACTATATACCTAGGTCAAGCGTTATTCAAAGTCATACAGTGATAAAAAATAAATTAAAAATGTATTGGTTATCATGGACAGCCATGATTGGAAATTCAAGGTTTGGACTGTGACTCTATATTGTATTATCAATTAATATCATATTAGAGCATATGGACATCTTATGGCTGGGGCTTTATCTTGACTTGTGTCAATATCCGATCATGATAAAATCTGCAATGTGACCTTTGTATTTTAAGGCTTATCTTGATATTGTGTCAAATGTTAGTCATAGTAAAATTTGCAATGTGACCTCAATGTTTCCCAGTGGAATGAAAAGTTTAAACAGACTTAACATTGTGGGATTTATTTCAGTAGTTACAAAGTGGCCTGAAACTTTTGTTCCCATAGAAGATTGTTGCAGCACAGTTATATATTATTTTAATTAATGTTGGATCCTACCTGCCATTTAAATTTGGAGGCTTTTAGCCCAGGAGAGGCAGGTTTGATAAATAATAGGTTAGGGTCCCATCAAGGAAAGTCGCCTTGTCATGGTTGAAGGGCTCTCATGAATTGGCTAAATTATGCGCTTAGTACCTTCATTGTTATAAGTTTATGCTATGTAGCAGTAATGCCGTCCAAATTTTATAAATTCAAGGTTTGTATACATCTTAGAGTTTAAAGAGGCTGTTGTATTCTTTTGTTTGTATATTTTGCAGTCATTGCAGCTTGCATCTGTTCACCCTTGCTTTATTCTGTTCAGAAGTGCTGGTCAGTTTTTTGGCTTTTGTGTCAAATGTTAGTCATGGCAAAATCCGCAATGTAACAGCAATGTTTCCCCTTAGAATAAAAGGTTGAAAGAGACTTAACATTGTGTGATTTATTTAATTAAAAGCAAGGTGGTCTGCAACTTTTGTTCCCGTAGAAGAAGATTGTTGCAGCACAGTTATAAAACCATATTACAGGGGAGAACTAGCATTAAAGACTACAGATAGAAAATGTGCTTAGTCATTGTTGGTTCAATAAGCTTTGAATAAATCAATAGCACAAGCAAACCAGAAACTTTGTATTATATCTGAGCAGAAAAATATGAGTAAGAGTGACCAACCATACTCCTGTTTTCTATTAAGATCTTGGACTCACCCACTAGCTGTATTCACAGCTACACTGCTCAGTAATACCATATTATACCCATGCAGCTGCTGCATTCAAACATGTTATACATAGAGATAGGAGGACAGGATTTAGTTATGTCTGTATTTTGCGCATGGGAGATTAAAGCAACTAGTCTCCAACGCCAAAACAGACCAACTAGTGAACAATTGGTAACCTAATTCAGGTCAGAAGGTGCCTGGATCAGTAAGCATGTATTTTGTCTTTCATTTTGTGACTGACACAAGAAGTGGAAGATTAAATGTGGGCTATCTGGGCAACTGCCTATGAGTCCAAGCCATTGAGAGGCATGGTAAGAAAATAATTGCTCCCATTGTAATCAGGAGTATCACCTGCAGCTCTCTTACCTGCTGTGTACAATTGTATCCATGTCTTAAGTACATGGGTATGTATGAATGTTGAAGACGTACTACAGGCAGTCATCCTGGTTTCTCTGCCTGGCACCTTCCCTATGATGCAGGTGAAGAAATATTGTCAATGAGTAATTTAGCAGGAACCCAGTAAGAAGAGGCTGTGCAGCAACCGAAATGCCGCCAGTAGGTGACTGATTTTTTTAAATTATTTTTCTGTAACTAATTTAATTCTTCATTTTATGGGAGGGTAGACCCACAGTGGCTATTTAAATTATATTTGTAATTGGCTAGGGAAAGTGGCTAATTAATTTTTAGCTAATTGTAGTACAGAGTGCTGGTTAATTAATATATATTTTCAATTGAGTGGAGCACGGTGGCTAATAACATAATAATAGCATGATGCATATTTTGCATTCAAGGGCACAGTGTGGGGTATCTTTTGGCCGGGGGATATTTATACAGTATGTGACAGTGTTAGTTTCAGGGGCACAATGATCTGCTGAAAAAGTGAAGTGACTGAAGACATATGTGTGGCAAACTCTGTAAAGATAAGTTATAGCCGGGAGAAGTTGTTATGATGGCCTGGAGCAGATTGAGATGAAAAGAAAGAAAACAACACTAATCAGATACAAAGTCACCTGTAAGTGACTTAATGTAAATATTTATTCAATACAGTAACATGTAAAGTTTGGGAACCCCTGGTCACAATGACTGTTATTGTGAACAGCTAAGCAAGTTGAAGATGAAATGATCTCTAAAAGGGATAAAGTTAAAGATTACATATTTTCTTTGTATTTTAGACAAAACATATATACACTGTTTGCAGAATTATTAGGCAAATGACTATTTTGATCACATGATACTTTTTATACATGTTGTCCTACTCCAAGCTGCATAGGCTTGAGAGCCAACTACCAATTAAGTAAATCTGGTGATGTGCATCTCTGTAATGAGGAGGGGTGTTGACTAATGACATCAACACCCTATATAAGGTGTGCTTAACTATTAGGCAACTTCCTTTCCTTTGGCAAAATGGGTCAGAAGAGAGATTTGACGGGCTCTGAAAAGTCCAAAATTGTGAGATGTCTTGCAGAGGGATGCAGCAGTCTTGAAATTTCCAAACTTTTGAAGCGTGATCACCGAACAATCAAGCGTTTCATGGCAAATAGCCAACAGGGTCGCAAGAAGCGAATTGGCCAAAAAAGGCGCAAAATAACTGCCCATGAATTGAGGAAAATCAAGCGTGAAGCTGCCAAGATGCCATTCGCCACCAGTTTTGCCATATTTCAGAGCTGCAACGTTACTGGAGTATCAAAAAGCACAAGGTGTGCGATACTCAGGGACATGGCCAAGGTAAGGAAGGCTGAAAAATGACCACCTTTGAACAAGAAACATAAGATAAAACGTCAAGAATGGGCCAAGAAATATCTTAAGACTGATTTTTCAAAGGTTTTATGGACTGATAAAATGAGAGTGACTCTCGATGGGCCAGAGGCTGGATCAGTAAAGGACAGAGAGCTCCACTCCGACTCAGACGCCAGCAAGGTGGAGGTGGGGTACTGGTATGGGCTGGTATCATCAAAGATGAACTTGTGGGACCTTTCCGGGTTGAGGATGGAGTCAAGCTCAACTCCCAGACCTACTGCCAGTTTCTGGAAGAAAACTTCTTCAGGCAGTGGTACAGGAAGAAGTTGGTATTGTTCAAGAAAAACATGATTTTCATGCAGGACAATGCTCTATCACATGCATCCAGCTACTCCACAGCATGGCTGGCCAGTAAAGGTCTAAAAGAAGAAAAAATAATGACATGGCCCCCTTGTTCACCTGATCTGAACCCCATAGAGAACCTGTGGTCCATCATAAAATGTGAGATCTTCAGGGAGGGAAAACAGTACACCTCTCGGAACAGTGTCTGGGAGGCTGTGGTGGCTGCTGCACGCAATGTTGATCGAAAACAGATCAAGCAACTGACAGAATCTATGAATGAGTTTCATCATAAAGAAAAGTGGCTATATTGCTCAATAATTGTTTTGGTTTTTGTTTTTGCATGTCAGAAATGTTTATTTCTAAATTTTGTGCACTGATATTGGTTTACCTGGTGAAAATAAACAAGTGAGATGGGATTATATTTGTTTTTTATTAAGTTGCCTAATAATTCTGCACAGTAATAGTTACTTGCACAAACAGATATCCTCCTAAGATAGCCAAATCTAAAAAAAAAACACTCCAACTTCCAAAAATATTAAGCTTGGATATTTATGAGTCTTTTGGGTTCATTGAGAACATAGTTGTTGATCAATAATAAAAATAATCCTCTAAAATACAACTTGCCTAATAATTCTGCACACAGTGTATATATAGCCATTTTTTACATTTTAAAAATTACAAAAAAGAAAATGGTTCAATGCAAAAGCTTGGGCACCCTTGGAGATTTGTGTGGTCCAATAGCTTTGACCAAGGTTTCAGACCTTAAGTAGCCTGTTAGAGTTATGGATTGTTCACTATCATCGTAAGGAAAGGTCAGATTATGCAAATTTCCCAGCTTTATAAAAACCCTGCCTCCTCTAACCTGGTGCCAAAAAATAGCAGCCATGAGTTCTTCTAAGAAGCTGCCTAGCACTCTGAAAATGAAAAAGGCTATAAGAAGGTAGCAAAGTGTTTTCAAGTTGCCGTTTCTTCAAATGTAATTAAGAAATGGCAGTTAACCAGAACATTGGAGGTCAAGATAAGGTCTGGAAGACCAAGCAAAACTTCAGTGAGAGTTGCTCGTATATATATAGAGGCAAATAAGAACCCCCTATTGACTGCAAAAGACCTTCAGAAAGATTTAGCAGGCTCTAGAGTTGTCATACATTGTTCTACTGTTCAGAGCTACCACACAAATATGGCCTTCATCGAAGAGTCATCAGAAGAAAACCTCTCCTTCGTCCTCACCATAAAGTTCAGCGTCAAAACTATGAAAAAGAACACCGAAACAAGCCTGATGCATTTTGGAAACAAGTCCTGTGGACCAATGAGGTTAAAATAGAACTCTTTGGCCATAATGATCAAAGGTACTGTATGTGTGGAGAAAAAGGGGCACAAAATTTCAGGAAAAGAACATCTCGCCAACCATTAAGCATGGGGGTGGATCATTCATGCTTTGGGGTTGTGTTGCAGCCAATGGCTCGGGGAACATTTCATGGGTAGAGGGGAGAATGAATTTAATGAAATTTCAACAAATTCTTGATGCAAATATAACACCATGTGTATAAAAGTTGAAGTTGAAAAGAGGATGGCTTCTACAAATGGATAATGATCCTAAACACAACAAATTCCAGAATAGACTACCTCAAAAAGCGCAAGCTGAAGGTTTTACAATGGTCCTCACAGTCCCCTTATCTGAACATCATTGAAAATCTGTGGCTAGACCTCAAAATAGCAGTGCATGCAAGACGACCCGGAATCTCACAAAACTGGAAGGAATTTTCCTAGGAAGAATGGATGAAAATTCCTCAAACAAGAATTGAAAGACTCTTGTCTAGCTACAAAAAGCTTTTACAAACTGTGATACTTGCAAAAGGCGGCGCTACTAGGTAGTAACCAAGCAGGGTGCCCAAACTTTTGCATTGGTCCATTTTCCTTTTTGTAATTTTTAAAATGGAAAAGATGAAAATATATATTTTTTTGCCTAAAATACAAAGGAAATGTGTCATCTTTAACTTCAGGCCTTTTAGAGATCATTTCATCTTCAACTTGCTTAACTGTTCACAATAACAGTAACTTTGACCAGGGGTGCCCAAAACATTTACATCCCACTGTATAAAGTGTATAGCCTGGAGAGGAATGGTGGGTAGTAAAAATCCTGTTTATAGATAAAATTCCCTTAAACCGCCAAAGATGGTAAACATAAAAAAACTATAAAAATTGAATATCATCATAAATGATTGACCTGCAGAACAATGACAGGATTGTTATTTTTGTTCAACATGCTCCACAAAAAAGTAAAATAAAAGAGAGTGAAATGTCATATGCACCCCAAAATGGCACTAGTAAAAACTATGACTTGTCCTATGTCCTAAAAAATCAAGTCTTCACACAACTTTGTCTATTGAAAAAGAAAGGTATGGGGCTCAGAATATGATGACAAAAAATGTTAGTTTGTTTTTAATGATTTTTTTGTACAAAAGTAGAAAAACATAAAAAAAAGCTGGTATTGCCATAATAATACAGCCCAATTTATCATGCTGAATGGACAACTATGTTTTTTTAAAAAAAGAACTGCTGTTTTTGTTCAGCAGGTAAAAAGAGTAAAACTGAAAAGTGAAGAAATAATGTCAGAAATGCAGTTTTTTTTAAAACCGTTATTAAAAGTTAGATAAATGATAAGTACTCCAAAATGGTGCCACTGACAAAGTGCACACTGTTAAAAACAAACCCTCATACAATTACATGGATGAAGAATGAAAAAAAACTGATGGATTCTGGAATGCAATGATGAAAGAAAATGGAAAAAAAAAAATGGAAAGAAAAAAATTGTCATTAAGGCCACAATAGGCCCGATAAAGTTAGATAAATATTTGTATATACAAAATATAATTTCTCATTTTTTTGCCTTCAATATTCCAGAAATGCTTTATCTTCAACATTTTCAATCTTCGAAGCTTTAACCAGGTCACTTCAAATCTGTTTTCACTATTTTAAATGTGAATGGACGTGCTGTAAAATGTTTTTTTTTTTAATTTGGGAATTTGAAAGCTCCAAAGCTAAAGCAAAAAAATATCTATTTAGCTTTAATACCCAGAGAAATGCTATTGTTCTGCAAAATATATTTTTATCTCTGCAGAAAGAAAGTGCTGCAGATTTTGAGGTCAAACGAGACATAAAGAGACTTTATTATTTGATTTAAAATATTTTAATAATGACATTCAAATAACCATTGGATGTGATAGCTCCCAGGGTCTGACTTCATTTCCAAACAGACAGCATAAACCAAGTCATAGAGTAAATGAATAGGAGAGATCCCGTTGAATAATGTTAATTTTAATGAGATTTTCCAGCTGCACCTGCCTTTCTTGTGTAAGAACACACATGTAAATTTTGTGAGATAAATTGATCTTTTCTATTTTTTACAAAAGGCCTTTTAATCCTTCATTACACGTTTAATTGTTTACAATATTAAACATTTACTTCAGCTGTAAATTGCTCAGAATTCATTATAGTTGTTTTTTTCCATACATTTCTTTTTTGCTCCTGACAAACAGTTGTGGTCAATCTAATTGGCACCCTTAATTGTTTATTATAAGAAAAAAGGGAATATCTTCAGAAATAAGTGGAAATGTATCAAATTCACCTTTATATCATTAAATATTACATGGTTATTCACATTCAACGTAATAGGTAACCTGTTTGTCACCATACATGACTCATTAAAAAAAACAGGGAGCATAACTTGGGCAGGTGTAAAGCCGTCTTCCATTATATGTGATTTACACAAACTTTGTGCAAAAACAACAGTCTCCAAACTAATTTTGTAGCCATCTGTGAAGTTCTGGTACCTGTCTACTGGAAGTTTATTCTACTGCACTTATTTCAAGATCTTCAACGTTGAACAGATTTCAGCTCTCTCCAAAGATTCAGGTCATTAACCTACTGGGTGGCCCAATTTTTTAAACTCAAAATTTGTTTTCTTACACTTGGGAGCACATTTTGTTCGTAAAACTCTGAAATTCTCAGATTTCATTGTTCCTTTAACACGTTCAAAGCCACCAGTCTCAAGGGGCAGCAAAGCAGTCCTACAATATTATAGATCCTCCATTAATTTTTCACTTTAGGTAGGGTACACTTTCTTTACAGACTTCATTTCACGGTCTATAAACATAGCGCTGAACACTAGTTTGGTTTTATCTGTTCATAGAACATGTTTAGAGAAGTAATGTGGTTTGTCTTTGTAGCTTTTGCCAAAGTTCAGCTCTGTCTGATCAGTGGGCTCCTTCTTGGCTATTGACCATAGTGCCCTCTTATGTTCAGCATACAGCACACAGTACAAGTTAAAACCATCTTTTCAGATGTCTCCAACTCAGCCTGAGGGTCTTTGGATATTGTTTGTTGTTACTGCAACATTTTGATGAAATCTTCCTAGAATTCTTTCATCAATTTTCATGTTTCCATCACATCCTGGATGGCTCTTGACTGTTCTATGAGTAGTAAACTTTTTAATAACATTCAGTAACAAACTGTTGCATGCCAAGATCTTTGGGTATAGTCTTGAATCTTTTAGACTGCTTGTGCTTGGTGACAATAATATTTCTCATCTGCACAGACCGTACTGTTGACAAATACTTTACCATTGTCTTAAAAAATGAGGAATAAAACTGACCTTTTTAAGCATCAAATCCACAATTCATAGGCTAATTACAGCCATGCGAGCACTGAAAAGGTAGAGACAGGTGAGTCAAGTTAGTATCTAAATAGAGGCAAGCATGAGATTAGTGTGCAGTGCCAATGACCCAAAGAACCCAACTTGGGTAAAAATCAGAAACTCACAAACTAGAATAGACAGTGTCCATCTGAGTAGTAGGCAAATGCAAACATATTATGCAACCTCTACATAAGCCTTTGTCAATAAAGTATACAAGAGCTCATATGAAATTGTAAAAAGATCATTTCTAATTAATCACAACTTGGTCTGATTTTGTCTTATGTTTCAAATAGAGCAAAGGGTGACTTTAATTGTATCCTGGAATTGTTTTCAATTTTGTATTCTTTTATTCCTGCCAATATTTTATTTTGTTATTTTTTTGTCTTGGTCTTTTCTGTATCAAACATATGGGTTTATATATCCAAGGAGTTGGTAACAACTGAAAGAAAAAGAACATATTTTGGCTCCCACTATCAACTTTATTAACCCTATTTTAGTCGGTTCCAAAGGCAGTAAGGCACTAACCAGAGGCGGTTTTAGACAAAGTGGGGCCCTGGGCATACATTTATAGTAGGGCCCTAAATAATTGACATATTGCACCATCACACTCAAACATTTCAGTTGCATTTACATGCGCTGAGTTCAGACTGTTTAATGAGCACGATTGACAATATTGAAATTGGTCGGCGCTTGTTTCCCGACCTCTTTACTCAAGCTGACAAAGCGTGATGGGGACAGAACAATCACTAATAGATCAATCTGTCTCCATACAGTATCATGTTATCAGCACACCTGTAGTTTACACCGGGCGATGTGTTGCTGAGAACAATAAACAATCCAATCACCCGATGAATGAGCAGCATTTTGCTTGTTCGTTGGACAATTGCTGACATGTTTACACCTGTTATTATCATTTTATTTTTAGAGAACCAATGATTCCATGGTGCCATATATGAGAAGGGGTTACATACAAGATACAAATAGAAAATACGGTGAGCAAACTAACAGTGACAGACAGGTACAGAGGGGAGAGGGCCCTGACCTTGCAGGCTTACAGTCTACAGGATAATGTGTAAGGAGACAGTAGGTTGGGGGGTTGCGGCAGCTTTGGTGTTGGTGAGGTGACAGCAGGATCATTGCAGGCTGTAAGCTTTCTTGAAGAGGTCGGTTTTTAAGTGCCGTTTGAAGGTCCTAGAGGATGGGGAACACTTGGGAGAAGTCTTGGAGGCACTTGCGTGAAGAATGTATAAGTGTAGAGGAGGGAGGGTGGCCTTGGGAGGACCGGAGGTTGCGTGTTGGAAAATATCGGGGGATTAGCTAGGAGATATACGAAGGAGACAGATCATGGACGGCTTTGTAGGTCAGCGTTAGCAGTTTGAACTGGATACATTGGGGAATTGGTAGTCAATGAAGGGATTCAAAGAGGTGAGAAGCAGAGGAGTAGCATGGAGAGAGGTGGATTAGTGGGGTAGCATAGATAAGGATGTACTGGAGAAGTGAGAGACTGTTAGCAGGTAGAACACAGAGGAGAATATTGCAGGAGTCGAGACGGGAGTTGATGAGGGCATGCACTAACATTGCGAATTCTGGAAATAATTTTGAGTTGGAGGTGGCAAGAGGTGGAAAGGGCTTGGATGTGCGGTTTGAAGGACAGAGTAGAGTCGAGGTTTACTTCGAGGCAGCAGACATCTGGTACTGCAGAGAGCGTGATTCCGTTAATTGTGATAGATCGAGTAGGGGAGTTAGGTAAGATGGAGGAAAGATGATGAGTTCAAATTTGTCAACATTGAGTTTTAGGAATCGAGAAGAACCTTGTCTGCACTGCCAGTGACTATAAATGTTGATGCTACATAAACACCGTATGTGACACACACATTGTATGTTACACACACATATGAATACACACACATAACACACACGCATGTATACACACACATAGCACACACACGCATGTATTCACACACATAGCACACACATGTGTACACACACATAGCACATACGCATGTATACACACACATAACACATACTCATGTATGCACACATAGCACACACACATGTATACACCTAAAACACACACATGCATGTATACACAGAGCACATACACACACATATATATGTATATATACTGGTAAAAATATACCTTTTGTTTCTTTTCCGTTCCCCTGTTATTTTTAAGGTGATATTTTGTATTTTGCAGTGCTATTTCTCTGGTGCCATTTTTTTCAGGCTTCATATGTCCTATTTCTGACATTGATATTATTATGATGTATATAAATAATTCCTTGTTGTACTATCTATCTGATATTCTAGTTTACACATGTGTTGCAAAAATGTCTATAGTTATGATTTCATACAAATAAAGAAAATTTATACTTATTGTTATTTATTTTATAGTTCTGAGGAAGGCCATCATTGGCCGAAATGTACAATATATATATTTTTGCAAACAAGTGGACATTGTGCACAATAAATTTTGACTTTTTTTTCATTATTCCTTGGAGTGCCAAATCTATTTATTTTTCTGTCCATCATAGCTGTATAAGGGCTTGTTTTTTGTTGGACAAGTTGTACTTTTGAATTACTCCAGTCATTTTACTATATAATGTACTGAAAAAAAAGGAAAAAATGTGAGTTGAAATGTGAGTTGAAATTGCAAAAAAAGTGCAATTCTACAATGATTTTTTGAGGTTTTTTTATTTACCATGTCAACTATATGGTAAAACTGACCTGGTAATATGATTCTATAGGTCAGTACGAGTATGCAGATACCAAACATGTTTACTTCTTTTATTTAGCAGTGAAAAAAAAATTGTAAAAAAAAATGTTGCTTTTGTCGCCATTTCCTGAGACAAGTAATGTTTTAATTTTTCAAGATCCAGGGCTGGGTGAGGGCTTATTTTTTGCGTGCTGAGCTGACATTTTTATGTATACCATTTTGGGGTAGATACGATGTTTAGATCTTCTCTTATTGCATTTTATAGCAATGTAGTGATGGCCCAAAAAATCGTACTTCTGGCTTTTTGTTTTTTCTTTCTCGTTACATCGTTTACCAATCGGATTAATTTACTTTATATTTTTATATATTTTTACGAACCCAGCGATACCAAATATGTGTATATTTTATTTTTTTAAATTGATTTAATGCTATTATCAGTGTAGCCCCTGCTGTAGAAGGTGTGTAAACCCTCGGCAATGGCCCAGTTTTACCCTTTCACTAACACCAGCTCTGGCACCAACATACAGTTGCAATCAAAATTATGCAACCCCCATGGTAAAGTTGATTCATTTGCAAAATCTACAAACTTTCTACTATTGGTACTAAACCGATCACAAAATGCAACTTAAACAGCTCAGCATAACTAATATAACAAATTGTTTCTCTAAATTCAACACAAAATTCCAGTTTAACTGACTGCCATAGAAAATATTAAAATCTCTGAAGCCACACTAGAGAGGGGCATTCACCCCCTCCCTCCTCCCTTCTCACAAAGATTGCCAGTAAGGAAAGCAAGAGCTGACAGTCTCCTAGAAATTAGACTGGTACAATGGATATAAAGGAGCAGGAAATTAGTTATAGAAGGCTAGTGACAATCCTACTTAAAATGTGGGCAGCTCCCTTTGGAAATGAAAGACCCCTGCAGGAGGATGTCTTTTGTGCGTAGACAAAGAGATTTAGAATAGACAGGTAAATGAGACAGAAGAAATCTTTTCAGTGGGTGGGACAACAATATGGTACATGTGTTTACACATAGCTAGCGAAGTGGAAGCCTTTTTTGTCCCCAGGAAATGCATCTTGTATTCAAGTAACACTGTGGTTTCCTGCAAAGGAAATGCTATACATTGGCCCCAGACGTATGTCTCCCACAGAAAATATTGAATATTGGAGTTTGTATAAATCCGATAGTGATGAGACATACAGCTTCAGGGTTAATCGGAGAAGAAGATGCATGTTTTTCCTAACTGTAACCCCTCCTATAAGCCCCAAATCAATAGTACCAGATAACTGACACCAGCCATGTTTGGTCTCTGGGTAATGTTTAAACTTCCGATAAAAAATATGACTGCAATCTCGAACTTCTGCAATCATCAGGAGTGAAGTTATCGTATAAGTTGGGGATTTCTTAAATTTCTGAAGGGCTGAGGACATCCCACAACCACACCCACGTGAGGTCAGCAAGGGGGGGTGTGTAGGTGTAACTCAGGTGCTGATAAGAGGTCAAGCCGAATTATGTTCTTTTTTTCCAGTAGAGAGATACATATCAGTGTATGCATATATCCTGTTCACTGAACGTCTCGAATCGAAGTGCTCTCGTTCGACTAAGTTGACTCCTCTTGGTGAGTAGCATAGTAAATTTCTTTTGTTGTATCCATTTTGTTTTATATAACTGTATATGCTGTATTGTTTTGTCCCCTTTGCAAAATATTTTGTATATCTTTTATAAACACTGCCTCATTCTGGATTAAATATAAAATTTAATAGTTCTGTTCATTTTGTTCTGTAAATCGTGCCACGAAGCTATACGCTACCAGAAATCAGGCAACCAGTGAGCCTGTGCATAAAACATGAATCGTGGTGGCAGCCAGTAGTACTTGGGTTATCGTGGAGGTAGCCATTACCATATCGTATATACACATATTCCATGCGTTGTAGTCTGAGGTGTATATACCATACGGTCACTATTAGTTTCCCGATAGCTGGCCTATTAGTGGAAACAGCCTGCGGCCTCCGTTAATTGTTGGCCAATCGTGTAATTGTACGGATAATAGGGGGCAGCAGAGACCTGTTCACTCCAAAGATAAAAGCGAGTGGATTGAGATACGACTTCCCTGGCTGCGATCTTTGACAATTGGTAGCAGCAGTGGGATTCAGCATGATCTCTTCGGTGTTATCCTTGACAAATTGGTGGCAGTGGTGAGATTCTGCGTGATCTCTCTTGTGTCATCCTTGCCACTGACTAAAGCAGTCTCTGAACTATTCAACCCCTTCATGACAAGTATCTTTAATACTGCAAAAGTGACGCATAGCAGGAAATTGGCATCTGGCAGCTTTCCTGAGGAATTTCAACGCATAATTTGTAATAGGGTTGAAATTTTTTTATTGCAACTGTATGTGATTAAACACAAAGAAAAATGAAATGATGAACTCAAAAAGTACTCAATCAGAAACAAAACCTCCTGCATATGCATAGTCAAATATCAGGGTCTGGTGGGCACTGCTTCTGTTTTTCACATCCTCCACTTACATCGTGGTGGAACAGTATTCTTCAATATTATTCAACTCATGATATTATGCATTTCTCAGTGACAGAATACATTCATGCCATCTACAACATCCATTTTCCCCTAGCAAACCAATAGCAGTGCTGAATAATAACTTTACAATTAATACAATAATGAACTTTTATTGTTTATGCAAATAAGATTTTAAGTAAGTATTCAGTAGGCATTCCTAAGCTAGTAAAGTACTCTAGCTGCTGCTAAACCCTTCCCACCCCATACGTATGGTGCAACTGACAAGTCAGTCTTTCATTAGCAATGCTTAAATCCAGTAGTTGTGATGTTGACACTGATGATGACTCTGTGCCAGGGGTGGATTAAGAGTAGCAAGGGCCCCGGGCAGTTTAGAAGGCCCCCCCCCCACACCTGATTTATCACGTGACATGTCACATGATCCCCTGTGATAGATCATGTGATAGTTCACGGGAAATTAATTTGGCACAGTATTAATTGTGCTGCCTCATCTGAGAGCAGCACTATATTGGGGCAGATACCCTGATTCCAGCGATGTGTCACTTTTTCAGCTGCTTGTTGTCATTTTGAGAAAATCACCGTTTTATCTGCTGCAGATCTAGCAGGTCTCTGAATGCTGCACTCTGTATAGCCCCGCCCACACCACTGATTGGCAGCTTTCTGCCCATGCTCAGTGTACACAGAAATCTACTGATCAGTGATGGGGGTGGGGTCCTACAGAACTTACTAGTCATCTAGTGATAATTACCTTCTGACAAATCAATGATTTTATCAAAACAACACTAAGCAGCCCAGTAAGTGACAAATTACTGGAATCAGTGCCTCTAACCCTACATTATGCTGCTCTCAGATTAGGTGGCAAAAACCTGATGACAGATTCCCTTTAAAGGAGCTGTAAACACAAAAAAGTTTGTATTAAAAAAAATAAAAGCCATTTGTGAAATTAACTTTTTTTCATTGTTAATTCACATTAGACTGTATCTTCAACACTTTTGTCAGCAGGTCTTATTACAGGCTCTGAATAGGGCAGCTCTCTCCCTCTCCCTCAGCAGAAAGTCACAGCATGGTTAAAAATGGGATCTTTTATGATTGTCTCATAATAGATAAAAAAGGACATGCAGGTCCTCCAAACTATTTTCCATTTCTGTATAGGGGAGGTCCTAAATCTTTCTTGTTCTTTAGTTGATCACATGTCAAAAAGGCAAAGCATTTACTATGAACTCGCCTAAAAAAATATACACTTGGAGAGTAATATCATCATCTACATGTAAATATTCCTTGACTCTAAGGGCTCGCTCACACTGTCGTATAACAAGGCCGAATGCTATGTGATGTTTTATCGGATAGGACTCGGCCTTATGTTATACTATGGGACAGTGCAGATCTGCGATTATCGGCATGAGAAAATAATCTCATTCGATATTAGGACCATGTGCACCCATACAAGTCTATGGGTGCACGTAAAACATTAGACTGCACTCGGATGTCATCCAAGTGCAGTCCGATGAACACTCACAGAGACTATGGAGAAGATGGAGAAAGTAAGTTCTCCATCTTCTCCATATCTGTGCTGCGAGAGAATCGTATCA